>NC_000068.7:160609349-161316849 GCF_000001635.26 Mus musculus | reverse complement strand
CAGCAACCACATAGTGGCTCACAACCATCCATAATGAGAAAAAAAATGTTTTAGAAAACATACGACATGAGCAAACCCTACACCAGATACATTTTTCATTGATTCCACATCATAGGAAAATTTCTGAAAACTAATGACAAAGAAAAATATCCTGAAAGCAAGAAAGAAATGGCAGCTCATGAAGGACAGGGAAAGAATTTGAGTGACAATGGATTTCTCATTAGAAACAGTGGAAGATAGAAGATGGTACATTTTTTAAAGTGCTAAAAAGTATCTATGTCCAGTGATAATAACTACCCAGAATGAAGCAAAAAGCAAAATGTTCCCAGATGAAGGAAAACTAAGAGATTTTTCTTAGTAGAATATCTGTACCCAAGAAGAATGGCTAAATGAATTTTTCTAAATACAAATGAAATAAATAGACTGAGGATACCAACAAGGAAAGCAGAATATGATGTATATGGTAGGCTTTTGGTCTCCTAATGAATTTAGTTTGATGATTGAAGGAAAAAATATATGTGTGTGTATATATATACATATTTAGAGAGAGAGATAGATAGATTTAAAAAACATGAACAGGACTTGTATGCAAAAATTACAATTCATGATAAAAGAAACCAAGGAAGGCCTAAACAAGTGGGGAAACTTGTGTTGAATTGGAAGATTAAAGATACAAAAGATGTCCATTCTCTCCAAATATATATGCAAGTTTAATTCAAAGTCTCCAAATCCCAGCAATGATATCTGCATATATAGCTAAGATTGTTCTGAAGCATATAGGAACATGCATACAATAGCTAATATCATTTATGAAAAAGGAATAAAAGGGTATGAATTAGTGCCTCTGTGCCTTTCCCTACAAAGCTGGTGGGCTATAGGCATGATACTATCAAAGTTGACAGTGTTGAAGGGGTTAAGTGGGTGGGGACTATTGAAGGGCCCTTAGGTCACTGAGGGTACTGTCTGATCCTGGGGTGATTTGTTGTTATAAAAGCCCGAGCCTGCCTCTAAGTCACTATCTTCCTGTTTGAAATGAGAGCGCATGTTCCACCATTGCCATCGGTGACGTGATAAAGTCCACAGGGCCCTCACCAGAGCTGAGCTGATGTCGGTGGCATGGACCTTTGAATTGGCAAAACTGAGTGAACTAATCCTTGCTCTGTGAAGAGTCTCCTTGGGTAACTCATAACAATGGTGAAAAACTGCTCAGTAGGTCAGTACATCCAAGTTCAGGGCTTAGTAGACAGTCAAGACAGTGTGACAGCAGGGAGCAGACGGGAAAGATCACTGGCCATACAAGAAACAAGAACAAGCCCACAAAACTTAGGCTCACCTGATTATTATTTTTGAAAGTAGAAGAGTAATTCAATAGGCAAAACATGGTCTTTTAAATAATGATTATGCCACAGCTGGACTTCCATAAGCACAAAAGAAAATAATGAAACTTGACCTAATTTTCATACCTTATGTGAAAATTAACATCACTTATATGAAAACATAGCTCATATTAAGATCAGACTTATTTAAGGCATAAAATTGAAAATGTCTAGAAAAAGAGAAGAATTATTTGGAGGATCTATAACCCAGTCCATGTAAGGAAGACTTATAAAAGAATGATATAATTGATAAAGAATGGTAACTTGGATTTCATCAAAATTAAAAGCTTTTGCTCTATGAAAGACCATGTAAGGACATTAAAAGGCAAACCACGGAGGGAAAGAAAATGCTCACAAATGATACATCTGACAGAGAACTAGTCTATGGAATACATAAATAGTACTATCAACCCCAAATTTAAGAGTAAATGATAGCAGCATGAGACAGGAGGCCTACTCTCAACATCCACCTCTGTAACTAGGTGTGGTGGTGCACACTGATAGCCCCAGCTCAGAGACAGAGGGATCCCTGGCCCCACTGGCCAGCCAGCCTAACCTCTTCAGAGGATTCCAAGCTTAAGCTAGCCTCAAAACACCAAACAAGCCAGGCATGGTAGCACACACCTTCATGTCAGCTCCGGGGAAGCAGAAGCAGGCAGAGCTATGTAAGTTTGAAGCCAGCCTGGTCTATATAGTGAGTTCCAGGACAGCCAGAGGTACATAATGAGACACTGTCTCAAAACAAGAAAACCAAACAACAACAAAAAACAAGAATAACTCCTCAAGATTGTCCTCTAGCCTTCACAAACAGGTGCAAGCATATGCATGCATATACCCATGCCCAAATGCATACATAATAATAATAATAATAATAATAATAATAATAATAATAATAATAATAATAATAAAGATGGCTCAGCGGTTAAGGGCACTGACTGTCCTTCCGAAGTCCTGAGTTCAAATCCCAGCAACCACATGGTGGCTCAAAACCATCTGTAATGAGATTTGACACCATCTTCTGGATGACAGCTATAGTGTACTTACATTAAATAAATACATACATACATACATACATACACAAATAAATAAATAAATAAAATCTTTAAAATACTAATAATTAATAATAATAATGTGAATAGAAAAGACATCCAGCAGTTAGAAAAGAAAGAAAATAAGAAATAAATACAACAAATATTTCACTAGTTGGATATTTAAATAACTATAAATCCATAAAAATGCCTGACATCTTTGGCCACTAAGAAACACAGACTGAAGATACAATGAGATTCAATGTCTATATATCAGAATAGCTAAAATTTAAAAACAGAAAAGGTTGGCATTGCCAAATGTTGAAGCGGATAAAGAGAAGTCAGGTCACTCCTGTATCCTTAGTACAAATATAAAAAATAGAGGCAGTCTGAAAAATAACTTAGCAATTTCAAATTAAAAACTACAACAACAACTATATATGTAGCTACCACATGACCCAGCAATTCAATTTCTTGGCATTTGTCCCAGAGAAATGAAAACATGTTTACATAAACATATGTATGCAAATGATTCTAGTGGTTTTAGTCATAATGGCTAAAAGCTAGAAGTCATGCTGACACCCTAGAGCCAGTGCGTGATTTCTCAAGCTGTGATATAACCCTACTATGGTGTAAATGTCTGTGCCCCCTCCAACAAAATGATAGTCTTAGTGGCTGGAGATTTGAGGAGGTGCTTGAGCCACGTTGGGAAGGCAATGGCTAGTGTACTTCTTGAACCACCCCCCAGAGTGATAGCTAGTCTTTTCCACCTTGTAAGTAACAGCAAGAAGATATCACCTAATAGCCAGAAATCAGACTTTTATCAACACCAAATCTACATCGATCTTAGACTTCTCCACATCCAACTGTGAAATATTTATCTTGTACAAACAACCTATTTTATGAGATTTTGTTACAGCAACCCATGAAGGAGGCAATCCTATATCATGAACTCAGCATCAATAAGGGGATGAACTATTGATACAGAAAAATGTAGTTGAATCCCTAGAGTTTTATGTTTAGTGAAAAACTCAGATCTAAAAATATATGCTGTAAGGTTGCATGCGTATAACACTATTAAAATGACAAAATCTATGCATGGAGAACAGAGAGTAGGTGCCAGGGCTTAAGAAGGGCGTGAGGGCAGGCGAGAAGGGGGTGCGGTTATATGCAGATGGTGGGTCTTTGTAGTGTAAACAACTTCTATGTCTTCTCGATGGGTATCAGAGTCCTGACTGTGGCACACCATGAAGTGTTTTCATGGGTAAAGAGAACACCAATTCCTTCTACCATTCCCAGTCCATGCATATGAATCTATAATTACCTCAAAATTAAAATTATAATTTAAAAAGTGAACTGAAAGAATATGATAGAAACAGTGACGTGTCGGTTCCAAGCTGAAGCTTAAAGACCCTTTTGCGTCTCTACTCCATCCCTACCTAGACATCATATGGACAAGCCTAGGCTAGAAACACAATGAGCAGCTCCCACAGGAAGCAACCATCCAAACTGATGCCATCAAAGGACCAGTGTGACCAGGCCAGCATGGTAGTCAACTGTGAACATATGACAGAGCTCAGCAGAGACCAGGGAAACTGCCCAACTTGACCCTGCAAAATTTTAAAGCTGTGAGCTAAATTGATGTTTGGTAGTTTCAGACAGCAGCAGTTTTTGATAATGTTTTACAGGATACAAGCTAACTTAAGGGGAGAGAAAACACATTTTATATATATCAAAAGCAACTTACTGGTTGTTTTGAAATAGTTTATAACTGAAGTGGACATCTATTGAGCACCAGTAAAAATAATATAAGCCCAAAGCAGAGAGGTAGAATAAAATCCTTAATCCCACTCATGGGTACACAGTAGGTCTTCATGAAAGAGACACGGTGGCACTATGTGTAGGCCTGGATCTTTGATAAGCATAGCATTTCCGTGTTCATTGGCAGCCACCAATCCTGGCCCAGCACAGAAGACTGTCAAAACATCCCATTCCACCCTTAAAGAGCTTCATAGAAGAGCTGCCCAGACACTTGACCTCCACTTTGCAGCCACACAGTCCTTATCAAGAGCTGTATACAGGTGGAGAAGTGTCTGAAGGCTTCAACTCCATCCATCCCTCCAGATCTCTAAGCACTGTCCTTGACTGGAGCCACATCATCCAGGAATGAAGGGACTACACAGTTTGGGACTTCAAGGACCTGCCTCTATTAAATTGTACATTGGCTTTCAGCTACTTCCCTATCCAATAAGACTTAAAAATTTCTCAGTGAAACTCAACACTGCCCTAATTCTATAGTGAGGCTGAGGACCCACCCGCAATGAGAGTCTACAGTGAGCATTGCTCTCTGCCTTTCTGATCAGGAAGAACATACCCACCCTAAATGGTCAGTTTGTGTTTCCTCTAATTTGCCCAGCTCCAAACTGAGGCAGGAGAGGACTGGAGAGAGTTACGGGGACCTGAAAAGATAAAGGAGGCTCTCGTCCCAAAGTCTGATTGCAGCTCCTTGCTAGGTGAGAAGCAATAATTCAGCCCAATTAACATTTGCAGTAAGGTTTGCTGACATAGAGACAAGTATTTCTTTTATACACAAATGTGTTTAAATCAAAATGTTAAAATAGCCATGCGCCAGCCATAGCGCCCGAGTGCCTACGATCCAGTAGAGCCTCACAACTCTGCTGGACTTTTTCTGTCCCAAGCAAGACTATTGAATTTGCTTAGAGTGAAAGTATCCTAACTTCTTATACCACTCAAGATCTAGACACCACAGCAGCTGTAATCCTGTGTGGTGCACCCTGGAAACCACCTTGTGATCTCATTAAATTCCTTAGCGTATTACTACGGAAATCAACAAAAATCCTACACATGGCTATTGTAAAGACAATAATTCATGACTCAACTTTTGTGAGAAACCCATCCCAAGCTCTTGAGCATCTTCTGTCCTCACCAAGTATCTGTCTGTCTCTGTCTGCCTCTCTCTCTCAACTTAAATGATCATAATTTATGCATTTAAAAACATCTTTTAATGAACTCCAGTTCTGTGTCTCAGTAACTCACACCGACATCCTTTTCTGAAGCAGAGCCCAGAGACTGACTTGACCGGAGTGGAGATCTCTGCAAACAGAACCCCAAGGGCTGCCGCAGACAACAATATGGAACTGTCCCACACTGTGTCTCTACCCAACTGTGCTTGACAAAACCATGCAATTGAGACTCTTGATCCAGGCATCATCAGACTCCAAGTCCAATTCATCTCTCCTATAGCCTCAGTGACTATCTTTATCTCAAAACTGATAACCTCGACTGGAGCACTCTTCAAATACAACAGCAATATGATGGTCTTAAGCCCCATAGGTCATATAGGAGTGAATCTACATATTTAGCCCTGTTTGCCTGGTGAGTTAACCAACATGTCACATGGATCACCAGGAGGGACAACATGGGAATCCCCTGTTGCAGTGCTAGGATGTATCAATTGCCTCATATAAACTCATACACTCAGAGAAACAAACAGTCACCTAACCCCGCCCCCCAACTGAACAATGGGTATGTGTGCTCCTTGCTAATAAGACAGAAGAGCTAACATAAACAGAATAAGAGAAGGAAGAATTTATTTCAGCTCACAACTTCAGAGGTCCCTATCCACCATGGCAGAGATGGCATGATGGAACCAAATAGCTCGCTTTATGGCAGACAGGAAGTAGAGATTTGAAACAGAAGATAGCAAGGATCAGGCATAGCCTTCAAAGGCACTCACCTACTATTTCCCCCAGCAAAGCCCCACCTACAAAAGTTTTCTCCACCTCCACAAATAGCACTGCCATCTATGGACCAAGCATCAAATTCAGGAGCCTGTGAAGGAGTAGTTAATATCCAAATTATAATGATGGGCATAGCCAAGATGCACACTTGAGTTTAGTCCTGAAGCTCACACTCTTCCTCCAGACCAGGGCTAGAGGATTCAGCTGCAGCCTGGTTTTGTAAATAAAGTCTTACTGGAACACAGCCTGCTCATTAGTTTCCTATTGTCTATGCCTGCTTTCACCCACAACAGCAGAATTAAGTAGCAATGGAAGAGTCTGTGTGTTCCCTAAAATATTTATTGTGTGTTTCTTTAAAAAAAATTAAAAAAAAAAAAAAGGTAGCCCTCTGGAAGGAACATTACCTGGCTCGACTATGCAGCCAGACAGGGTTTCTTGGAAATGCACATTTCCAGGCTTTAGCTCAGACTTGGCACATCAAACTCTTCGAGGCCTAAACCTGAAAGGTCTAGATGTCTAAACCTGCATTTTTACTCCCTTCCGCAGTTTCATCAAAGTTCATGAACACTAGCCTATCCATAAGAATTAGTATGCCTGCTGCCCATAGGCTTGGCTCTGATGGACACTAATGGATAAATATCCAGGCCCCCTTGTTCCTTAGGTGTAATAACACAGCAGAGATGACCCCAGTGGCCTCACACACAGTAATAACGTGCTTAATTGTGCTCCCTTTCACTGCCCATCTCCATGTCCCTGTGTCACCGTCCTCTATTTTACTGATAGTTCCCAGGATTAGTTCCTAAATTAACCACTTGTCTTTGAATCCCTATCTCAAGGGCAGCTTCTAGGCTTGCCTTTAACCATGAGAGGACGAAAGCCACAGACAATGAGATAATGATCATTGCAGCTTCTGTGGGTTTTTTAATGCCACATGTATGATAGTTCTCATGTTTCATCTGGGATTAGCATTGATGCCACATTCAAAACAGGAAAGAGATTGGGGACAGGAGGGGAATTAAGAATGGCCCCCACTAGACAGAGATAACAAGTAGTTGGGGGCAGAAGAGCTGGCCTCTAGCAATACAAGGAGATCGAGATAAGAAATGTAAAGGCTAAAGAACGCAGCCAGACAGCTTTGGGTCTCCAGGTTCAGTACCTGGATTTGTGGTCAGGGTAGGGACTACCCCAACACTCCGCAAGCTGAGGCCATTCAGACTCATTTACTGTCACAGCTGCCCTGTAAGCTAAGTGACAGCCATCATTCTCATTCATTCTGATTTGCAGATAAGGGTACTGGGCCGTAGAGAGGTGCAGGTTTGTACAAGGCAGCAAAAAGAATCCCACTCAGAGTCCTCAATTCCTTCTTATTTGGAGACTGAAGTTAGTGGGTACTCCTTTCTGCTAGAAGTTTTCTTGGCCAAGCTAAATTGGTCATTGCTTCCATAGAGCATGGATGCCACCATGGTCCTAGGCATCTCTGGAGTCCAGTGAAAGAGAATGTCTCCCATAGAAAGGGTTCCCAAGGGTTTAGTTTTAACCTAGCTGGGACTGAGTACTCGATGTCCACCTCGGGGAATACAATTTCCTGAACTTGTCTCGAAGGCCTGTGTTAAGAACTCCTTACCCACTCCACTCCCAGCCTGCCATGGCCCCACTACAACCCAGTGGACACATTTTCACCTCAAGAGAGTCAAAGGAAGAGCAGAATTTTTTGGTTTCCATAGCAACACAGCCAGGTTCACATGGCAGTAAGATCCTGACTTTGCAGAAGGCTCGGTAGAACCGTCAGTGTCCAAATCAATTTCAAGTAAGGCTGTGAGGTTAATTTTCCTACAGGTTTTTCTGCAAAGAAGCTCTCAACATGGGAGGAAGGTGAGTTCCCAGCCCAATCCATTACCATGAATTTGATGACATTTCCCTACCCCCAACTCCAGCCTGAGGGCGTCATCCCAGATATGGAGCCTACTGTTTAATAAGTAGTTCCATAATCTTTGAATATATTATAAACTGCAGAAGAAGAAAGATGAAAACTTCCAAAAACCATGTCCCCTCTCATCCTCATCTCCTCAATTAAAGAAAAATCACACTGGGAGGTACCAGCAGAGTGTGCTGGCAGGCTCATAGGAACCATTGGCCTCTGTGGTCGACTCCTAGTTCGGAGGGAGTTTTGGAAACTTCCTTGAGACTTGTCAGAGCTCACTCCTAAACTGTCCAATAAGATTTTGTCCCAGCTTAGCTCGGTAGTTCTAGCTGCTCAGAAGACTGAGAAAGAAGGTGTCCAGCCTTGGCACCTAAGTGAGATCCTAAGTGGGTGGCACTTGTCCAGAAAAAAAAAAAAAAAAAAAGAGGAAGAGGTGTCGGGGGCAGCTGTGGCACAGTGGTAAAGCACTTGTCCTGCGTGCCTGAGACCCTAGGTCAATCACCAGGGTGGCAATTCAAAAATAGTAATCTACCATATGACCCAGTTATTCCATTCGTATGCATTTAACCAAAGGACCCCAGTCAACATATCGCAGAGGTACTGTAATGTTATTGTGGGCATCACTACCTACTATAGCCGAGTTAAGTGACCAACCTAGGTGTCTTAAGTACAGAGGACTGGAAAAGAAAGCCAGCTATATTTATATAATTGAAGCTTTGTTTTTTCAGCACAAAATGAATGAGCATATGACATTTGCATGCAAATGGATGTGACTCTGGATTTTCATATTAAATTACTAAGTCTCAGAAAGACAAATAATGTATGTTCTCTCTCATATACTACTTCCAGATTTTATATTCATACATAAAATTACATGTGTATATATGGCAAGAAAATTGAAATTAACTCTAGGGGACAAAGAAGAGTAATGGAGCAGCCAAGGGGAGGGTAGAGGGGGATAGGTTGGACATGCCCAACATAGATTATACACTTGTATGAAAACTTAAAAATAAAATTTAAAAAGAAAAGCAACAACAAGCAGGAAACATTCCCTTTTATTTCTTTTTTATTTATTTATTTATTTATTTATTTATTTATTTATTTATTTATTTTGGTTTTTCGAGACAGGGTTTCTCTGTGTAGTCCTGGCTGTCCTGGAACTCACTCTGTAGACCAGGCTGGCCTCAAACTCAGAAATCTGCCTGCCTCTGCCTTCCAAGTGCTGGGATTAAAGGTGTGTGCCACCACGCCCGACAGGAAACATTCTCATAAAGCAAGAAGAAGAAAAAGAAGAAGAAGAAGAAGAAGAAGAAGAAGAAGAAGAAGAAGAAGAAGAAGAAGAAGAAGAAGAAGAAGAAGAAGAAGAAGAAGAAGAAGAAGAAGAAGAAGAAAACTCACAGGACATTGCCTTCCTTAAACTCTCTCACTCATACTGAAAGATTCCCTTTCTACCGAGTTAGAGTAACAAAGAGACAAAGATATGCCCCTTAATTGCCCAGGGTTCAATTAGAAGCCTGTGGTCTCTGGTGCTGGTCCCAGGGAAGCTGATGGCTCTCCAGGTAGATTTGTAATATATGACTATGCAGCTCAGAGAAGGAATGGAACTCACAAGAGGAGTGAGAATAGTGGCTGCTACCATTTAATTGGATCTTTCGGAAACCATGTGCTGAGGACTTTGTGCATATTCTGATATTTGATCTTTACCATAGTCCTGTGAAGTAGGAGTTTCTTTTTTCCCCACAGGTAGAAAAAAAAAAAGTTCAAAAAAGTGAAAGAACCCATAGGGCATCTCAGAGCTGACTTAAATGCAGACGTATGCATCTACAAATCTACAAACACTGGAAGAGAAAGGGAAACCCAGACCCAGAGGCAACAGCCCACACTTGCCTTCAAAATGCAGGGAATTGTTTAAAGGGCCTCCCTGGTAGGAGACACAGACAGGAAAATGTTGCATGTTTTCAATGAAAACAAGAAGCTACCCTGAAATTTCAGACCCCCCCCCTAATTTTCCCAATTAGAAGAGGAATATGAGTGGAAACATCCAGGTGGAAAAAGGAGAACAGCATGATACAATGTTTATCTGTCAATTTTTTAAAAAGACTTCATTCATTTTATTAGTAGCCTATTTTGCCTGACTGTGTCCATGTGTTCCTGGTGCATGCTGGTGTCCTTAGAAGTCAGAAAGTATCGAGACCCTGGGAATATGAGTTGGGGATGGTTGTGAGCCACCATGTAGGTTCTGGGAACCAAGCAACCCATGTAACTTCCCAGAGGAAAAGAATAACATGAGGATAACCCAAGAGCTGAGAGTGGCAGGGAATCTCTGCACAAATAAGTTGGGAGCCTGTGGAAGGAGCTGTTCTCCATCTTGTCTTCCTAGGCCATCCGACGTCTTTGCAGTTATGTGCGACCAGGTGAGTGTGTTCTAGGAATGCACCGTAAATGGAAGCGATGTGTGAACAGCTTTTAGGAAGCTCTTTGAAGTTTTCCTACCGCTGTCCCCAGTGCCCTTTTCTTCTGCTAGTTGGCTGAGAAAGAGAAGACTGCAGTGACCTGCGAAGCTCATCTTTGAAGCAGCTCTGCATCCTGCATGGCTGGAAGGAGGGACCCACCCTACAGAACTCATCATCGGCCCATGGCTGTCACATGAACAAAGCCCGGACACTGAGTAACAACAGGGCATCAAGTCGGGGTTGGCACTCATGTCGCCTGCAGAGCCATGGAGAAATTAGGATCAGCATGCCTGTGGGGCTGCAGGTAGGGAGGAGACATGGACCCTAAGTTGACACGTTCTAGAGGCGTTAGACAGGGAAATGGTCTGCGTAACAGAAGATAGGCTATTTGCAGAGGAATCGAGAAAATAGGTGACTAGATAGAGAATAACAGAAGCATGGCTTTTCCATGTCAGAGAACATGAGAAAGTGTGGGGCTGGGAGTTAGACTGGAATTGGTTTTAATTACACACACACACACACACACGTACACATGCAAGGACACTCATACACGCACATTCGCACATGCAAAATACCTCTCCAGAAATGTGAATGCACACACACTCACAACATATTCACATACACATTTACACATCAGACAAGCCAGGCATGGTAGCTCATGCCTGTAATCCCATTATTCAGAAGACTGAGGCAGGAGGATTGTCAGGAGTTTAAGCCCAGCAAAAAAAAAAAAAAAAAATTGAAAAAAAAAAACTATTAAAAAAAAAGAAAAGAAAAACAATTTTTTTCTCTTTTTAAGAAAAAAAAGAAAGCTCCATCAAAGCCAAACTGAGAGGAAAAAAAAAAAACCTTGCCTGCACTCCTCTGAAATACCAAAATCATAACAGACAGGAGAAGATGTGGGAACAGTGCCAAATGGAAGAGAAAGGAAGAGCTGAGAATTCAAATACAGAGCATGGCTCTGGATAGAGTCTGGCCACAGAAACAAGGGTTCCTACATCCACTGGGGTAGCTGGCATAGCCTGAGTGTCAGCTGGATGGGATTGCTGAGTGGATCGCAATTCATTCACTTACAGTTGAACTAAGGCCATGCAAAGCTCGGTCACCTAGAAGACACACACTAATCTACTTAGGGGCTGGTAGCCTTGGTATCTGCAACTTCCTCTCGAATGTCTCAGGAAAAAAAAAATATACACAGAAAGAGGTAGGAACACAGGGAGGAGAATCCTAATGCAAACAAGGGCAAAGCGTTCACAGCTGGGGCTGGAGAGATGGCTCAGTGGGTGAAGTGCCGGCCATGCAAAACTTGAGGACCTGAGTTCAGATCCTAGAAGCCACATAAGGACAGGGATGGTAGTGAGGGCTTCTACTCCCAGCAGCAGAGAGGCAGAAACGGGTCCCTGGGATGGCTGGCCAACCAGTCTAGAGTACTTAGTAAGTGCCAGGCCTCAGTAAGTGAGAAGTCCCTTAGCAAAAAACTAAAGTTGGACAGCTCCCGAATTAAAGCACTAGAGGTTGAACACTGGTTTCTCTCTCTAGATGAACAAGGCAAGCATAGATGCAAGCAAGAAGACCCTCAAAAGAGGCTGAGTAATCTTTGGATATGAAACATCCCTCCAACATGCATTTGTTCAAGGTTTGGTCCCCAGTGCAATGCTCAAAGCAAAAGTAATACACTAGATAAACTGAGATTTCTGGAGCCATGAGCCAAAATATATCTTCCCTCCTTTAGTTCTTTGTGTTGACTATTTTGTCAGGGATGAACAACTAACACTCAAATGATATGCCTATCCCATTTGTGGCTATACAGCCAAAGGAAATGAAATCAGCACGTCACAGAAATTTCTCTATTCCCACGTTCGCTTCAGTACTATTCACAATAGCAAGATGCAGAATCTATTAAGGTGCCCATCAGCACATAGGCATACAGCCTATGGTGTATACAAAACGCTAGAGAGGTCTGGAAGATTGTGGGTAGAGCTTAAAGATATAGATATATACATTATATAAATACACTATATATATTCTATATACATGAATAATATCCAGAAATGAAAAAGGTTGAAATTGAGTTGCTTTTCAGCAACAAAGATGAAAATGGAAGACATTTTGCTAATAAAATAAGTCAGGCACAGAAAGACAAATATGACATTTTCTCGTCTCAGAGGATAGTAGACCAATGACTGCTATTAGGTAAGACGCAGAGCTGGGGAGAGATGAGCAAAAATGGGGGGAAAGTGGAAAACAGGTGCCAAAATATAGTTTACCGGGCGGCATGAGCACCTGCATGCTCCAGCACTGTGGGATGAGCAGGGTTTACAGCAACCTATTAAGTATTTTGTGGAGAGCTAGAAGAAAGACATTTGAAGGCCCTGGACATAAAGAAATGATAGAGATGGAAATTCTAATTACCCTAATTTGGTCATTACACATTGTATGCATGTACTGGATAAATATGTAGATTGTTCCTCATAAATATGTATAATTACATGTCAACTTGAAAGAAAAATTAAATTTGAAGACAAAACAGGAATAATAAAAGTTGGGTGGACTTTTTTGTCATCGCTGTTTAATGAGCAGGAGAAGGCGCTCACTGGATGTGTGCCTGCTCCTGGCTTTCTCTGCCTCTAGCACTACAAGCGACGTAAACCTGTATCAGTTGTAAATTACCCACTTTGCAGTAGTCTGTTATAGCAACTGAAAGCAAAGTAAGATACAAGGTCTGTCAGTGTTTTCCCCCATGGAGATAAGCTCCAGGCACCCACTATGGAAGCTGAACTAATAGGTCATTCTTTGTTTCTTGCTTCTTTCTCTCTTTGAATCTTTTTCCTCTCCATCGAGGGGTGTTCCTAGCACCTCCCAATAAACTGTTTACCTGCCAACCCTTGGCTAAAGCCAAGGGTTAGGGAGTCCACACTCAGACAGATGGATTGTGAGCAAACAAACTGCCCTCCGGTAATCTGCATGTTGTGCCTGTACACACACACACACACACACACACACACACACACACACACACACAGACCCAGAGGAGGGGCCTCTGTGCTCCCAGCCCCATAAACCAGTATTTCTCTGTCCCAATCTCTAAGGGGTCCCAGCTCTGAGGAGTCTAAAGAACCCCAAACGTGCATACACACTATTTCTCTCACAGGATGCAGAATCCATTTTTGTTTTATCTCTTTCCAGACAGTTGCTTTGTTTTAATGGACTATTCTTCCGCCTGTGCATAATTCTTCTCTAAATTAAATTCTCCTCTCAGCCCAGCATAACACACACTGGGCTGTCAGCTCATTACTTTTACATCCTTCCTTGTTCTGTTTATGCAAGGGTTTAATTAACTGTGAATTGCTATGGAGGCAACAGGAAAAAGTCCACCCCCAGGTGGCTGCGTGGCACAGTCCTGAGGGGAAAGCAGAAGCAAGGTGTTAGGAGGAAAAGCCAGAAGTCAAGATGAGACCATGAAGATCCTAAACCTCTAAACCTCTAAACTTCTGAAATTCCTAGTAGGTCATCCATTCAGGATTGGTTTATTAAGCCATGGTTATGTGCTTACCATTGTTCTGTGTGTAAGCGGGCCGAGGCACACGCTTTGCCCTCACAGGGTTTTCCATCCATCAGAGCAGGCAAACCCTTGTCTTGGCTATCTCAAATCTCATCTCAAAAGGGATCATAAGTTGGGCCAGGAATGTGGGAGTGGTTTGGCCGGACCATTCTGGTTTAGGATGTCTCATGAGATTACAGGGCTATCTGGAACTGTAGGATTGGGGGAGGCAAGGTGGGGTTGAGTGACAGATCCACTTCTAAGCTAGTTCAATTCACCATTCAAGTGGCATGTGAGTTTGTGCTGGTTATCCATAGAAAACACACTGAGGCTTCATGTGAGCCTTTTCTACTCGATGGATACCTTTCTGGCATGGCAACTGGTATCCCCAAGACAGGGGTGTAATGCTGTGTTTCCATTGCTACAGTAGATCTCTCTTTTTGGAAATTTCATTCTATAAGGGGACGACCTTGTTTTGTAGCTTTTGGTGGGGTTGCAGGGTTTCATTCATTGTTGCTATGGTTTGAATGGAAGCCCATGGGTTTGAACACTTGGTCTCCAGACTGTGGTGGTATTTTTGGAAGGTTTAAAGGGGTTCTCAGTCTGTGGGTTGTGACCCTTCTGGGGTTGCATATCAAGTATTCTGCATATCAGATATTTACATTACAATCCACAATAGTAGCAAAATGACAAGTTAAAAAGCAGCAGCAAAAATCATGTTATGGTTGGGGGTCACCCCGGCATGAGGAATGCATTCAAGGGTTAGGAAGCTTGAGAACCACTGATTTAGGAGGTGGAAATCAATGGAAGGCAGTGGGTCACTGGGGGATGGACCTTCAGGTTAATAGCTTTGCCCTGATTCTGTGCTTCACTATCAGGTGTGTTGCATCCAGATGTAGGCCAGCCCTTGCCATGCCTTCACCATCATCCTTCCCTATTTGGATGGGCTGTATCACCTGAAGCCGTGATGGAGAACACATCTGCCCTCCTGGAAGTTGCTTCTGTCTAGTGTTTTATCACAATGACAAGAAATAACTAATATAAGGACAAAGCCCAGGACAGCGCAAGCTGCTCACCTTACACCACAAGGTAAAATTGGGGGTGGGGGGCGCTAAGGTCCCACAACCTACTTCAATGACGTGCCTCCAATGCTCTAAGGACCTCACACTGGCACCACCTCATAGTTTCCATCACCTTCCAATAGGGCCAAGCTGAAGACCCAGTAGTACATGGGCCTTTGGGAGACAATTAAAATCTAATCTATAGGAAGTTCTGTTTATGACTTAGCCTTGGATGTCATGTATTCATATCAGTATGGGTCAATTCCGGAGGAGATTACACAATGCTGTTACTACTAGCAGATCACAATGTCATGGAGATGATCGTGGAATCTGTCTACCACCAAAGATTCCCTAAACGAATGATGTACACTGTGATCAATGCTGTTATCAAACTAGGGACAATTAGCTGTGACTAGCAGAAAATAGGCCACATAGTCAAATTAATCAAGGCAGACTTCTTCACAACTGAAATCAACATAGTTCTCAAGCCATTTGAAAGCTCAGGATCTTCATCTGAGACAGGGAAAACAGCTGTCACTCTTAGCTCACAGAGACTCCAAGGGAACCAGGCGTATAAAACCTCAACTTGTTATCTTGTCTTCTGCATTTGAGGGACCCACATCTCTTTGCCTCTGAAGACCCATTGCTTTAACCAGGGCACGTGGGCAGTTCCAGGATTGCCTGCTTCTTAGGAAGTCCTCAAGCTGTGTTGGCAGAGATAAAAGCTACCAGATCCCATGGATGTGCATATCCAAAGAAAAAGAGTCTGGATGGCTAGTCAACTTCCAGCCATGAACATACATTCGACTTGTCAACCCCAGGGTTTGGGATGAAGCATAGATGGTGACAGATGTGCTTCACCTCTACCCCAGAAGGACGTGCCTTTCACAAAACTTCAGCCCAGCTGGCAGGAACAGAGTAAGAGTTTCAGAACTCACAGTTCTGAGTATAAAGGAGAAAGGCACAGCTTGATTTGTCATGTTGTCAGCCCTCTGTCCTGGGCAGGAAATGAAAGGCAGAATCGACATCTGGAAATCCATTTGCTTCGTTTTGCCAACTGCTGAACTCCCCTGGCTTCTGCCTCTTCTTCAACAAAAGAGCACATCGACCATCCACAAAGGCAGGGAAAAATGACACATAATATTTGAGCATAAAAAATGAGCAATGATTATAGGACCTAAGGAAAGGAAAACTGATCATTCTTGAGAGGAAAATGGAAAATCGTGAAAATAATTTCAAAATAGTCTATTCAAACATTCACACTCTGAGTGGGATAATGGGTACACACAAATAAACCCAGTACTCCAGAGGCTGAGGCAGGAGAATTGTGAATTTGTGGCCAGTCTGACTTGAGCAAGACCCCATCTTAACACAAAGTGGGGATGGAGAGATAGCTTAGCAAGCAGAGTGAATGCAGACATGAAGACCTGCGTTTCATCACTAGCACCCATGTAATAAAGTGCCTATAGACATAACTGTCACCATAGTGCTAGGGAGGTGACAACATAAAGATCCTTGGATGTCTCTGGTCAGCCAGTCTAGCCAAACTGCTAGCTCCATACTGAGTGAGAAGCCTTGTCTCAAAAAATAAAGCAGAGAGCAATTGAGGAAGATTTCTGGTCCAAAACTTGAATCTCCATGTGTACGTACACACACATACACAGACAGACAGACAGACAGACAGACAGACAGACAGACAGACAGGGACAGAAGGAAAGACAGAGGAAGAGACAGAGAGACCTAGTGAGACAGGGAGAGAGAATATTCACTTAAATAAACTATCTCACACATTGAATTAATCCTAATAAAACTATTAAGGGTAGATAGCAAAATATATATATATAATGTTTTTAAAAGATTTATGTATTTATTTATGTATTTATTTATTATACGTACACTGTAGCTGTCTTCAGACACACCAGAAGAGGGCATCAGATCTCATTATAGATGGTTGCGAGCCACCATGTGGTTGCTGGGATTTGAACTCAGGACCTCTGGAAGAGCAGTCAGTGCTCTTAACCGCTGAGCCATCTCTCCAGCCTGAAAACGTTTTGATAATATATTGCTACATTTTTAAAAAGTGAACCTGAAAGATAATAGATACCTTATGATACTACTTTGGAGGAAAAAAAATACAGATATGGACTTTTGATCAACAAATGCATGCAAGTTCATATTTTATATTCTATTTTTAGCATGTGAAGAAAAGTTACTAAGACCAATCACGCAGAGGATCACAAAGCCAATACATTTCAAAGAGTTGATATCATATGATGGAAATAGAATTAAATTGGAAATCAAGAAAATGCCTACTAAAATGGAAATATCACTTAGTGGATTTTAAAAACACACTCTTGAGGGACCCACGGGATGCAGAGGAATTCACACCGGAAATTAAGAAACATTTAGAGCTGAGCAGCAATGGAAACACTGCATACTAATCATGTAGGCTAGAGCTAAAGTAAACTATCATGAAAAAGCATTGCCTTAACTCATCAAAGAAATATAGTTCTGAGATAACAATTAATGAAAACGGGTCATGGATTGAAAGGAGACTAGGGAGGGGCTTATGAGAGGGTTTATGGGAAGCAGAGGAAAGGAAGGAATGCTGTAATTAAATTACAATCTCACAAATAAACAAAAGCTACAAAGCATAGCTTGGACTGGGCTGTACCTCCATGTTCCCTTTCATTCCTATGATAAAAAGACCACTAGATTCCAGTTACCATAAAGGATACATTTGCCAGACTCTCCCAATGTTTCATGTCTAGTGCTGAGATTCCTACCAGTGGGCTGCAAACAGAAACGCCATGTGTCCTTTTAACATCCACCATCCCTTCATGGTATCTCTCCCCTCTGCTTATCAGAAGGCAGACTCAATGGTGATGGGTTAACCTGGGGTATAACCCCACGTTTCTGGCAAGAATATGTAACTGCAGGCTCTTCCATCTGTGCCCCAGTTCCCAAAAAACAACTCAGAGCCTTGCTATTTATTAATTGCCCTGACCATAAACTAAACTGGTTCCCACCAACAGGTAACTTATTTAACCTGATTATACTCTTCTGTGTCTGCCACATGGCTAGTTACCTCTCCTTAGTTTCATAGTCTGACTTCCTCTGAGTCCAGGTGGGTAAATCTTCCTTGCCTATTTCCCAGAGTTCCTCCTTCTCTCTGCCAGATGTCCCACCTTCTAATCCTGCCTCAGATTCCTAGCCGTCAGATTTTATTGACAAATGATGCTTCAACACAGTACACAAGAGATAATCCCTACAAAAATATTCAATGGGCCGGGTGTGGTGGCGCAGGCCTTTAATCCCAGCACTTGGGAGGCAGAGGCAGGCGGATTTCTGAGTTCAAGGCCAGCCTGGTCTACAGAGTGAGTTCCAGGACAGAGAAACCCTATCTCAAAAAACCAAAAAAAAAAATAATAATAATAATAATAATAATAATAATAATAATAATAATAATAATAAAATTTAAAAATTTTTTTTAAAAATTAAAATATATATATATATATGAACTCTGGGAATCTTCCAGGTGATGGGCATACCTGTTATGCTGATGGGGTGAATCTGCTCACCAGAAAGAATGACCCTATGATTATAGGTCTGGGACTTTCAGCCAATCAAACCCTAGAGAAAGATGGAGAGGTTGGAGATTGAGTTCAATCTTGTGACCAATGACTTAATCAACAATGCCTGTGTAATGAAACTCCAACAAAAACTGCACAGCAGGGCTCAGAGCTGATGCCTGCCTGTTCTACCTATCCATGTGCTAAAAGGGCAACATGGTCTGACTCTTCACCCACACACCTACATTATTTACTCTTGGTCTCTCACTCTTCTCTTCTCTCCTCTCGTTTTTCCTTTTCCCCTTTGTAGTAGAACTTTAATGAACAGTTTAGCTCTTGACCTGGAGAGTTGGCTCAGTAGTTAAGAGCACTTGCTACTCTTGCAGAGGACCTGGGTTCAGTTCCCAGCCCCCCCCCCCCCCCCCATACAGTGGCTCACAAGCACGGGTAACTCAGGTTCCAGGAAATCTGAAGGTTTCTTCTGACCTTTGTGAGCACCCGGCACATACATGGTATACATACAAACAGGGAGCAAAGCATTCATACAACAAGGTAATAAACTAAACACTTTTTTAAAGTTTAGCTTTTTCGGAGAGTTCTGTAAATAATTCAGTAAATTATCAAAGCTCAGAGATCTGGGTAACTCCCAGACAAGTTGCCAGTTGTTAGAAGTGGCCTGGCGACTCCATTTGTAACTGGCATCTGAAGCAAAGGAAGTGAACCCTCAGCGTGTATAAGACTGCCCCAACTTGTGCAAGTCAATGGTAATGCCAGGTAGTATTAGATTGTATTGCAGTACACATGGTCAGGGTTGTAAATAAATAAAAGCTGGCTGTTCTGGTTTATCCAGCACTGAAGGATCTGCCAAGATAGGAGATTTGTAGAGCTAAATTTAGAAAATCATGTGCAAACTAAAACAAAGCAGGCTCCATATTTACTGCTTCAAAAGCCATAAGGACAAGGGCAGGTAAGACCTTAAAGATCATGGAGAAAGAAAAAAAAGATAGTGAGTGTCTAAGGAGATGGAGAAAACCCAAACCCACTTCTAATATTTTACAGGAAAATAAACTTTTATCTTGTCGAAGTTACCATTTCTGCTAAACATAGACAAACTTAAATGTGGTGCATTAACACTGGAGAGCTGAAAGAAACAGATAAGCAGGCATGTGCCATTGAAATATTGGCCAGGTAATGAGAAGTGTTAACTTCAGCTATTGCAGGTCGCACGGTTAGTGATGAGGCTAGGAAGATGGCTCAGTGTATAAGAGCGTTTGCTGCAAGAGCATGAAGACATGAGTTCAAACCTTTGGTACCCACGTAAAAAGACAGGCATGACCACACATGTGCCTGCATCTGCAACCCTGGTAGGGAGGTAGTGTATAACAGTATGGCTGGAGCTTGAGGCCTCCAACTTACCTTAGCATGCCCCCAGTCTCGCTCCAGGTTCACTGAGAGATTCTGTCTCAAGGAGATAAGATGGTAAATGAAAAAGTAGGATCCCAATGTCCTCTTCTGACCTCTCTACACACAGGGGCAGGCACACTGGCACAGTGCACACATCACACAGAGATACACTACACACACAAATGCACACTTAGTGAACTTTGCTATGCAGTGGTGCAACATTTAGCCAAACCATAATATTCTATTTTGAAAAGCAGAACATGCCTGGAGTTCACGTGCTAGGGGATGTGTGCATGTAATAGAGAGGAGATGTTGCTCTTTCTTATAGCTTTCAGAAAAATCCTAAAGAAGTTATTCAGGAGCCGGAAGGTATGTTCTAGGTAAATAAGCCATATACAGGCAGACAAATAGAGCATGATCTCACTTAAATGTAGAATCATAAAACTTGGAATCTATATAGGCAGAGACTAGAACAGTGGTTACCAGATACTGGGTAGAGAAAAGGGATCATACAGATGTTAGTCAATGATGTAAAATTGCAGTCAAAAGTAATAAGTTCATGAGATCTATTCTGAAACTGTGGGACTCTAGTTAATAACAATATATTATTTTAAATTGCTAATAGAGATTTTAACTATTCTTACCAAACCCTGCACAAAGTGAAGTCTGTGTATTAATTACCTTGGTTTAGTCATTCATTGAACATTGTACACAGATCAGAATACCACAAAGTAATTAGCTTGATTTAGTCTTTCATCGAACACTCTACACAGGTCAGAATACCATGAAGACATATCATTTCATATTTCTCAATTAAAAATATCTTTTAGAAAAAGTATATTTTAAAACAAAAGAGTCACCGTGCTGAGATGAAATGAAACACAGGGCCAAGCTCACCTGGGTTTTACCATCTATGCTGATCAAGGGTCTCTTCCTTAGGGCTTCTCCAGGGCTGAAAAGTCTGGATGCTACTGTACCTCCAAAATGAAGCTGTTAAGGATGAAGTACCAGACTTGGCATTAGATAATGCCATGTCCCCAAACCTTTGCCAACACCTTCTTTTCAAAATGTTCTTACCAGAAAATAGGATACAACCTGGAGAGGAAGATTCATTTAATTGAATTGTTTTTCCAACCATGTCTTTGTTTCGGATGCAGCTATTCAGCTGTCACTAAGCTGAAAGACAGGGTAGTGGGTAAGGCCTCTCATGGATGCTTGGGGTCATGTTAATCTATTTCTAACCACAAGAGATGGCTGCTGAGACTTCACTGTGAGTTGACTAGGCGTGGACCAGCAAGGCTTATCTCTAAAAGGTTCTCTTCTCACAAGAGAATCTACTCTGTCATCCCACTTTGAGTGGGAAACAGACCAAAAGGAGCACTCAAAGACGTAACATAGGCAACCTCAAGGATGACAGGGAAGAGAGGCAAAGGTCACTGGATGCGATGGGCTCTGGCCAGTGACACCACTGTCTGTCATGCTTCACCTCCCAGCTATGTAAATAGAAATGCCACCACCATAACTGGCCCTGCTTTGTCATTGTGAGTTGGGTATATGTCTTAGTTAGGATTTTCTACTGTAAACAAACATCATGACCAAGGCAAGTCTTATAAGAAACAACATTTAATTGGGGCTGGCTTACAGGGTCAGAGGCTCAGTCCATTATCATCAAGGTGGGAGCATGGCAGCATCTAGGCAGGCATGGCACAGGCAGAGCTGAGAGTTCTACATCTTTATCCAAAGGCGGCTAGTGGAAGACTGACTTCCAGGCAACTTGGGTGAGGGTCTTAAGCCCACACCCACAGTGACACACCTACTCCAACCAGGTCACACCTATTCCAACAAGGCCACACCTCGAAATGGTGCCACTCCCTGGCCCAAGAATATACAAACCATCATAGTATGTGAGAGGCAGATGTTTACCTTTTAACATACTAAGTCACTGAGGCATGGAACCCATATCTAGAACAGAGAGGGTAGTCCATCATCCAGCAGATCCTAGGTTTTAAGCTGATTTCCATGGCTGTAAGAAATTTTAGCACTATCTTTTTTGGTAGATGGCCAGTTGGGTGTCGAAGGGATGCACTGTGGCAGAGACTGCCAGAAGACCAAAGATCCATTGTCCTTTTCTTCCAGAGTAATGGAGTTCTTAACTTTAAGCAGAGACATATGACTTCTGAGGATAAAACTCAAATGTCACTCTCTCCTGTGTGGTTGTAAGTTCTTGCCAGTGGGATAAAAGGGGAGATGATACATGATAGCTCTGCACCATATCTCCATGGGAGAGAAACCCGTATTATCTCCTTCATCCCTTCCACTGACTGTGACACAGGCAAAGAGATCAATGGTCCTACAACAGGCAGGCAAGAGCAAGGCCCTAAACACAAGGAAGTAGAAAGATCTACAGCCTCTATGGCTTTTGTACATTATAGCCATCATGACAGTTCTGGGATTTCTACCATCTGAATTTCTATGTATGAGAAAAAGCAAACTTTCATTTTATTTTAAGCTACCATTATTTGGAATCTATGTTACATGTAGCCAACCCTATGAGACTCAGCAGTGTCAGAAACACTAGAAATAAAGAAATGATTACATTCACCTTTAAAGCTAGAAAGGAAACAGAAAAAATAGAAATGGGAAACTAAAAATAAGAGGATAAAGTATGAAATATGAAAAAGTTTTGACAAGAAGATTTTGCCAAAATGTGACAAGAGTCTTTGACAAAGAATAATCAGGTCCTCTAGAAGGACTAATTATGCAGACAAACTTAACTTTAAAATTTTTTATCAAGAAAAAGAGGTAAGACATAAATAATATTCTCATTAGAACATAATTAAAGTACAGCAAAAGTTTGCTCTTTAATCAGAAGAGACTGTTGCAGACAACTTCATGTTGACACAAAAAACAATTAGAAGTTATCTACAAAATATAAATTACCAAATGGAAGGGGAAAAATTAAGAACATAAATCATGAAATGTGAAATTGACATTAGGAAGGAATAAAACCTAAATATGTCAACAATTAGCTTTAATTGAGTCTTCTGTCAAAACTTCTTTCCCACCGCTGCCCCCCATAAAAACACCACCAGTTCAGACACTTTTACAATCTAGTTTTGCCAAGTAGTAAAGGGGCCGACTGTCTCTTTAATGTTCAGTTACGTTTAGGGGAAAGGGAAATGTGGTGGCCCACTTTAATCAGCGAAGGGAACACCGATTCTTAAGCACAGATATGGATATTTAACTGGCCTTGCCATCGCGACAACCCCCAAATCTCAGTGAATTAAAAAATTATTCTCTATTCATGTTATATGTAGACCACATTTCAGCTAAGGCTATGAATGCAGTTCAGCCCAGTTCCCCATAATTCCATATTCCAAGGACCAAGCTAAAGAAATGCTCATTGTGTGGAGTATAGCAATTGTTAGGGTAGGCAGAAGAAGTCAGAAATGTGGTAAGAATGTCACATCATCTCCTGAAACCCCTACTTGGGACCAATACATTGACTCCCACACATGAAGAAACAAGTAAGATCTGTGGTTGAACTTGACAAACCAGGGTAGAGGTCATTCAGTCTCAAGGCAGCAAATGTAGCTGGGAAAATGTGGTCTTTTTACACTGAAGACAAATAATTATAAAAAATTATATCCTCTAACGGGCAGCTTAAAATATATAGACCAATTTCACTGATAATTATTAATGCAAACATCCAAAATACAAGAGTCCACTAAGTACAATTTTTGCATAAAAGTGTGTGTGTGTGTGTGTGTGTGTGTGTGTGTGTGTGTGTGTAAGGAGAACATAGTGCATGAATGTGTGTTTACACGTGTGAAGTTACATGTGTGTGCAGGTGCACATGCCTATGTAGTGGTCAGAAGTTCATGTCAGATTTTTTTTCTCCACAGTATGTATGTATGTATGTATGTATGTATGTATGTATGTATGTGTATATATATATATGTATGTATATATATACATATACACACATATATGTGTATGTATATGTATATATGTGTATATGTATATATATGCATGTGTATGTGTATATATATATGTATACACACACGCACATATATATATACATATATATACATATATGCACACACACACACATATATATATATATATATATATATATATATATATATAGAGAGAGAGAGAGAGAGAGAGAGAGAGAGAGAGAAAATACCTTTCACTTGAATGGAACCCACTGGTTTGGAGTCTAGCTATGCAGCTTTCTCAGGGGAATCCCCTGCCTCTGTACCCTGGATGCTGAGAATATGAGAGTGTACAAATCACCACACCTGCTTAGCATTTAAATGGGTCCTGGGGATCTGAACTATAATCTTTAGATTTGCAAGCAAGAACTTTGTCCACTGAGCCATCTCCCTAGTTCTAAATACAATTTTCCCCTGGATACAATTTTTAAATTATAAAATATAGTCAAGTAGAATTTATGCCAAGAATTTATGCAAGGAGGGTAAAAGTCAGAAAATTTAGCACTGTGCTACACCACTCTGACATATTAAAAGGTGAAAATTTATTATCGCAGTAACTGAAGAAAAACATTCACTAAAATTCAAGAGCCATTTCTACAACTTCAGCAAGAAATGTGTTTTTAACCTAAAAATGGAGCATAAAATATAATAAATATAAGTTCTCCTCAACTCATACAGGAGCAACACTCTTACCTTCTTCCCCCCATCACGAGAAGGTATTATAATACTTACTGTGTGTCTCGTCAAAATTCAGAGTAAGGTTTCTAATGAGTTCATGTTACTATTGTAAATCATAAAGTTGAAAACTGATCATTGTAAGTCAAAACATCCTAATTTAAGAACTGTCGATAGTCTGTGGTTAAAATCCAACAGAACATCTATGAAGATTAGAAACAGCATGGGTGCATGGTGGCCACCCTTCTCCTGAGGCTGAGGTGAGTTCACTGAGAAAAAAGTAATATGAGGTTCTAAGGATCAGAAAATTAACAGGGAAATTTGTCACTATTTGCTTAGTATATTATTGCTACTCTGAAATCCCAGAGAATCTAAAAACGACTGGATAAAATTAAATATTGTGATTAAATTGATAGAATTAATTTCAGTTATCTACAGAGCAAAAATAAGCCAATTAGAATATAGAGAATCTTCAAGAACTATTTTCATTAATCAAGAAGAAACGCAAAGCATCTGTGAATAAAACTAAACATAAAGGTTAGCAAACGAAACCTCCAGGAAGAACTCTATATAAAGACCTTATTCATGCACTTTTTGGGGAACTGAACAAATGGTAAATTACACTATGGATAGAAAAAATTATGGTGTTAATGCTAATTCTCCGGAAATTAACTACTAAATTCTATATGGTTCCCTTCAAAGGGCAAATGGGACCTTTCAGGCTGCTTGTTCTACTTCCCAGAGTCACGTGTTCCAGGGCAAATAATCTAAGAATAGTTAAGACAATGCCAAAAAAGAAAACCAAACATGAGATACTTTAAAATGAGGAAAGATATTCTTAACTGTAGTCGCTGGGGAAATATGTCCTTGGCTTAAGAATAAAATCATAGCCCCTGCAATAGAATAGAAAGCCTAAAAGCAAATCTATCTTAGCTTTGTTATTGTTGTTGTTTTAAATGTGTGCAGCTATGTGTGTGTGTGTGTGTGAGTGTGCATGTGTATGTATGTGTGTGTATGAGTGTGTATGTGTATGGGTGAGTGCATGTGTGTGTGCCTGCATGTGTAAATGGGTGGGTGCATAACAGTGTGTGTGTGTGTGTGTGTGTGTGTGTGTGTGTGTGTGTGTGTGTGTGTGTAGGATGTCAGAACCCCTAGAGCTGGGGTCATTATTCCAGTTGTGAGCCATCTGACATGGGTGCTCGGAACTGAATTTATATCCTCTGCTGGAGCAGTGAGTGCTTTTAATTTGCTGAGTCAGCCTCCAACCCTGCAAACCTACCTTAGAATCAATGAACATTATGTATCCACACAGCTATTCAAAATTTTGGGAACAATTTGCCCTCTCTTCATAAAAGTTAGGATTATACCCCTGGCTTCTGTCACATATAATTTATTAACTATGACTTAATGCAACTTAATTATGACTTAAGTGTGAGAATTTTTTTTTTAAGAAAACATATTTTGTGAGTCATATTTAGGGAGAATGCCTTAAGAGATTACAAGACACAAGACCCTGAGGAGAGACCGACAAACTAATTTTAAAAACCTTTTTGTAGAAAGAACGAAGCAGTAGTGCTGTACACCTTTGATCCCAGCGCTCAGGAGGCAGAAGCAGGTAGATCTCTGTGAGTTCAAGGCCAGCCTGCTCTACAGAGCTAGTTCCAGGACAGTCAGGGCTACACAGAGAAACTATGTTTGGGAAAAAAAAAAATAACTTTAACATAATGTAAACAAAGGTTCAGGACCAAAAAGGGAAAACTAGCTATCTACCATACACATAAACAACCAAGAGATAATGCAGCGAGTGTGTAAAGAACCTCAACAAATCAACACAAACTACAGATTCCTTAATCAGAAGTTATAGCCACACTAAGTTGAACTTGCAGGCTCTAGGTTTCCCCAAGCCATTTCTCACTCTGGCACCTTTATATCCCGACACAATGAAGTTCAATTTGCTAACAGCTGATAAATGCCCATGTCAATCAGAACTGGACAGAAAGGTCTGCGATAAGGTTTGAAATGCAGTAACTTGTTGCTGTGAGGGGATAGGGTGAATTAGAAAACTCAGATATGGGAGCAAGGGGGTGGGGAGGAGAACACCGGTAAAATAAATTAAACAGGTAAACTCAGACTTCCAAGAAAGGGGAGAGAGGGGATGATTGACAGAGGAATACGGTGAACAACAGTTAATTGGGATTCGGTGATGGCTAGCTCTGTCAGCTTAGCACGGCCCAGAATGATCTGGGAAGAGAATCCCAGCCAAGGATCTTCCACATTAGGTTGTCCTGTGGTTATGGCTGTGGGAAACTGGCTTGATGTGGAGACGTCTAACCAAGAGCCAGCAACCAAGTGAGCATGTCCACGTCTTTTTTCTCTCTGCTCTTCACTATGGGTGGACATCCTACCTTGACATCTCAAAGAAAATGGACTGCAATCCAGGATTAGAAACACTTCCCATATGTCTTTTCATTAAATTTTAATTTTATTACCACTATGACATACCTAGCAGCTTTTTACTCTTTTAAAGTAAAAGGCATATTTAGAAAGCATCTGCCAAGTGTGAGAGTTTGTGATAGGAAGTGTGCAAAGCATTTGTTTACAGGATTAGAAATCCCTAAGCTGATTTTTGTCCTGGTATTTTATTGCCACAGTGGAAATGTAACTACAAGAGGTACCAGCTCAAGCTGGCGAGTAGACTTAGCAATGGCATGGTAAAGAGAGATTCTAGAGCTCGGGAAAGTCAACCTGAGCAACTGTGAGATGTTACTACCACACATGCTCAAAATACCTTGAGCCTCGTTATTATGAGTACTGTATGCACACAGAGAAAGAGCAGAGCAACTACATTCCCCACAGTGATCAGACCGTACTGGCAAGGGGTTTCCCATACACAAGATACTAAATAAGATGAACGCAGAGACTCTCTGCTATACACATTATAATCAACTTTTCAGAGGCTAGAAACAAAGAGAAATGGCAACCTTGCCCAAGCGACCCACTACTGGGGGATCACATACTGATTTCCCTGTCAATGGAAGGCTAGAACTGGATATGTATTGAAACTCTACCACCTTCAAAGTATTGGGTAATGATCAAGATGTATTGTCTCCACCTTTACAGGTACAGCAGAAGGAGGACAGAAAATTCAACCTCCTTAGCTGTGGTGGTTTGAATATGCTTGGCCTGGGGAGTGGCACTATTAGGAGGTATGGGGTTGTTGGAGGAAGTGTGTCACTGTTGGAGTGGGCTTTGAGACCCTCCACCTAGCTGCCTGATGACAGTCTGTTCCTGGCTTCCTTGAATGAAGATGTAGAACTCTTACCTTCTCTGCCACCATTGTTGCCTGGATGTGGCCATGTTTCCACTGTGATGGTAATGGGCTGAACCTCTGAACCTGGAAGCCAGCCCCAATTAAATGTTGTCTTTTACAAGAGTTTCCTTGGTCATGGTGTCTGTTCACAGCGGTAAAACCCTAAGAAGGACATTAGGACTCATGCCTTTTTTAAGAAAAGGAATTAAAAAGAGCTGTGACAACACACACACACAGGCATTAGATGAGCCAATTTCAACAGGCTGCTTGTTTCTGTTTTGCTATAGTAACAATCTCCAGATTCCAGTTGCTCACAGTAGGTCTGCAAGAAGCTCTATGCCCCAGTGTAGGGGAATGCCAGGGCCAGGAAGCAGGAGTGGGTGGGTTGGTGAGCAGGGAGAGGGGGGAGGGGATAGGGGGTTTTCAGAGGGAAAACCAGGAAAGGGGATAACATTTGAAATGTAAATAAAAAAAAATATCTAATTAAAAAAGAAGAAGCCCCCTTACAATTTTTTTAAGAAAACAGAAAAGTATAAGTTTATTATAGAACATTAGAAAAATGACCCAGATGACTGTTTAAAATACACAAACCCCACACTACTCAACATGACAAAGGCCCGAGAGCCGTGTCTGTTCCTGACAAATCACTTCTGAAAAGTTCTCAAAGATGTGACTCCAAAGTGAACTGGCTAGACATGATCCAAAAAGTAAAATACAAATATAAGGGCAGTTAAACAAAGGCAATAATTAGTTTACAATTGTCATTCCTGGACAGTAACTGGAGAACGGTGTGCATGTGGCCTGTCTGTGGGTATATACACCCAGAATCAGGTCAAAAGTCTAGGGAGCGGCCTGTGCCCACATATTTGAAACCCCTGAGAATGTCATAAAAAGGATGTATAACATCCATTACACATCTGTCTCAAGAACAGCACGTCTCCAAACTTATGCATTTCTTTAGAGGGAAACGGTGCTTTAACCAGTACTGACGACAGGAGGATGAGTTCCGACCATGCTGTGCTCACAGGCATCCCCTGTATCGGAGGCATCCGTTTTAGTCTTGGGGCTTTAAGAACATCTTAGGTTTTATGGCTTTTATAGTTCCATTTTCACCTTCTTCGTAATTGGCTCGGTCCCTTTTCTTGACAAACTTTTTTTCCAATTGTTCCCACCAAAGTCTCATATCTTCTTGCCATTTCTTCATCAGACACATCGACCTCTACCGTCTCGTCTTCCTCTGCTGCCTCTGCTTGGTTCTTAGAATTCATCTGAAGCATTAACCTCAGGATTAAACCCTCTGAATGACATCCTTCCGTAGAGAAGATCTTCACACAGGGAGAAGCTCTGCTCCTCTATGATGAAGCTCTCTTTCTCCTTCAACTCCGGCAAATCCAGGTACCAGTGCTCGTCGCTGATCATCTTCCGCTCCTCCTCTTCTAGCTGTTTCTTGGTTTCCGAGTCCAGGCCTCTTTGCATGAACTTCATGCGCAGCAGGTTCTTGGATAACTTAATCTTGCGCTCCGACGCCATGTTAGATGCACTTGCAGAGGCTTTCACGCCGCACTGCGCTTGCACACGGTCCCCCTTACAATTTTTCTTGCCTTTATGACCAAATGCCTGGCAAGTAGCAAGTTAAGGAAAGAAGGCTTCATTTTGACTCCAGATCTGTGACAATCCCAGTGAGGAGGTCATGGTGGCAGGAGCCTGTGATTATTTGGAGTTCACAGTCGGGAAACAGATGAATGCTGGTACTCAGGTCACTGTCATTCCTTTTATTCAGTCCAGGTCTTCATCCTACGGAACAGGACCACCCAGAATTTGAATGGGTCTTCTCATTTTAACTGATTCAATCTAGAAACGTTATCATAGACACAAAAGGAGGAAAGGAACACGAGGGGAGAAAGAGATCTGAAGTGGGGAGAAAATGGGAAGCAAGAAAAGGTGATAAAAGAGATGTCCCATGAAATCAGAAAGAAAGACCAGGAGGAGGAGGGCTGGCAAGAAGAGGGAGGGAGAGGGGGAGAGAAAAGGGAAGGGGGAGGGGAAAATAATAACAAAGTATAGTGATATGTATGTATGAAAATGTCACCATGAAACCCATGACTTTGTAAGCTAATGAAAAGATTTATCATAATAATAAGGATAGGAGCTGTGTAATGAATGACTTCCCAAATCAGACTCTAATAGTTCAGGAAATATGAGAATTGATAAATGGAATTGTATCAATGTATTAGCTTCTATACTTTAAAGAAAAACAGAATATCAAGACATCCTAGAAAAAGAGAGAAAATCTTTACTAGTTAAGCATCTAGTAGGGGATTAATTTTTGGAATATAAAGAATTTTTTAAAAAAGAATCAAAAAACAAACAAATCAATCAATAATGGGCAAATAAACTGAACAGACAATTCTCAAAAGAATAAAGATAAATGGCTAGGGCATAGATAAAGAAATGCTGAACATCCTTAGCTATCAGGAAAATGCAAATCAAAACTAAATTGAGACTCCAATTCACCCAGTCAGAACTGTTATCATCAAGGAAACAACAACAACAAAAATAGCAAATGCTGACAGGGATGCAGGAGGATAAAGCAGCCCTCATGCACTGATGGTGGGGCTCTCAATTAGTTCATCCACTATGAGAGTCAGAACGGAGGGTCCTCGGGTAACCTTAAATAGCACTGCCATTTGGTCTGGCCATATAAAATAAACCGGGTCCAGGTCAGCATGCCTGAGAGATACCTGCATACTCACATCTAGCAAATTATGAAACCATCCTAGATTTCCACCAGGTTTTATTTAGCCACTAAGAAGAGTGGAATCATGTGACTGTAGAAAACTGGAAAGAAGTGAAGTAAGCCACTTGTCAGAATGATAAGTACTGAGTGTCTTCTGTCGTGTGTGGAAGCTAGGGTTTGGAGATGACATACAAACAGGAAGGGAAGTATTAGTGAAGGATCCAGTGGAGAGGTCGGAAAAGAAGGAAAAGTCACAATGAAACCTACTATTGCATGCAACTGATATATTTGGATAAGATATGTCAGTTGACATATTTTACTGGTGTATTGGATAAAAATAACAGAAAAGAACATTTAAGATAAGAATTTCAAATTATAATATATCTGTATAATGGACCATACAGTAGAATTATACAAAGAAATAAATATTAACTGATAGATTTGGATAAAGGTAACAGAAAAGAACATTTAAGATAAGACTTTCAAATTACAATATATCTGTATAGGATCATACAATAGAATTACATAAAGAAATAAATATTAACAGGCACCAGGTGCTGAGTGTGAACAGTCAGATGCAAAGTCTGGGTGCTGCAAGGCGCCCCTCACATGAGGTCTGAAAAAAAACAATAATAATAATTACAATAACAAGTGCTAAGCAGTAACTCTTGCGATCTCACGCATACACACACACACACACACACACACACACACCAACTCAACACATATATACACAAAAGAAATATTAAGGAGCCTTAGGAATACAGAGGTATGTAATTGTACTTAACTGACTGCATCCTTAAAAATATGTCTAATCTACTGTATAATGACACCTTAACAAAAAGAAAAAAATAAAATAAAATAAATGCAGTGAAGAACAAAGCAAAGGAAGAAAAGAGTAATGGGGACAGGAAGGGCCGAAGAGAGGGAGAAAGAAAATGAAAAATGAATTTGCCATGGTCTCCCAATCTTCAAAATCACAATCCTCCAATAAAGACTCCCCAGTTATAAAGTTATTGCTGCTGAACATAGACGCGAACAATGAACAGAGCCTATGAATGAGCATCATCAGAGAAACAGATTCCAGCCATGGGGACCCCTCAGTGTGAAGACCTTGGTCCAGGGAAGCCACCCTATAGTCAAGATGCTAAGACACTAGCTAGAGAACTACCATGCCAGCTGCCTGTTATTAGAGTCCTAATAACCACAGCTGCCGAGATGACACTGCAAACCTTGAGGGGTGAATTAACAGTTTGGTCCTTTATGCAAAATGCACTGAGACTCTTGAATGGTTTTGAACAAGAAAACAGCAGCTAAGAGAGGGCTATATGGTCCTGAGCATCTACTTTGTATCCTGTATCAAGGCTGCACTGTGACATATTTTTCCTGTTTTTTTTTTTTAAGGCTTCAGGAGCCTGTTGAGCCCATGTCAGGCACAATCTGTAAGTGTGTGAGAAGTTCTCACACTAGATATAGTCCTATAGCCACAGGTCACTAGGTATTAGAGGAAGAGAGCCCCAGCCTCTTGTGCTCTAATGGGATAATCTGAGGTGCAACATGGCGGCTCTGATGCAAAGGCTTACTACAAGGAGGGATGAGTGGAAGCGCTCAGGTCAGAGGTAATGAACAAAGTCACACAGGGATGTTCCACCTCTACATGCACCCCAATCAGGAAACACAAAATCACGAGTTGTGCTAGAGCTAAGCAGAGATGAGATAGATAGAGCATTGCCTTCTGAAGACTCTAGGAAAACAAGCCAAACCTCAAGTAAAAGTGGGACCAGCTAACCTCCAAAGCCCTAAGATGCTATAATCCTATAAACTATGGGTAATTGATTTGTTTCCTTTGCAGCTAACTCCTTTTGTTAATTATCACATATATATATATATAATTACATCATTTCTCTCTTTCCTTTCCTCCTCTAAACCCTCCTGTATGACCTCCCTTCCTCTTTTTCAAATACACGGCCTCTATACTTCAGATCTAGTCTCTAATGATACTTACCACAACACACAAACTGTGATCTGGGCTCTCTGCCCAAAATATACCTATCACTCCTATCTATCTTAATGACTCTATTTTTGTGAACTTGTCAGGGTATGTTTTAACGATCTTTTGCTATATTTGCCAATCCCTGTGAGACTATGAACTCTTCTGTATAGAAGATCATGTCTTTGATTGTTCATTTTACTTGTCAACTTGACTAGGTTAAAAGAGGCACAGAGAGCTGGCAAAATATTCTTTCTTGGTGTTCGGTATTGGTATTCCTAGAGGACATGAGCACTTGAATCAGTAGATGGGGTACAGAAAAAGTGCCTTCATCAATATGCTAGTCAATACATTGAAGGTCTAGATTGAATACAAAAGAAAGGGTAAATCTGCTCTTGCCACTTGTGGTGGTTTGAATGAAAATGGCCCCATGGGCTCATAGGGAGTGGCACTACTAGGAGGTATGGCCTTGATGGAGTAGATGTGGCTTTGTTGGAGGAAGTATGTCATGAGAAGTGGGCTTTGAGGTCTCAGATGCTCAAGCCAGGCTGGTAGTTCACAATCTCTCTCTGCTGCCTGTAGATCCAGATATAGAATTCTTAGCTCTGTCTCTAGCACCATGCCTGTCTGCACATTACCATGCTTCGCAAACAAACCTCTGAATTGCAAGCCAGCCCCTATTAAATGTTTTCTTTTATAAAAGTTGCCATGGTCATGGTGAGTCTTCACAACAATAGAGCATTGATTAAGACACCAACTGGAGCTGGACTATGGATTTTCTGCTATTGTTAGATTCCTGGTTGCTATGTCTTCAGACTCATACTACGGCTTATAATATTGGCCTCAGTTCTCATGTCTAAGGTCATGGACTGGAATTACACCACCTCCACTTGCAGTTGATAGGCTATGGGACTTAGCCTCCATAAGCCAATACATCCTAATAAAGCTCTTTCTATGTATCTGCGTGGGTACTGTTGGTTCTGATGCTCTGTAAACTCTAATGCAGTACTTTACTGCTTTTTTATTTCCAAGAGCCTATCACATGGCCAGATGCTACTGAGCAGATGAGCAGGTGTTTGGGTAAGAGAACAGAATGGTGAGGAGGGTGGGGTTAGGAGATATGGCTCAGTGGGTAAGAGTCTTGCCCACAGAAATGATTACTGTGTCTAATTCCAGATCCCACAAATGGGTAGGAGAACTCTCCCAAGAGTTCTCTTGGATCTCCACACTAAAAATGTAGCATATGCACATCTTTACTCCTACACACTAATTAGATAGATAGATGATTGATAGATAGATAGATACATACATACATAGATACATAGATACATAGATAAATACATAGATACATAGATAGATACATACATAGATACATTGATAAATACATACATAGATACATACATAGATACATAGATAGATACATACATAGATACATTGATAAATACATACATAGATACATACATAGATACATAGATAGATACATACATAGATACATGCATAGATACATACATAGATACATGCATAGATACATGCATAGATACATACATAGATACATTGATAGATACATACATCGATACATGCATAGATACATACATAGATACATTGATAGATACATACATAGATACATTGATAGATACATACATCGATACATAGATAGATGCATAGATAGGCAGACAGACAGAGAGATAGATAAACGGGCAGAGCTGTGGATTAGGAATTGGGAGTATACAAACAATAATTACATGTGAACTGTGAGGACCTCACAAAGTCTAAGGACAGAAATAGCCCCAGGCTGACACTCAGACATACCTTGCTACATCATAGCTCTCTTTGACTTCTGCCCAACCACATTCCTTTGCTTTCGTCTTTAATGTTTCATCCCAAAAGAATACTCCAATAAATGTCCTTCACGTTAATTTCTACCTTGGAATCTAATTTTTCTTGAAACCCCAACTGCAGCCAACAGTGTCAGCCACAAGTAACTAAGCAAAGAGGACAAGCTGATCTTCAGCTCCTTTGGAATCCCTCTCAAGAGCTACTTAGAATGTGCCTTGCATTGTTCCATCGGAGCCCAAGGGGCTTATGCGTTCATCCACCCACATTGATGACCTTTGATCAATATCTGGTACACAAACTCCTCACACACTTCTGAGTTATTCTTGGTGTGGACTAAGCAAGCTTCTGGAGCTTAGGACACACACACACACACACACACACACACACATACACACACACACACACACATGCACACACACACACACACACATACACACACATGTAGGAAAAAGAGATGGCACAGAATAGATTCGATATAAGACACAAAGTGGACAGATGGCAGCATCCACCCTAGAAGTTCTGAAATCAGGTAGGATAAGGAGACACAGCAGAGGCTATCACAAGAATCTACCATACTTATCAGCTCTATTTCTTTCTGATCGAAATGTCTATCAAAAAACGACTACTTATTTACCTCCCAGTAACCCCTAGAATCTGATTCAAACTTATGACCAGAATCTGAAAATTAATTTCTTCTTTAAAAATAAAAAAAAGTGAATTAGAACTGAGCCCTTGAAATGCAGGTTTTTAATATTCAGCATCTCAGCGGGAAATGCAGGTTTCAGCTTATCTGACTGACAGCTCCTAATGACAGCAATAAACTGAGATGCCTCCCTTGCCCAACAGATGCTCTGAGTTGACAAAGGGGACTGAGCATTGGCCCAGTTGATGTCACTCCTGTGTTATCTAATTGCCAGATCCTGTTAAAATGCCTGTACTTTAAGTACATGTACTTTCTCACCAAAGAAAGAGATTAGAGACCACAGGAGCATATAGCCTGATAAAAACCAGAGACGGCTAGCATCAGGGTAGAGATGAGCATAGTGTGTTCCAACTGCTTTGCTAAAATACTTCAAGGCAAATCCAAAATGAACTGAAGGAGAGAGGAGAAAGGAGGAAGAGAGGGAGATTAAGTTTAATTGCTCTTGTTACTATGGTAGCAACACAGTGAGCAAAGTTAGAGACACATTCAAGGTGAATTCCACACAGGGCAGGTGCTTTCCTTTCCCAAGTTAGTGGGGGTGTGCACTTCTCTAATAGGGATAAATTCTATTGTTAACCCACATTACAAAGGCAGCCTTTCCCCCTGGATCAGCTTCAAGTTGTACTAGCATGAGTGGTACCTGAATCCAAAAAATCTATTACTTAATCTATGACCTCAAAAAATAATAATCTCACTTATGTCTATACTGGCCATTCTTTTGGAGTGTCCAGTTAAGTCAGGATTCCCAAGGAGTTGACCCTGAAACAAGATTAAGTCCAAGTAGTTTCTTTTGGGCAGGGGAGGGGAATAGGAAGTGGTCAAACGAAACACTAGCTACAGAGGGAGGAAGTCAGTGAGACAGAGAAAAAGCTGATCAAGGATGTGGTACAAAGCAAGTTTCCACTGTGTACCATCTGGATATCATTGGCTTAGAACATCTACAGCATACCAATTTCTGGAATTGAAATTGTTGGAACCCCATGTCCCTGCTAAGGGTATACCAAGAATTAAGCATACAAGGAGCAGATGTCAATGACTCTATCAGGAAGATCAGGAAAGATGGCACCAGGAAAGAAGACCTTAATCCAGAGACTAATAATAGCAGTGAGCACCACAGCTAAGCATGCCCCAGAGCCTAGCTGGGGTGGCGTGGGGGGTGGGGGGTCTTTTTAAAACCCAGACTTTAACTAGTGGTGATCCATTCCTATAATCTCAACACTCAGGAGGCTGAGGCAAGAGGATCATGAGTTTGAAGCCAACTTGGACTCAAAACAAAAACAATATTCTGGATCTAGAATTTAATGCAATGAGTAGACCTTAGAATATGCATTCTCAACAAGTTATCAGTCAAGGTTGATGTTGCTGATCTAAAGACCCACATTTTGAGATGCATCAGTTTTCAGAGTTTAGAATTAAGAAGAGGTATAGCCATATAATGGACTATTCTGCTATAAAAAATAAATTGTATTCGCACATACCACAACTTGAATGAACCTAAAAAACAATTTACTAAGTAAAAGGAGACAGCCACAAAAGTCCATGTATCATAGATTCATTCTATACGAAATATCATGAATGAGCAAATGAAGGAAGCAAGAAGCAAGTATATGACCACCACTGATCATTTAAAAGTTGTTCTTATGGGTTTTCTTATGATGCAATGGAGCTTTGAAACTGCTGTGGTGTTGTGATGTAATAAGACTTTGGTATGGAGCCTGGAGAGACTGTTCAGTGGTTAAGAGCACATGCTGCTCTTTCAAAGAATCTAGAATCAATTTCCAATGTTCAATTCTCAGGACCCACATGGCAGCTAAGGATTATCCATAACTCCAGTTCCAAAATATCTAATAGCTTTCTGTGTGTTACATAGTGTTATGGATGTGTTAAATGCCATTGCATTATACAGCTTAAAATGGCTAATAATGTGCTGTGAGAATTTCATCTCAATACAAAAAAATCTGAAAGGAATGGGAAGATACTAAGAAACCTTCAACAGCTAAATTCTTGCTAGCTTAGGTTTGAAGAGTCCAAGGGCACTAGAATACGGTAATCACAGTGAGAATGGATGCTGGGGGTTGCCCAGGAAGCAAGAGACATGCAGGGGCATGGCTGCAGGTAGACATGATTCCTATGCTAGGAAGAGGAATGATGGTCAAGTACCCGGATTGTTCCCTTCCAACAATTGGTTCTCATCTCATTGGCCAGACCTAAGCAGAAGTCAAAAACAAAGAACCAGTTTGGGACTCTATAGATGTCATGATGTCATGGGGGGCGGGGGGGGGGTAGCCAGCACACTCAGTCAACCTCCTTCAAAACCTGAATCTCTTCTGTCTCTCTAATTTTGTGGAAGAAATATATACATAAAAGAAGATAGTGCTCATACCCAGCCAAGAGAAAACGTCTGCCTTAAGAAGCTAAGGACAGGGTTCGAGGAAGCTGACCTCTCACCTACCACAATCATGCAGAGCTTTAATTCAAAGCAACCCCTCCTCCTTCCTGTGCTACTTTACAGCCTCCAGCAGTCCCCTGGTCTCTGTTTCCACACAGGCATACAACACACATACTCTCTCTCTCTCTCTCTCTCTCTCTCACACACACACACACACACACACACACACACACACACACACACACGCACAAGCACATAGAGTCACAGAGAAATAGAAATTAAGCCACTGCTGCCAGGCACCAGGAGGTCTCTTTATCACCCACCCACCTGTCTCCTGGAGAAATAGAAAGCCCAGTATCACTGAGCTATTCACATCTCCCTTTAATAAGTCATTGGCACACTGCCTCGACTTTCTGTTCTCACTGTGAGGCAACCTGCATGCATGTATGCACGTATGTAGAGGCCAGAGGGCAACTTTGACTGTCCATTTCAATTGTTTCCCCTTATTTTTGCGACAGGGTCTCTCAGTGAACCTATGTATCATTGATTCAGCTAGACTGGCTTCCCAGTGAGCCCTGCTATCTGCCTGTTTCTACCACCTCAGCTAGCACTGGAGTTCTTTGTCGCTGCATTGCCAGACCTATCATGGTATCAGGCACATAAAAGATGAGATACAAAGGTTTGTTGAATTGAGTCAAATCAGGAGACTCACATTTCAGACCTATAGCCTTTAAATATCCCCCACCCCTTGATGTTTCTATTTCCTTAGTCATCCCTTAGGACCAACCACCTCATCGCTCACCTAATTTCTATGGTCATTTAAGGGCTAAAGAAGATGAACTGAAGTAAATACAGACTTTGGAGCTCTATTAGGTGAGAGGGATGGCTTAAAGAATACTGCTAGCCAATGCCAAGACCAGTGCACACATAGCCCTCCTTCCACTCCCCAGCCCCCAAACCTTGACCTCCAGGGCTGGCAGTCAGCAGCATCAGTCAATTCAGAATATGCCGCTTCATTTGTCATACAGCCTACTCCGAGAGTTCAAGTGACTCTCACGTAATGGATGAGGAAAAGAGAGCCTCGTTTTTCTCCTAAGTCATTTTTTATGATGCCCAGCTTGACGAGCTGCTGACTGTGTGATTGTCATTTTGCCATAGGGTGTCCACAGAACGCTTGCTCCCTAAAACGGCAGTAGACGGTCCATGAAATCATTATAAGACATAACGGCATGGTTGAAAGGGGTCGGAACACACTGGGTAAAATGAAGGTTAAGTATTTCTTCCCTACAGAATGTCTCAGAGCCTTTACAAGTGGGATACGTGTACAAATATTGGAGAGAATTCCTGCAGTGTACTTGCTTGGGTAACTGATAAAGACTTGGGAAAAAGGATCTTAACCAGGCCTACTTTTATCAATGATAGAGAATGGTTAGATAACCGAAGTAAGAGAGGAATGGACCTTGGAAAACTGTCATGCTAATCAGAGGGACCATTAAACCAGTGCCCACTGTGTGCTAGTCATCATGATGGGCACTTCACATGCCCCAGTTCATTTGATTCTTCCATCAAGCCTGTGTGTTATGGTGATCTTATCCTTGCCCATGCTACCTTCACCTCCACTATGTCACCCTGCAGTTCCTGCCAGCTTATCAATGATCCATGTGCTACAATGTGAAATGTATTTTCTTCCCTGTCTTCAAAGTGGATCTGAGGGTGGTAACCCAGGCCCAGAAAGACAAACCTGGAATGTACTCATTTATAAGTTGATATTAGTCATAAGGTACAAGATAACTATGTTCCAACCCAAAGAAGCTAAGTGACAAGGAGGGACCAAGGGGGGGATGATTGAATCTCATTGAGAAGGAGAAATAGAATGGGGGGAGGGTAAATGGAGAGAGGGAACTGGGTGGGGTCAGGGGTGGGGAAAGGAATAAAATAGACCAAGGATGGAGAGAGAGTACTGGATGAGAGAACTGGAATCAGTGGGGAGGTATCTTAGGAATGAGCTAAAAGTCTAGAACAATGGAAACTCCCCGGATTCTATGAGGATGGCTCTAAGACTCCTAGCAATGGGGATATGGAGCCTGAACCAGCTATCTCCTGTAACCAAGCAAGATTTTCAATAGAAGGATTGGAACACCAACCCAGCCACAAAACCCTAGATCCACAATTTGCCCTACCTACAAAATGTGTATGGGTAAAGATGGAGAAGGAATTAGGGTAATAACCAACTAATCACTGGCCCAGCTTGAGATACATGACATGAGAGAGAGCCCAACCCTGACACTATTAATGATAGTATGCTATACTTGCAGGCAGGAGCCCACCATAACTGTCATCAGAGCAGCTTCACCCAGCAACTGATGGAAACAGGTGCAGAGACACACAGCCAAACATTAAGCAGAACTTAAAGAGTCCTGTGGAAGATGGGGAGGAAGGACTGAAGAAGCCAGAGAGGGAAAGGACACTACAAGAAAACCCACAGAATCAACTAACCTGGGTCCACAGGGACTCACAGAGACTGAACCACCAACTAACAAGCACGCATGGGCTGGATAGGCCCTCTGCACGTGTGTAACAGTTGTACAGCTTGGTCTTTATGTGATAATCCGAACAGCAGGAGCAAGGGCTTTCTCTGACGCTGTTGCCTGCTGGATCCCTTCCCCTTAACTGGGCTGCCTTGTCTAACCTCAATAGAAGATGTGCCTAGTCTTACTGCAACTTGATATGCTTAAGCTTGTTGATAACCAGACAAAGCCTCCCTTTTCCTGAGGTGAAAGGGAGGAGGGGGATTGGAAAGGAGAGGAGGGAGGGGCTGAAAAGAGAGGGACAGGGGAAGCTTTGATCAGGATATAATTAAATAAATTAATAAATAACAATAATAATAATAGAATAGAAATAGTGTCTGTCCTCTGGTAAGAACTTCATGCCTGTGAAGAACTGGAAGATCGTAGCTAAGCTCTTCTTATGCTCTCTTTAGTTCCCTTAATAGCTATTTATTTCTCCCCTCTGTATCTGACCTAACATCCTCTCAACTGTCTGTCAAATACAACTTTAGCAATGTATGAACTTAGAAGGCAGTGATATCCCATCAACAGAAGCTAAGAATATCATCAGAGAATGCCTGCGATGTACAACAGAGATCTCCCTGCTCCGGTGTTACCTGCCTACAGTTTCACCCCCACCAGTGTATTTGGGAACTATATTGACATATGGCTGCCTTTTGTTCTGTGACAAGTTCATGTAACCACTTGCATGGCAGAATATGTGGTTAAAGACAACCTGAACTCATCTTCCTAAGTCACGGTCTCTCATATTTGACTCATACTAAACAGCCTATAAGGAAAACAATGGCTACGTTCTGGCCAATAGGACTCAAGCAGAAAGGGGCGTATTAACTTCCAGCTCCCATCTTTAGAAGGCCACCTGTGCTCTTTCCTCTCTCTCTCCCCACAACAAGCATGGTGATGGTCATGCACCATGTTGGACCATGTGAAGCAATATAGCGTGATGGAAATAAGAGAGCGACATGTGCAGAGGCATCCTGGCTTTCCGGGAAAGGGAAAAGGTAGAGCAGTTATACCAGCTTTGGGGGAGGGATGGCATGGAGGGGCAATTGAGATTCTTATTTGCAATCCCTCTCATTCAGAGTATCCCTTAAACCAGGCGAAACTCTATCCCAATGAATACAATTTCAAATATGTTTCCATCAAGCCTTTGACTCCATAAGCTCACAAATACGAAGAGCACAAAAGGTCCTCTCTGTCCTTATTCAACTCTTCGAGCCTTACTGCCGGTCAGACCCAGGTGAGGTAAACCCTGGCTCTCAATCAGTAAAGCTAAAAACAGTGTGAGAGAAACTGCCTGCAGAATTATATGCTGAAGACTTCTATTATTACCATATCACTATGTCAAAATGAAAGGCATGCAAGATTTCTCCAGAGAGGCTGTCCACAATGCATTGCAGAACTGTGTAGGTGTTTTGTGAAATGTGTTTTATTCAAGCTAGGATATACAACACTAACATTATTGAAAGAAATTGAGGGTCTGGTCTTCTCTTTTTTTAATGTGTTCATTATTCACGTTATAGTCCTTTAACAAAAAGTAAAGTCATATACGTGTGCAATTTAATTTAAGATTTTATTTTACCTGCTATTCATCTTGGGTGTCCAATGAAGAAGAAATATTCCCTTATTATTCTTATATTAGTTTCTGACAGTTCAATTTTTCTGACTGCTATGCCTCAGACAACCTCCACTGGAAAAGCATATAGGTAATTGCTTTGATCAAAATTTCATGCCAAATCTTTGAGGTTCTGTGTAGATTACAGACTCTGAACAGAATTCCAGAGGCTGGAGAGCGCAGAGGCAAGACTAGAAAAAAGCTTCCCCATTAAAACCGTGCTGTGCCTTAGGAACCTCTAGGATTCTTCAAATACACTTATGCCCGGGTCCCACCAGGAGTGTCAAGACTAACGAAACTAATGTGGAATTCTGGGCATTGAGAGACCAGTGCAGAGCCATTGCTGAGCCCCACTGACTCAAGAGTTTCATGGGGCAGGGTAGAAGGCGCCCTGGGGGTGGTGTCTCTGCCATATAGCTTTATTTTGTTTTGTTACATTTTACAACTTTATGGAAGACAGTCATATGTCATACATTTCATATATTTAAACTACATGAGTCAAAATACTTTAAGATTTTCACAGACTTGTGTAACTGTGATTATGACCAATAATAGAATACAATATCCCTTATATCTGGAACAGTCTGGTCCCAGGATACCCATGGAGACTAAACTCCAAAGATGCTCAAGTTTCTTATAAAACATAATATTTATACATAGAGTTGCTCTCATCTTCTCATCCACTGTAAGTCATGTCTCAATTCTATACTGTGATGTAAATGCTATGCAAATAGTTGTTAAATTGTGCTCTTTGTGGAAAAATGACAAGCAAAAAAAAAAGAGTGCATATTCAGTGCAGATGACTTTTAAGAATATTTTCAAGAGGAATGGTAGATACAGATAGCTACCTCTTTCATTACCTTGAAAAAAAACCAAGTATCCTTCAGGTTTTAGTGTCCCTACAACATTGCCATCAATAGTCAATACTAAGGCAACCATTAATCCACTTCTTGTCTCTGCAGATTTGCTTATTCTGAGCATTTCCTATCAATGGAGTCACCTTTTCATTTAACATAATGCTTTCACGATTTCTACATGCTGTAACATATATCCATATTTGATTAAATGGGGGGGGGGATAATATTCAACTGTATTTTATATACCAGATTTTGTTTAGCCATTTGTGAGCTAGTGGGCAGTGGGGTTCTCTCTTCATTTTGACTGATATTGATATGAATATATATATAGCCCTGCTATGAACATTCACATAAAGGAGATTTTTTGATGGATGTTTTTGTTCCATTGGGTATGTACCTAAAACTGGAGTTCTTCAAATCATATGATAACTGTATACTTAACTGTTTCAGAAGCTGTCAGAATGCTTTTCCAACATGACTGTACTATTTTGATGTTTGCACCAACAGAGTGAGAGAGTTCAAGCTTTCCTTGGTCTTGCCAAGGCTTGTAAGCTGCTTTTCTGTGACAGCCATCCTGCTGGGTATGGCCTTCATGGTTCCTGTGAAAGTCTAGCAACTGCTCTCACTTCCCTGACAGACTTCAGATTCTCATCTGTAAGTGGGGTGATAAGAGCCACGCTACGTGGTCTCTACTGAATGCACATGAAACAGAATATGGAAAAATACCCCATTTAAAACAATCATCATGGACATAGACAAGGTAGCTCATGAGAGACCAGCAACTGTAATTAGGTGAGAAGTTCAAAAGACCAGACTTGGGATGAGGGATGAGTCTCAGCGGTACAGCACACAAGAAGCCCTGGGCTTAATCTCAACTTCCAGGAAAAAAATGTATAGATGGGAGGAGATCAAAATAGGAGGAAAATTCCTCAAGTCAGCCACTTCTATCCAAAGAGTAAGAGTTTTTTTTCCAAAGCCTTAACATAGAAAATCTCCTAAAAATTTCTTACTTTTTGAACCTCAATTCTTTTCAAAAGGGTGTGAGAATTTTAACAAACACAGATGGAGCCTAGATGTAAATGAGACCACGTAAGTGGAGAATCTGGCACTTGACATAAAGTAGGAGACCATCAAGCACTTTGCATGGACACTTTCTTTGCACTGATATTAGAAATGAACAGAAACAGAACAAGGAACAGCTTCATGGGGTTGGAAGGACTTGGTCAGATCACAGATTGACCAAGCAAGAATGGTGATAGTTTCTCTAGTCATTGAAGCTGTTGAAGTTTTAGGATGTCTTAGGATTCTTCACATGAGTCACCTTCGGAGACAAAACATAGAGTATAGATCAGTCCCAAGGAAAAGGATCCCCTAGGCTTACTGACAGGAGGGATCAGGCAGAAAACAATAGAAACTTAGATCTACTAACTCTCTGTCTCATCCCTTTATACTAGTTGTGACTCGTTGTAATAAGGAAGTGTTTCAACTGTGGGTACACACACTGTAGGAGCAAGAGGAGTGCACACACACCTGGCTTAAAAGAGTGTCTGGTTATTCACTAAGTCAGAACTTCTCAGATTCAATGTGTATGTATATACAAACATATATATATATTTGTTGACACAAATTCTGAGCCAGAGGGTCTGGGCTGTGTTCAAGAATCTGGTATATTAGAAAGGTCTTTAGTGATCTGTATGCTACTTTAAAAACTCACATCTAGAGACCAAGATATTGACACTGTGTGTGTGTGTGTGTGTGTGTGTGTGTGTGTGTGTGTGTGTGTACATATACCCTATGAATTCATCTGCCTTTGCCTCCACAGTACTGAGATTACAAGTACACACTTACCTATTTAGATTTTCTTTAAAATGTATATCCTAGACATAAAATTCATGCCTGTCTTCTTCCAAGTCACAACTGTGCCATCTCCATAGCCCCAACCTTATTGTTTAGGGAGTTTGCTTTATTTTAAGGTTTGATATTGGTGCTTTGTTTTGTTCTGGAGTTGAGAAAGCCCACAACTGGGTAAACTCTGGAAAGCAAAAGGACAGCTGTAGAGAGAGGTGGGAAACACTTGGAAACCTGGAGAGCTGTTCTAAGTCTAAATTGCTTCCTGAATGTGATTAAGTCTCCTCATCCCATCCCTAGCCAAGGCACAGGATCTTAACTGCTGGGTAGCAACTTTTAAAGATTTGTTTATACTTCATATGTGAATACACTTCAGACACACCAGAAAAGGGCATCAAATTCCATTACAGATGGTTGTGAACCACCATGTGGTTGCTGGGACTTGAACTCAGGACCTCTGGAAGAGCAGTCAGTACTCTTAACAACTGAGCCATCTCTCTAGCCCCACTCACTCACCCCTCTTTTTTGTCACAGTTTGACTTTGAGGATTTGTTTGGTTGGTTGGTTGGTTTGGTTTTTTGGTTTTTTTGTTTTGTTTTGTTTTTTGTATATGAGTCTCTGTGTGGGTTTGTGAATTCAGGGCAGATGCTTGCAGAAGGACATTAGATCCTGTAGTTAAAAGTGGTTTCAAACTACCCAGTGGGGGAGGAGCTAGTAACAGAACTTGGATCTTCTACAAGAGCAACTAGCTATCCTAACTGAGAAGCCCTCTCTCCAGCCCCTGGGTAGAAACTTTTAAATGCACAAAAATGTACCAATGTCTGTGTTTTTGTTAAGCTGTTGTTTGGAGTTGTGTGAGATCTTGCTTCTGGATTATTATGGCTCTGAATCTTCCCATGTTATCTTTTGTAACTCAGTGTGAATTTGCCATGAAATGGAGTTTTCTGAAAAAGTCATGGGGTGCGGGGAGGGTGGGTGTTGTTGTTGTTGCTGCTGTTTTGGGGTTTTTTTGTTGTTGTTATTTCCTTGGTTTGGTTTGGTTTTGGTTTTGGTTTTGGTTTTGGTTTTGGTTTTGGTTTTGGTTTTGGTTTTGGTTCTTGCTTTTGCTTTTTTGCATTTTTTGGTTTTTTGGTTCTTTGGTTTTTGGTTTTTTGGTTTTTTTGGTTTTTTTGGTTTTTTGGTTTTTTGGTTTTTGGTTTTTTGGTTTTTTGGTTTTTTGGTTTTTTGGTTTTTTGGTTTTTTGGTTTTTTGGTTTTTTGGTTTTTTGGTTTTTTGGTTTTTTGGTTTTTTGGTTTTTGGTTTTTTGGTTTTTTGGTTTTTTGGTTGTTTGGGTTTTTGGGTTTTTGGGGTTTTTGGTTCAGAATGTTACCTGATCCATAACTGCAAATAAAGCCAATTAAGACCTGAAAACAAAACAAAACAAAATAAAACCTAGATTTTCTGTAAGTTTGCCTTACAGAAAAACTTAATCATGGAGTTGAGCAGCAGATTATTAAAAGTTTTGATGACAAATAAAAAATATGCTAGGAAGAAAAATGACTTGGGGTTGATTTTTAACTAATGATTGAAAGAAAGAAGTAATGTTTTAAAAGCTATTTAAATAAACCATATGTCATGCTTGTTCGACAATCAGAAACACAGAATTCTGGGATATAATTGCAGCAAGTACATTTGCTTCTAACTTTATAACATAATCATTGAAAGGAAGAGGATTCAATAAAGCAGAGAATAGAAAGACTGAAGGAAATAGGGAAGGTGCTGGGGGAAACCCTCACAAAAACAAAATTTTAAAATGGCAGAGGTGAAGCTGAGACCCCTCTGAAGTGACGCCTCCGGTCCTTTCAAACTCTCAGGTGTGGAACTGAACTGCTAGATTCTCAGGCAATGGGAAATGCTGGGCAGGAGACCTGTAAAAAAGCCAGGACTTGTAGCATTTGCCCATTCTCATGGTGGAAGTGTCCCCTCCAAGGCCAACTAGAGGCCACCCATACAATGCCCTCTCTTACAGAGCTGCAAAGAGAAACACTCCTAATGAGCTCTCAGGAATTGGTAAAACAAACTGCCACATACAGTGGCCCTCGGGTCATCTTCCCCCTAAGACCCTCATTTTACTGCTAAAGACCTAAAGACAAAGAAGAAAGGTGCCCCGCCCACATTTGTAGAGCCCACGCAACGTAAACCAGTAAACCACAGACCTCAACTCCTCGGGCCAATTCTCTCCCCTTTCTAATAACCTTAGTTTAAATCCACACTTCATATCTTCAGATCCTTTCTCAGCTAGAGGTAGCTATGTAACATTATATAGACACCAAAACAGAAGTATATTAATTTTTAAAAAATAAAAACAACAGAATACGCTTGCATAGTTTTAGCTTTTCTGCATCTTCTTGACATCTTGGAACCAAATTAAAACCTCATAACAAAGAACTGATACAATGGTCTGAGTACAGATTGTCCTCGCCGAAAACCCATCCTGAGGCTTGGTGCTCAGAATGACACTGTTTGAGAGGTGCTGGGGCCTCCTGCATGGATGCCTCCGTCTCTCGTCTCTCGGGGAGTAAAGATTTGCTCCCCCTGACCCCTCCCCTCTCAGACACATCCTTTTCTGCAATGCCCTTACTGGTCTCCTGACATGGGATTCCATCTTCCAGATTATAAAAAAGTAGAGGTCCCCACCAGCTGTAACCACCTGCACTTGGGTTTCTCAGCTTCTAAAACTGAACTGAAATAAACCTCTTTCGCTTATAAAATAATCAAATATTGTGTTATTGCCGCATAAAACATGCTCATACATTTGATGACATTTGAGTTCCCAGTAAGTTTTTTTTTTGTTTGTTTTTTGTTTTTTTTTTAGCAGCTGCGCTGGTTCTGAGCTACAGCTTTTGTGGAGGAAATGGTCCCCAGCTTGGTTAAACACTGTGGTCAGGTTTCATGAAGCCAACTGCAGTCCCAGCTGCTCTCCCGCACCTCCATGGTCAGACAGACCACAAATTAGAAACATCCTCCAAGCTTCATGGCTGGCGTAAAGATTTGTTTCCCTGTGGGGTTCTGTAGTTCTGTGTATGCGCAAGGAAATGGTTCACATTTTAGCGAAGCACTTGGAACTTTAAAAGTGCCGGTTCTTTTCACAGTCAGCAGCTGCCTGATTGCCTGAGATTCAGTCTTGAATAGGTTGGACTCACTGTATTTGGCTGGAATCGGAGCTGAGGGGAGGGACGTGTTTAAGAAATCAGATTCCAGTTTGGAGATCCATTTAACTGTGTTGAGGCTTACGAATTCAAAATTATTTTAGCTGGGAGAGATAGCTCAGAGGTTAAGCTTGCCTGCTGTTCTGGAGGACCTGAATGTGGTTCCCAGCACCCATGTCAGACAGCTCTTAATCACCTATAACTCCAGCTCTAGGGGATCTGATGCCCTGTCTTCTGGCCTCCAAGTGCAGGGAGTGTACATTCACACACACACACACACACACACACACTCACACACACACACACACACACACACACTCACACACACACTCACACACACACACACACACACTCACACACACACACACACACACTCACTCACACACACACACACACTCACACACTCACACACACACACACACACTCACACACACACACACACACACACTCACACACACACACACACTCACACACACACACACACACACACACTTTTTAAAAAAGTAAATCTTTTTTATATCAAAAACATTCAGGTTGACTCCTCCTATAAATAGAGCCTGATTTAGCACCTGTTTTTGAGTAAAATTTCCCAGGTGTTTTGGTTTCTTCCTTTCCTTCTCCAGCTCCAGTATCTGAGACTTTTATTTTTTTATTTTATGTGTATGGGTGGTTTTTTTTTTCTGCATGTATATCTGTGCACCACCTGTGTACCTGATGCCTACAGAGGCCAAAAGAGAGAGTATCGGATCCCTTGCAACTGGAGTGACAATCTGAGGTTCAAGGTTAGAACATTCATCCGAGTTCTCCAAGCCTTCAGTACTGATGGGGACCACAGAGGCATCCAGCTTTATGCACTGAACAGCTCCCAGATTCTCAGTATCTCCAGGGTTGAACTGCCCAGCCAGTACTGTGTAAGCCAATGCAATAAATCCTCTTTGTGCGTGTGTATGTGTGCGGGAGGGGGGGGAACACACACAGTGCGCACACATGCACACATGTGCGTGTGCATATGTAATCATTCTGTCATTGTGAATTAAATCCTGCAACCTGTGTGAGAAGGAAATTTCCAAGTGTCATTCTCTGGACCTCCAGCAGGGACTTTTCTTTAAAGAAATAAAATTATTAAAATACCAGCCAGCAATAATAACCATTCTATAATAAGGACAATAATCCTTCTGTGTTCTACAATAACTCCAGAAAAAAAAAAAAAGCAAAAAAGCACAGATCCAAAACAAGGCTTTAATTTAAGCTTAGGTGTTTGGTTCATTCCTGGGTTCGTGATTCTTTCCACAGTCCCTTCCCTGAGGATCTGTCTCATTCTAGTGTGAGGACCCAGAAGGCAGGGGCACCTCCTATTTGAACACATTATTGGGAAACACTTTCCATTCTGCTTTATACAACAACTTCAGAAGAAAAAAAAAAAAAAAAAAGCCTTCAACTGGTGCTTTTAGGGCCCTGAAATGCGTGGTGATTTCGAAGCACAGTTCAACAAATATCAATCTTTTGCCTAACCCCTTGAAATTTCTAGAAATTTTGCCAACCCCCTTGCCCTTAGAATTTCTAGAAACACGTCTCGAGTGAGCAGAGACACATAAACCCAACAGATTTTGCAAGAGAAAAAAAAATCCTAAAACAACCTGAATCTCCAACTCCACCCAATTAACTGTATCCCTGCATAAGGGAGATATTCAAAACTGATCTTAAGGAAGGTTGTCCCATAACGCAGGAATATATTCACCATGTGTGAACAACCAGATATATAGAATGTGAGTCCACTGGATAAATGTGCACATGGAAAGACATGCACACAAAGGGACTTGGGTGTGATCTTTCTTAGCAGTTAACTATGTTTTAAATAAGCACATACATGGCTTTGAAAATAAAAAAAAAAACTTATTTTTTAATTTATGTGTATGGATTTTTTTCCTGCATGTATATCTATGCACCACATGTGTGCCTGCTGACGACAGAGGCTAAAAGAGAGTATCGGGTCCCCTGGAACTGGTGTCACAAGAAGTTGTGAGCTGCTTTGTGGGGAGTGGGAATTAAACTCAGGTCTCCTGGAAAAACAGCTCGTGCTTTTAACCACTGAGCCATCTCTCCAGCCCAGAACCTAAAAAAAAAAAAAAAGAAAGAAAGAAAAGAAAAGTTGCTGCTCTATAGCCACTACCTCCTAGTGCTGAGTAAATTATTTCTAACAGCCTCTCATATCTCATCAAGGAGACTGACAGGAAGAAAGCTCATCAGATGTGAGCATGGCAGTTGTTGAGAGGGATAGCAGACACATAGGTTGTCAACTAATGATGGCCAAAAGAAAGGCCTAACCAAACTGAACAAAGCCGGAGACAAAGCCCTGCCTGGGAGGCCAGGAAACCCTATCTATACAGCCAGCGCCAGAAGGGGATGTTTAGCTTCGAAGCTCACCGAATGAAAGGTAATCTTGACAAAGCCAGACAACATGAAGAGAAATTACATTGATTGCATTTTTTTAAAAAAGGATGTGAACGAGGGCCAATTCAGTGGCAGAGTGCTTGCCTGGTGTGTGTAAACCTCTAGGTTTGACCTCCCAGAACTTCAAAAACTAAAAACTTTAGAACAAAAAGGAAGAAGGAAGAGAGGGAGGGAGGGAGGGAGGGAGGGAGGGAGGAAGAAGTGGAGGAGGGAGGGAGAAAGGGAAGGAGGAATGGAGGGAGGGAGGGAGGGAGGGAGGGAGGGAGGGAGGAAGAGAGAGAGAGAGAGAGAGAGAGAGAGAGAGAGAGAGAGATTACCAAACCAGAATATGTCCTAGGGAAAAGGTCCAGAAAGACCCAAGACAGAAGCTGTATAGTGGAGGAGCTCGTGGGGAAAATGGGTACCATTTAGCACAGAGAGTACATGGTATGTGGGAAGTAGGATAGAAGGCTGCAAGTTATCTTTAAACACCTAAAGGACTGTCATTCATAAGACACCTGATTTAAAATGTAGAGCTAGATTGGTAGGAGTTTCATAAAGACTAATTTTAGTTTAAAATGAGGTGAATATTTTTTTAACTACCAAAGAATACGACAGGCTGCCTTATAACGCAGCCAGTCCCTCATTGCTGAAGATGTTTGAGCAAGAATGAGAAACTATCAAAATATCCTGTAATGGAATTTCTGTTGCCTGTGGGAAATTAGACTTCAAAATATTTCCTTCCAGTTCAAAAATATTATGATTCTAGAATGGACAGCTTCCTTGGGGATAGCCGCAAGTCCCAACTCACACTTCTTTCCAAAAAAATCCCTTAATAAGATATTAACTCTGCTGGTTGTGTCTTCTTCTGGCACTAAGACCACACTAAGGATTAAACTGTACTTTCAGTTGGTATCATGTTATCAGTTACAATCACCTCCGCATGAATGAGTCAATGTGGTCTTTTCCCAAGAATAGGCTTACATAATGGCTGACAAGAGGAATACGTATGGCTCTGAACTATGAAAGCAGCTTTGGGGGAGCCACTGAAAGGGAGAGAAAACAATGCTCCAAGGACCAAGTTCACAATCTTGTGCATCAACAAACCAACCTGTTTCTTGGAGCTCTGGGTTAATTCCCACCCCACGGTCCAGTCTGTGTGCCAATTACTCTCGCTGTGTCTTTAATCCAAGGGTGGTTAATGAGCACCAGAGCGAGGCTCTCTCCAAATCCGTGAGAGAATGCCCACTCCACAATTGCCAGCCAGCTGTGATGCCGAAATTAACTTGCTCAGCTGGTCCTCCAGATAAAGCCATTTAAAGAGCGCAATGTACCATAGAAAGCAATTTGTTTCCTTAAGATTTAGTACCCCACGTGAAGATTGATTTTGATTTGAAAGACGGGAGCCACTGCAAGGTGAATAATTTTAAGTTTAACATATTCCTCCTCTCAAGGAGCCAAATGCATTAAAATTAGGTGCAAAGTGCTTCTAATTTGTCAATCACTCCTTGGATAATTCTGTTCCTGTATTATGAGGGAAATTGCCCAAGAGACCTGGCTTTTGGCTCCTTTCATCCCCAATACTCTTTTAACTTGATCATGGATACGGTATGCAAATGGGACGCTACTGCTAGAGGCAGGTAGGGAAAGATCCAAGACAAAAACATCCACAACCCTCCATTAAACCTGCCAGGAGGTCAGGGGAGCAACCGTCCTCCTCAGAACTACCACAGTCAAGATGTAGAACAGGCCGCTGGATCAAATGGCTGAGGTAGAAGAATGCATTCTTCTCCCCACCATGTGTGGGACAGCCAGGGCTGGCTCTCCTTCTGTCCACAGAGATGAACTCAGCATGAACCCACTCTACATCAGAAGCTCAGATGGGCATTAGCAGACACAGGCCCCGCGAGTTCTTAGATATCAGACAGACAAGAAAATCCCAGCTGCATGGCCAACACCACTCTCAGGAGACGAGCGCTGGGTAAGAGTTCAGCTGGGGACATTGAGACCACAGACCTTGTCTATGAGTCAGCCTCTGGAGGGGGAAATGACATAGAAGAATGAAAGTGAGCACCCTCCCTGTGACCAGGCATTCGTTAGGTAATTAGGGGGCGTGCCAGGCACCTCGATGAGCCCTTTGCAGGTATTTTGGTTTCTTTTAGTCATTACAACAATCCTATGCCATGTGCTGTTGTTACAAGGTAGTCACTGCTATCTCTCTCACTTTCCAGTTGAGGGGCTAAAGCCCTGAGAATTTCACCCAACCAAGGTAACAGCTTTTAAGTGAAGGAGTCAGAATTCCAATCCAGGAAAGTTGACACAAAGTCTTAGTAAATGTCTTGCCTTCCAAAAGGCATGGAAGACTAGGGCTGGCAAGCAGGAAGATGATTCCAAGTGAGTGATTCCATCAGCAGGCCCACGAATAGAGTTATTCTTGGAGTCAGTGAGCTAGTACTTCGAAAGGTTCACAAAGGGCCAGCATATAAGAAATACTCAGTAAATTTTACAAATGATAAAGGTGATCCTGGTGTTGATGATGGTGATGGTGATGGTGATAATGAACATTCATGGGGAAGTGCAGGCAAACAGGACCAGGCATTTCAGCGACTTGTGTGGAAGACCTTTTGGGTTATGCAAGGTCTACATACTACCCTAGGCAGCAAGGATCCATTCTTTGTGGGAAAGTGGCATGTGCAAGGTTTGAATATAGAAATGTGGCCATATTGACAAGGGGAGGGAGGAGGGCAGAGACAAAAGGATCTTGGAGGCTGTGCCATGCTCAAGGGAGACATGCTAAGTTTGGCTGGCAGAAGCAGACTCTGCCTTTTTAATTTCCGCTAAGATAAAAGAAACAAATCTTCAAAGTCAATGGATTTTTACTCTGGCACAGTCAAGTACACACATTCAAGTCAATGCACAGTGTATTCCTATACATTTCTGTTGCTGTGACTCCAAACCCTGACAAAGGGCAGTGGATGGAGGGTTTATTGCACTTACAATTCTAGGTTACATCCCATCATTGAGGGAAAATTGGGGCAAGAACTTCAAAGCTATTTATATTATATTCAAAGTCAAGAGCAGAGAGGGAGTAAACGCAAGAATGCATGCTTGCTTGCTTGCTTGCTTGCTTGCTTGCTTGCCTGCCTGCCTGTGCTCAGCTCAATCTCTCCACTTTTATACAGCTCAGGATCCCCTGTCTTGGGAATGGTGTCACCCACTGTGGACTGGGTCATCTCATATCAATTAACAGTCCCTCATAGACATGTCCACAGGCCAACCTGGGGTAGACAGTCCTTCATGAAGGCTCTCTTCCCTGGTGGTTCTCCATTATGTCAGGTTGACAATGCTAACCATCACAAGACCCTTCTCTCTGGCTTCCCACCTCCCTTCACAATCACAGAGAACCATAGGACAGACTCTCACCATAGACTCATTGTCACTGCTTATTATCAAATGTAATATAAATGTAATTACACACTATTTACATAGTCTCCTGAGCCTATATATGTTATGTGTGTGTTCACATGCTTGTGTGTGAATGTGGGCATGCACACATCACAGCTCCTGTGTTGAGGTCAGAGGACAACCTCACATATTGGTCCCTGCCTTTCAACCTTGTTTCAGACTGGGTGTCTTCACTCAGTGTTGCTTACACCAGGCTAGCTAGCTCATGAACTACTGGGTATGCTCTCTCCACTTCCCATTTCCTGAAAGTGTGTTTGGATTACAGACACCTGGATGCCCTACTGCTTCCAGCTTTCTGTGAGCTCTGGGGATCTGAATTCAAAATGTGAGGCTTATGTGGCAAGTACTTTTAGCCACTGAGCCATATCCCCAACAACTTGAATCGATTGTCTCATATTCAGTATCTTAGATACCCATATTTTGTTACATGTCATGTTCTAGAGACATCATTATTTCATTTTTCCTTATAGCTGAAAAAGCTCCATTGCCTATTACACCACATTTTCTCTATTCACGTGTTGCTGATGGACATCTAAGCTGATTCTATGTCCTGACTACTGTGAACAGAATAGCAGCAAACATGGATGTGCAAGGGTCTGTGTGATATGTTGCCTTAGATACCTTGGTCCAAGAATTGTTTACCTGACTCATATATATTAAGTTCTACTTTTAGTTTTTGAGGAGCCTCCACACAATTTTCACAGTAATTGCACTGGTTTTCATCCCCACCAGCAGCATATAAGGGTTCCTCTTTCCCCACACACTCACCAGCATTCACTGTTATTGTTCTTTTTGATGATCACTAGTGTGGCCCCGGTGTGAGCAGCTAACATCAAAAGGCCTTCTATCTTGTTAGATTGCTGCTTCTCTGGTATTGGGGCTGGAAAGTAAATGATTTTGGTTTTGGTTTTCTGATGCTTTTTTGGTTTATGTCTGCTGTCATTCCAGATCGCCAGTTTCTACAGCTCCAACTGAAGAGTTTTGAAGAGTTTCAAAGTCTAAAAGGGAACCTACGGAACTTTCTGGTGAACCACTCCCCCATGTTCCAATGTTTACCACCATCTCTTCATGCTTCAGTGTGTGTGTGTGTGTGTGTATGCATATATATATATATATATATATATATATATATATATATATGTATATATATATATATGTATATATATATACACATACATATATGTGTATACATATATACATAATACATACATATATGTGTGTATACATATATAATACATACATATATGTGTGTATACATATATAATACATACATACATATATGTGTGTATACATATATAATACATATATACATATATGTGTGTATACATATGTATATGTGTGTATATGAAATATAGAGAAAATACATATAAATTCATCTCATTAGGAGGGGCCTAAGTTAGGTTTCTATGAATAGGAGAATTTGCCTGCATGCTTTACCACATGTGTGCTTGGTGTCCTTGGAGATCAGAAGAGGGTATTGGATCCCCTGAGAGTAGAGTTACAGAGAGATGTGAGCTTTCATGTGGGTGTTGGGAATCTTCCTTTGGAAGAGCAACCAGTGCTCTTAACCACTCGACCATCTTTACAGACATTTAGGTTGGGTTTTTCTTTTCTTTTTTCTTTTTTTTTTTTTTTTTTTTTTTTTTTTTTTTTTTTTTTTTTTTTTTTGGTTTTTTTTCGAGACAGGGTATCTCTGTTTAGCCCTGGCTGTCCTGGAACTCACTTTGAAGAACAGGCTGGTCTCGAACTCAGAAATCCACCTGCCTCTGCCTCCCGAGTGCTAGGATTAAAGGTGTGTGCTACCACGCCCGGCAGGTGGGGTTTTTCTTAATCATTTCTTATGATGGAGTATGAATGTGTGCCTATGATGTGTGTGGGGGTGGGTTTGCCTAAGCCACAGCCTGCATGTGGATGTCAGAGAACAACTCTGGGGAGTTAGTTCCTTTCTATTATGGGTTCAGGAGACCATGTATCCACAGCAAGCACTTTTACCACTGAACTAGCCTGCTGCCTCACATCAGGTTTTTAAGAGCTCTTGCTATTTTCCCAGACAGAAAAGCACACATTACAAGACTATCAGCCCTTTTCCTTCCCCAGTCCCTCAACTTTGAGAACTAAACATCTAAGCACTCTGCTGGAGCCCACCTGAGTGATGGAGAGGCTAAGATTAGGAGCCTTGTCTAACAGAGAGAGGCTGGGCTAGATCTGGCTTTCGTGAGGCTCAAAGTAGATGCTTCATTCTCATGTTCATTAACTACTCTTCCTTCCCATAAGAACCCCTGCTAAGGATACCCTCGACATAAACTTTAACTTCAACCTATTGCCTTGAGCCTTCACTCCTACCCCTTCCTTTTAAGGGCAGGCTTTCATCCTGGAACCTATAGTTAACAGGTTTTATCCGAACTAAATGACAGCCATGGTCCTGGTTCATAGTCCAAACACAAACTCTGACTTCATGTAGAGCTCTGATCTCAACTCTTACACCCAAATGGTACCCACAAAACATCAGGGTGCTTGGACACCATCAGCCCATGTGTCTGGAACTCACATATTCAGCCTCCCTCTTCCCCCAGTCTCTCCTGGAGTCTTCTACTTTGAAACCATACGCAATCCCAACTTTGTTGTTCATCCTCTAAGACTTCGAATGGGTGCTTTTACTTCTCTAAACCTTCATTTCCTAATCTGTGAAATGGAACAAGTGTGCTTTCCTCAGACGGCTGTTAGAATGATTAATTGGTAGAATATATAGGCAGCCCTCACCAAGACATATACGGAGATTAAAATGGTTAACTTCACTAATAATCAGGAGAGGCAAATGAATGAGCCAATGATATACCATTTCTCAAGCTAGCAAATAACAGAATAGCCGTCAGTATCGATTTCTAGGGAAGGAGTTCTCCTACATTGTAGTAGAGATATATGATAGTAAAGTCGTTTTTTATGAGAATTCAGTAGCAACTGCTAGAAAATGTATGTACAAGCTCATTGATCTAGTGATTTTAATTACAGGAATCTATCCTCCAGAAAAAATAATAATTGCACACGTGCAAAAAAGGGCTGACTGTACAAGATGCTGATTGCAGCATTGTTCAAAATAGTGAAAAAAATAGAAAGAACCTAAATGGCCATCAACAGAAAGACAGCTAAACAGACTGTGTTGTATTCATCTGACAGAGAAGCTATGCAGCAATGAAAATAATACAGGCAATCTGTGCACTTGACCATAAATATATCCCCATGACCCTCTGCAAAGGAAAAACCAAGTCGCAGAATAATGTGTATGGTGGGATACTATTTATATTTTTAAACCACAAAATAGAATTAAACTTTCAATCCCTTCCCCTCCCCCTTCCCCCCCTCCATAGAAAAACTGAAAAGAATAAATATCAAAGGCGAGGGAAATAAGTCTGAAATAAGGATTAGAGACCAGAATAAACCTGAACCTAATTAGTATTTTTTTACGTTGATAAGGGGAGTTTAGTTGTATGATTCAAAATGAATAAATAGTTCCAATGTTAGTTTCTTAAGTTGACAGATAAAGTAATTGAACAGAAATTCTCTCCACTCTGCAACTTTTCTGTAAATCTAAAATGATTGGGATTCATTACTGTTATTATTAGAGAGTCAGTTTCTCTTCCTGTTGCTGTGATAAAATACTTTGATCTGAACACCTTAAGGACCAAAGGGTTTATTTTTAGTTCACAGTGCAAAGTGCAGTCCGTCCCAGCAGGGAAGTCAAGGAGCCTGGAACGGCTGGTTGCATCACACCCACAGTCAAGAAGCAGAGAGCAGAGACTGCAAGCTCGTGCTCTCTCTCCACTTACACAGTCCAGAAAGTCAGGCTTAGGGAATGGCCCCACCCAGAGTGGGACAATCTTCCCACTTCAACTAATGTAATCAAGAGAGTCTCCCACAGTCAGATGCCCATCCTCCAGATTCTGGTTTCTGTTGATAGTTATCATTAACCATCATAATAGATTATATGATCTAAATATCAAATATATAATCAAAATATATACCAGCTAAATTATATTCTATCATGTGTTGATCGCCAAGACATATAGACAGGAGAAAAAAAATACATGTGGTCCCAATTACTCACAGAAGAAAATAGAATTTACGAATATCCCTAACATACAAATGATTGTAAAATGGCAAGGAAGTCCATATCATAAACCAGGCAGACTTGTGTAAAGGGTCACACAGGCCAACACTTCAGACTGGAGGGTCAGGAAGTAGACATCACAGTGATTCGTTTCTGCCGCTGTAGCATGGAAGCAGCCACAGGACAGCCTACGACTGACAGGATGTGACTAAGTTCCAATAAAACTTTATTTACAGAAATAATGTCCAAGGGGCCAGAAAGATGGCTCAATGGGTAGTGTCATGGCCTGAGCAAATGAGCTTTAACTATAACCCCAGTCCTGCAGAGACATGGGTATCCCTGACAAAAGAGTGAGTCAGCTAGCCTGGCACACACGGCAGCTGAGAACAGAGACCCTGTCTCAAATCAGGTAGAAGGTAAGGGCCAACACTCAAGGTGGTCCCTGACTCCTTATGAATGCTGTGGCATTCACTCACCCACCCAAAACTGCAAACTCTGGGATAGATTTGGCTCGTGGCCCATAGTTTTCCAACTTCTGTTAGAACAAAGAGTGAACTGTTTTCTGCTAGAAATAATTCACTCAAAAAGTGTTCTCTCTGTGAAAAACACTATTAATAAGCAATGATCTAATTTGGTACCTGATAGAGAACTGTGTTTAATGGAGTTTTCTTCCTACCTCCTACCTCCCAATCCACCACCATCCTGCAGCTGAAATCCCAGCTCACCTACACGGGGTTAACCTGCCAGGTTGTGACAATTACCGTTGCATGCGACCCAGGGTGCCATTCCATTTTCAGATTATGAACCAGCTGCTGTGGAGAGAAGTCAGACTACAGCAGGTGCTAGAACTTGCCACTGGGATAAGCTCGGCTGCCCTTCTTTGCTTCCAGCTCCTGCAGAGGCTTCCCAGGGGGGCTCAGCCAGGTACAGGAATCTTCCAGAAATCATTGGGCCCTCTCAGGAAGAACCTCTGAGGGGTTTGATAATTAGCAAACAGGCTGAGTGACAGGATCAGGAATGATTTGCAAATGGCTTTCTCCCAGAGCTTATTAGGGGACTTATTAACGGTACAACAGTACATTACCCTTCTAAAATCCTGATCTAAGCAGAAAATTAAAATTATTTGCTAAATGACCTAATAGAATTGGATAAAATATGCTGAAAAACTGCAATAGATCGCCCTGTAGAATTTGACTTTAAAAAAAAAAAAAAAAAAAAAAAAAAAGATCATGCCGACTCCTGCTAGGAGTCCCAGCTAATAATCCCGGCTGATTATTCTTAATCAACAATCTTACCCCCGTAGAATGGCAAGAATGACCAAACTGCACAGCATCCTGGTAAGTCACCTCATTCAGAGCTCCCCCAACCTCTGCTAATCCCACTGCTTCCAACACTATCCACCGGATTCCCCTGACTCCTGACTACTCAGTACAGTCACTACAATTCCTACCCATGTTCCTTCTGAAATTCAAGTTTGATTTTGTCACACTCCTTCGAAAACATTCAGAAAGCACCCCAATGCTCAAGACCCAAACTCCATAAAAAAGAATTCTCAAACAGTAGCTCCTTGGACCGGCAGCATCACTAGGGCATTGTTAGAAATGCATGTTTCCAGGCCCCATCCTTACTTCCTGCACCAGAACCCCTGTAGGTTACCAGACACCAGTCTTCATGACCTTTGTATGCAGTGATCCCCAGGTAGGCTCATATTTAAGAGCCATTTCCTGGTGTGAAAGAACGTCCCCATTTGACCTTCAAGTCCCTTCATTGCCTGAACTCCCACCAAGCCTCGCTCTCTTCCTCACTCAACCACATGGCTCTCTGACCATCTAACACAGACTGAAGACCTGAACATGGCTGCTCTTTCTCCTGGGACTCCTCCCCCTTGCTTGGGAAGCTCCACACCCTTCAACCCTCCAACATGAGAGCATCCTTTATTTTCCCATTTAAAGGGCTTACCTTGTTTATAACCACCTGTGAGGTTTAATGTTGACTGTTAATTTGACAGAATCTAGGGTCACCTAGAAGACAAGTCTCTGGGGGATTATCTAGATCAGGTTAAATGAGGTGGAAAGACCCAGCCTGACTTCCAGAACAAATAGAAAGCTTAAAAGACCTGGGCACCAGCGTTGGATCTCCCTCTGCCTCCTGACTGTAGATGCAATGTGAGCAGCTGCCTCAAGCCCCTGCTGCCATGCCCTCTCTGCCATGATGGACTGTGTACCCTTGAACTGTGAGCCAAAACAGACCCTTTCTTTTTTAAGGTGCCTCTCATCCCATATGTGCCACAGCAACAGAACAGGTAAGTGGCACATGGTCCCAAACTTAGCTCTTCAGGTGACACCTTTTCCTAAGAGGTTCTGGGAGATAGTTTTCCCCATCAGTTCCGGCTTAGTTTCCTGTGTTTCTCTTAATGTTTGTTTAGACCGGTTTTCTGATCACCTGAGGAACTGAGGCCAAAATGACATCTTCCCAGAACTGAACCTGAGTCAGAGTTAGCGCTTCAAAACACTTGCATATCAACAAATTGTATCAAAGCAGATACGTGGTTGCTAGAACTAATGCAATTCAGATACTTTTTCATTGTACATGCTCCCAAAGAAACAAAGCTATTCAAAGCATCCTTGTCCTTCCCCTACCCCCATCCATGGAATGGTAACACTTTGACTCTGTACCTTGCATACAAATGATCAAATTCACATGTTTTTAACCTAAGCTAACAGTTCACTTAGCCGGAAAAGATGTGAGAGCAGAGCTATTGCTAAGCTGCCTAGCCAGAGTTTGCAGCAGCCAGCAGAGACCCAGATGTTCAGCGGCCATCCCTTCTGGGCCCTCGAGACCCAGGTGATGTACTTATGAACACAGGATATATATAAGCCATTCAACTTAACAAGAATCAAAATCAACTATAACAGGCAGCATCTAAGGCCACTTAACTCATCTCATTTGGAAATTAATTCCTTTCCAGGAGAACACGAGTATGACAAACCTCAAAAGCCTTTGAAACAATAATAGCCTAGACTTTAAAGCTCTGAGAGATACTTCTATTTAATCTTTCCTTGTGCTAAAATCAGGAGCTTTGTACACTCCTGTTTAAAATGTAGACAAGAGGATGTATTGAATACCTTCTGATTGCTCCTCCTCTGTTCCCTTCCCTGATATTTTCTTTGGATAAATTCAGAGAAAACAAATGAGGAGAAAGGACCCTCTTCATTCCCTCAATGATTTTTTTTTTTTTTTTTGGTAAGTGGTCATTGTGTATCAGGAATTCTGAGTGAAAGGGACTTCTCCCATCTTTGTGAGGCTTGTGATCCATTACAAAGGCCAAGCCACAGACTACAAGGCAAACCTGGCCTGTCACCATTCTCGTTTGGTGTGGTTTTGTATTGGTTTTTTGGTTTTTTGGTTTTGGGGTTTTTTTTGGCAACCCACAAAATAGTAATGTTTCTCACTTTTAAGTGATTGAGAAAAAATTAAAAGAAGTTTTGAGGCTCTCTGCTCCTCCCTGTTCCAGAAACAGCCGCATCTTCTTGTGTAGTGCCAGCCTCGTCCCGTAGACAAAATGGTGAAGGTCGGTGTGAACAGATTTGGCCTTACTGGGCGCCTGGTTACCAGGGCTGCCATCTGCTCTCCACTTGACAAAGTGGAGATTGTTGCCATCAACGACCCCTTCATTGACCTCAACTACATGGTCTACATGTTCCAGAATGACTCCACCCATGGCAAGTACAACGGCACAGTCAAGGCCGAGAATGGGAAGCTTGTCATCAACGGGAAGCCCATCACCATCTTCCAGGAGCGAGATCCCGCTAACATCAAACGGGGTGATGCTGGTGCTGAGTATGTTGTGGAGTCTACTGGCATCTTCACCACCATGGAGAAGGCCAGGGCCCACTTGAAGGGTGGAGCCAAAAGGGTCATCATCTCCGCCCCTTCTGCCGATGCCCCCATGTTTATGATGAGTGTGAACCATGAGAAATATGACAACTAACTCAAGATTGTCAGCAATGCATCCTGCACCACCAACTGCTTAGCCTCCCTAGCCAAGGTCATCCATGACAACTTTGGCATCGTGGAAGGGCTCATGACCATGGTCTATGCCATCACTGACAGTCAGAAGACTGTGGATGGCCTCTCTGGGAAGCTGTAGCATGATGACTGTGGGGCTGCCCAGAACATCATCCTTGCATCCACTAGTGCTGCCAAAGCTGTGGGCAAGGTCATCCCTGAGCTGAACGGGAAGCTCACTGGCATGGCCTTCCGTGTTCCTACCCCCAGTGTGTCCATCATGGATCTGACGTGCCGCCTAGAGAAACCTGCCAAGTATGATGACATCAAGAAGGTGGTGAAGCAGGCATCCAAGGGCCCTCTAAAGGACATCCTGGGCTACACTGAGAACCAGGTTGTCTCCTGCAACTTCAACAGCAACTCTTCTACCTTTGTGGCTGGCGCTAGCATTGCTATCAATGACTACTTTATAAAGCTCATTTCCCTGTATGACAATGAATACGGCTACAGCAACAGGCTGGTGGACCTCATGGCCTACATGGCCTCCAAGGAGTAAGAAACCCTGGAACACCCACCCTAGTAAGGACACTGAGAACAAGAGAGAGACCCTTGGTTGCTGAAGAGTCCCTGTTCCAACTCGGCCCCCAACACTGAGCATCTCCTTCACAATTTCCATCCCAGACCCCCATAATAACAGGAGGGGCCTAGGGACCCCTCCCTACTCTCTTGAATACCATCAATAAAGTTTGCTGCACCCACAAAAAAAAAAAAAAGAAATTTTGACATGTTAAGATTATGTGAAATTCACATTTCAAGGTCCATAAATAAAGGTTTATTGGAACACAGCCATGCTCACTCATCTACAGACAACCCCCCTATACTTTAGCTGCTTTCACCTAAATGACAGAGTTGAGCCCTTACAAGGAAGACCATAGGAATGGCAAGGACTGAAATTGTTATTGTCTTGACTCCTTATAGACAGTTTCCAACCCCTGAGATGTCTGATAATGAGAGTGGGTGTAGAAAGGGCATGGCTGGTCCTCACTGTAGAAGAGCCTCTTTCTAACTAATCAGCAGGTGAGCAGGTCACTGTGCTATCTTTGCTGCCAAAGTTTTGCTGACTGTTGCTTCACAGCTAGAACCTGACTCTGCCGCTGGAAACCTCCCACTTCTTGCCTCTCTGCTTATCAATAATTAACCTCCACTTCCTCCATCCAAGCAGACCCCCTTGACCTCCCACACCTACCAAGGGTCATGTGTTTCTCGAGATACTTGACAAGATCTCAATAACTGAAGGACACTTTGGATACTTCCAGAGGGCACCATTCACTTACACGTTCACCTCTGAGGTCCGGTGACATTGGTAATGATGCCATTTAGGTCTTAATTGCTAAGTGTTCTGTCCTTTAAAAATGAATTCTGGCAACTGTTTTCTACCTTTTGTTGAAGATAGGATGTGCAGTTTCTTGGATTTTAGTTGTATGTATGGGGAAGAGCAAAGCCCCGGATGAGATCTCATTCTAGGTAGGAAGATGTCAGTCCATGGTGTATCCTTGCCGTCTAAGAATGGTTTCCCAATCTCACCAATGGGATGCAAGTGACAGCGCTTATTTCATTGTGTATGTAAGAGTGTCTCAGCTACTTTCCCCAACAGAAGCAATTTAAACGAGGAAGGGTTTATTTTGGCTCAAAGGTACAATCTATCATGTCAAGGTGGCACATGCCTTTAATCCCAGCACTTGGGAGGCAGAGGTAAGTAGTGAGTTCCAGGTCAGCTTGGTCTACATAATGAGTTGTGGGATGACCAAGGCTGCACAGTGAAAATCCCTTATATGTAAGCCAAGCGGCTCCCATCCTGAGCCATTCTAGATCCTATCAATCTGATAAACAATACAAGCCCTCACAGAGGATTTCATTATGATCAAGGATCCTCACCCTGAAAGACAAGTCAAAGGAAAGGCATCTTGGCTCTGTCCCAGAGATTCTGGCTCAGTTGTCCTAGGAAGTATAGCAGGAAGGGCGGGGCCACCTCTATGTAAATGCTGGGGGCTGCGGAGCCCACAAAAGCATCTTCTGCAGGAGGATCTAATTGAGGACTTCCTGAGAGATCAAGGACTGCTGATGCAGACAATGCCAGCCAATTGGGAACTGCTGTTTAGAAGAGATGCTTTCTCACAAAATGTGTATTTTTTGGTTGGTGGTCTAGTCCTCAGGAGCTCCTGGGGGGAGGGGGAGGGGGAGGACCTGGCCTATTGACACTGTTGCTCCCCCAATGGGGCACTGTGAAAGTATATTAAAAGAGCTTACAACAGTATTCAGAGAACTTGCTGCATTTCTTACCTGCTACCAGAGTCTGTGTCCTTGACTCTGGACTACCTCACCTCCAACCCCCAAGGGCAGGTAGGGTCAGGTGGGCAAGTAGTTCAGGGCACAGGCAACAGGGAAGGCCTGAAAATTTGCCTTCACTGTGTGTGGTGGCAGAATAAACTACATACAAGAATGCATTGTAATTCTCTTATATAAGAAAGGGTGGTGGTCAAACCCAGACACTACTGTGGACGCTGGGAATTGATGGAAGCCTGATATGCCTGCCTCCTGAGAGGCTCTGCCAGAGCCTGACAAATACAGAGGTGGATGCTCACAGGCAACCATTGGACTGAGAACAGGGGTCCCGATGGAGGAGTTGGAGAAGGGACTGAAGGAGCTGAGGGGGTTTGTAGTCCCACGGAGGGAGCAACAGTGTCAATAGGCCAAACTCCCACCACACCCGGAGCTCCTGGGGACTAGACCACCAACCAAAGAATACACATGGAGGGATGCATGGCACTGACCGCATATGTGGCAGAGGATGGCCTAGTTGGACATCTGTGGAAGGAGAGGCCCTTAGGGTAGGTGGATGGGTAGGTGGGGGGACCACCCTCATGGATGCAGGGGAAGGATGATGGGATAGGGGGTTTCTGAAGGGAAGACCTGGAAAGGGGGAAACATTTGAAATATAAATAAAGAAAATATCCAATAAGAAAGAAAGAAAGAAAGAAAGAAAGAAAGAAAGAAAGAGAAAGAGAGAAAAGAAAGAGAAAAGAAAGAAAAGAAAAGAAGAGAAGAGAAGAGAAGAGAAGAGAAGAGAAGAGAAGAGAAGAGAAGAGAAGAGAAGAGAAGAGAAAGAAGAGAAGAGAGAAAAGAAAAGAAAAGAAAAGAAAAGAAAAGAAAAGAAAAGAAAAGAAGAAAGAGTGGGAGGGTGGTGGGAAGGACATGGACGGAGTGGTGATTTAATGTCCCTAGAACTTAAACTTTACATCACATTTAAGTTTTTCTGTTTTAAATTCACTCAGACCCTGGGAAGATGCTTTCTGCATAACCACATGAAAGAAAGAAACGAGTGTGCTTAATTCTGTCACACGAGTCAGGAACAATTTTACTAGCAGGAAATATGACTATATTATGTACATTCAGGTTTCTGCATCTCAAAAAATAACAATACATAAAATACTTCTTTAAAAATTCACATTTTTAAAATTTCCCGTTAATATTTATTGTTCTCTCATCTGGGGCTGAGTTTAAAGAAGATTTATGGGGGGAAAAATGTTAGGATAGAGAAAGTTGCATCTTGGGATCTTGATATTATTGATGTACAAAGAAAGGCCACGGTGGTGTGTCTTCACTGTTCTCTGAGAGCGTGGTTTGACGGGCAGTGGTGCCACACAGCTGTTCAACCAGTGTTACTGAATGAACTCTGTGATACAGGCACTTGGGTAGGGTTGCTGGGGCATAGGGGTATTCTCCACCACACTGCAAGAGGGTAGACCACATGCCAGTGTGTGTGTGTGTGTGTGTGTGTGTGTGTGTGTGTGTGTAGGCCAGAGGTCAGGGTCACTATCATCTATGGCTCACCGTCTTATATTTTTGGCACAGAGTCTCTTGCTAAACCCAGAACTCATGGATTCATCAAGACAAGCTTGAAAGATACTGATTGTACTTTATAATTTCTCTGCATCTCTGCTGTCTTTGCATCTCTGCATCTCGCTGTCTTTGTCTGTTTTGTGTTGCCATAACAGAATACATGAGACCGGAAATATAGTCAATAATTTGAAAAGAGGTGTGTTTGCCTCACAGTCTTTAAGGCTGACAGTCCAAGCTGAGTGATGCTATCAAACTGTGTCACAACATAAAAGGTGACATCACATGGCGGCAGAATGTGTCACAGAGATCACATGCCTAGAGAGGAGGTGAGAGAACTTATCGAGGAGGCCAGATCAATTTGTGGCAACTAGCTCTTTCAAAAACTAATCCAGGATTTAAGGCCTACACTATGAGATAGAACCCATGCCTAACACTGCTCAGGTGGCCAAGAACCTGAGACTAGACTATGCCATGTACCTAGGGGAAAAAAAACAAATACTACTGCTCTGAAGAAAAAAAAATAGCATATAAAATGGCTCCTAATGATATTCTCATAGATGAATGTCTTGGTCAGCCATCATCAGAGAAGCTTCCTCCTGCAGTAGATGGGAACAAACACAGAGACCCACAACTGGACAATGTGCAGAGATTGAGAGACCTTGAAGCACTCAGTCCTAAATAGGATGCCTCATCAAATCCCCTCAGGGCTCAGAAGACTGTAGAAGAAGAGGCAGAAAGATCTTAAGAATCACTGGGGATGGGGGATATCAAGGAAGCAGGCTTTGTAGACACGAGCGGGTTGTGTACATATGAACTCACACAGCCTGTGGCAGCATGCACAGGGTCTGCATGGAGCTAAGTCATATGGGGTGGAAGAACTGGGAGGAGGAGATGATATGCACCACCATCATCCCATCCCATACTCAGAAGCTATGTCCAATTGGTAACCATTTGCAAAGGAAAGTATCATTTTTCCAATGGAGTCTCACTATCTATATAAACCACTCTTATGGGTAAGCTCTGTGCCCAGCAGTAGATGCCCAACATGTAACCAACTCAATGATATTTTGAGAGGGATTTTGTCTCAAAATGCTTTGTCTGGACCTTTTTAAAAAAAAAAAAAAAAAAAACCTTATAGTGATTTTTTTCTTGCATATATGGTTTCAGATTTTGTGTTTTCATGGGACTTCTATGTGTACGATCGTGTCTCTGCATCTGTGTGTGTTTCTTATTCCTCTGGCCCTTTTTTTCCTGTTTGTTTGTTATAGTATTTTGGTTTGTTTAGGTTGGGGGTGTGTTTTGTTTTAGTTGTCTGTTTTCTAATGAGAGAAAGGAAGAAAAGGTATAGATTTGGGTGGATGGGGAGGTTCAGGCTTGGAGGAGGGGAAACTGTGATCAGAACTTATTATATGAAAAATGTATTTTCAATAAAAATTAAAATTATACAAATAAAGAAAACCAATCCACTATAGCAAAAAAAAAAAAAAAAAGAAAAAGAAAGATACTAGTTTCCTCATATATACTTTTCACCTCCCTTAAAAGCCTCCACCCCGGAACACTGAGTCTTCAGCACAGGAACCTTTAAGAAATAAGCAAATCCATGCCATAGCACCTTCCCACACATGGGAATCACTCAGCCTCAGAACGTCATTGGCTCCCAACAGGACCTGACTGATGCATGATTCTTAAACCCCCAACCCCGTTAGTGCCTCTGCAACTTTTTCATGGGAGCAATAACAATAAATACAAACTCTTAACATGTATGTTTATTAAGTGATTAAACCCAAACAATCTACGAATTCCTGACTTTACATCTTAACATAACTGAATTAATAGTGGATCTAACAAAGAATGCACATAATTGAACGAAAAGAATCTTTAAGTTACTCTCAAATAACTAACCACTTCTCAGCCTTTTGGCTATGATCAAGCATAGAATCAAATGACAAAGACCATTATTAATGCGTATACCTGTTGGGAACTGCAGACTTCTCCAATTTTGCAATCAGATTGGGTAGGAACATGGTTATCATCTGTTCTACACTGATTTACACTCCATACATTTTAATCATGGTCTTCAAAACACAGTTTTCCAAAGATCTGCCATCAAAGGGGCTGTAGCTTGATCTATTGTTGGAACTGTGAACTGCCCTGAGGTAGCAGTTAACTTGATATCCAGAGAATGTCATGTTTCCCTCAAAACACTTAAATAAATACCCTGCAGCAGAGATATCTAGTAAGTAAAAAGAAAATGTTTATGTCCTACAAGAATGAGAAGCCGAACTAGGAGCCCAGCATAACTGTACATCTGGAACCCCAGCACTGAGGTACTGAGGGTAGAAACCATGATCCTTAGAGTTCATTGGCTAAATTCAGTGAGTCATCGCCCCACAAAGACAAGAAGGCATTTGACATTGACTGCTGTCAGGCCTCTTCACACTTGTGCACACATACCCATATATACATGTCCACACACCTGCACAAATAGGTACATATAACACACACACATATATGCACATACATACACTCACATACATATACCCACACGTGTGCACACACATACACACACACACACATGCACACTCTCACACACGCATACTTGCACTCGCACACTCGCCCATGTGCACATGCACCCCATAGCAGCAGTGTGCACTTGCGATGGTGCTCCGCTACACTTTGACACATACTTCAGGAACTACTGAAAATAGACAGCATCATCTATCGTCCTTGCATTTTAATTCTGGTATGCCCTCTGCTTAAATGAGGCAGGGGGAGAGGAGACATTTGGTCAGCTTGCCGAGAGTTGTCCCTGGAGAGAAGGCTTGTGAATATCTGTATAGGGGCTATATAGAAGTGCACAGCCTGCCCTGGCTACTTCACTTGATCTCTTATGACCTTCTTTGACCCCTGCCTTCACTGAGAGGGCCAGTAAATCTTCTATTTCTGGCCACAGAGAAACCTGAATGGTAACAAAAGCATCCTTCCCTGCATGTCTCTGTCTCAAACAAGAAAACCCAAACAAGGATTTACCTCTTACTCACTCTTTGGAACTTCTATTTGCCTCTAAGTCTCTTATCTCCTCTGTTCAAAGCTAACGTCTATTACCACTTTGCAGCCAACAGGAGATGAAAGATTCTGTCGTTACTCCCTTACATAACAAATCTCAGAGCTGCTTTACCCCATTCCTTGATTGCCTCTGTCTCAAGACTCATTGTCTCTAACTACCCAAGGCACAAATGAATTTCCTCCGGACGCCTTCTCTCTGCCATTCCCTGCAAACGCTTAGCCGTTTATTCATTTTTATCAACACAAACATCGGTAACACTTCGGAATAATCAGCTCCTCTATGATAGCTCATTTATTATTCATTGCAATAACCTTCAACTCACTCTACAGTGATAAATCGAAGAGAGAACCCACACAGCCCTATTTGGGGGCTAGATGTGCACACCAAGGTACGTCATAGGAAGCCCTCTGTGAAGAGCCCAGGCAAGATGTCCAAACCCCGCCTTGGAGACAGCAGCAGAGCTCCAGGTTCTTTAAGAAAAAGCCCAAACAAGACTCCTGTCAAATCTCCCCCGAGAGGCCCTGCTGTTTCCACAAAGATGTCCCTGCAAGTGGGGAGAATGGGGATGCTTACCAGACAGCCCAAGCCCGAATCCCAGCTGTATCATTCACTAACAGATGACTAGAGGCAGCTGATGTAACCTCAGTTTCTCCATCTGCAAAGAAGCTCTTGGTTTTTTTTTCCTATCTCTGAACTGTGTTACACAGTAAATAAGCCATGCGAGCTGTATAATGCACAGTGCAACGTTACCATCGGGAGACCACCAGCTCACTCACACATGGAAGGAATCCCAGCTCAGGAGCATTATGCTAATGGCTGATGGCAGCAAAGAATTTGTCCACATAAATTTTCCAACCCAAACTTTGATTTTATTGAGACCATTATTTCACTTCCTGTGTCAGTGCCGTTCTATAAGTCACCTAACTCCCCCCCATCCAAAATCCCTCTGCTAAACCTCTAAAAATGGGTGTCATGTAATAATGCTCCTGTGTAGAAATGTGAGGATTACATAGCCATCTTTAATGCCTGCAGAGCATTAATACAGTGTCTGGGGCATATGAAATATATGGCAAAGGCTTAGTGGTGTACTTTCAAAATCATCAATCTTATCACTTTGGGGGTATTTTCCTGCATCAACTATATATATTGTTGATAGATGTTTAGCCCAGTCTCCCCTATGCTGGGGTGTCCTTGGGAATTATAGTCAGACATCTCAACCACTTCCTGCCACCAACCTGTCTTTAGCTGCAGGTGGAATCCATTACAGTGACATCAACGTTAGCCAAGCCCCACCAAAGGGCATCGTGTTATCCTTAACACAAATTTTTCCCTTGACCTAGAACCTACCTTATGTCAGAGCCACGGAGCTTAAAGGGTGCTCTATGGAAGCAAGGCACAGTAAAACCCTACCCACACATGGGAAAGACTCCCATGATCTCCTCACTGGAGACACAGAGCAAAACACCGGCCTGGACAAACATCTGTGCTCCTAGCATCTCTCATGGTTTATGTGAACCTCCCTCCCCCCCACCCCCCACCCCCCACCCCCCGCCCAGGGCAGCCTGCCTGTGCTCTGTTTTCTTCTCCATCTCTGTTTCTGCTGCCTTCCTGCTGTTGTACAGCCCCACAAATCTTGGTTTTTATGTGAACAAGGCCCAGACATTGAATAATACCAAAGAGAAAGAGGACTGAACCCCAGACCTGTCAGATCACTGCTGCTCTCTCCCCAGATGTCTCTTACCCCCTCCTCCGCCCCTTGCTGTGTGTTCCTGGGTGCTTCGTTGACCTCCCTACTCAGAATTTCCTTCTTTATAAAACGAGGCTCAAAACTGAGCCTGCATCACTAGATTACTGTTAAAGAGAGACAACCCTCACGAAGAAATGGGCCCAGGGCTCTAAACACTGAAGTACTTGATTTATAACTGTACTAGTAGACAGCTAGTTGAAAAAGTACTACTTTTCTTCCGGAAGCTGCGCACTCTAAAAAAGGATCTTGGATGAAGTCTCCAGTAATCAGAGGATCACTGAAAGTACCTCTCTTTATCAATCTCTAACTCCTGAATGAGTATGCTGGAAAACTGGATCTTGTAGGTCCCCCACCTGCCCAGAGGGAAATCAATAAAACATGGCAGTTATAACTGCCATAAAAAATTACTATAGAAAGACAAGTTTTGATTTTGTTTTTTGAGACAGGGTCTCATATATTCCAGGCTGGCCTTAAACTTGATCTATTGGCAAGGATGTTATACACTACCACGCCCAGTTTTGTATTATGCTAGAGACTGGCTCCAAGGCTTCACTCATGGTCAGGAAATTCTCTACGAACTGAGCTATACCCCAGTCTCAGAAAAGATAATTTAAGCAATGGAAATTTTTCCTTATTGTTTATGGATGCTAAAAGTTGAGAACCACGGTCCCAGCAGGGTTGAGTTCTTCTGGGGCATCTCTCTTGGCTCACAGGTAGTCGGGCATTATGGTAAATTTTATTTGTCAGTTTTATTAGGCTAAAGGATGCTCGCATTACTACTAAAACATGATTTCTGAGTGATTGTGAGGGTATTTCTAGAAAAGAACATCACTTGAATGGGTAGATTAAGTAAAGAAAGCTCACACTCATGATGTGGGTGGACATCAACCAGCCTACTGAGAGTCTGAATAGAAACTGTAGAAGAAGGGGAAATTAATATTATTCATCCTCCATGGCCCCTGAGACGGAGCATCCATCTTCTGCCCTCAGGTGCTGGGGTTCTAAGCTCTCAAGTCACCAAGCTTAGACCAGATAATACCACTGATTTTCCTTCGCCTCCAACCTAGGGAGGTGATGATGAGATATCTCAGCACTTGTGTGAGCGAGTTCATATGATGAATCTCTCTCTGCACCTATCTCAATATCTCCTGTTGATTCTGTTTCTCTGAAGAATAACTGATACAGCCGTGTCCCCACATCCTCACGTCATCTTCTTTCCGTGCATGCCTGTGTCCAGGGACATTAGTCCTCTTGGATTCAGATCCACCTTAAACATTTCATCTGACCTTAACAACTGTTTTAAAATCCATTCCTCGAAGCATAGAGTCACATGTAGGTTGTGGGAGTTAAGATTCCAATGTATACATTTTGTGTAAAAGGTACCGTGGACAAAGCATTTAAGTGTGAGAGATCCCAGCAACCATCCTCTCTGCTGAACCTGTGAGCTGTGGCATGCCTGGGTCTGTCACATGGGTACCCCATGTTCATCCTGCCACAGGAATCTCACCTCCATGCTGCCACCCAGGGAGATTCCTCCTGTCAGAAGCCTTGTCTCAGTCCTCACTTAGGCAGCCTGTAGTCTCAACAGAAACTGTGAGAAATGCCAGAAGACTGCCACAGAAGGATGGTAGGAGCTGTCATCTCCTACCCAGTGTAGCATCAGCCAGACTCCCTAAGTGGAGTCCCTACCCTAGGCAGGAGTGTGATAGCAGAGGGAGGACTCAAACCCCATGAGCAAAACAGATAGGACCCAGGCGACTTTAGTATGGGACGCACCTCTGTAGCCATCCCTACAAGTGGTGGTCAAACTGTTCGAGCATGGAGGGTGGGCTAGACTGCCTCTCAGACCAGTAATGATATTCCCAGGCTCACAGTGGGGGGCTGAGAAGTTGGACATAATTATAGCTGTGATTATAATTATGATGACCTTTGGACAGAGAGCTGGGAAAGGTTTTTATAATAAGGTGTTGATGAGCCTGAATAAGGTGCAAAGGACTCAGAGAGAGCCTTGAAGTGCTCTGTGTGTGTGTGTGTGTGTGTGTGTGTGTGTGTGTGTGTGTGTGTGTGTGTGTGTGTGTGTCTCCATCCTGGCAGGCCTACTGTTACCAAGGATATTGCTCCCATGAAGTCAGCCTTCAAAGTACAGGGATAACAGCTCACCTAAGACAGACAGAACCACAGCCTGGCCTGGGAAGATGAGCTAAGGCTGTCAGCCTCAGGTTAGCCAAAGTGAAGGAGAAGAAAAACAGAAATAAATGTAATGGGCCATAGATGCTGTGGTGCTTGACACAGTCCAGCTCAGTTTGACCCTGTGGCAACATGTGATCTATGATCCCATTTTACAAGTAGGAAGTTGAAGCACAAAGAGTTTAGGACTCTTGCCCAAAGCTATGCAACCAGCCTTCAGAGTCCTGGAGGCTGAGGTTGGAAGACTTCCATTGTTCTGGGTCAGCCTGGGAACGGAGTGATACCTTGTATATAAAATAAAACAACAAAAAGAACTGCTGATATTTGAACTTAGAAAGCATGGCCTGAAAGTCTAAACACAGCCTGTCTTACCTTTTTTGACTGAAAAACAAGAATCGGTTGAGACTCAAAGTATATGCAAGCCAGGGATCTGAGCTCTAGAGGAAGCTTACAAGGTCATTAGGTCCACAATGAGGGGGCTGGAATTGGAACTCAAATGGCCAAATGACAGCCCCCTCATTGTGGAAATCAACAGCTAGGCATGCCTGGAAGAAGTGAGACCATAAAACATCAAAGCGATACCATCTCAGCTACCTCTTCTGGCCCATCCAAAGCAGCTTCTCCCTTGAAGTCACCCTCACCCAGTCCTCTGCTTAGCAAAGCTCTGGCTCAGCTAGATTCACTTCCTCTCCTCTCATTGCAGGAATGCTGTGAACATTTCTCATAAGCCTGTGGAGTGCTCAACTCCAGGAGAACCCTCCCCATTAGTTTATGCTGGTCCAGTCATAAGAAAAAAATTCCTTAGGATGTATAGAATGAAGAATACTCCAAGGGCCCATTTTGCCTGTGCCTGTTACCCCTAGGTGTACAGCAAAGGTATGGTAAAGTTGAGCAATACTATGATTCAGGGTTTGTTTGTTTTCAGAGTCTATTCATTCGTGTATTCACACGATACATTTTCTACGGTGTATCAAGATATGACAGAAGCCTAAGTACGCCATTCTTGCCCTTACATAACCAACAAGAGTAGTATCAACTGGACACTCCTCACCGGGTCTTTCAGCATCCACCAGACTATCCCAGGGTCAACCAGAACCAGGGTTAGAGTAAAATGAGTCTTCTAAGGACAGGTTAGATCCCATCTGTAGCTAAAGTATTGATAGACACTCCATTCGGCCATGCTTGAGTACCAGCCCAGGCAGATAAGTGTAGCTTTCACCCCTCATTCAATGATGCTTCTTTTGGATCAGATGGAGACTAATACAGAGATCTAAACCATAAAAGTGCAGAGACTACATGATCATAAGGTACCCAATGCCAACTGCTACCTCTACAAAGTAAGCCCTATACCTAAGACTCAAAACATCATGAAAGAGAGGGAAGAAAAACTGTAAGAGCCAGAGGCCCAAGACAACTGCTATGAGATAGTGTTTTCTAGTCAAGACAGGGAAGTTGCACCCATGAAATTACAACACTATAATTACCTAAGTAAGACCTGCATTATAATAATACCAGTAGACATGCCAACATGGAGAGAGGACATTTTACACACACACCTCAAACACACCACACACACACACACACATACACACACACACACACAAGCTAGCAATGGCTGCTAAGAGAGGAAGAATCAGTTTTGCACAAGGATGAGCCCCTAATAGGTTATCAAAATTCAACAGTCAACTCTGACCTTGTGTACATGTGAGCAACACTAAATGGATTCAGTAGGTGTGTGGGGTGTGAGTGTGTGTGTGTGTGTGTGTGTGTGTGTGTGTGTGTATAACTAATGAAGAAGCCATGAATTTGAGAGGGAGTTGAGGGACATGGGAAAATTTAGAGGGAGAAGGAGATGAAATGGTATAAATACAGTACTCACATATGGAATTCTTAAAAAATAAAAAAGTTAAAGGAATAAAATGCTGATACTATGCCCAATATGGATTTATAGCATTAACTTTGGTTATTTGCAATATTCTGATTTAGTTACAGTTTTACAAACCTGAAGCAAAGGTCTCATTTATGTCCTCTAGCCCAAGTCCAGAAACAGCGCTCATTTCCTACTAGGAGAAAGGCAATTATCTCAGTTTGAAAAGACTCAGGAACTTTCCAGGGGAGACCAAACCTGAGCTGGTCAGTGAAAGGCTAGTGGGAAATGGGTGTGGCCGCCTTAGCACACCAGGCAAGACTGAAGCATGGGATAACCGAGGCCTGAAATGTACACACAGGAAGTAAGGGGTGGATATCAAATAGGGAGGCAGAGGCCAGTTATGGGGGCCCCAGGGACCGTCTAGCCTGCCTTATCTCAGTGCTATAGCTAACCTGGTTTTGAAGATCATGGGCATCATTTTTTTTTAAATCAACTTATTTAGCCGATAATGATTTGTTTACTATGTGCCAGAGGGCTTAGTCAATCTAGAAGATGAGGAACCGAGGCACAGAGAATAAATGCTTTCACAGTTGCCCACAGTTAATAAATAACAGGTTGTACAATTAAAGGCTAGACTACCACACTTTGCTATTTCTTCTCCATTCCTCTTTTAGGAAGGTTGCTTTGGCCAAAATGTGGATTCAGAAATGAAGAGAGGGATCCTGGAAACACAGGAGAAACCTGGTGAAGAGGGTTTTGTTTTTTTGTTGTTGTTGTTTTATTTGTGTGTTTGTTTATTCATTTCACTTTTTAGGATATTCTGGAAGGAGATGAAGGCAATCTGAACTAGGAAGGGACATCCATGTAAAACCTGAAGGTGAGGAATGCATAGACCTCAGAGATGAGGGCGGAGATCTTGGATGGTGACTCGAATGGAAAACCAGACTCAGAACTAGACCTAGGGGAGTGAAACTTAGCTAGACAGTGACAGTTGGGGGGAGGGGAGGGGAGGGTGGAGAATAGGAAGAAGGATGGAGGAAAGGAGGGAGGGAGGGAGGAAGGGAGAGAGAGAGAGAGAAAAAAAGGGGAGTCAAGAAAAGGACTGTAAGGCAAAGTAATACTTGGCATAGGATGGGAGTGGCCTGCAAATGGGGGTACAAGGGTGTCATTGGTGCTGCCTCCTAAGGACCAAGGAAAACAGGCAAACAAAATAAGAGCAACCTCCACTGGAATATAGAACTATGGTACCTTGGAGGAGCCATGTTTGTGAAAGACACAGGAAAGATAAAAGACTCCTGCAACACGGCAATGGGTATATGTGGTGGTTTAAATAGGAATGGCTCCCATACACCCATGTGTTTGAACACTTGACCCATAAAGAGTAGCATTATTAGGAGATGTGGCCTTGGTGGAGCAGGTGTGCCCTTGCTGGAGGAAGTGTGTCACTGAGCATGGGCTTTTAGATCTCTAAAGCTCAACACAGTCCCCTTCTTCTGCCTACAGATCAAGATCTAGAACTCTCAGCTCCTTCTCCAGCACCATATTTGCCTATATGCCACTATGTGTCCCCCCAAGATGATAATGAACCAAATTTCCGAAACTGTAAGCCAGCCCCAATTAAATGTTTTCTTGTATAAGAGTTGCCATGGTCATGGTATCTCTTCATAGAATTAGAAACCCTAACTAAGACAGAAGTTGGTACCAGGAATGGGGTATTGCTGTGATAGGTCTGACCGTGTTTTTGTTTGGAGGAATTTAGACTTTGGAACTTTGTGTTAGGAAAGTAGTGGAATGCTTTAGGGGCTGCTTAATGAGCCCTACGAGTGAAAGCATGAAAAACAGTAGTGTTTAGGTTGATTTGAATTGTGGGTGCCTGGCTGAAGAGCTTTCATAGGAGAAGAATTTTAGTATGTGGCCTAGAGACTATTCTTGTTACATTTCTGCAAGTAATGTGGCTGCTTTTTGCCTTTGTTTGCCTGAGGCTAAAGTAAAGGGTTTTAGATTAATTTTTGTAGTGTCAAAAGAAATCTCAAAGCAGCTTAGTATAGACTCTGCCTTGTGGTTACTAGTATTCACTCTTATGAACAGCATTTTTGATGAAAAAGAGAAGCTGAACAAGAAAAACTACAAAATGTATGGTTCAAGGAGAAAGGGACACCAGGAAGTAGAATGAAGCCAAATCCTGTATTCAAGGAAATAAACCAATTAAAGATATTAAATGCAATAAAGGGAGTGGTGACCTCAGGGCAAGATCTCAGCAAACTAAACTTCCATCTTCTGGAAAGGAATTAAAGAACAGTTTAGGCCCAGGCATGGTGGTACATGCCTTTAATCTCAGCACTCAGGATACAGAGGCATGCAGCTCTCTGAGTTCAAGGTCAGCTGGTCTACAGAGCTAGTTCCAGAACAGCCAAGCTTAAGTAATAAAGGAAACCATCAAAACCAGAAAACTGGTAAAGATGTCATTGAACAAGCCCCAGCAAGCAGCAGAAATTGACAGCTTTGGCCATGTGGTTCTGGCTTTAGAATCAAGGATAGAAGAAAGGGGTGATAGAATCTTCCTCTTCAAGTAAGGAAAGCCACTGAGGCCACATGTATGGCAGGGATGTTCCTGCCTGGAGGCCTAGAAAGGCCATTGTGTGAAACTGTGAAAGTGGAGCCTGTATTGTATTGGAGATCCCAAGATGGTAGAGATGCCCGAGCCGTGGGACCTGCCAAGGAAAGCTACTGACAGGGAACCAGCCCAAGAGGAAGAAGTGTGTTGCAGTCAGCAAAGCTGAAAGGAGTTAGAGGTTATGAATCCACTGTGCGATTATACATTAGAAGTGTATGATCTGCTTTTTTATTTTAATTGTATAGGGGATTGCAGTTAAGATCTTGTGTGAATCTCAGAATAAACATTAAACTTTGTACTATTTATTTATTTATTTATTTATTTATTTTGAGACAGGGTTTCTCTGTGTAGCCCTGGCTGTCCTGAAACTCACTCTGTAGACCAGGCTAGCCTCGAACTCAGAAACCTGCCTGTCTCTGCCTTCCAAGTGCTGGCATTGAAGGCGTGCACCACCACCACTGCCCAGCTGAACTTTACACTTTTAAATGGGGTCGAGACTGTTTTAGAATATGGATATTCTTGAAGTTGGGAATGAAAGCATTTCTGCATTATGGTATGGCTACAAGCCTAAGGGTGCCAGCGAGTGGAATGTGGTAGTTTGAATGAGAATGGTCCTCATATACTCATGTGTTTGAATACTTGCCCTGTATGGAGTTAGAACACCTCAGCTCCTTCTCCAGCACCTCTGAAACTATAAGCCAACCCCAGTTAAATGTTTTCTTTTATAAGAGTTGCTGTGTTCATGGTGTTTCCTCACAGGAATTTTAAAAAATCCTAAGACAGTATACATATGGTGTCAAGGCTTGTAATAGATTGGGTATTTCTTAGGAGGGCAGAGGAAATACCAGTACCCATTCTTCTACCTCCAAGCTGATCCCAACCAAAGTGTCTCAGCAGAATTTTGCCTGGGATGCTCAGAGGGCATCCTGCTTAAAAACAGGCTTTATTGAGATCCTTCACCTTTCATCTTTCCTCTTACCACCTCTCAGAAAAAGTACTTAAGTTTACAGCTTTGTGTCCAAGTTAGCCTCTAGGGAAATCTAACAAAAGCTAAGACACTTAGACCCGGACACAAAAGCTACTTTCCCTTAGTCATAGAGCTTCTAACGTGCAAGGCAAGAACCCAAGTCACTGAGCAGAAACTAAAAACACAAAATACATAAGTCAAAAAAAAATCTGTATTAACTTAAGGTTATAGAATGCATTATGCTGTTCTCTGTCTTCCCTGTAAGGGAATTAAATCTCTTTCTCCCACTAAACTAAATCGCAATATAAGGAATCAATTTCCTCACCCCACTGAGAAAAGGTTGGGCCATGTGACTTCCTGTGACTAGTGAAACTTGAGAAGTAATATATACTGTCAATCCTGAGTCTTAATGACAATGGATGTTGCCACCAGGTTCTCTGATTCTGTTGTTGTTCTGTAGTAAGAATAGCATGTCCCAGACAAAGCCTGCCCCTTCCTCCTCTCATTCTCCCTCCCCGTTCCTCGTCCAAGCAGAGCAGAGAAATTTATCCAGTAGTAGCATAAGGTAGGAGTGGCAAAAACTCCATTACTTTAAACTAGAAATTTGTTGACTTGTTTTGTTACTGCAACATAACAAAAGCTGACCAATACATTCAGCACAGATTAGCTACGTTGCCTAAAGCAAGTAACTAGATCTATGTGAGCCTTAGTTTCTTCTTTGCTAAAAACAGGAGTAACCGTAATATTATCTACTTAATGAGACTGTAGTGAGAATTATACAAGAAAAATTGATGCAGTGCCTAGCATAGAGTAAATGCCCAAGAGATGTTAGCTGTTATACTTATGGTTTTCTCTGCTTACAGAGAAATTTCTTTCAAAAGTGAGTTCTCTGGAGAAAAGGATGCCGCTCTGACAGGGTTCATTGCCACCTTATTTGTTAACAGTCCTCACTTTTCTCTCCTAAGGGTCCTGCTCAGAAGTGTTTTGCCTTGGCCACAAGGCCATAAGAAGTGCCAGGCAATGCGCCCATGTACTAGCACACGTGTATGCAGGAAACCCATAGCAATTAATGAATCCCCACGGAGAGGTCCAGCTTAGCCCTGGTTTAATACACTGAAAATGGCAGGGAGTCATTTATCCATGAGCTACGGCCTCTCTGTGTCGCCTGTGCATTACAAGTTATTTATGAGGCAATTTGCACAGTTTCACACTGGCTGGCCATTATGTGGCTGTCCGCTAACCACTAGGAGGCTGCTGAACCCAGAGAAGAAATGGTCCTCCCCCTGCCTCCACTTTGCCGGTGACAATAAGCTCATGATTTTCCTGCACTGTATGTAGCAGGTTCGCTCTTAGGGGATGAAAGTAAGACCCAGTGCCCAATGGAGAGGAATCCTACCATATCTACGGCCCAGCAACTGAATGTACCCAGGGGCTCGTTCTCAAAGATCAGACCCAAATAAACAAATAAAAAGGCTGCTGGGGAAACAAATAGCTATAAAAAAATGATTTGTTCACATGTATTCTAGGAGAGTACACACAGTCATGGCAGGGACATTCCTTTGATTACCGTGATTGGAACGTGGAATAATCTTTTCTAAATGTTTTGCACATGACTTGGAACATAGCCATCTTTCAGTAAATGGTACCTGTTGTCATGATGATATCCTGCATCTCTGCCAGTCCCCATCATCTTGGGCATCGAGTTGTAATCTGCTGAGCAGTTTGGTACCGCAGCCAGCTCATCCCATGGCTTCAGACGCTTTTGAATCTGCCTACTGAGTGTCATCACCTGTACTGAGGATTATCACACCAATCAGCTAGACTCTGAAAGATGGTTCAAGAGCTATCCATGTGTTCAAGCAATCTATACCTATAACACCTATACGCTTTGCTGTTGACTGCTAATACACTGTTGTCTTTGAAAAGTCAGTGTCTTCCCTGCGAAGTTCTCAAGATTATTCCAGTTACTCCAGTTGGTCCATGCAACAGAGAGGTCATAGAGATGGAGCTCCATCATGAGATTACACTCCTTGTCAACACAGTAGTTTACAGAGCATCGTATTACACAGAGAGAAAAGACATTGAAGACAAACATGACCCAATCCCAATGCCCTACCTTCCAGTTACTTCTTATCCACCATTTTCAAAATCCCCTACTTCCTGCAAGGATTGTTCTCTGGGCCTTTACTTACTCTTTACTTCATTCCATGTCATCATTCTTAGACAAAAATTTAGGCCATTGTTCCTGCCCTCTCCCCAACAACATCATCTTTGTCTCTATGTTCCACTCTCACAATAAATAAACTAAATAATTACTAAAGCTATAATGCTTTCGGTGTTTGCCTCCCGGTGTTTTGTATCTTATCTCTAATGATCTTCCCAGACACCCAGTAAGGTCTAAACTGTTGTAAACCTCATACAGCAGACACACAATAGAAAAATCATTGCTATGTAAAACAAAATAAATTCTATCTACATATCACAAAATGATCCAGATGTGACCACACAATAAATCAGAAAGGGGTGTGAGGTTCAAATGCAGGTAATCTGATTTCCGAGTGGAAGCTTGTAGCAAATTCTCATGGTGGCCTGCACATCTCTCCAAACTCCACTAATTCAGAGCACGCTGAGCAATGTCCTCCCATGTGGCCTCCAGCACACTAGAATGCCAGACCAACCACTGGTGGATGAGGGTGGCTATAGAGCTCCCCCACCTCCCCCATACCTCAAGGATAACTTGGAGGTATGTGTTCTACTCTGTTTCCCAGAGTATAATCTGATGAAAAGAAGAAAAGCAGCCTGTAGACTGCCCCCGCCCCCGCCCCCGCCCCCGCCCCTGCCCCTGCCCCCACCCCTGGCCCCCATCTCATTTCCCTGTGGTTCCCTTCAGTGTTTCCTGGAATCCAGTCCCAGATGGAGCATTGATTTCCAAGCTGTGTCTCAGTCTCCTTCCAGAGAAACGCAAACTAAAACACTTATCTTTTTCAAATCATTTCTCTTTTCCTAGTACCATTTTTATTAGATATTTTCTTTATTTACATTTCAAATGTTATCCCCTTTCCTGGTTTCCCCTTCAAAAACCCCCATCCCCTTCCCCCTCCCCCTGCTTACCAACACACCCACTGCTGCTTCCTGGCCCTGGCATTCCCCTATACTGGGACACTGGGGCATAGAGCCTTCACTGGACCAAGTGCCTCTCCTCCCACTGATGACTGACAAGGCCATCCTCTGCTACATATGGGACTGGAGTCATGAGTTCCTCCATGTGTACCCTTTGGTTGGTGGTTTAGTTCCTGGGAGCTCTGGGGGTGTTGGTTGGTTCATATTGTTGTTCATCCTATGGGGCTGCAAACCCTGTCAGCTCCTTGGGTCCTTTCTCTAGCTCCTTCATTGGGGATCCTGTGCTCAGTCCAATGGATGGCTGTGAGCAACACTGCACCTATGAACTTCCCAGATCTCCTTTCAGGGATGCTGCTCCTTCTGTCTCTAACTGTCCACAATGATAAGAAGGCAGATGACAGAGATGATTTGACTGCCCTTTGCAGACAGAGTGTCCATCCCATGTTTTCCTGGGAAAGTGTTCCTGCTTACCCTCTGCCTGGTGTGCAGCTCGGCTTCAGTCAAGTGAACCCAAACTACAGTTATGATTCCCATCATTATTACTCCCAAATGCCCATTTTTCTGAGGCAGATAATCTGTGTTTTAGATCATGATATGAGTAAACAATAACAAACCAATGGGTTTGGGATCATCATGCCTGCCAGGTAATGCCAGGGCAGCTGAAGACCATACCTGCCAGGTAATAGAGAGGGAGCTGAAGACCATCATGCCTGCCAGGTAGTGCCAGGGCAAGCTGACAAGGATGGAGTAGAACACAGTTGGACAGTGAGACTTCCACCAAGGAGGAGAACTAGAAGGAATATGCTCCCTTTAGTGAGAACCAGTCTCCTAAATACAAGCTTTCTCAGATGAAGAGGTTTCCTCCTTCTACCCAGTACTGGCAATCATAACTCTACTTCCTTGCCTATCCTGAACCAGACTGCCAGGGGAAATCAAGTCCTGAGTAAAATATGTTAGTTCTCTGAACTTTAGTTTCTTACCCTGAAATGGGATTGAGCCTCATTCATTCAATGTGTTGTTGTTGTTGCTGCTGCTGCTGATGATGATGACGATGATGATGATGATGACATTATACGTTCTCCTATGTCCTAGGCTTGTCTTGAATTGGCTATGTAACCAAGGATGTAACCACAGGTGACTCTCCCATCCTCACTTCCCCAGTACTAAGATTACAGGTGATTACTGGTATAAGCCTATGTTGTGTGATACCTGGTTTCTGCTATGTTAAGGATCAAACACAGAGATTTTTGTAAACTGTATTCGGGATCCATACCTACTAGCTAAGCACTTTGCCTACTTAGCTACATCCCAATCCCTAAACCATATGACCCCGGCATTTGATATTTGTAAATATTAAAAGATATGATATGTATAAACCTCATGGCACTTAAGAAGCACTGGATGACTTCTAACAAAATCACTGACCTTGGTATTTTTATCTTATCCTCAAAACAGGGATAGTACTGTGGCTGCTTTCGTCTCCACTTTGCAGATAGACAAATCAAGGCTAAGGGAGCTTGAATGGCTTGTGTGGGCCTACACAGTAAAAATTTACCCAGTGCTTTGAAGAGTTTGCCTTACCGTATGTGAGCTCATCTCTTCTTCACCCTACCATCCTGCACCAAGATTCCCTAGGAAATAGATGACACAGTGACCTTTGTTGCAAGCAGAAGAGGTTTCCCAACCTGGTCTTATGCATGTGTCCCTTACATCAGTGGTTGCCAGTATTACAGCAATGTGAAGACAGAAAAGTCTCCCCTTGCCCCAAGCCTCCAGGTCACACTGATGGAGGGTCTTGAAGTCATTGTTTTGTCAGCTAAAGAAGTGTTATCAGTCTCACCAGGAGCTAGAGATGTTTCGTAACCAGGGGAATAAAAAGGAAGAAACAAGAAAACAAAGGGAGCCCGCCTTGTGTCTAAGAAATATGAGTGTCTGTGCACATAGTAATTAAAATTGGCTCCGTCACCATATGCACACAGTTAAAGGGGCTGGCATTCTAGGCACAGATGCTACACAAAAGCTGCTTTATAAACACAATGCATTATGCAGGCCCCTTACAAAAACCAAATAATCATTTCTACTGTGAATTTTGTATTCAAATCAACTCCACAAATATTTATCAAACACCTGCTGTGTGCCCAGCACTGTGCAGTAATGCACACCACAGAGATGAATGCACAAGAGGTGGCAGGCTACATGGGAAATCAAGGAATAATAAATAAATTGACTACAACACGGCGTGGTTGTGCTGCCATCAGGAGAGGAACACGGGTAGAGCGGAGGTGTTTTTGCATGAGAAGTCCCTCTCCCTGCAGCTGGAAGATCCGGGTCTTCGGAGAGGAGGTTGCTGAAGGAGAAAATGTCTCCAATAGCCATGAATCAGATATGTGTGCTATCTGGAAGGGCAAGCCATTTGATGTGGTGGAATCACAACCAATGTGGGAGGAGCCAATAATGTGATCTTTGTCATCCGATCTCAACGCCAATGCCAGCACCTTCTTAAAGAAACAGTCACTAGGTATCCTATAAAATGACATCATCCCCTGGGTTTTCTTTCTTTTTAACACTCAACTCATTGTTGTTGGATCTTCCACAACCAAAACATAAACTCTTCATTCCAGCAGAGGCCCCATCCACTTTCTTCTTCATTTCACCTCTGGGGCTTCAAGTAGGACTCTTAGAAAATTTCCTATCAAATATATAGGTTGCCCACACCCTAGCAGATGGCCACACCCCTGCACATATGGACAGCACTAATTGAACTCAAGGGGTAATGTTTTATTGAAAATTTGTTGAGAATTCCATATGCAAATAATATACCACTCTTTGTCTTCCCCTCCTATTCTACCTCACCTCTCCCAAACACTGTCACCCAAATTCATGACCTCTTCTTTAATTATTATTTGGATCAGAAGGCCAAAAGATTATTGATTTTGAAAAAATAGGAGGGCATGAAGTTGGGAGAAAGATAGAGTAGGGGTTCTAGGGAGAGTTGGAGGGAGCGAGTGATTGGTGAATATGATCACTGTGTAAGTATATGAAGTTTTTAAAGAAGAAATACAAAATATTATATAACATAAATAAATACAAACAAATGAATCAATCAATACATGGAGGATTTGTAACTTGCCTTGATGGAGAAGTTCAAGCCAATTCTAGCTTTATCTGGATAACACTGACTTCCGTAACAAAGAAACCCAGCATTCCAGCATCTTGACACAACCAAACTGTACTTCTCACACAGTTAAAAGTCCACTGTAAACATTTATGGCTGGCTTTCCACTATATGTTGATGGAATAAGGATCCACAATCCTTCTGTCCTGTGGCTCGACCATTGCCAAGAATCTTCAGGGTCCTTTATGTCCAGTCAGGCAAGGCAAAAAGTACATAGGAAACTCAGAAGGGTGACATCCTGGCCACTCACCCACTGAGAACATCTCATGATCCCACTGAGATGCAAGTACAGCTGCGATGTGGAGCTTCTGTCTCAATAGGCACCTCTCAGTGGTGACTTCATACTATGGACGAGTGGGCAAGTTTGTAATGTGTCCCTGCCGCATAGCCCTGAGCTCAAAGGCTAAAATTCTCCCAAGAGCATGCCACTCAAATGCATGCGTAAGTGTCCCATTAGTATAAAATGTGACCAAGTCCTTCCCCTCCTTTGCCCTCACTTAAGCTATTTTTCTAAGCAGTAAGGCTAAAAGGTGACATTTTCTGGCCCAAGATTGTGACGACTTTTCATGACAGAATCGGGTAGCCCTATAAGACAAGGGTTCATTTATTCTGTTCCTAGGAGAACCCAGAGAAAATGTGCCAGAATGTTCCCAGGAATAGAGATAAGGAGCCAACTGGGAACAGGAAACAGGATACCAGACGAGAAGTGGGGAGCAGCCTCTAAAGAGAATCTAACAAGTTTGCTTCCAACACAGCGTCCCTGCAATAATGACAGCAGCAGCAAATAACACTGGCTTAGCACCTGCTGTGGGCTAGACACTGAGCCAAGGACTTGGAAATCATTTTCTCATCCAGTCTTTAGAAAGTACGAGATGAGACTACTGGCTGTGTGTGTGTGTGTGTGTGTGTGTGTGTGTGAGAGAGAGAGAGAGAGAGAGAGAGAGAGAGAGAGAGAGAGAGAGAGAGAGAGCCTGTGTCTATGTGCGTATGTATATTTCTGTGTGTGTATTTGTGCCTATGTGTCTGCATGTGCATGTCTGTGTGTATCTGCATGTGCATGTGTGTGTGCCTGTGTCTATGTGTGTGTGTGTCTGTGTGTATGTCTCTGTGTGTGTGCATGTACATGTACCTGTGCGTATGCACATGTATGTGTATGCTTGTAATGACCTAAGGGTACCGTTGGCTGTTATTTTTAGGAGTTATCCACATTATTTTTTTGAGATGGAGTCTGTCACTCCCTAGAACTCAATAAGCAGTCTAGCCCTGTCAGTAAGCCCTGAGGGAATCTACCTATCTCTGCATGGGGATTAATAAGCACGGGCTTATTTTACATGGTTCCTGGGAATTAATCTCAGGTCCTCACATTTGCAAGGAATGCAGTTAAGTGACAAAGCCACCTCCCTGGCCTCCTGCTGTCCCATTTTTGCAGATAAAGAAACTGAAACTCAGAGACACTAAAAGAAATTTCCCAAAGAGAACAAGCAGCCAACAAGACAGGTAGAAGGTAGAGAGTTAAAAGCCCAAACTTCTCAGCACCACCTTTCGACTCTCTCGAAAAGGATCTCCTATGTATGATACTACACAAGTGGGAGCTACACAGAGGCCTAGAGGTCAAAACCCTGTGAGGAGGGCTGTCAGCCAGAGCTGCAAAGTAGACATCATAAGAGACGCGGGGAACAAAACAGTCCTCTCCAGGCTGGTCTAGAATCTTGTTTCTAGACAATCTATGCATGAGAAAATAGAGTTCTGCTAATGTTTAGAAGTCAGTGTGCCTCTTGGGTTCTGTTGGGACCATGGAATAACTTTAAGCCTGAGGAGCATTAAGAATCACAGAAGGGTTTGTCCAAGTGGCCTTGACATTCTTAGTGTGAACCAGTGCATGAACATTTTGTTTGCCCTGTCACAGGTAACCATGGTACTTCCAAAACAAATGGTGTGGTGTGCTTTGAAATTACAGTCCCCACTTACAGCAATTCAGGTCTCTTAAGTAACCAATCATTGTGACTTTGAATGAGTTTAATTATCAGAGTACTTAAGTGTATAAATAATTATGTACACCCTGTTAGACAGGCTGACAGCTCTAATGGAATCCAGTGGATTGGTCTCATCTAATAGAAATGTCTGGGAAAGTCCCACACTTGACTCTGTATTGTCAAGGGTACTGAGAATCACCATAAAAGAGCTTGGAACTCCAAGCTAGATTGATTATTTATTTGTTTGTTTGTTTATTTGGAAGACTCAAATCTCTTCTCTTAAAAGACTAAGGAGAAGACAACAGAAATTGTGGCAACACCTTCAATCCCAGCACTTAGGAGACAGAGGCGGGTGGATCTTTATGAGTTCAAGGTCAGCTTGGTTTACATAGTGAGTTCCAGACCAGGCAAGGCTACATGGTAAGATGCTGTCCCAATAAATAAGTAAATAAATAAATAAATGAAACAAAAACTCAGGAGCAGAAAATGAAGATTATTTTAATTTTTTTACTTTTTTTTTAATGTTTAGAGTGCTTTAACCAATGGAACAGAAGTAAGCAAATGAACTTTAAAGTAAAATTGATATAGATGGACAGATTATAACATCCAAGTACCACGCCTCACAATGAGAACCCAGTCAGCTGAAGGGGCACAAAGGTCTAAATCAGAGAGTGAAGGGTGATGTATATGGGACAGGAAGAACCCTGGTACTGAATTTTCAAGATGAGCTCCACTGATGCGTCCCACTGCCCAAGCCCTAGCTGGAGGTTTGTATCTGGAATGAGCTCAGAATGCTGGGAAGACTTCAGACATTAAACTCCATAACAAGATAAAGAGTATAGGGTACAAGAGCGCTAGGAGGTTCTGTGCTCTTTTGAGATGGGTGCTAATGATGCCACAGCAAGACACAATGAAAAATTGCTCAAGCTACAACTTTAGTGGAAGATACCATGGGAACGACTATGGGAAGGGTTCCATAGACATAGTGAGCCATTATAAAGAAAGCAACTAAGCATTGGGATAACAATGGTGCCACAGTTAAGAGTTGGTAGAAATACGGGTCTCTGGTTGACTTGTAGAAGGTAGTCTTTCTTCGGAGACTTCAGAGACAGCACTCAGCTTTCTAGAAAGTTCTATTACTCTTGATCTTCTCCTGGTTAGCCTTGTTTTTTTTTTTTTTTTTTTTTTTTTTACTTTTTTATTGGTAGGGTGGCTTCTATTATGATGACTATGTGGCGGTCAGAGAACAACTCATAGGAGTCAGTTTTCTTCTACCATATGGGCTCTGGTGGCTAGATCCCATTTGGCAGGTTTGTCCGCATGTGCCGTTACCCACTGAGCCATAACTCTGGACCTGGATGATTTGTTTTTAATGAGACTCAGAAGAGATTACTCAGTTGGTAAAATGTTTGCCCTGTGGGAACAAGGACCTAAGTTCAAATACTAGATGGTAGAAAAATGCCAAGTGTGGTGTTGTGCATGTGTAATGTGTACAATGACAGAGACAGCTCTCAATGCTGCTGAAGCTCCCTGGTCAGCCATAACTACAAAGATAGAGACAGGCAACTCTCTAAAGCTTCCTGGTTAGCCAGAACTACTTGGTGGTTTCCAGGCCAGTGAGAGACTATTTCAAGGCAGTGAGGATGATGCCTGAGGTACAAAAACAGAGATTGTCCTCTGACTTCCACATGAATATATAACCTATACACACACATGCACATATCTACACACGTTTTTTTTAAAAAGCCACTCAATATGAAGATCTGTTTTCAAAGACCTTTCAGATACAGTCCTCATTTCATCCACCCAATGCTTATAGAGGTGGCATCCAACATTAGAGGCATCCAACAATATAGAGGGCTTCACCAACATTAACTGAGTGAATAAAAATTCATACACAAAGAAACTGAGACTTGGAAGTAACAAGTAGTCTAAACCAACTCAGTCAGTACGGTGTAAAACCTGGTTCTCAATCTCAGATCTATAAACTCAGCTATCAGATGGAGCACAGGTCAAAGGAGGGGGGCAGCATCCTTGCCAGCCAGCATCCCTGCCTTGGCTCACCCTCCCAATGTTAGATCCATTAAACTTGAACAGGCCCTAAGGCCTAGTTTTCTTAGCATCATCTTCTACCAGAGTCTCCAGGGCAGGCTTCTAGTCTACCCAGGGACAAGCTAGATAATCAGAGTCTGAGTGTTCATAGCATCTTCATAGGTTCCCTTTGAAAAATCCCTTCCTATAGCACAATAGGAAAGAGCAGCTCCAGCCATCTGCCCTTCTGCACCATCTAAACACGAGTATTTTAACCTTTTTGACCAAGTACACTATTGACACCTATGAATTGCTCCTGAGAATACCCCAGAAGTTGTGCATAATTGTGGGTTAAAAATGGGGTCCTGCCAACCCAGGGCTTGGGCCACTGGGCGAGGCAGGACACTGGAAGTCTGACTGTGCATACCCCATGCTGCCACCCAGGCTGTGAGAAGCCTCAGGACCCCACTCTGGGGATGGGAAAGCACAGTCTGAGGTCCCTGAAGACTTGCTGGAATTACCTGGGGTTCCCCGGGTCTGCACAGAGGCCAAGGACAACAGGTTCTCAGGCTCTTGAGCATCACAGATGCTGCTAAATGCCGCGGAAGAGCTGAGAATGGAGTAGGGGCCTCTGGGCAGGTGTTGGCCCAGGGTCGAAGGGAAAAGGGCAGGGAGGAGAGAACTCTGTCTGGTTATCACAGGGATGAGAGTGTCCTGGGCTTGCTCGGGTGGGCAGCTTGGGTTGGTGGCCATGCCTGAGATCACAAGGAGGCCTTTGAGGGAGATCAGATGTGAGGCTCTTTAGAGAAAGACCTGTTCCATTGCTCCAGCACAGCAAATCCTGATGAGGAGAGACAGTTTAAGGCATTTATTGACATGGAGTAGAGGCAGAGAAAGGCAGGGGGGCGAGGTGAGGCTAACCATGGCCACATGGAAAGAGGAGGGACGGGAATGCAGAGAGAGGGAGAACAAGAAGGCAAGAGAGAAACAAGCGAGAAGCAGGAGTAAGAGTAAGAGAGAGAGGAGGGGGCAAGCAGCCCCTTTTAAGTGGGCCAGGCCTACCTGGCTGTTGCCAGGTAACTGTGGGGAGGAGCATACCTGGCTGTTGCCAGGTAACAGTGGGGGTGGAGTCCAGACAGAATACCAGGGACTTGGGGCATTGCCCTACATGACTGATAGCCACAGAATTATGGAGAGCTAAGGCCTAGTGTCAGGAGCCTAGTGTCTGGAAGCTTGGTAAACTTACTTCCGTCCCTTGCAGAGTTATCTTGGATCTCCAGGATTTAATCCTAGTTCAACCAGAAAACAAGCTGACTTTCATGGTCCCACACATAATATAAAGCAAAATTGATAAAAAGGAAATGCAACAATATTTAAACACAAACCATCTTTTAATATGATATAAGATGCTTTTATTTTTTGCCAATGCTGTAAGCAAGATAAAGCATAGTGTCTAGTAACTTCCATCACTTCCAAGTTGTCATGAACATGAATGATGTGTGAGGAATCTGACAATAAATATATTGTGAAATTTTTTAAAATCTGATTTTTTTATCATTTACATATACTATTTTTTAATTTATTTTTTAATTAGGTATTTTCTTCATTTACATTTCAAATGCTATCCCAAAAGTCCCCCAGACCCTCCCCCCACCCACTCCCCTACCCACCCACTCCCACTTCTTGGCCCTGGCGTTCCCCCGTACTGAGGCATATAAAGTTTGCAAGACCAAGGGGCCTCTCTTCCCAATGATGGCCAACTATGCATAGCTGATACATATGCAGCTAGAGACACGAGCTTCATCATGCTGGACTCTGTCTCAATGTTTCCTAGAACCATGACTCCTTACCTGACATTTATTACATTCATGCTTGGGTCATCTCCTTTTCTCCCACCTTTGCTCTTTGGGTGTGCACAAACTGTGTCTCCTATTTCTTTTCAGATACCAGTTCATATCATCCTTCTTTACAGCATATCCATTTGAAGAATCATAGCACAAATAACACTTTATGCAATCTCAATGTATATTGGCCAGAAAGCATCAATCCTGAGCCATTTATAATAGACACCTTCAGTCCAAAAATAAGCAGCCTCAAGTCCACACTATCCATCTCTTGTCTACTGGAAGAGAACCAGTTATTGTCTTGGCTGAGTTGACCTACACCATCACTGTAAGAAGCATGCCCCGTCTTGGCATCACTGTGATGACAATGTAACATAATGACAGAGTTGGGTCCTTGTTAGAAATTATATGTGTGTACCAACTTAAGGATACCTCAATTGGAAAAGAGGCCAGTGAGGAATGTGTTGGAGAGTTGGCTGTAAGCTAATCAGTAAGGGTGATTGTTTACAAATGGGAAATAGACATCTTCAGCCCCTGAAGAGACAGAGAAGCAGCAGGATACATCAGCTTTTATGCTGATGTGGAGACTCGGGATAAATTTTGGCAATCATCTAAGCATGTGCTTGGCATTTCCTAACCCAATTCCTCTTGCAATTCACATTTGGAATTGAACAAGGAGAGCTGACGGTTGGATCTTTGTGTGAGCTCTCTTGGATTTTTCAACTACCGCTCAAGGAAAGAGCATCTCTCTCTCTCTCTCTCTCTCTCTCTCTCTCTCTCTCTCTCTCTCTCTCTCTCTCTCTCTCTCTCTCTCCCTGTACTTCTAGATGAGCACATGAAACATCCAGTGTCTATTACTATTACTGTTACTCTTTTTTAAATGTTTAAATGCATTCTTATTTTTATTACTTTATACACTTGTGTGTTCTGCCTGCTTGTATGTCTGTGTCCTGGTGGCCATGGAAGCCAGAAAAGGGTGGAGATAGAGTTACAGATCTTTTTTGAGCCCAGGAATTGAACCCAAGTCCCGCACAACAGCAGCAAGTGTTCTTAATCACTGAGCCATCTCTTCAAGCCCCCTATCATTGTTATTCCTTTTTTGTTTTGTTTTGTTGGTTTTTATGGAGACAGGATTTCTCTGTGTAGCCCTGGCTGTCCTGGAACTCACTCTGTAGACCAGGCTGGCCTCGAACTCAGAAACCAGTCTGCCTCTGCCTCCCAAGTGCTGGGATTAAAGCCGTGTGCCACCACTGCCCAGCTCATTGTTATTCTTGATCTTATGGTTGGCTATGGATACATTTGAGGTTGTACAAATAAGTGTTTAGTTTGAATTAGGGAACAAATATCCCTAGGATGTCTTCAAATCATCAAAACTCACAAAAAAAATTCAAAGGAGAATAAATGAGATTCACATCGTTGTGGGCAATAAATTTAGAAATATAATAAAAATGCCCAACATGTACACAGGGTACAGGTTATATTGTAAGTGTCCTAACATGGTTGCAGTCACACTGTGGGATGATGCTGTTGTGTCTTCAGGGTCAGGAAAAAGAAGTGACTTACTAAAGTTGACACGGCTGCCATTATGCAAGCAGGTTGCAAGAAAATGCGCTGCTAAACCTGACCCAACATCCTGCGCCTTCGTAGAAAACATGGTGGACACCTATCCCTTCTTACTAAAATAAAATCCAGATGATGGGCTGCAGAGATGGCTCAGTGGTTAAGAGCACTGACCTTAACCACTTCCAAAGGACCTGAGTTCAGTTCTCAGAATCCACGGTGGCTCATAACCATCTGTAACTTCAGCCCTAGAGGGATCCAACCTCTGTAAGCATTGCACACACATGGTACATAGTCATATAGGCAGATAAAACATTCATACACATAAAAATGAATAAACATATTTCTTTAAAATATCTAGTAGCCAGGCATTGCAACACACATCTTTAATTTCAGAACTCGGGAGGCAGAAGCAAGAGGATCTCGGTGAATTTGAGGCCAACCTGGTCTAAATAACAAGTTCTAGGATAGCCAGGGAAAGACCCTGTCTCTAAATAAATAAATAAATAAATAAATAAATAAATAAAAGCTAGATAAACTAAAGATATAAACATAAATGGGGTATCTATAAGGAAATTTAAGTAAGTCATTTTATAATTACAGGATGATGAAGTCATTTTTTAAAGAGCTCATCAAAGCCAGAAGCCAAACATGAGAGTCTGACAGATGATATTACATAAAAATGTAAATCTTCCATTGACCAATGAATAAGCTTGGGGAAAATATTTTCAAGATAAGCTACAGACAAGAGGTTACCATTTCCACATAGAGACAGAAAACTCAGCTAAAAGTCAATAAAAACTGAACACTACCAAAAGGGAAAAAATATATATAAATAACGGAACATAGCTCAGAAAAGATGCAAAAATGGGCAACAGCTGATCCCCCTGACATAAGGAAAGTTACTAAGTGTTTACTAAAACAGCGAAGAAATCAACTGTATTGTTGGGTTTTGCTACTTAGAGAAAGCCTGGCTTTTACAAGACCAGTGCTCTAACCCCTGAGCTATAGGGCCACAAGCCTGGCTTTTATAAGCCCAGGAAAGGCTAACAGAATCTTTCTGTCCTGAGGTTTTGTCCTTGGAAGTCTATCCCATAGAACACCACTTTTAAAAGTAAAAAGAGAAAAATGAGGCTAGATATGGAGCTGGTGAAAGAGTCACCCTACTATGGAGAAGATAAATTCCCAGTCAAATAGAATCTTGGGGAATTTCAAGGTTTTTCTCTGAGGGAGAACGTTCAGTAAAAGTGATACAAGCAAGAACAGGAAGCTGAGTTCACCCCAGGGACTGAGGTTGATGAGAGCAGAGGTGAGCGGCATTGAGAATAGAGACAACTAAGTCGACCAAAGTAAAAATGATGTTTCTTTTAAAAAAATAAACAACATTGATAGGTCATTAGCTGAAAAGAGATTTTAAAAGCCAAATATGATGGCATACGCTTCACTCACCACTGGAGAGGTGGAGACCAGCTGCTCCCCGGGGCTCTCTGGATAGCCAGAATAACGGAATCCACAGGTTCAGGGTAGCAGTGATGGAGCCCACTTAAAACCCAAACAAACAAACAAACAAACAAACAAATCACAACCACCACCAAGATGGACAGCTCCTGAGGAACAACACCCACGAGTGACTGCTGACCTCCAAACACACATGCACACGTATGCAAGTGTGCACACACAGAGATATATATTTTAAGTGTCACACTGTGATTAAATCCAGAAGTTCAGAGCTGACTTAGCATCTAAGATCAACTGTTATAACAAACCACTTCAACAAGAGACAAAGCCAAATGCTTATCTCAGCAGATATTTCTTTGATAAAAATACTCCCTAAACAAGGGTCAGAAAAATGTAGTCCAGTAGAGGGCACATAAAAAGCCCTCAGCCGGTGTCATAGCTAATGACCCCAGGAACCTGCTCCTGTCATGGGGAATAAGACAAGACTGTCCATCATCATACAGAAGGTTCTAACACAGGTAGTTTGGAGGGAAGGAAAAATACATCGGATTGAAAACACAGGGAAAAAAACACAATTTGCAGTTGTATAGAGTAAATCCTAAGGAAGACACTTTAAAACAACTAAGTTTAGCAAGATTTGAGTATGCAAAATCAATATACAAAATGTAATTGTATTTTTATACACCAAGAGCTGCCCACAAAGTAGACTGCAATAAACAATTACACTTGTTTGTTTGTTTGTTTGTTTGTTTGTTTGTTTGTTGAGACAGAGTCTTGCTATGTTGCCCTGGTTGGCCTCAAACTTACTCTGTAGGCCAGGCTGGCCTCAAACTCACAGAGATTTACTGCCCTCTACGTGCTAGGACTAAAAGCATGCACCACCACAGCATCCAACCTGTAATTACATAAGCAACGGAAAGAACTGTTTGGAGACAGGTTCTCACTGTTTATCCCTGGCTGCTCTGGAACTCATAGAGATCCAGCTGTTTCTGCCTCTTGGGTACCAGGATTAAAGGTGTGCACTACCACACTTGGAGATAAGAATAAGAGTTTTTAAAAAGGATAAAACAGTTGGAAGAAATAACAGTAAGTGCAAAATGGATACACCATAAATGACAACACCATTAGCCATCAAGGAAAAGCAAATCAAGATCACAATGAGGCAGCACTTCATATCGCCTGATGTCCAGAATCAAAAACAAGTGCGTAAAAAAAAACAATGGGGGTGTGCAAAAACAGTAGGGGTGTACAAAAACAAACAGTGAGGGGGTGCGAAAATTGGACTCCTCATACAGTGCTGGTACTTACACAAAAGCTTAAGCTTAGAGTTATCCTGAAACCTAGTAATTCTCCTGCCGGGAACACGTTCCAGAGAAATAAAAACTCATCCACGCAAAAAATAAATGCCCATATCAGTTATTTATGGTAACCAAAAAGTAGAAACCACCCAAATGTCTGGCAAGTAACTGAAAATAAGTAGAAAAAGCCAATCATAGCAGATTACATGGTGGCAGAAGAGGCAAGTCTGTGGAGACAAGATGTCAGTTAGTGATTGCCTAAGGCTTGGAGCTCTGGGAAAATGAAGGTGGGGCTTCTTGGGGGATAGTGTAGATGCTCTAAAGTGTGGTGATGCCTTCGCAGCTCTGAGCCCACAGAACTGTGAATTATATCTCAGTGTAAAATAAAACTGGTGGGCCTGTGAGAGGGGTCAGGGTAAGGACACTTGGCAATGAAGCTGGGGGCCTGGGTTTGACCCTGGGACCCACATAGTGGAAGGAGATAAGTGACTCCCAAAAGCCATTCTCTACACATACACCATGATGCATATACCCCACATATAACACAACAAATAAATACATATTTTTAAAAATGGTTTTAAAAAGAAGTTGATGATTGCTGTAGGAATACCAAACTTTAATTAAAGTAAAAAAGCCCTCTACTGGGAGGGTGGAGCAGATTATCCTGTAAGTTTACAATGCAAACAAAGGCACTGAAACTTTCATCATTATATAATATTTGTCATCAAACTATATATAGTATAAAAACTCTTGTAAGTGCAAAAGCCCTATCAAAACTGCTCATAACTATTTTTTAATTATTTTATTTATTTACATTTAAGCCATTGCCCCCTTCTCCATCCACCCCCCCCCAACAGTTCCTCATCCCTTTGAGGGTGCTCCCCCTCTCCCCCATCACTGAGCATCCCCCTTCCCGGGGGCCTCAAGTTTCTCAAGGACTAGGTGCATCTTCTCCCACTGAGGCCAGACCAGGCAGCCCTCTGCTATACATGTGCCAGGGACTTTGGACCAGCCCATGTGTGCTGCCTGGTTGCTCTGCCCATAGTTCTTATCTCAGGCAAGAATATTGGAACTAGCAAGCAAGAACGTGCAAGACTTGATTAATAAAATAAGATTCAAACCATATCCCTTTTTTAAAATATTTTTTAATTAGGTATTTTCCTCATTTACATTTCCAATGCTATCCCAAAAGTCCCCCATACCCTCCCCCACACTCCCCTACTCACCCACTCCCACTTTTTGGCCCTGGCGTTCCACTGTACTGGGGCATATAACGTTTGAAAGTCCAATGGGTCTCTTTTTCCAGTGATGGCCAACTAGGCCATCTTTTGATACATATGCAGCTAGAGTCAAGAGCTCCAGGGTACTGGTTAGTTCATAATGTTGTTCCACCTACAGGGTTGCAGATCTCTTTAGCTCCTTGGATACTTTCTCTAGCTCCTCCACTGGGGGCCCTGTGCTCCATCCAATAGCTGACTGTGAGCATCCACTTCTGTGTTTGCTAGGTCTCGGCATAGCCTCACAAGAGACAGTTATATCTGGGTCCTTTCAGCAAAATCTTGCTAGTGTATGGCAGTCTCTAGACGGTCCATCCTTTCATCACAGCTCCAAACTTTGTCTCTGTAACTCCTTCCATGGGTGTTTTGTTCCCAATTCTAAGAAGGGGCAAAGTGTCCACACTTTGGTCTTCGTTCTTCTTGAGTTTCATGCGTTTAGCAAAGTGTATCTTATATCTTGGGTATCCTAAGTTTCTGGGCTAATATCCACTTATCAGTGAGTACATATTGTGTGAGTTCCTTTGTGAGCTGTATTCTTTCTATGTGTCCATAAATTATTTGCAAATGTAAACTCTAAAATCAAAACTTCCAGAATAAAAACTAAAGCATCAAGATGGCTCAGTGAGCAACGGCAATTGCTACCAAGTCTAGCGATCTGAGTTCGATTCCTGAGACCCACTTCTTCAAGCTGTCCTCTGAACTCCACATCCATGGGTGGTATGCATATGCCCAGACATGCACCTGCACACACACACAAATTAATTAATTAGTTAATGAGTGAGATAGTGAGTTAGTTACTCAGTAGACAAGTGAGTGAGTGAGCTAATTAATTAATAAGTGTAGTTTGGGGCTTTTTAAGAAATAAAGATAACACACAACACATTTTCCAAACACAATTTGGTAGAATCTGACAAAACTCTCTCACACACACACACAAACATGAAAGAAAAGCCCTCAGTCAAATTATCTCCCGTACAACAAATCCAAACAAAACCTGCAGTAAACTGTATAGTCACCAAACTCAAAGGCCTGGTTGGCTTTTTCACCTTATTTCCGAGGACTGCTCACATGACTGCAGTGAACATTTCTGTTCGTGTGCAAAGGGACTTGTGGATTTCATCGCCACTATTTCCCAGATAACAAAGAAATTTGTCCAGGAACTCAAATGCCATTTTAAAATAGCATGAGATTGATTGAGACAGATATAAATACACAGCTGTGGGCTGAGTAAACAACTCAGGGAGTTTAGCTTATGCACACGAATGAGAACCTAACTTTGAATCCCCAAAATCCATACAAAGTTGGGCGTAACAGCACACATCTGTAATCCTTGTAATCCTGCAGAGAGATGGGAGCCAAGGCTAAAGAGTCCCTCGAAGCTCACAGGCCAGCTGGTGCGGCATGTACACCATCAAACAATAAAATAGACTCTTTCTCAAACCAAGGTAGAAGGGAAAAACAGGTACAGAAATCTGTGACCTACACACACACACCTTGGCATGATCGTCTCTCTCTCTCTCTCTCTCTCTCTCTCTCTCTCTCTCTCACACACACACACACACACACACACACACACACACCTACCTATTTAACATGGTTGCAGGGTGGGTGCCAGGCAGACATGTGAGTAAAATGTCTCTAATAGGAAAGTAAAAAAAAGCTTTCAGGCTTTATACATGTGTAGTCAAATCTGTAATTTTCAAACCTTGGGGACACTAAAGACTAATTTCTACTGTCTCATTCATGGGTGTAGGCAAAAATTCGAGTACATGACACTTCAACTGTGCCACTAGTCAGTGTGGCGGAAAAGCAGCAGCCTTGCACCAGGGAGACAGACCATAGCATCACAGTGAGCAAAAGGAGCTCAGGTGTGCACCCACAGTGCTGGCAAGGCTGAGCCCACCTGAAGCACGGAACAGAATGGTCAGTTGATACAAGGCGACAGCTCTAAGGATAGCAAAAGTTACTTGATTTGAGCAAAAAACTGAACCAGTTATTTTTTTTTTCAAGAGTTCTGGGAGTTCACATAGATCATAATCTCAGACTGGACACAGTGTACCCCAAATGATTGTGGGGGACAAGCAAAAGTGTGCTGAGGGAGAGTGATGGGGAGAGATCAGACAGCAACCAGACCATGGGTGTCGCACTTCAGATTGTCAACACTACCTGGGGGCAGTTGGAACTGTGTTATGCCTTTTAAGCAGAACAATGGTACATGCTCTCTGATTTACCCTGCGCAGAATCTTGGCTACAGCAGGGAGGGACAGCAAGCTCATTAACTCAGAGTAATAGATGTTACCTTAGTCTGTCTGGTGCTAGTAATATTATTACATAATTCATGAGGCCAGGTAATTTATAAAAAAGAGACAGTAATCCCTCACAGTATTGAAGGTTGGGTCTGAGATCAGCGTATTAACCCGTTCCTCGAGGGCCTCCTTTCCGCATCCCCCTGTGACACAAGGGACAATTCTGCATTCTTCCCCATACTGCAAAAGAGAAGTGAAGCCACCCACTCCCACAAGACCCTCTGGTAGCATTGTTGACCCACGCATACGGACGGAACAGAATGGCCCAGACATCTTCAGCTTCACTGTGCAGGATCAGGATTCAATTTCCAACGTGAATTTACCACAGATGGCAGCCATTCCCATTTATTGCTGACACGGCACCATTCATAGCACCTGTGAGTCTGGAAACAGTTTGCGGTGCTCTTCAGGAGAGAGCAGAGGGACAACTGGGGGCTCTGTGCAGCAAGTGATTCCAAGTGTGACGCAGAGGCCACTCTGGGAGTGGTGAGCTTAGAGGGTCTAGAATCTGAGGAACTCACTCTAAGCCAGCCATTGAGCCAGACACATTGTGGTATTTGTCTAGTTTAATCCTCAGAGCAAACATACAGGAATATTGTTATTTAAAATTTTTAAAGGACTTTAAGGATGGAAAAATTGGAATCTTCCAGGGGTTAGTTATCCTTATCATGGAATCAGAGGGACCCATACCGACTTCTGCTTCCCCACTGATGTGTAATACCAGATGTGCCAAGGGGCAAAGCTATGGATTAAGAGATGTGTACACAGCAGCCCACAAAGGGGCCAAAGGCTAGCTGATGGGAGTCAGGTAGAGACTCTGTGGGAAGAACTAGCCCGTATTCATTGTGTGGTCCATTCTCTTTCCTTCAGTAAAGGCCACCCCAGGTCCCTTCCATCCCCTGGGAAAACTCTGTATAGCACTCCCTTGATCCCTTTGGGACTCATTCCTGTTTTCACAGTGACAGTGACCCCTGCTATTCCTGGGGGGGGGGGGCACACTTGGCTGCTACATCGCCCTTCATTCTCACTGTTGTGGCAGAAGTGTTCTCTCCCTCTCCCTCTCCCTCTCCCTCCCTCTTTCTCATTCTCTGCTGAGCCTGCAACCTTTTCCTTAGGTTCAGAAAACAAAGGTATTGAATCTGAGGGCTCTTGGGAATGGATTAGGTGAAAGGACTTTGGGATCAGATGTTATCACTCCAGCATCACGTCAAGGGGAAGCAGCTGGGAACCAAAAAAAACAATACACAAAACCCCCCACTGTCTCCTGAACTGTCACCTAGTCACCTCACTTTTAACAGCCAGCCACTCTATTGACTCAACCCCAAACATGGACTTCTAAGTACTCCAGAAGTTGCCCTGTGGGAAAATCTGGACTCCTATGACTCATATGGTAGACTGACTCTCAGAGATTGGACTTAGTATAGCAGGACTGTACTAAGACCCCTTCTATAGACCTGGTCCAACCGTGAATTTGCTCTACTAAGTACTGTAATACCCTCCCACATTACCCCCAATCTTTCTCCCAACCAAGAGCATGCATACACACACCCTTTCCAAGAGACTGACAGTCTTAAGTGAGGAGGGGAATGGGGATTTGCAAGGACAGCAAGTCCTACATAAGATGGAAATAATAGAAGTCAAAACCGGTGGTTCTCAGCGCCAGCGACAAGTATAAATCCCTAGAATGCACCTGATGTCAGGGACATGGAAATACAGAGAACACCGATGCTCAGAGCTCACCTGCCATACAGAAAGAGCAGCTCAAGAAATCAGGAGACTGATCCTAGGACCAGAGCACTCAGCTTCTCCTGGCTCTGTCACTGGTCCAAGCGGCTAGCAGCCTGAGACCCAGTATTCCACAGCCCAGCTAGGATGAAACTGACAGACCAGGAATGGATCTATTGGAGATGTAGGTCCTGAAAACCCTCACCTCCTGTCAAGGCCTTCAACCCTGATTTAAATAATAATAGAACTCAGTTGAAAGGAAAGGTGAATGAATTGAGGAGGTTGTAAGGGAAAAATACAAAGAAACAAAGTACCTAGTTTAATAAACATGTTTATTATCTGACAGGTCTATACAGGTATACAATGTATCTTGATCACATGCACTGCCCTGTGCCCCTCCCGCTACTGTACAGGAATTATAGGCACTGCGTGACCAGAATTACATCCACAAAGCAGCTAGGGATGACGACCCAAACTGATGGAGCCATTAAATCCCTCAGTGATTCCCTGCTGTCATCAGAGTAAAATCTATTTCATCTTAGGTTGCTGAGAGACCAGAGTCCTACTCACACCCACACCGTTTTGCCCAGCCACACCCATACTGTTTGGCCTCTCCATTTTGGTACTCGCCCTGGATTCTGCAGCCCTGAACCTCTCCCTCCTGCCACTATTCTGTGCAGGATTTGTTGTTGTTGTTGTTGTTGAATGCATTATCGACATCGGGCTATGCTCTCATGCTCAGGTTCATACCTGACACTTTGTATGCATGATCTCTCCTGATCCTCTCAACAAACGTGAGGCAGGGATAATTATACCTATCTTACAATAAAAGGAGCTGAGGCTGAGAGGTACAGCCGCGCCTGTCCGAGGTGAACACTGCTAAGCCATGTCTTCCTTCCCACACTGAGCCTCCCACCAGTCAGCCTCAAAGCCGGCCAGCACAGGACAAACAAGGACTGCCAGGAGTGCCAAGGGCAGCACAGACCTCAGAAACACTGAGGAGGAGAAAGACAAAGAGGCCAGGTCTCTCAGGGATGTAAGAGAGAACTGGCCCAAGGTGATCCGCTCATCCCTATCTGCCCAGGTTTGTTGGATTGTAGCGCTGAAAATCTCCCATCTTGGGAAGCCATCACTCCTCGTTTTAAAAGTAGTATTCTGCCTTCCAGGGTTATCTCCATTCTCAGGGCCAGTCAAGCAAGGTTGGTTCGTCACCCAGACTCAGGTCAGCTTGTTTTGTCCGCCAGAGGATGTGATCAGAGGCAGACAGGGTTGTTGGGGATTTTTCCAGAAGCCGCATGAACGTTACAGTTCAAATAATCAAACTGTGAGACTCCATTCAAGCATAAAGACACCAAAGGGGGAGCTGAAAAGAAAGGAGTCCCTACCACGAGCAAGATTCCAGGTCAGGAGCCAGACACACACACACAAATTCAGATAGGTAGCTATCAGGTTTGCTGTATTTTCCAGCTCCTACCATACTGCCTGGAGCCCTGAAATGGACAGATGGATTCATGCATGCATGCAGTCACGCATGCCCGGGCCATCATGTCTAAATACTAGCTTCTCTGCAGCTTTCGGGCAGAGCCTCACACAAACAAGTCTAATTTCAATGTTGCAACTGCTGGGGGACCAGCTGGATACCTGGAAGAAGACCTAGGAAGAAGGATGGGGAAACCTCGTAAGTCTGGCTTCTGCCAGAAAGAACAATCAAGAGTTTGATGCAAAAGGACTCCTGGTGCTGGTGTTTTGCGGCAGTTTGTCCCTGTGGCAGTTTGACCAGCCAGCCATTTTCCTTCCCTTAAGCTTGATGTCCCAGACTCTGACAAACATGACCAAGAGAGCAAGGCTTATACGGAGCCCGTTTCAAACGGCCTCATTGTGAGGAGCTCTCCAGCAGCCAAAGTTGAAGATTACTTAAGAAATATGTTCACTGGGTAATCACTTCAAACTTGTAGAGAACTTCTGACTAACTGTTCCAGCCACTGCTGGCAGTTTCTCTGTAGTCGGGACTGGGAAGCAGCAGCAGCGCCATCTTGTGGCGCTTTTGAGAACACCACGGGTCTACGTCTGTCCCTTCAGCTGTCTGATGTGTACCCGTGCTTTCTGAAAATTCACAATTTTATCTTAATAAGGATATCTTGTCGGGCTGCTTTGCAATCTGGTCCACTCACTTCTCAACCTTTATAAAAATAGAAAAAAAAGTAAAAATCAATGCCCCAATTCAGAGTGGTTGCAACACTGTGTAACCTTGATATTTTCAAGAAAACTCGATTCAGACAGGCCTGGTGGCACACACCTATAATCCCAGAACTTGAAAAACTAAGGCAGGGAGATTGCTATTAATTTGACACCATCCAGGACTAACTTTTCTGTCTCAAAAATACTACTATTAAACAGAAAACAAAAATTCTACTTCCCGCAGGGCATGGTGGCACACACCTTTAACCCCAGCACTTGGGAGGCAGAAGCAGGCGAATTTCTGAGTTCGAGGCCAGTCTGGTCTACAGAATGAGCTCCAGAACAGCCAGGGCTACATAGAGAAACCCTGTCTCAAAAAAATAAAATAAAATACAATCTACTTCCCTGAGAAATACACATTGCTCTACCTGGCATATGCGCTGGTTCAGATCCAAACTATAGAAAGGTCACAGTTCACAAGCCATCCACTGTCTGCCCACGGAGACACGGTGTTGCCTGTTTGCCTCTATTGACTACCACCTTAGTTTTGAGATGTGATCTCTCACTGAGCCTGGAAGTCGATTGTTCAACAAGACTGGCCACCTAGCAAGCCCCTGGAGACCTCTTGTGTCATCCCCTCTACATGTGTACTTCACCACGCATGGACCCACACTTGGATTTTTTTATTAGGTATTTTCTTCATTTACATTTCCAATGCTATCCCAAAAGTCCCCCATACCCCTCCCCACTCCCCTACCCACCCACTCCCACTTCTTGGCCCTGGCGTTCCCCTGTACTGGGGCATATAAAGTTTGCACGACTAATGGGCCTCTCTTTCTACTGATGGCCAACTAGGCCATCTTCTGATACATATGCAGCTAGAGACATGAGCTCTGGGGTACTGGTTAGTTCATATTGTTTTTCCACCTATAGGGTTGCAGACCCCTTTAGCTCCTTGGGTACTTTCTCTAGCTCCTCCATTGGGGGCCCTGTGATCCATCCAATAGCTGACTGTGAGCATCCACTTCTGTGTTTGCTAGGCCCCGGCATAGTCTCACAAGAGACAGCTATATCTGGGTCCTTTCAGCAAACTCTTGCTAGTGTATACAATGGTGTCAGCGTTTGGAGGCTGATTATAGGATGGATCCCCGGATATGGCAGTCTCTAGATGGTCCATCCTTTTGTCTCAGCTCCAAACTTTGTCTCAGTAACTCCTTCCATGGGTGTTTTGTTCCCAATTCTAAGAAGGGGCAAAGTGTCCACACTTTGGTCTTTACAGGTGTGCTGGGGATCTGCTCAGGTCCCCATGTTTATACAGCGGGCGCTTTACCAGCTGAACTCTTTCCTCGGACTCCAAGATGGCTTTTCTCTTTTTTTTTTAAACTAACAAGAGCATTCATTCACTTAATAAATATTAATGGAGTGCCCACTATATCCCAGGCCCTGTAGGTGGTGGATATACAGGAAAAGAAAAACAAACATGAGAACTATCTGTTATGGCACTTATAGTCCAAGCGAAGAGATGTTATAAACCAAGAGATTATTGAAATGCTAATGCCAAAGAGAAAGTGCCAGTACAGACATAGATATAACGGGTCAAGGAGCGTGATGTGCTACAATGGGTCAAAGAAGGCTATTAAAATACTCAACTAAAAACTATGCCTGAATTCTCTCCCAAGAAACCCAAAGAACATGGATACCCAAGACACTGTAGTGATGGGCCTGATAGGAGCTGATTGCGGGAACCATAGAGTTTGCCTTGACCTTCTCTCTCCATCCCGAGTCTTAATGGGGCTCCTTTTCGCCTCCCCACCCCCATGCAACACTGGGAACAGGCACTACACTTGAATTTACATTTACACATACACTCACACAATTGATTTCTCATGTCTTTGTGCTGAAGAGGAATTAAATTATGTGCTGGCAAGAACTGCAGCCGGATGGAGCCCTGCTCAGGGCGGGAAGAGTGGAAAGGCTCTTTAAAGAAAACCTTATCTCTGACGTTCAGGCGAACTGGATCAGTACTGGAAGCAACTGAGGCTGCCCGTGGGCAGTGAGGTTTCAGCCTGAGTCTGCCCATAGATGGGAGGATGGAGTCAGAGCTCAGCCCAGCTGGGAGACTTCATAGGTGCAGAAATTCAGACTTGAAAGGAGCCTTCGAGCTCACCTCCTCCTGATGGAACCAGCTAGCTGTAGAGCCTAACCCAGCCTCCGCCTCCGCATGAATCACCAAATTCACTTCCCTGAGCCATTTCACCACGTGTGAAATGAAATTAAGAATCTCCACGTTGGGGCTGGTGAGATGGCTCAGTGGGTAAGAGCACCCGACTGCTCTTCCGAAGGTCCGGAGTTCAGGTCCCAGCAACCACATGATGGCTCACAACCATCTGTAACGAGATCTGACGCCCTCTTCTGGAGTGTCTGAAGACAGCTACAGTGTACTTACATATAATAAATAAATAAATCTTTAAAAAAAAAAAAAAAAAAAAAAAAAAAAGAATCTCCACGTTGCAAGGAGCCTTTGGGTATGTTCTGTCCCCCAAGAATACACTCCTCCCTGAGAATCCTGCTCCCCCACCCAACATACCCAGCAGTAGCTTTTACCAGACGTGATCAGCTCATTTTTTTTTTTGAAAAACAATGACTCAAAAAAAATTAGGATTTTTATTTATGTTACTGATACAAAGTATAAACTTTTTAGCATGTTTACTTCTCATACAGAAATAATCATTGAATAAATTGACAGAAATGGACAGTTCATTTTTACAAAAAAAAAGTAGCCATCTAGTAAATATGCAAGAAATAATGAAAAATGAAAATAACCATTAGGCCAATAGCACCATATATAATTGTTGCAAGCAAGATATTTCCTAAACATGAGAAAAGAAATAGTAACTTGGCCAGAGAAGACTGGTCAACCTCATATTTACCCTCTGACACCCCACACAATAAGACAGACCTGTAATAAGCTGTCTGAAGAAGGGCAAGCCTATATACCCTGTGGTGTTGATAAAAATGAATAATCTCCTTCTAATCACAAGGAGACACCTGGCAGGCCCAGATTGAGGGTCATTCTACAAAATGATTGGTCTCTAATCTTCAAAAACACCAAGGTCATGAATGGGGGTGGAAATGAGAAACTCAAAACTGCACAAGATTAAGAAGATAGGTACAGGGAGGAAAAACCACTCTGCAATCCTGGTCAGAAAAGAAGTGCGTTAGTGGGAAAAGCGGCTGCATTCAAATCATGTCTGTAGCTAACAACAATGTCTGGGTTGATTTCGCTGGGCTATCAGTTATGAACGGAACTTAGAGAAACAATAAAGAGGGCATGATGTAGGTGCATCCTTCCCAAAGTCCTGCATCCTACACAGAACACTGTTAACAGCTTGGTGTGGGGTCTGGGGAGGAGGGCGTTAAGTGTACCACGGTATATCACGAAGCTTAGAGGACAAACTTGGGTCTCGAGGCTTGCCTCCTACCTTGTCTAGACAGGGTCTCCTATTCACTGCTGTGCACTCCATGCTAGCCGGCCCGGAAGCTTCCAGAAATCCTCCAACTTCTGTCTACCATCTCGAAATAGGAGCGCTAGGATTGCCCACATGCACTACAGAGCTGGGTTTTTATGTGTGTTCTGGGGATCCAAACTGAGCCCCTCACACTTGCATGCCAAGTACTTCACCCACTGAGTCATAGCCCCAGCCCCAGTCTGGTGTGCTTTACATTTATGTAAAAGTAAATACATATATTTAAGTGAATTAAATATGTATACTATATTTATAGCTATATGTAACTACATATTTTTAGATACATAGAACTATATACAGCTCTCATTCAATAGCCACTGTCATACACATTCAACAATGTGTTTTAAAAAGTTTTTCTTATATACCCATCTCATTATTTGGGGGCTATGTAGCATTCTGTTATTATGACATACAATGTATTTGGTCAATCAAAATTTGTCTCCAATTTTCCATATTTTAAAAGCATTTCTTTTTCTTTCTAAAATTATGTATGTTGCGCGCGTGCGTGTGTGTGTGTGTGTGTGTGTGTGTGTGTTTCTATAGAATAGAATCTTAGGAGAACCAGGGGGGATTAAGTTTAAATAGGAGATAAAATTTTTAATGTAATCATAATTACACTTGCAGTGAACAAAGCTGGCCAATCAGGTACATCAGAAACGATGGTTCATAAGAAGGCACAGGGTTTCTCCGTGGTCTCCACTGGGTCATTAGCACTGATGGAAGCTAAACTCATTAATAACATAGTCCTACTATGAGTTCTGCATCACAAAGAACTGAAGCTTCAAGCCAACAGCTATGGGTAGGCATCATCTTGAAATCAATGGCCCAGCTATAAGCCTCCATCTAGATGACTACAACCCAAGCCAATATCTTGAGTACAGCCTCAAGAGAGACGATAGAGCTACCCAGAACCACACAGCTATACCACCACAGATCCCTGGCAACTGGAAGCAACAGCAACACTAAACGCTTTCGTTTAAATCCACCAAGTCTTAGGCTTAGTAGTTACAGCAATAGATACCTGGTATATTTTCTAAGGCTCATTTTCTTCATCTCTAAGTTAAGGGTAATAATAAAAATGACCTGTTCACAAAGGAAAGTAGAGGACACCTGCCACCAATATGGCCCACAAGCATCAGTACCTGTCCCCTCTCTCCTGGAGCTGGGGGTTGTAACTGCTGGCAGGCCTGACTAAACAGAGAGAGTGTTCTGAGTTGTTATGCCTTTGACCTTTGCATATATATATATATATATATATATATATATATATATATATATATATATGTATGTATGTATGTATGTATGTATGTGTATGTGTGTGTGTGTGTGTGTGTGTGTGTGTGTGTGTGTGTGTGTGAAATCTGCTTCTAATTCACTTCCAGACACATTATTCTGGGAATGAAGCAAGGAGGGGACTGTGTTGTAATGTGTCCTCTGCTCTCTTATGTGACAAGATTACAAAGGCAAACTGTCCTCTGGCCCTTGGTCTTCAGAGAGCAGCTAAGCCCCTCTCTGAGTGGTCAGGGGTGACTAGTGTAGACAGCCAAGGAAAGATGATGCATCGGTGACAGGACAGGTGACATATGACAGTACAGACAGTCATATATGAAAATAAACTATTCGCAGCTAACATGTGTGTCTCTAATGGAAAGACTGAGCCCAGTGGCAGTCAGGTGAGAACCTGATCAAAAACCTTGGAATTTCCAGGCATTGTCCTAGGGTCCCCTGGCATCTGGTCCAGTGAATCCTGAGGCCAAGGGGACTACTCCATCCCAATAGTGTCGCCCTGCGGATCAAGCCTTCGATCTCAATGTACCCTGGGAGAATACTCAACCAGTGATCAACCAATCACTCCCCTGTACATTAAATCACAACATGTATCAGAAAAACCAATTAAAGTTGGCCTAAAACTCATGGAAAGGTGGAACATATATGTTCCAATTAGACAAAGAAAAATTCAATATGGCGAGATGACTCAGTGGGTAAAGATGCTTCCATCAGGACCTGAGTTGAATCCCCAAAACCCACAAAGATGCTGATATTGTAGTTCATATTTATAATCTCAACTCTAGGGAGGTGGAGATAGGCAGATTTGTGGAGCTCACTAGACTAATCTCATTCACAAGATCCAGATCAATGAGAGGCTCTGTCTCACAAAGCAAGGTAGGCCTTTGACCTTCATGTGCACCAACACACACATGAATATACATGAGCATGTATACACCCACACCGTCACTATGACATATACACAAGAAAATAAAAAGGAATAGTAATGTTCTCCCTTAGAAAACTATACAGAGAATGTGCTAGCTTTGGAGTCTGGTACTCTGGCTCTCACTCCAATAGTTGATGAACAGAGCAACCTTTACCTTCCAAGGCTTAGCTTCCTTCACTTAAGCCCAAGAGGATAAAGAGGCATAAGGAGTGTGTGTGTAAGTTGAACTACTAGCATCTAGATGTCAAGAGCAGCTGGCTCCCCTAAACTGGAGAAGACCTGACCCCAACATCCTGTGACTTGGGGAGGAGATGGGAGCTTGTGTATCCAGCTCTGTGGCTAAGAGCCTTGTGTTGGAGAAAGGCTACATGGGCTGAGAATGACAATCTAGAAGCTTTGGATAGAAGATGGGAAGTCAAAATGAGAGTGTAGAGGAAAGAGGGATCAAAAAGAAGATGGAACAAAGAACTACACCCCCAAAAAGTGGCCAGCCTGAGACCTGGGCTGCCTGTAGCATCAGCTAGTCTCAAAGCTGCCCTTCTTATTCTAACAGATCATCCCAGCTCTTGGCAAACCCTGAGCCACTGTCCCTTCTCCAGAAGACATGAGACCATGCTCACTCCCTCTCTCCCCCACCATTTCCAAAACTTTCCTCCCTTCTTTCTGTGAGCCTTTGTTTTTTGGGTTTTGATTTTGTTTTGCTTTGGTTTTTACCCCTCCCAGTAGAGGCCTTCAGCTGAACAATGAGTACTGGGTCTGTAACAAGGATCTCAGAAGCCACATCCCAAAGGCAGCAAGAAGAAAGGAATTGTGGGGGAACTGGGGCCCTGGTGTGCCCCAGCTGAGGACTCCACAGTGTCCCAGGAGCAATCCAGCTGAGGCAGATGTGTGCTGTGAGACATAGCAGCAGGCGACGCTCTCCCCCTGCGGTGGGTTTTGGAGCCGCACAATATGCCTGATTGAAAATCTCCATCAGAAGCTCAATTTTCCCAACATTTAAGAATTAAATAAAAATGTCCCCATTTCAGGTTCTCTGTGATTATGTCCTTTGTGTCCTGTTTACTATTTAATAACAACTGTTCTAAAAATTACAACCTATGTCATCTGTGCCCAAACTCCCTCAAAAAAAAAAAGGAAAAAAGAAAAGGAAAGGAAAAAGAAAGGAGGAAGAGGAAAAAAATTAAAACTAGGTAAGTCCCTACTATGTGCAGCCATGTTCCAGAGGGATTTATCTGTTATTTGAGCTTATCCTCACAACTCTAAATGGAAGCTATAACTGTAACATGCCTCTTATCAATAAGGGGCATTAAGCTCAGAGGGATAAAAAGACTTTTGCAGGGTCACACAAAAGTAGAACCGGGAGGGGCTGAGAATGAGCTCAGAGCTCTTGCCTGGCACATGTAAGGTTCTGAGCTGAACACCCAGCACAATGGCAACAGAGCAGAGTCCTGGATTAGAGCTCTCTGGTATTTTAGGCTCCAAACCCATCATCATCTGCTGGTTCTTGTTAATGTCTCCCACTCAGATTCCCATTTTCCCCCCAATCGTGTGTGTGTGTGTGTGTGTGTGTGTGTGTGTGTGTGTGTGTGTGTATGAGAAAGAGACAGAGACACAGACACAGAGAGACACAGAGACACACACACACAGAGAGAGAGGTGGTCCTCCCTTCCAGCTCCCCCCACCTAACCACTCAGTGCTAAGAACTCTTCCCCTAGCAAGCAGCCCTCCTGTGTTGAAGCACGACTACAGAAAGTTCTTATCTACCTGGCAGGGACCTTAAGGAGGTTCTGGGCCTCTGTACACAGCCCGGGGAATAGCAGGAGGAACTCTAGCTTTTCTGCCTGCAGAGGGGCAACAAAATGGCTCTGGGAAGCAGGTTTTGGCATACAGGCTCCCCTTCTTGGGACCAGGAATGATGAAGCTGAGACAAAATTTAAGTAAGTAGTATCCTAGAACGTGACTGTCCAGTTGTACAACTTAGAGGCAGGAAGCCTCCCAGAGTCTTGGGAATGCTCTATCTGATAGGCCTTAGACAGGATGCTTGATTTCCAGCCAGAGTCTCAATCCACTGGATGAGAGCAGTGTTGCTTCCCACAGGAGTGGGGGTGAACAGATGAGAGGTTTTATGGATTCTTTCCGGCCGTGTGTCCACAGCCACCCTGATGCAATGTTCTATGATGGGACCTGAGGTTAGCACACAGAAAGAGGATGGACACAGGGTTCTTTGCTTTTGGTACCGTTCTCCTTACAGTACAAAGTACAGTAAAAGTGCAAAGATGTATTTTCCATAGTTCAGGCTTATTATGGCCACAGATGCTGACACCTAAGATAAAGTAGGAGAGGTTATATACCTCCACAGCAGGTTACCGTTCATAGTCTACCACACATACAAAACCACAAGAACGCACGCACTCGCACACACACACACACACACACACATCCCATAACCTGTTTGTACCTCCTTGGGGACACAGAAAACCCTCAATCAAAGAGAGTGGGGAGACAGAGATCAGAGACCTGAGCTTGGCATCAGAATTACAGGCACAAACTCAGGCTGGCTCACCCACCTTGTTCTGGGGCTTGAAGTCATGAAGCACCCTCACCATGCTCTGGCCAGGATGCACCAGTCAGAAACTGGCTACTGCTCCCTGTTTTGGTGAACCCTGCTTACCAGGGCCAACCCATTGGTGAAGCCTCAGCACTTCCTTGACTGGCAGGTCCCAGCCCACCTCTGACCTCACACCAGAGGCAACTGCAGGCACTGTAGTACTCATTCTAGAAGGAAGTGGCAAAGCTAATATCCCTTTTCTAAGAGCTTAGTACACATTCTGTGCATGGAGGGAGATGACCTGGCTCTGGACTTTCTGGGTGCCCATAGGCAACACTCTTACTCCTCCTCGTGGATTTAGTCATTCACTGAAAGATATAGACATCTACTGGGACCACTTGGGAGTCCCACACCAGGAGATGTTCAGGAAGCGAGTAGACCCTATTCCTTCCAACACAGTATAGCGGCTGCATCTTGCTTTGGTTCCCTTACTCACAACCTAAAAACCAAAGTGACTGCTTTCACAATCCTATAGTGGGAATTCAGAGAAAATGTGTGTGTGAGAGATGTATCTTCCAACTTGAAAAGCATGGGGGCTGGAGAGGTGGCTCGGCAGTTAAAAGCACTTGCTCACAACCAATTTGTTCACTAGAGCCCCAAACTGGAAACACAGAGGTTGTTGCAGGTAAATGGTAACTTATGTGTAGAATACCTATACAATGGAACACTGCTCAGAGGGAGAGAGGGGGAGAGGGGGAGAGGTGAAGAGTGGGGAAGGGAGAGGGAGAAACTTCCAAAGAGCCAAATGTGAAGCCATGGACCTGGAATCCTCCTAGTTCTCAAGAGACTGCGGCAGAAACGTCGTCAGTTCAAGGCCAGCCTAGGTAATCAGTAAGGCTTTGTGAAAAGGGGAAGGGAAAATACTGATACTGATAGCATAGAAAAATCTGAAAATGATAATGCTAAGTAGAAAAAAACATCCAGATAAGAAAAGAATTCATGATGTGTAATTTCATTTGTGTACAATTCTAAGAAAACGCAAACTAGTCTGCTATGACAGAAAACAAATCAGTGGCTGCCCGGAAATGGCAAAGGGAGGCAGAATTAGAAAAGGTCGCGGGGAACTTTCAGATGTGACAGTGTTGTGGCCTGAATTATGTCCTCCCACAATACCTATGTTGAAGTCCTAGACTCCAGCACTGTAGCCTGACTGTTTGGAGATAGGCAGAGAGGAAACCAAAGCGAAGTAGGGTCACTGGGATGGGCTTGAATCCACTATGGCCATGTCTTTAGCTCAGACATGCATACAGGGAACATGGTATGATGACAGAGTCTGGGCAAAGGGGGCTGTTTGCAAGCTTCAGAAGAATCCAGTACTGACTACAAGCTGATACTGGACTTCTGGCCTCTAAAGCTGTAGGAAAAGATATTTCTACTGCTTAAACCAGTCTATCATGTTAGAGCAGCCCTGGAAATCTGGTATATGATGGTTTCAAGGGTGCGTATATGTCCAAATCATTGCACTGTGCAAAGTAACATATGAAGTTTATTGTATGATAGTTTAGGCTGTTCATAAAACTGTTCATAAAACCCACTACTGGGACCAGGGGTGCAGCTCAGTTAGCAGAGTCTAGCACACAGAAAGCCCTGGGTTTTATCCCTACCACTGGGAAAGCCAAGATAATGTCGCACACCTACAATCCTGGCATTTGGTAGGTGACGGCAGGATGATAAGAAGGTCAGTATCGAATAGCAGCTCTATATCGAATTCGAGGCCAATTTAGGCTACAGGAGACCCTGCCCCAAAGAAAGAAAATAGGAAGATAGAATGGTGTTTACTGTCAGACCTGAGAACCTAAGTTTAATCTCTAAGACTCTCATGGTGGAAGGAGAATAGACTTCCTCAAGATATCCTCTGACCCCCTACATGCACACACACACATTCATACACACACACACACACACACACACACACACACATAACTGAGTAAATAAATATAATGAAAAAATGAAGGAGGAAAAAGATGAAAAGGAAACAAATTATTAAGTTATCACTTAGCCTCATCCCCAGTTGTGTCCCAGCAGGAAGGACCTGGACTAACCCCTAAAGACGGGTATGCCCAACTCCATGCAGTCTTTGGCAGAGCCTCCTGTCTTTTGCCTAGACTCACCTCAACCTTGCTCTACACCTTTAAATCAACTGTCAGGGTTCTTGCCATGCCCCATTGGTCAAAATACAATACCTGAGAAGGTCAAACCAGTCTGAACCAGCTGCCGAGGTGATTCCAGTGGGTATCCACTCCTTCACTTCCTCTTCCGGGAAGTCTACCTTAAAAAAAAAAAAGGGGGGGGCTTTTCAAAGCACCTAGCTGTGCCTAGCCAGGGACAATGACATGCTCACCTGCACTGACTGGGAAACCTAATTGCCGCCTAGTTCCCGTGCAGAGCCAGCTGAGACTTAATCATTCCACTCACATCAAAATATTTACTCCAAATAGTCATTACCACCTGGAAGGGGCTTGCAGGGAGCTAGGGAAGACCGGTGGGGAAGCAGCAGGGTTCAGCACACCCAGTAAGGGAAGCAGGCTATTTGCAGACGCTCTTGTCCCTTAGCCAATGCTCAACTCTTCCCCAAGAGATTTCTCTGAGTTAAGTGTTTGCACTTTAAGACTCTGAGGCCTGAATCACCTGATTCTGCCTGGTGCAGGTGCTGGGGCTTAGGAACTTACAGTAGATGATTTGCATAAAGTGATTGGAATTTGCATCGTGTGGAAAATTTGCATGCAGTAAATAGCTAAAGGAAGGATAAAATGATGGCCCAGAAATGGCCTAAAATAATGTGCTAATTTGTAGCCACAGTGTTATCTGAATGCTTCTGAAGTGTGAATGGCTGCCTTCAAAAAAGGAAGCCATACAGCTGCTAGTAGGCCATCCATGGCCTAGTCCTGGAAGTCTGATAGGATTGAGAATATAGGACAGAAGCTGAGTGAGGTAGAACATGTCTATAATCCCAGCTCTCAAGAGGCTGGAGTGGAGGCTCATTTACATCCAAGAGTTCAAGACCAGCCTGGGCAGCATAGCAATACCTAATCTCAAAAAGAAACAGAACAATAAAACCAGAGGATTAGTCAGTCAGCACATGCCTGAGCTATAGAGAGAGACTCTGTCTCAAAAGAGCAAGGGCTGGGCGCAGCTCAGCAGTGTCTCAATCCATCCCTGCTGCTGAGAAAGAGAAACTAAGAGACTGAGGTAAAAGGGGCGCTTTCATTTTATACCATATCTTCTCATACTATTTCAAAGTTACATACATTCGTTGATAAAATAATAAAAGCACATAGCATTAAGTACAGATAAATTATTAAATTGTAATAAATATTACATTAAAATATTTATAACACTTAATTTCATATGTGTTGAATTAAATTTTAATTAACAATTATTGAATATTATTGCTATGGATTATGTTACTGCAATGGATTAATATTAATTATTTCTTTAGGTTGCCAGGCCATTCCCAAGGCTCTTGACTCTGACTTTCTTAGAAGGCCTGTCCCCCATACCCTTGGCTCCAAGGAGATTGAAAATTGGAAAATCACAGAGGCCTGAGTTCATCATTTTGGTCTTCTCCAGAAGCAACAGTATCACCCAGACGCATTCATGAGCCAACTCTGCCTAGCTCCACTTGAGGTGCTAGGAATGTGGCAATATTATTCCAGGAGATGGAATCCTAACTCTGGCCATGGGAGAAAGCTCCCAAACATCTCTCCCTGAACAGTAGCCTTGACTCCGGAGTTTGTAGTGGAATGTAACTGCCATTACCACTGCTGTGGGTTCAGCCTCCTGAGGCTGATACAGAGCACTTCCTCCTCAGCATAGCCACCTGAAGACTGCCACAAGCAAGCAGAAAACGTGCCAAATGCAATAGACTTTCCCAAATATGTCCACATTCTAACCTCTTGAACCCACAAATAATATCTTACAGGGCAAAGGCGACTTTGGAGATTAAGGGAAGGATCACAAAATCAGATTGCTTTGGATTCTCAGTGGGCTAACTGTGATCACTATAAAGCTGAGAGAGGAGGGATGCTGGAAGAGTCAGAAGAGGAAGTGTGTACCAAAGGAAGCAGTGATGGGGCTGAAGATGCTATCCTAGTGATTCTGAAGACAAAAGAGCCAAAGTGATAGGGCTGGAGATGCTATCTTAGTGATTCTGCAGATAAGAGAACCACTGTGAAGGCTATTCCCAGTTGTCAACTTGACTCTATCTGGAATGAACTACAACCCAGAAATGGAGGGCACACCTGGGATCCAGATCTTGAGGCTGAAAGTCAAAGGCTTTTGGTCCAGATCTTGAGGCATAGTGGCCATGAAAATCTTAGGCCCAGGCAAGGTAGTATACACCTTTAATCCCAGGAGTCAGAGGCCCGCAGATCTCTGAGTTCAAGGCCAGCCTGGGACAGCAAGTTCTAAGTAAAGAACAGCTTAGGTCCAGACGTAGTGGTACACATCTTTCATCTGGGCCACACCTTCTGCTGGAAGGCTACATAAGGACAATGGAAGAAGGAAGGTTTGCTCTTCTTCTCTGCCTGCTTGCACTTACTTGCCAGCGCCTACTTCTTCAGGACCCCAGCATATATAGACTGCATAGTCTTGGACCTATTATTTCTATCCCCTCTCACTTGAAATTCTCAAGAATTGTGATTCTGGGAATGTTTCTCAATAGCAGCATGCTTATCTAGTATGTATGAGGCCCAGGGTTCAATTCAACATCAAAAGAAAAAAAATAAGATTGACTTTGGAAAGTGCTAGAACAGAGCACAGTGAGATGGCTGGAGAACTGGCCCAGACTGACCCATCCAGCAGGTCCAGTTATTTGAGGGTCTCGAGGGGACCTTCTCCTAAGAACCAAATGGGGGGGGGGGGGGAGACGGACACCAAATGAGAGGAACGACACAGAGCCATTCTGAATAGCATCAAGGTGTCACTGTATTAGCAAGGCTCAAGGCTTAAATGCACAAGCAAAGGAGGAAGCACTCCTCAGCAGGAGGGATGGGGCAGCGGAAATTTTCTTTTGGCAACTACAAGGGGAAGCAGGAACTTGGTGGTATCAGGGTACATCTTGAGGTCAGGACATCCGGTGCTGACTTAGGGCTAGAACAATCTGTGGTTGTTCTCAGAGCGGTGCTTCAGTGGCCCGCTTTTGACCCCCTTTTCTTCTGGGGGTGGGGGGGAAAGAGGCCCAATTCAGAGATCAGGACAATTGTGTTGTCTTAATAGCTCCCAACACCAGACAACTGGAACTGTGTCCAACTCCTCCCAACAGACTTGATATAGTTCAATGCCTAGCAAAATACTGTTGCCCTGGAGTATAAAACCCAGAATGAGCTAATGTTGGGGATTTCCTTAGTTTCAAAGTAAGCGAAGCATGTGCAGTAGAGGTTCCATCTACCCTGCTCGAGCAGCTTTCCTGAATCTTAGGGGCCCTCCTGCCAGTGACACTCTCTATACATTTAGATAACCAATCCACTTTTTTATAACTTGTGTATATAGGTATTCTGTCTTCCTGAACTCAAACTGGTAACTAGTACACAGCGAACCTCTCCCTGCCCCCTTGGGGTTCTATTACTACAAATGGAGTCACTGAGGGTCATCCATCAAAGACCAATGGGCAGTCAATGAGCAGTGGTACCTAGGGTCTTAATTACCATACATCTCCTACAGCAGCTGGGACATTACTTTTCTTGTTGCTCTAACAAAATTCCTAACCAAGGCAACTTTAGGATGGAAGGGGTTCTTTTGGCTCACAGTTTGAAGAGATATAATTCATCATGCCGGTGGGAGCCTGTGGTGGCTGGTCTCATTTTGTCCACATCAGGAAGTGGAGAGAGATGAATGTGGCTGTTCACCCGGCTTTCCTGCCCCTGTTCCCCATTTGACTTAGTGTACCTATACAGCTTACACTTAAACTAGGTTTTCCCTCCCTAGTTAAATATCCTTACAGACACTCCCAGAGGTGAATCTCCTAGGCAATTCCAAAATACAGCCAAGTTGACAATGAAGATTAACCATAATAGCCTGCAATGAAGAAAAGAATCAACTGAACCAGAGGACAATTTAATCCAAAGGCTTCATGGCTGTAGTTCCAAAGCAGGCGCCAGGTATATCAGCAGGTGCAGGAGCCACAGGGTTATCATCTGTCAGCAATAGGAGGTGGGGCTGGTAACCAGGGCTGAGATTACAAGCAGCCAAACTCTGAGCCTCAGCAGCCACATCCCATTTCCCCAAGATCATCATAGAACCTCTGCTCTCTTTTCTCACAAGTCATCAATTCTGACCCTGGCATCCAGCCATCGGAGTGATTTGACAGCATTTTGGAGATTTTTTTATGTGAAACTAAATTTAGGCAGCAAGATAGATGAAAAACACCCCACTTTCCTGGAAGGTGTTTGCTTTGCCTCTCTTCCGTGAGATTAGAAATGTATTTCAAAGCATCTGTGAAATTTAGAAACCAACGTCTGGACATGAAGAAGTGCTAGTTGGTCAGGTCTCTGTATTAAAAGCAATCACAGCTGCGCTGAGCAGTTTTAGTGTTGCCCTAACAGGATGGCTAATATAAAATAATGTAAAGCGGAAATCTTTATTTGAGGTCACTGTTTCAGAGAGTTCAACCTACAGGGTCTTTGCCCTATGTTCTTGAGCAAGACTTCATGGCAGGGTGAAGAAGTGGTGAGGACCGGAAGCATAGATCACTACAGGAAAGAGCCAGGGTTAGGATATTCCCAGGGACCCCTCTCCCTCAGTGACTCTTCCATCTAGGTCCTACTACATAAAGTTTCCAACATCTCCCAAATAGTGCCACCAGCTGGAGTCTTTGGGGATAAAACACCATGACCAAAAGCAGCTAAGGAAAGAAAGGGTTAACTTCATCTTCCAGCTTCTGTCCAGCATCCAGAAAAGACAGCAGGAACTTAAGACAGGAGTTAATGCAGAGGCCATGAAGCTGCTTACTGACTTGCTTCTCCTGGCTTCCTCAACCTGCTTTCTTATATCACCTAGGACCACCAAGGTGGAGTAGCACCTACTATAGTGAGCTGGGCCCTCCCATACATCAGTCATCAATGAAGGAAATACTCCAGAGGTAGCTACAGGCCAATCTGGTGGGGACATTTTCTCAATTGAGGTCCTCTCTTCTCAAATAACTCCTGCTTGTGTCAAGTTGATATAAAACTAGCCAGCACATAAATCTTACAATATTCAAGCCTTTGGGAGGAGAAAGGCACTACCTCATATCCAAATAAGAATAGCAGGATTTTCCAAGGAAAAAAATTAATTTAAAAATTAATTGATTTTATTTTATGTGTATGAGTGGTTTGAATGTAATTTTACATGAGGACAATGTGCATGCCTGATACCCTAAGAGGTCAGAAGAGAAGATCGGATCCCTTGGAACTGGAGTTACAGATAGTTGTAAGCTACCATGTAGGTGCTAGAAACTAAACACAGTCTTCTACCAAAGCAATAAGTGCTCTTTACTGCTGTGCGATCTCTCCAAGCCTGGATATGGAGGATTTGACAATGATAGACTGGAGAGTTGGCTCAGTGGTTAAAGGACTTGTCCTGTAAGAGCTAAGGCCAGAATTCAGATCTTAGAAACCTATGTGAACGGTAGGTGGGCATAGCAACTTACCTATAATGCCAGCCTGGATAGGCAGAGACAGGGATCCTCAGAGCAAGCTCTCTAGCAAGGATGACATTATTGGCAAGCTCTGGGTTTGACTGATCAATCCTTCCTCAGTGAATACGGCAGAAGAACAATCAAGGATGATTCCCAGGATCAACCTCTGGTATTCACATGCAGGAGTACAAAGGTACCTTCACATAAACCATGTAATAACAGTCCAATCATTGGAACATAAAAGCAGTCCCAATCTTAAACGTACCCAATGATGTGGGACAACTCTGCTAATTAAGGTCCAAGTCCTTCATGACCAGATTGCCTCTGGGCTCTGTGCAATAGGGAGACTCCCTCCATTAGCAGGACTTCTTCTCTGACCCTATTTGGGGAATTCTAAGCCCCCACACAGCTTCTACCTGAGGAATGTCGTGTAGCCTCAATTAGATAACAGGATCAATTTCCTTTCTCCAGATAAGAACCTGTCCAGCCAGCACCTAAGATTCCTAAAATGCTTCCCCATGTGTACTGGCTAGTTTTGTGTCAACTTGACACAGCTGGAGATATCACAGAGAAAGGAGCTTCAGTTGAGGAAATGCCTCCAAAAGATCCAACTGTAAGGCATTTTCTCAATTAGTGATCAAGGGGGAAAGGCCCCTTGTGGGTGGTGCCATCTCTGGACTGGTAGTCTTGGGTTCTATAAGAGAGCAGGCTGAGCAAGCCAGGGGAGGCAAGCCAGTAAAGAACATCCCTCCACGGCCTCTGCATCAGCTCCTGCTCCCTGACCTGTTTGAGTTCCAGTCCTGACTTCCTTTGGTGATGAACAGCAGCATGGAAGTGTAAGCCAAATAAACCCTTTCCTCCCCAACTTGTTTCTTGGTCATGATGTTTGTGCAGGAATAGAAACCCTGACTAAGACACCATGCTAACGAGGCATTTAGGTGCCTACGCGCTCTGCCAATGATCTTTGCCCACCCAGGATGTTCCTACCCACACACACCTCCAAACTTTATAAGCCTTGAATCCAGCTAAGTAAAATTGATCTTCCTTCTAATAGTTGGTTCCAGTATGGTCATTCATCGTACATACTCACAGGGCTTCCAAACCACTTTCTACAGTGGCTATGGTACAGTCCTGGCTTAGGCTAAAGGAAGAGAAGGAGAAATTGAACTCAATGGATGGTGTTGTTATTCATGGAGATAAGAACCCAGAGGGACCTGCTATTTGTCTCTGTTCTCACTGTCCTTGGTGACTGACAATTCAAGAGAGCAGGGAGACGCACACAAGGGTTTCTTCTGGATCTTGTTTCCCATTATTATAGCTTGAATGTAGTAGCAAATTCTCTGAGAGTACTTACTTTGACTGCATTATCTTTCCATGGTCCAGAAAAACTACAGAGGTGAACCTAAGATCAAAAGTGTTCGTCTAACCGGGCGTGGTGGCGCATGCCTTTAATCCCAGCACTCGGGAGGCAGAGGCAGGCAGATCTCTGAGTTTGAGGCCAGCCTGGTCTACAGAGTGAGTTTCAGGACAGCCAGAGCTATACAGAGAAGTCCTGTCTCAGAAAAAAAAAAAAAAGTGTCTGTCTTTAACCCCAGAACCCTTTCACAAACCAAGCAGAGCCTAATTGTTGGAGGAGAGCCAGCTCTGTCCTCCAAACAGCAGTATATCGATTGAAAACTCAACTTTTTAATAGTTTAATTTCTATGCATTGTAGCTTTGGAGAATAATTTCAAGTTGGGAGATTCAATTTTTTTTAATGCAAATTGGCTTTGACTTGGAAGGAACTGAGACTGGGTTCTGGGGAGTGGCCTCCAATCTTAATGACCTCATTTGCATATCAATGGCCTCTCACTTCATTTGCTGCCTTGGCCACCCTCAGAGCCTAGAAGACTCCAGAAGTAATAGGAAAATGGAAGAAATGTTGGCCGCTCTTCCTTTTTATAATGTTTAAATAGAGGAAGTGCTTTGAAATAAAATTTTTTCTTGTGGACTTTTGAAGTCAGACTGAGTAGATAAAATAGATTATTTTTTTCTTTATCAAACCAAGTCCGTAAGAGAGTACAGAATAAATTCTTTTTTATTTTTATTTTTTTAATGATTTCTTTAACAGCTATGTGTGCTTGCATACCCTTTGGAATTCTTACTAAGCCTCTTGAAGACCATCTATATGGCCCCAAATATTTACTGAAGGCTGACTTCAGTACTACCTGTGCTCTGTGTGGGCACTAGCCAAGGAAGAAGCACAAAGTTCTTGTCCTTCAGAGCTTGTATATCTTAATAAAGCCTTGAACGATGACAGGCATATAAAGTGTAATAAATGCTAAGAGTAAAATAATAGGCTGCCTGAGGATGTACAAAAGGCAGGGTTCCCAGGGGAAAGGACTAATGTGCACAGCTGTGAGGGGAGATCACACACCGAGAGAACGAGTGGGTGCACATGTCTTCCTACATCCATCCATCTCAGCATGTAGGAGTTGCTGTTTGGCATTTAAGATACTGAAGGCATTTGGGAAGCCAGCAGTAAAGGTAGTAGAGAGGAGAGCAGTATACAGAGTTGCTGTAGATAAAGGCCAGCAGCCTTGGGGGAGATTTTGAGCATTCCGAAAGAACGTAAGACTCCACTGAACTATTCTGAATATTGGCAATGGTTAAGTCAGCCGTACATTTCTAAGAGACCTTGAAGAAGGAATCCTGTGTTGTTGTGCTGTTAGGTGAGAGAGAGTAGGAGAGAAAAAAAAGAGAGATGGAGAGAGAGAAAGAAAGAGAGCGCGTGAGGGAGAGGAAGAGAAACAAATAGTCCTCCAGACAATAGCCTTATTAATACAACCTGCAGCAGCAGTAAGGGGAGGGAGACACACTTGTGAGTATCAGTCTGGCAATTCTAAACAAGGAATCTGCTTTAAAGATCTGGAAGGAAGTCTTCATGGAAGCAGACTGAGTGGGAGCCAAGATAGAGACTTGGAAGCTCGGCACTAAAGGTGTTGTGTAGAAGGAATCGTTGAGACATCTTTGAGAGTTTGTTTTTTTAAGCTGTTAAGTGTCTAGGCACTGGGGAAGTGATGGTTCTAGGCTCTAGATGTGTTCTCAAACTGTGGGAGGGGAGGGGGGGGGTTAGAGGGCAACACTGGGTGTTTTCCTTAATTGCTCTCTGGCTTAATTTTGAGACAGATTACTGAACCTGGAGCTCACCAATTAGGCTAAACCAGCAAGCCCTGAGGATACCCTTGTTTCCGCCTCCCCAGTACCTGGTTTACAAGTGTGTGCCACGATGCCTGGCTTTATACATGTGCTAGAGAAGCAGACCCAGATCCCCATTCTTAGAGAGCAAGCGTTTTACTGGATGAGTCATCTCCTCAGCCCTTCCACTTCTCCATGCACAGACATAAGATTACAAGATATTTCTTTAAATAAAAATTGTTTAAATCTTCATCAAGAACCATGATTGGGGTGGGGGGGTACAGCTCCATAGCTCAGCACTTGCCTGACAAATTCACACCTCTGAGTTCACTCCAGTGCTGCAAAAACAAAACCAGAAGCCATAGGAGGTAGGCCTAGAACATCTGAACCAAAACAACCCCACTTTAGGGCTAGTGTCTCAATTCCACGCCACCTCCAGCAGGACCAGTCTATGTGTATCAAGAACTTAAAGAATTGAAGGCAGCGTCTCAAGGGTTCCTATTTCAAAGACATGTGGAATTTGCACTTTTCTGCCCAGGGTCAGCTACAAACGATAAGTATGCAATTGTGTAGGAGATTGGGAAATAGAGAAAAGTAATTTACATTTGTTGCCCAATATGTAGTTCTTCCCAAATCAATTTAATAAGCCAAATTCTCACTGTAATCACACCCTATACTACTCCAATCAAATCAGAGGCTTCTGACTCTCCAACCCAAACAGGAGGGAAGTCGGGATTTCATGATCAGCGTGGAAAAAAAAAATCACTGTATAATTGCAAATTAGAACCATAATCATCATGCTGGCCCCTGAGCCTTCCTCATCACCAGGCTGTGAACCAAAATGACTCCCTGTAAACGTATCTGCCAGAATGGAGAGCCAAAGCATTGATAGAGAGCAGCCTCGTGCACAGACTCAGCTGGGAGAACAGAGTAAAGAGTGTTCAGGAGAAAATGAAGAAGGGGAAAAAAAGAGAGAGATGTTATGCAAACAGAGGTCCTAAAAGCAGCAATATGAGTTCTGTAATGAGTTTGTTTTTCAACGTGGAAGTGACACATGTATATAGTTGGTTTCCTGGGAAAGGAGTTGTTTGAGTAATAAACATTAAATGGTAAGAAGGGTATAATACTGTAGAAGGAGTGACATTCAGACTACTTAATTACTGCTGCAAGAAGGACACAGACTAATACAAAGAGACTCCAGCCACTCCACTGTACCAAAAAGGCCGCCAAGCACTAGTGGACTTTCTTAGGACTCCTTTCAGAAGTGTTTTGGGCACCATGTCTATATGCTTATGTGTCCCCTTTGGGTCTAGAGTCTTATTTTTGAAAACACCATCCTATTCTGTAGAATTTCCCCCCTTTTAACAATATGCCTGCTGTGGTCTGGATGTGTTGGCCTGAAAGCTCAGGTGTTGGAAATCTAATCCCTAAATTCATATGTTAGTGGGATTTGGAAGTAAGGTCTTTGGGGAGGTAACTAGGATTAGATACAATCATGAAGGTAGGTCCTTCAGTACATCCTTAGGGATTTATAAGAAGAGTTCAAGGCAAGAGAGATGGTTCAGTGGGAAGGGCACTTGTTGTACCCTTCAGAGTTCAGATAAGAGAATCCATGTAAAAAACCTGAGCATGGCTGTATATGACTGAAAACCTGGTCAGGGATAGCAGAGATGAAAATATTGCTAGAGCTTCTTGGCCAACCAGCCTAGCCAAAAACAAAACAAAGCAAAACAAAAAAGCAAACAAATATGAGAGATCCTGCCTCAGGGAAATAAGACAGAGAGAGCACAATAGGGAAGAATACCCACTGTCCCCACAGAGGCACATGAGCTCACATGTGCACACATGCATTTATCACACACACACACACACACACACACACACACACACACAGCAGACAGGGCTTAGATACATTGCTTACTGTCTCCCCTATGTCAGCCTCTACCATGCAAACTGTGACACAGTAAGAAGACCTTCCCCAGATGCTGAGCAGATGCCAGAAGCACCCTGTTCTGGAATTTCCCAACTTCCAGAATTCTGAGCCAATTAGCCTTCCCATCTTTATAAATTATCCATTCTCTGGTATTCTGCTATAGAAGCTTAAAATGAACTAAGTATTGTAAGCATCTTTGTTTACCTACACATGTAAAATTCCCTTAAGCTTTAGCAGTGTTGCTCAAAGAGCCATGAACATTGTTCCAGGAACCATTCATTCCTCTGAGAATATAAAAAACAAATTTGCATGAAAATGCAAATCAACTTTGTCTCTATCCATCCTGTTGGCATCAGCGGATCATGGCATAAGTTGGTTGCTTGTTTTTGTCAGTAAGGCTGTCTTTAAAAAGTTCTTGACTCGTATGTTATTTACTTCTGTGACAAAACACCTGACAATGACAACCACAAGCAAGTAAGGTTGGCTTGGGCTTGTGACTCCAGAGGGATTTCAGTCCACCAAGGTAGGGAAGGCATGGCAGAGTGGCTATGTGATGATGACAACAGGTGGCAGAACTTCACTAAGCACAAACCAGTATGCTCAGGATACAAGCTGAAAACAGAAGTGTACACCAGTTTTGATGGCCCATTTCTAGTGACTTACCCTTACTAGCCACTCCCTGCCTCCTAAAGGCTCCACCACCTTCAAAACAGCACTATAGACCAGGGACTAAGTACTCCAGACATGAGCCTGTGGGGGACACTTCAAACTTAAACCATATAATGTATCTCCTAGTAGACCATTTCACAGTAGATTGTTTAGAACAATGCAGGTGTGGACTATCACCATAACCTGTTTTACTAGTCCATTCCTGATAAACATTTGAGTTCCTAAAATTAAATTTTTGTATGCATACATCTTTGTGCCCCTGAAGGAGAATTTCTATAGAATGGATTCTTAAAAGTAGAATCAAGTGTTATGCAAGTGATTTAAAAAGCTAAAATGATAGTGACAGCTATTCAAGACTAACTTCTAAGATCTCTCTCTCTCTCTCTCTCTCTCTCTAATCACTTCATATTTAAAAATTGAAACTCAAGACAAACACAGATTTAAAATTAACTAACATTTCCAAAAGATACTGGATATCAGTGGCTTAGTGGTCTGGATATAAGACCAGAGAGCCTGCCTATAGGAATAAATGGGGTGTATCTGTCTCTCCTATCAGTATAACATGGAACACCCTAGTGTCTGACCCATAGAAAATCTAAGTCTTATTTTTATAGATGTTGTTAGGTATTCTATGTAGATAGAAGCTGAGCACACACTCACCTCTAGGACTTGATTTGAGTGACTTCACAGAAGAAAAAAAATTGATTAGACCAGGATATCCTAAGAAAATAAATAACTCTATGACAACAATACATTGTTTTGAGAGAAAGGGGAGAAACAAGTAAAAGAAATTGGGGCACATAGAGGTTCAGAGGCTAGAGAACAAAGGATGGGAGATGTAACTCTGTGGTACAGTATTTGCATACAGAAGTATTACAAGGCCCTGGGTTTGATCCCGGGGATCAAAGGAACCAGAAGGCACCAGAAGGACCATAAGGGACCAGAAAGGTAGAAATCAGAGCCATGTACTTTGTAGACAGAGGTATTTTTCAACAAAAGCTAAGAAAATAGATCACTGACTCAGAAGTAGAAACCAAGGAAAGGAGTCCTCATGGCCAAGCTCAAAGTGATAAGAAGGAATAAGTAGAGAACACAGGCACATCAAGGGTTCCAGGGGGAACACAGAACATCAGTGAGAGTCACTTCAGGATAGCAGTGCAGAGGACTGCGGTGGAGTGAAGTTTTGAGACATGAAGTGTTAGGATATGTGGTGCAGTCACAGACAAATCACACAAAGCTGCAGGACTCAAGTGAGAGGTTTTTGTTTTTGTTTTTGTTTTTGTTTTTGTTTTTGTTTTTGTTTTTTGGCATAGGAAGCCTCTGTGAAGTGGAGTGGTGAGAAGAGGAGGAGGAGGAAGAAGAGGAGGAAAAGAAGAAAGGAGAAGGAGAAGGAAGAAGGAGGAGGAGACAGAGAGGAAGAGGAAGAGAAGGAAGAAGAAGAAGAAGAAGAAGAAGAAGAAGAAGAAGAAGAAGAAGAAGAAGAAGAAGAAGAAGAAGAAGAAGAAGAAGAAGAAGAAGAAGAAGAGGAGGAGGAGGAGGAGGAGGAGGAGGAGGAGGAGGAGGAGGAGGAGGAGGAGGAGGAGGAGGAGAAGGAGGAGGAGAAGGAGGAGGAGAAGGAGGAGGAGAAGGAGGAGGAGGAGGAAGAAAAAGAAGGAGGAGGAGGAGAAGGAGGGGAAGGGGGAGGAGGAAGAGGAGGAGGAGACAACAACTACAACAACAACAACAACAGGGGTGGGAGTAGGAGAGATGAGTTTTCTATCAAGGTGTGACTTTGCAAAGGAATATATAGTCGGTGCCATGGCAATAGACCATCATGTCTTATCCCTGGGTCCTAGAGGTGGCTGTAAACAGGCTTCTAGCTGTCCAGGGATGCACCTGATGCTAACATTCCTCCCTTTTTCTTACCATTACACCAATGATGAGGCAGGAATGGGGGCATCTGATCTCTTAAATTGCTTCCTGCTATTCAGGGGCATCATCAATTTTGGGATGTAGTTGACCCTCGCCATCAGGGCTCACTTGATAGTTGTCACATCAGATTCCTTTGTGAACAGTAGTTGGTAATCCTGTAAAAAGAACTGATTAATTGTTTGGTTAGAAATTATTTGAATTTGTCATTGGAGGAATGTGAAGATGAAGTTAATGAGGCAGGGATCAAATAGTAAAGCCAGAAAAATGAGAAGTGTGGTAAGGAAAGGCACTTTGGGCATGGCCTTGATGGCTTGTGGGGATCAGAGCAAGCCTTCGCCCAGTGACCTGGATGGCCTTAGAAGGCCAGGAAGCCCAGGCAGTGGCTGGGACTGGTCTTACAACCTTTGCCAAAATAGAGTATTTTTGTCTGTGGGCCTTTTCTTCTCTCTGATGATATACTTTAAAGGCCAGCACCAAGGCTTTTGCCTGTGGAGTTAGGGGTCTCCTCTCTAAGCATCTAAGTTTGGCCTTAATGTCAGGGTAGCTTTGGAAAAAGAAGTAGGTCATCAGGAGTTGCTTACCTTCTGGATTTTCAGGGTCTATATTAGTATATTGTAATAGGGCTTTTATAAGGTGCTCTAAAAATTGAGACAGATTTTCTTATTTATCCTGGATGACCTCTTAGAGTTTTTCATAATTTACTGGTTTTAGGGCAGCCCTACAGAGACTGGCTAGGAGGCATGTTGCAAAACAGTCTCTGGCTTGAATATCACATGGGGAATTATAATTTCATTGAGGATCCTGTCGGGTATCATCTCAGACCCAATCGGGTATGCTGAGTCTATCTGATGAATCTCATCTACAGGTATCCTAGCCTGTTCTCAAACTCACCTGCACTCACAAGGGAGTAAATTATTACTGAGAATCATATGTATATCACAGAAAGTCAAGCTATAAGATTGATATACTGAAATTCATTAATAAAGGCAAAGGGATTGGAGGTATAGGATCCCAGTCTTTGTTCTATTTAAGAAAGTTCATTTAGCAAGAATGAGACATGTACTCTAATTAGACCATCTATCCCAGCAACTTCCCTTAAAGGAAGGACTGGTGCTGAGTTATGCTTGGTAGGGGAAGAGGTAGGGAGGTTGACTGCAGATTTTAGAGCAAGTGAAGCTGAATGTAGGTGCTGGCATAGGGCAACTGGAGCAGCCTGTAGCTTGCACAGAAGAGGGGGAGTCTGGAGAAGACGAGCAATGAATCTCTGGGGAAGTCTGGCAAGAAGAGGAAGCTGAGGAGGCTGGGGAAGTAGGAGAGATTGTAGAGGCAGGTCGGTAAGGGAGAGAGGTTCATTAGCTGGATCAAGAGTAGTAGAAGCTTCGTCTGGTTGAGGTTTCACAGCTAGAAGGAGTCAAGTTGGGGGATGGGAAGAGCAAAGAGAGGGTTTGGAGGGAAGACAGATGAAAGCTTGGACATAGAGGACCTCCTTCCATTAACCAGACCACTGGCAGCATGTATGAAGATCCTTTAGAACGGTAGGATCAAAAGTGACATTACATGGCCACGTGGAGTCATTATCAGGTCTTGGGTACTGAGGCCAGACCTGATTGCAAAGGTGAATAAGTTTGGATGCCTTTAAATCAGGCACTAGTTTTAGAGGTTTGAGATTTCCCAGGAAGCATCCCAGTAAGGAGCCTGGAGGTATGGTCGAAGATAAGATACTCATTGGCTGAGAGACATTATTAAAGTATTCTTACCAGTGTCCTGAGAACAAATTAATAACAATAGATTAATCTTGCCATGGTGTCCTAATGGTAGTAGATCAATGAAATATTGGACCAAGCACCCAGTCAAGGTCACCCAGTCATCACACAGAAGCTAATGGCTGTCAGCTGCAGGCCTGTTGCCTGAGCTGTGTGCCCAGGGCCCAAGGGAAAATGGTTTACCAGCATTGTCGTGCAAGAAAGAAATCAAGAGGGGGAAAAATGCTTCCTGGACAGCAAGAGAGAGAGGGTTCACCCAAGGGTAGAGGTCCTAAAATGAGGAGTCAGCTAGAAGGCCGATCATCAAGACCATGGAAATATCTGTCCCTTAGACCTCTAGAGGGTAGCCAGTCCTCTCCTGGGACCTGGGATCCTGTCCACTGACTAGGACAGAAAGTTTACCAGTCCACTGATGTTTGCATGGTGTTCAGCAAACCTGTGGTTGGAAGTGAGCCTGTATAGCAGGCAGACTTGCTGGGATGAGGTTCAGCCTATGCAGCTTAACCCACATGGAGGCAGGTTCCACAGCCTGTGCAGCAAAAGAGCTGCAAACCCGTCAGGGCAGAGGCCTCCAGTGAGTCTCTGCACCAATGTTAGAATATGCTGCACAGTCCCAGACAAATCACACCAAGCTGCAGGTCTCATGTGAGAGGTTTTATTGGCAGAGGCAGCCTCTGTGAAGGGGGTTGGGAATGAAGAGGACAAAAAGGAGGAGAAAGAGGAAGAGGAGGAGGAGAAGGAGGAGGAAGGAACTGCCGGGGGAGGTGGGGAACGAGTCTTTTATCTGGGCCCTGGTGTTCACATGTGCAAAGGAACGGTGCAGCGGGTGCCATGGCAAGAGACGCAGGAGCTGCACTGTGGACTAGAGATGTCATATCTTGTCAACTGGGTCCAAGAGCTGGCTGTAAAGACTCTTCTAGCTGTCCAGGGATGCACCTGATGCTAACAGAGAAGAGTGAGAAAATGGAGTCATTGGGTGTGTATAACTCAGACAGACTCAGGGCAGCTGGAAAGGAAGAGGGGGAAAGAAGAAGCTGAGAGATATAGGAGCATGTACTTAGAGACCCTTATTCAACATTTTTGTGCACAGGTCACTTGTTCTCAAGGCTAGAAGTTGCTCAGATCAGCTGCAATGGTAGATGTGGGAACTGACAACATGACCACTCTATGGCATGGTTAAGAGAAAGTTTTTATTGTAGATATAAGAGGGAGAACATCCTGAGGCATCTGGGAGAGTCCAGATCAAAGAAAGGAAGACATAAGTAGGCTAAACATGGCCAGCAGACTGGACTTGAGAGACGCAGAGGGGGGAGAGTGAGGGAGAGGGAAAGGAACATAAAGACAGGGAGAGAGTAGGGGATGGGGGAGGGAGAGACAAAGAGAGAATGAACATATCAAAAATAGCAGGGTTAGAAGGAGAATTACAGTCTAGGGGAGGGGAGGAGGTAAGAAGAGCTAGGATACTAGTTCTTTGAAATGTGTAAGTAACCTGTAGTTGTAGAGCCTGGAGGCCAACATGGGCTTTGGTATGCTAATAGACACCACAGGTAGCCATTTAATCCTTCCGCCACTGATAAGGGAAACTGCCTCCTTCCCACAGAAGGGGATTGGCTTCACAAGTTCCTGAGGAATGCTGGCTTTTATCTATCCACCAGAAGTCCTCCTACAATCCAGGACTGCCTTTGGAGTCTGGGGGATCAGAGTTCCCTTTGGACCTAACTGCACACACCTCTAATCCCAGCATGTGGGAGGTAGAGGTAAAAAGACTAGCAATTTGAGATCATTTACAGCTAACACAGCAAATTCAAGGCCATGAACACATGAAACCCTATCTCAAAAAACCCAGAAGGAAGACGTGCAAAACAGTTCATCAGGTAAAGGCACCTGTCACCAAATCAGCAGGTAAAGGCACCTGTCACCAAGTCTGACAATGGGAGTTTGATCCCTGGACTCCACTTGGTTGAAGCTGGGAACCAGACTCCTACAAGTTCTCCTCTGACTTCCACACACATATGTGTCATATGCTATAGTAAAAACACATGCATGCACAATACACACACACACATATACTAAATATATACATACATACATACATATGTATGTATTTCATCTAAAAATCTGAGGAAAAAGAGAAGGATGAGGAAGAAGAAAAGATGAAGAAGAAGCTGTAAAAAGAAAAGGGTACTTAGTTTCCTTTACCAACTTTTGCTGAATCCTGGTTCCCTGAATTTTGCATAAATTATCCATGGTAATAGGACACTGTACCCATACTGTTTGCAAGATGTGTGCTCTGGGTATGATAATAACAATAGCCACCACTTATTGAGAGCACATTTATGCAAAGCTAAGAGCTTTACATAAATTATCTCATTTAATCCTCACAACAACCCTGCCAGGTAGACCTTATTATTTTCTTCTATTTGGAAATAACAAAACCTGAGACACAGACTGCTTAGTTAGCCCATTACAGTCATCCAGCAATAAGTGACTGACCCTGTCAACAGTCAAAACCCAGGTTCATCTCATCCAACACCCATGCTCCTAAGTATGAAAGCTGGAGCCCCACAAGGTAGACTCTGTTCATCGCAGCCATCAGAGTCATGAGGAAAGCTTTCAAAAATGCAAATCCCCTGTCCCACATAAGACATGTTCTCATACACCTAAATACATCAACCAAGCATGTGCATCTGGCATGTGCTAAAAGCTTAATAAGCCATAGTTACCAGATAATCGAATGTCTCATCCAAGATTACAGCTCACCATTCTTTCAAAAGTTTCCAGGAACCCTACTCTATTCCAAGCTCTGTGTTAGATATCACAGGTATTGCAGTAAGCAAGACAATTGAAGTCTTTGCCCTGCTGTGTCAGTCATAACTACAACAAAAGAAACCTGAAAAAACAACAACAACAACAAACTTTGGCTCAAAGTTACAAAGTCACTCAGACCTCATTTCTCAACCGCAGTGAGGCAGAATATCATGGCAGAGAGTATGTGATGGAAATTGGTTCCATGATCTCAGAGAATTCCTTCTTCTTCTCCTCCTCCTCCTTTTTAAAAGATTTATTTATTATTATATCTAAGTATACTGTAGCTGTCTTCAGACACCCCAGAAAAGGGTGTCAGGTCTCATTACAAGATGGTTGTGAGCCACCATGTGGTAGCTGGGATTTGAACTCAGGACCTTCAGAAGACCAGTCAGTGCTCTTAACTGATAAGCCATCTCTCCAGCCCAAATTCCTTCTTCTTATACTTAACCCAGACCTGAGAAAGGAAATGCTACTGTTGAAAAATACAGTTGTGCACACAGTAGTGAGTTTACTATATCCTGAAAAACCATATTTTGAGCCTGTAAAAGCTAATTTTCCTAGTTCTTGCTCACATATGCCACTACAATATTGGTACATGGAAGAATGGAGGAGAATGGTGGTCAATAGAGACCAGAAGACAAGGGAAGGAAGGATGGACAGAAGTTAGGTAGGGGACTCTAAAGTACGGCAAAGAGGAGAAATGGACAACTGGTCAACCTCCTTACTCAACTACTGCAGGTGGAGACAAAATCTAGCATTATATCATAGGCTCGCATAGGGAGCAGCAGAAGAAATAGCTCCCATAAAGTCATTGCTGCCTTCAAGTCAATGGACCCACATGAAAAAAATTCCCCTCTAATCTCAGGTCAGGAAAAATTAGGATTCCTTTGATTTATTACGTTGTTTGTCTAAATAAAATCTAGAATTTTGTAACTGCTGACATTTACCTCCTTGGCTGTTCAAGATTGGACCCAAATATGAACTGTCATAAATCTCCTTGGGCTAATGCCATGCTGTAGTTATTTTTCTTGTTTTCTATTTTTGCCAACTCTTTCCTTTTTTTATCTTATTCTTTTGTATATTCCATGCCTTGGTAATTTCTATCAAAGTGCTAGTGGATCACACACATAAACTTCTTGCTCAAACTGCTAACAGCCTGCAGTACATGTGCCATCTAGTGGTGAGAAAGAGTAACTGACAGGACAGAAACTGGGTTTGGGGGTTTTGTTTTTGTTTTTCTTCCCCTTATGTTTTCTGGGAAAACAGTCCAGTATTTGGATGAGGAATGTGCTGGGTGTGGTGGGTTTTACCCTATCTGGATAAAAACTGTGGATAAGTAAGAAGACTTCCTAGTTTGGGCAGTCCTGGACCCTTGAGCACCCAAGGCATATATATGGGCTAGACTGATAGCCCCAGAGGCTTACAGCTCAAAGCCTTGAAGGCTGCAAGCTTATTTCCCAGGCTTTAGAAGACATAAAGTCATGGCTCTGGATGGACAGTTGGAGGCTTACTACTCTGGGCTTTAGAGCCACTTGGCAGCTATTGTAATCCTTGGCTTCCAACAGCAATGAACAGAATAACAGCACCTGCTAGTTATAGTAACTGGAAGGGCCTTGAGTTTGGGGAATCTCAGCTCCTACAATGGTTACTGTTACAGCTCTCCAGCCAAGGGTGTCAGGACCCTTAGCCCATGAGGATTAGCAGTTCCCTGGAACCCTTAGTACCCACATTAAATAAATAAATAAATAAATAAATAAATAAATAAATAGCTATCGACATTCACTTGTAATTCCAGTGCTGGAAACAGAAGCAGAGGCAGAGGCAGGGCAGGTAGATCCCTGCAGCTCACTGGTCAGCCAGCCTAACCAAACAGGTGTGCTCCAGTTCAGTAGGAGGCTATGTTTCAAAAGAAAAAGTATGCTGAGGAGTGACATCAAAATTGACTTCTGAGCCGGGTGTGGTGGCGCACGCCTTTAATCCTAGCACTCGGGAGGCAGAGGTAGGCGGATTTCTGAGTTCGAGGCCAGCCTGGTCTACACAGTGAGTTCCAGGACAGCCAGAGCTATACAGAGAAACCCTGTCTCGAAAACAAACCAAAAAAAAAAAAAAAAATTGACTTCTAACTTAAACATACACACACACACACACACACACACAAACACACACACGAAAGCAAGAAAGGACTATTCAAGAGAAGCATTTAATGGACCCAATGTTCCAACACAGGAGCAACACAAGAGATCATGTCTCTGCTGTCTAGCGTAGTGACTAGAGCAGCCTGCAAATGTAGTGAATGCACATCAATCACAGCCCAGTTCTTCAAGGATCGCAAACACACACTTTCGTTTGCATGAAGGACAGCCATGATGGATGCAAACACCCTTGCCACGCCTCCTTATGACTGTATAAATGGGCTGGTCAGCTCATTTCTTTTTTAAGTCAATATAAAGATTCTCTCACATAGCGTCCTCTGGTACTACACATAAGGCCCGTCAAAAGGCTTCTATCTGACGACCCTGACCTTTATTATTAGAGGAGCAGGCTGAGCTGAAGACAGGAAGAGGGGACAGTTGAAGACAGCAGAAGTGGTAAAGGCAGCAGTGGCAGCCATGAGGGGATAGCTGAGCTCTGGAGCACTGCTGGATATGGAGATAACAAAGATGAAAACTTCCACACAGCAGCCAAAGGCAGACTCAATAGGGAGCAGAGTTGACAGAGACAATGAAAGACAGCAGAAGCATAGAGAAGACAGGGCTGGGGGTAGCACAGTTAGAAGAATGCTTGCCTCACCTGTACAAAGCCCTTGGTCTGAACTAGGATGCCATATGGTATATAGGCAGGCATGGTGGTACATGCCTATAATCTAAGAACATGAGGGGTAGAGGTAGGAGGCTCAGAAATTCAGTATCATCTTCACTTATGTAGTGAGTTCAAAGCCAGCTTGGGATATATAGGACTTCGTCTCAATAAATAAATAAATAAATAAATAAGACACTAACTGGCTAAAGATAAAGACTGCACGCTCTAATCACTGGACCACCTGGGAGCTGCCAATTCTTAAGATTAAAGGCTGAAGAACTATAACATCAGTCACTATCAGCTGGGAGTCCAGCACTTAAGGCCCACTCGGGAGCTGGAGCACCAACAGGCACGGCCTATAGCTTCTGCTCACTGCTATCAGAAGCCAAAGATTACAGTAGCTGCCACATGTCACGGTTGCTGGCAGTTAAAGCCCAGAGCCATACATCCAGCTTCCAAAGCCTGAAGCGGTAGTCCCCTAGCTCTCAGGACTTGGAGCTATGACATTCTTGGCTCTGCCAAATTGAACCCTGGGCCTCAGGCACTGGAAGAGTTTCTACTGGAACACTCACAACTCCTAAGTGAAGCGAAAGAGCCCAGCCAGAGACTGTAGCCGGAGACTCTAACGAGAGATCAGGAATGCTCTCCTCTGCTTTGCCGGTGGACTGAGGAATAAAGGGAGTCTAGGCACTGTCAAGGAGCAAGTGACTGAGTGGCTCAAACCCAGTACTGTTAGAATACGAAGAAGCCAATAAAATATACTGAAGTCTTGAAGCTGAGCAAGGCAGTGTCTGTGCAAGGGTTTGTGGTGGGGGTGGGGTCGGAGTAAGCAGTGCAAAAGGCCGGACTTGGGCAAATGATGACTTGGGCAAATGATCACTTGAAAGTTGCTTAGAAAATTCCTTTCCTGGCAGGATATAAATGCATCTACTCCTCCTCCTCCTAGGGTCCTAAAAACAAACCAAAGTGCCATTCCATCCAAGTCCTCCTGGGAGCCAATGAGTGTGCTGGGTTTACTTTACAGAGAATAGGCAAAGGGCTACAAGGCTGGGCTGAGAGTGCACTGGAGGATGTGCACTCCACGTGGGTGAGGACTCCCAACAGCTGCAGGGATGAAGTCCTCTTCCTTTAATCCCAGCAACTCCGCAGACGCAAGACCAAGGGCAATTAGGGCAGAATCAGAGGCAAAAACATAACTGGGAGAAGCGGTTGGAAACAGAGTCCAGTGACCACCCCACTCCCTTCCCCTCCTTCTATGAGGAAACGTCAGCACTGTCGAGCCCTGCTATGGCAATCTGATGCAAGCAGGCTCAGCCAATATGATAAATAAGGTGGCTGTTTTCTTCAGAGGATGGCACATCACAACAGTTGTTTAACGCGATTTGTTTGTGGGGGCATGACCAGCTAAATGGTAACTATGATTAATATTTTATTTTAAATTATTTAAATAATTTAAAATGTCTTTAAAATTTTTTTAAAACGTTAATAACTACTTCATGTACTGAAGTCTAATGTCTTCATTTTACTCTCAAGAAAATAGGAATTTATAAGCAATGAGCGCCTTGCTCAAGGTCATCCAACCTGCCAGTCAGGTCCAGGCTGACTCCTGAGCCAATCCTCCTCCCACAGCTGCCCCTAATCATCAGTAGCAGGTGTTCATTTGGGCTTTCATTTTACACACAAAATTTCAAAATCAATCATATCATCCCATAAAACAGCAAAGAGTTACTCACTGGCTCCACCGCTGTCCCTTCACACGCAATCCCAACATGTCAAAATTGAAGAGCCGGTTACGGAGCCCCGGTTTCATGAAGCTTCACTGACTGGCTGAGACTCATCAGTTCAAAGTGTGCAGGAGAGACTCTAGAGGCCAACTGTAGTAAATGGGAGGGCCTCAGCCTATGAGACAGAAAAGATCAATTCATTCATCTGCCGGGTTAACCCAGCAATTGCTCTGGGCCAGGGTCCAGGTAGGATAGTAGAGACGCAGTCACAAATGTGCACTGGCCATCTCCTGAGCCACATACATTCCGTTCCGTGTGTGTGTGTGTGTGTGTGTGTGTGTGTGTGTGTTCTTCCACCCAGCTTAAACTATAGCTGACCATACTTTGGACCTAGGATGGGCAGGGGAGGGGGTGGGGGTGGCTTTTGAAGACCTAGCCAACAAGTCTGATTTCTCTGGTTAAATGTCTTAGAAACACGTGGAGGTCAGAAACTATTGAAGAGTTAGAGATGCTGTCTTACGTAGGGCTTTCAGATCTTCCCATGCCATAGAGCACGGAGACAGAACTTGTCAGTCATCTCAGAGGTTCATGAAACAGCACTAGAATGTTCTTTCCAGGACGTGCCGCCTCTTAGGTTCTATCAGACATTCTGGGTGTTTCACATACGGACAGAAACAGAGACCGATTTGAGTCACTGAATTTCTTCTGAAAGTGACAGAGGTGCTACATGATTGTTCCAGGAGTGATGTCCAGGGACACAGCAAAGACTGACAGCATCTGAAATTCAGTCTTTAAACTTTCAGGTTTCTGTTCTGCCTAAAAAATGTCCAAATGAGAGCAAGAGGAACACAGGTAACATTGTAAGGTTTAACCCTTGTCCGGATAGACCTAGAGTCCTGTTCTATGTTCCCAATTACTATTTGGGTAGTCTTTGGGTACACAAGTAGATACTAGCTTTCTATCCAGCAAAAAGGAGCTAAGCCCTACAATTGTTAGATGAATTACATAAGACAGAAGATGAGACAGTATCTGACTCATGGTGAAAGTGACTCTTCTGTTTTCACCCTTTTGCTTTTCTTTTTGTTGTTGTTGTTTTTTTTTTTTAATGATTCATTTATTTGTTTTATATGATTACACTGTAGCTGTCTTCAGACACACCAGAAGAAGGCATCAGATCCCATTACGGATGGTTGTGAGCCACCATGTGCTTGCTGGATATTGAACTCAGGACCTCTGGAAGAGCAGTCAGTGTTCTTAACCACTGAGCTATCGCTCCAGCCTTCCTTTTGTTGTTTTGTGTTCATGAAAAATGGAGGCCAGGTCTTATCAAGATGCCTAAGCAATCTACCACTGAGCTACACCACTGAGGCCACCCCACCTCCTTGCTCTTTAAGATACCAATCTCTAACCTGCTGTGGACAGAAACCACAAGTCACCCTCTCATCAAGGGCCAGGTGAAAGATGTGGTTAACTATTCCACTCTTTCTCTCAATGGATTTTTGTTGCAAAAATTCCAACTGTCTAGCTTATATTCTGCATCTCACAGAGACAGAAAACACATCCCTGAAAGGAGACATCCGTTGCCTCCTCGTGGGAGAGATCAGTGTACAAACCAGTAATTATATAGTGGAAGGATGATAAGTCAATTGAGAACCTACAGGGAGAAGGGCACAGCGAGGTGATAGTTAAGCCAAGACATAACGACTGAATTGAAGTGTGAATAGCAAGCAGGAGAGGGGAGGGCTTGCCCATCAGTGATTTAAAAGGCACAAGCCAAGGAATCTAAAATAAAATATGTAAGGGTCAAAGAGTCTCTAAAGAAGCAGTAAAATCATTGTGTTCGACAATGTTTTGTTACAAAGTTTCACACAGACTTGAAACAATGTAAAAGAAAAAGATGAGGGGCTGGAGAGATGGCTCAGTGGTTAAGAGCACTGACTGCTCTTCCAGAGGTCCTGAGTTCAATTCCCAGCAACCACATGGTGGCTCACAACCATTTGTAATGGGATCCGATGCCCTCTTCTGGGGTGTCTGAAGACAGCTACAGTGTACTCATATGCATAAAATAAATAAATCTTAAAAAAAAAAAAGAAAGCTCCGGCTGCGGTCAGCTGACTCCATGCTTCCAGGCCTGGGGTGAAGCAGAGCATCATGGAGAAAGACATGAGGGAGCAGAGATGCTTGCCTCATAGTGTCTGAGGAGCAGAGAGAGGCCTAGGAAGAGTCAGAGGTGAGATATAACTCCCAAGAACTTGCCCCTGAGGACCTGTCTCAAATCAGACTCACCCGCCAGTTTCAACCACGTCTCGGTAATGTTGTATTCTTAATCAAGGGATTAAACCACTGGTTAGTCAGAGCTCTGGGGATGTAGCTCCTTCCTTAAATTCTATTAACTGAGAAATAAGCCTTTAACAGACGAGCCCTCTGGGGATACTCCACACTGAAACTGTAACCGTCATGGTGAGTGTTGAGAATGTCTCTGTCTAGTTTAGAAGAGGCAATAGGTTGTTTGCTTCTTCATCGCTCTAACAAAATACCTGACAAAAGGTGACTTAAGGAAGAAGGAAAGGTTGGTTTGGGCTCACAGTTTGAGGGTACAGTCCATGGTGGCAGGGAAGGTTCAAGATGAAGAGTGTGAGTTGCATCTGCCGTCAAGAAGCAAAGATGAATGCTGGTGTTCACCTCATGTTCCCTCTCTACGTGGCTCAGGACCACAGTCACCTCCATGGTGCAGCCCACATTAAGGCTGGATCTTTATACCTCAGTTACACCAATCTAGGAACTCCCTCACAGGCACATCTGAAGGCATTAACCATCAACAGGCAAGGATGGAGAGACGGAGGCCAGCTTCTGCTTATTCTAGTCTTAGCCTACTCACTGCTCCAGTCTCAATGGATTCCTGTGAGTCACAGCAAACCATCAAACTCTTTGCTGGCTCAGGTTGCACTTGTGTTCCTTCTGCCTGGACTACTCCTTTGTTGGCTACTTAAGAATTTCCATTCTCAGCCCAGTGTGCTGGTACACACCTTTAATCCCAGCACTGGGAGGCAGAGGCAATTGGATCTCTGTGAGTTCAAGGTCAGCCTAATCAACAGAGTGAGTTCCAGGATAGCCAAGGCTACACAGAGAAACCCTGCCATTAAAATATTTTTTATAAAATAAGATAAAAATAAAAACCTCCCATTCTCTCAGCCTTCAAGTTTCAGATCAAGTAATTTCCCTCTCTGATCTCAACCTAATGCATGTCTTCCACTATTCTCTCCTAAAGCATCCTACTTCTTTCTTATCATATTTAATTTTTCTTATTTATATTATGTGGTGTCTGCCTTCTCCATTAGACTGTAAATTCCATGTAGATGAGGTCATTCAGCGTTGTCCCAGGCACCGCCACAATACCTGACAGCATGGTTACATTTTCAATAAGTACTTAATAAATGAGCCAGTACAGCTAGGAAAATCAAGGCTCAAAATAACAATGTGCCAGCCAACACAATGAGAAAAGATAGCTCCTTGGGCAGGTATGAGGCCAGATTAGTTCAGAGAGTGCGGAGTTCTAACTGTACTTCTGTCTAGCTTGGGCAGGCCAATAACTCTTTATTCATCCCTCAGAAAACTGAGAACCACACGGCTGCAGCTTGGCAGAATGGAGGTTTTCCAAGCCTGGGGGGCTGGGGACAACACCCAAGGGATACCTATCTGAAAGACAAGCCACCTCTCCAATACAGCGGGAGTTACTGCCTACTGCAATTCTTTACTTTAAAATGACTTCTCCCCATCTCATGTGCACAGCGCTTCCCAAGAACAGCAAGTGTTGCGGGCGTAACTTAGGGCCATTATTTGCTCATTTTACACAGTTTTTCTATTTCTTAGTAAGTCTCTCTAAAAGGTGATTACTAGAAACCCAAGCCTGGGGACGCTCAAGATTAATGGATAGAAGGAAAACCCCTGCTCTGGGACATCCTGTCTCTACCCGCAGATGTTCTTCCACAGCGCCTTCTGGCGGAAGGGAGGAACCAGCGTGGACAACCACCAATCTTTTGCAGTGATTCTTGCCTCTGCCTGCTGCAGCAAAAAGACCAGGGCGCAACAGAACTACAAGCCAACGTTAGTTACTACATTTCCCAGGGGGCCTCGAGGCAAATTGGTTCTGAGCAAAGGCTCCAGCTTGTTTCCCCTGCTTAAAAGTGAGATGTTTTAATAAAAAACAGTTTACTCTTCTTCACAGTCTATCATGCTCCTAAAGGCTCTGAGGAAACCACGCACTGCTCGCCTCTAGAGGAACTAAAAGCCGCAAGCTCTTCTGGGAAATGTAGTTTTCAAAACGATTTCTAGGAATCCGGGGAATGCGCTTTTAAAAACAGAGGTGGGTTAGGTTGAATCACATGATCTCCGCCGTCTGCTGTTACCTGACTGTGAGTGTAAGTAGATCCTGGGCTCAGAGCAAGTGGCATCCACCAGTGCCTAGACTGGACTTCTAGATCGGCCTCCTCAGCTCCTCGGCCATTCCGCATTTGCATAGTCTCTCTAGTCCCGACTCTCCATAATTTACAGACTCTATAGGACCTCCTCGTGCTGTTTTAACAGCTGCTGCCTATGTAGCAGCTATGGAGACGCTCTAATTGCTTTATAACGTTAGTGAAGAAGCCATTAATGGTCTACCAGATCGCCTTGTCTTCGGGAACTTTTCCACTACCTGTTCTCACTTTACCATTTAGTCTTACCCATGACTGTGTGTGACTGACTTCACAAAAGTGAAAGGCCTAAATCCATTACATTTATCAGTTTCCTCTTGGATTTTGCCCCTTAGTCTGCCTAGATCTTAGGAATCCGTGCATACCTCAATACCTTTTTGGAACGCCAAACACCTAGTAGTACAATAACCTGACTTGAGTAGGCTAGGTTTTCCTCGTGCAGAAAGTGCAGTACCTAATCTAACATGTTGATAACACTGAAACCAATGTCCCAGAGTACAGTGGGCAGGTAAATAAGTTATAAATCAGTAATTAAAACTGAGGGGGAAATTAAGTAAAGGATAAGTCACAGAAGAAGAAATGAAGTGACCATTTTATCACCAGGAAAATGTAAACCAGGACACAATAAGATACTGTGCTAAACCAACCAGGTTGGAGAGATTTTTAAAAACCTTACTTCATGCATCTGTTGGTGGTCACTGTGATGGAAGGAAGGTAAATGTGAACGGAGAGAGCGGCTGCTGAGAACCATAGTAACACAGGCTGTGGAAACCCTGTCTTTGCTGACTTCCATCACATCTTACACTTCACATTTGTCCTCTAAAGGCACGGGAAGGAAAGACAGAACAAAGTAAAACTAGACTGGAAACTGGGTGAGATGAGAAAAAATATTAAAGTTTAAAAGAAACACAACATACATAGAGAAACAAGAAACGGAGAGAAAAGCAGCCGACTCCCGAATGATACATTGAAACAGATGAGTTTGGGGGATGGGGAGGAGGGGTGAGGCCTCTTCCAAAGCGTGATGATAGAGAATGGTTGTTTCTGATGAAAAGCCAAGCATGAGCAATGGTTTTTTTCCCCCCAGATTTTTATAAAATTAAAGGATTTTAGCCCCCCTCCCCAAATTCCCTTGATTAGTGGCAGGTGTATCAATACGTAATCCAACTTCAAATTTTAATGTTTAAAAAGAAGTTTCTTTTCTTCCTTGAGCCTAAAAAGACATCCCAACTGATAGTCTCAAGCATATTAGAATCCCCGACTGCACCACCTCTGTAGTGCCTGACTCCCAAGCAGACTGGGCCACCGCAGTCATACAGGCTATAAAGCAATGATGGTGACTACACAGCCTGAAACTTCTCAGGAAGTATGCTGCCAAGCACTGGAGACAAGATTAGCTTCCTTTTGTTCATACGATGATGATGTTTTATTAATGTGTAACTCGCATTCCCCTGAAGCATGAAGCCTGCTTATCATACAAAGAGAAAATATTTAAAGACTCTCAAATGTCTTTAAGCATTTCTATATCACTTTCCTACATCATGTGATATTTTATATAATTAAGAAAGCAGAATAAAGTGGTGAGTTAGTAGTTAATCACAAGAGGCGTTGCTCTGAATGCATTCTAATTTATTGCCCCTCTACATGTAGCTGTACCATCTGATTCTAAATTTAAAGGCAAGTTGTTCAAGAACAGGAAATTACAACTACATTTACACAGGTCTCTGGGGGAAACGCATGCAGAGAATAGCCAGATCTTTATATATACAAGGCAATATCCGGAACAAACCAGAACAATTTTGGAATCCCACACAAAATTAATATTTTAGTAGTTGAGCTCAACATTCCCAAAGAATAAGGAAATCTATACATCATAGAAAAGTAAATCACATAGACATCAATTTTGAATAAAATAGAATAATGGACTTGTGGTGGTTTGAATAATAATAGCCCCCATAGGTCCATAAGGCAGCATTAGGAGGTGTGGCCTTATTTAAATAGGTACAGCTTTATTGGAGGAGGTGTGGCCTTGTTGAAGGAAGTGTGTCACTGTGGAGACATGCTTTCATATGCTCAAGTTGGGCCCAAAATATAGGACTCTCAGCTCCTTCTCCAGCACTAAGACTGCCTGCATGCTGCTATCCTTCTCTCCATGATGACGAAGGACTAAAACTGTAAGCAAGCCCCCATTAAATATTTTCCTGTATAAGAGTTGCCATGATCATGGTGTCTCTTCACCAATAAAACCTGAAGACAGCACCTCAAGCTATTTGTACACAATCAGTTGATTTTTTTTTAAGTTGTATCAATTCATTACATACAAACATTTTTGAAAACCAAAATAAATATTTCTAGAAAAATATTATATATATAGCCCCACGTTTAAATTAGTAGACCCAACCTAAATTTAAAAATCACTCTAGAATTGGAGTGCAAGTTCCAAAACACTCAGGCTCAATTTTATATTTAGTTCATGGCAGTCCAATTCATCAACCCACACTTGTCTGAGCACCATATTTTGAATAGTACAAAAATAAAGCATCTAAAAACGGAATTTTCAAAGGAGTAGGGTACATTTTACTCCTTTGCTCAAACTTTATATTTGCTTTATAGTATTGACTTTTCCTTGAGTAGTTATAATGTTTAGTTTAAAAGGTCAACTGTGAGTGTAATGATATATAGATATATAGATATCTCCTATACTCTATTTTCCAGTTCCTCTTTCCTCTTTCCTTCACTTCCACATTCCTGAACAGTAAGAATACAAGATGTAGCCAGGCATATGACACTCTCTTTCAATCCCAGCACTTAAGCAGAGGCAGGCAGGTCTCTGAGTACAACCTGTTCTACAGAGTGAGTTCCAGACAACCAGAACTACACAAAGAAACCCTGTCTCAAAAAAGATAAATAAATCAATAAAGTTAAAAAGAACCCAGGCCAGGCGTGGTGGAGCACGCCTTTAATCCCAGCACTCGGGAGGCAGAGGCAGGTGGATTTCTGAGTTCAAGGCCAGCCTGGTCTACAAAGTGAGTTCCAGGACAGTCAGGGCTATACAGAAAAACACTGTCTTGAAAAAACAAAACAAAACAAAAAAAAAGAACACAGGTTGCATACAAGAATGGACTGCTGTCCATTCTTACTTCAAGAAGCAAAGCTTTAACAAGAGAGTAGAGTTGGGGTTGAAAATGATGAAAGTATATTATACATCTGCATGAAAATGTCATGAAACCCATTATTTTGTGTAATTATTATAATCTAATTTAAAACGAAGAAGAAGAAGAAGAAGAAGAAGAAGAAGAAGAAGAAGAAGAGGAGGAGGAGGAGGAGGAGGAGGAGGAGGAGGAGGAGGAGGAGGAGGAGGAGGAGGAGGAGGAGGAGGAGGAAGAGGAGGAGGAGGAGGAGGAGGAGGAGGAGGAGGAGGAGGAGGAGGAGGAGGAGGAGGAGGAGGAGAAAGGAAAATCATTTCACCTGTACTTAAGCTCCATCCTGATTTCATTCCCTCCTCCCAAAGGAAACGACATCCTGAAAAGGGTGTGTCTGTCCTAAGCATACATAGCTCTTGATACTTTCACAAGAGTTGTCTACATTCTCAAGCACATATTTCATGTTCTAAGTCTTATAAAGGTTGTTTTAAAGTTTCTGAAACGTTTAAAATTAAACATCATATGTTTTTGATGTTTTAGTGTGTGTTTTTGTCGTTTTATTTTGAGGCAAGAGGTAACTCTATAGCCCAGGGTAGCTTCAAATTCACTTTATAGCGTAGACTGTCCATGACAATTCTCTTGCCTCACAAGGTGCTAGAGTTATAGGCATGAGCTGTGACACCTCGCTAAACAGTGTGTTTTGAGAATTGTCCCCAGAGACTCACACAGCAGCAGTTTCTATCCCTCCGCCTCACATATCTCCTGCATGAATATGCCACAAATGTTTCACCACTCTCGAGTTGACTGCCACTTGGGTTGTCTCTCCCTCTTTCTTATTACAATGCACAATGAATACTCTTACAAATGTCTCCTTTAGGACATAGTCAAGAACTATGGCATACCCACAAATGGTATTTCTGAGTGAAGGGGTGTCTTAGTTAGGTTTTCCACTGCTGTGAACAGACACCATGACCAAGGCAACTCTTATAAGGGACAACATTTAACTGGGGCTGGCTTATAGGTTCAGAAGTTCAGTCCATTATCATCATAGCAGAAAGCATGGTGGCATCCAGGCAGGCAGGGTGCTGGAGTGACCCGTCCAGCAGGTCCAGTTATTCGAGGGTCTCAAGGGGACCTTCTCCTAAAAACCAAATGGGGGGTAGAGAGAGACGAGAACCTTGTGTAAAGAATGACATGGAAACATTCTGAGTAACATCAAGGTTCCAATGTATTGGGCAAGGCCCAAGGCTTAAATGCACAAGCAAAAGGGGAAGTGCCTTTCAGCAGGAAGGATGGGGCAGTGGAATTGCACAAGCAAAAGGGGAAGTACAGGTACTTATCAGCGGGAGGGGTGGGGCAATAGAATTGCACATTCTTTAGGCAGTTACACGGGGAAGCAGGAACTTGGCGGTATCAGGGTACATCTTGAGGTCAGGACATCCGGCGCTGACTTAGGGCTGGAACAATCTGTGGTTGTTCTCGGAGCGGTGCGTCGGTGGCCTGCTTGTGACCCCCTTTTCTTCTCAGGGGGGAGAGGTCCAATTCAGAGATCAGGACAATTGTGTTGTCTTAATGGCTCCCAACACTGGAGGAGGAGCTGAGAGTTCTCCATCTTGATCTGAAGGCAAACAGAAGATTGACTTCCAGGCAGTTAGAAGGGTCTCAAAGCCCACTCCCAAAGTGACACACACTTCCTCCAACAAGGCCACACCTACTCCAACAAGGCCACATCTCCTAATAGTGCCACTCCCTGGGCCAAGCATAGTCAAAACACCACAAGGGGAATACACAGCTTCACCTTTAGCTATTTAGTACTAAGGCACGAATGTACTCCAAAGAACTACTTTATACTTGTACAGAGTACAAGCATCCCCACTGGGGACCATGACCAACATTTGAGGTTGGACTTTATAAACCTTTTTCCAGAATGATATAAAACACAATAAAGTGCTATCTTATTGTGTGTTGGTTTGCATTTCTTTGGTCATGGTGAGACTGCACATCTTTTCATAGATGTACGAGTCATTTTTCATGTCTTGTTCTGTGAGCTTCTTGCCTGTCTTTCTCACTTTTTTATTGATTTTGTTTTGTTTTTTGTTTTGTTTTTTGGGATAAGGCCTTTCTATGACTGGCCTGGAACTCTCTATGTAGACCATATTGGCCTTCACCTCACCAAAATCTACCTGCCTCTGCCTCCAGGCTGCTGGGATTAAAGGTATGCACCACCACAACTAGCTCCTCCTGATCTTTTTTCTTTCATTAGATATTTTCTTCATTTACATTTCAAATGCTACCCCCAAAACCCCCTATACCCTCCCCCTGCCCTGCTCTCCCACCCACCCATTCCTGCTTCCTGGCCCTGGCATTCTCCTGTACTGAGGCATATGATCTTCGTAAGACCAAGGGCCTCTCCTCCCATTGATGGCTGACTAGGCCATCCTCTGCTACATATGCAACTAGAGACACAGCTCTGGGGGGGTACTGGTTAGTTCATATTGTTGTTCCTCCTATAGGGTTGCAGACTCCTTTAGCTCCTTGGGTACTTTCTCTAGCTCCTTCACTAGGGGCCCTGTGTTTGCCAGTCACTAGCATAGCCTCACAAAAGAGAGCTATATCAGGGTCCTGTCAGCAAAATCTTTCTGGCATATGCAATAGTGTCTGGGTTTGGTGGTTGTATATGGGATGGATCCCCGGGTGGGGTAGTCTCTGGATGGTCCTTCCTTCCGTCTCAGCTCCGACCTTTTTGTAATAAGGACACATGCTCCACTATGTTTATAGCAGCCTTATTTATAATAGCCAGAAGCTGGGGGAAAAAAGCCAGATTTCCCTCAACATAGGAATGGATACAGAAACTGTGGTACATTTACACAGTGGAGTACTACTCGGCAATTAAAAACAATGAATTTATGAAATTCTTAGGCAAATGTATAGATCTGGAGGATATCATCCTGAATGAAGTAACCCAATCACAAAAGAACACACATGATATGCACTCACTGATAAGTGGATATTAGCCCAGAAACTTAGAATACCCAAGATACAATTTGCAAAACACATGAAACTCAAGAAGAAGGAAGACCAAAGTGTGGCTACTTCGTTCCTTCTTAGAATGGGGAACAAAATACCCATGGAAGGAGCTCCTCCTGATTTTTAAATCACTGATTTGTAACTTTTTTGCATAATGTGGGTCTGAGTCCTTTATCAATTATCTACCCTGCAAATGTTATCCCATGTCTATAGTTCCTGCTTATAGTTTCTTAATGTCTGTATGTGACCAGACAGTTTTAATCTTAATTGGCCCATCCAGCAGGTCCAGTTATTTGAGGGTCTTGAGGGGACCTTCTCCTAAGAACCAAATGGGGGGTAGAGGGGGACGAGGGCCTTGTGCGAATAACAACACGGAGACGTTCTGGAATGCATCAAAGCCCCCAGTGTATTAGCCAGGCCCGAGGTTTAAATGCACAAGCAAAAGGGGAAGTGCCTTTCAGCAGGAGGAATGGGGCAGAGGAAATGCACCTCAGCAGGAGGGATGGGGCAGCAGAAAGAGAGGAAGTACTTTTCAGCAGGAGCGATGGGGTAGCGGAAATTTTCCTTTTGGCGACTACATGGGGAAGCAGGAACTTGGTGGTATCAGGGTACATCTTGAGGTCAGGACATCCGGCGCTGCTCCGAGTGGTGCGTCCAGTGGCCCGTTTTTGACCCTCTTTTCTTCTCGGGGGCGGGGGGGGGGAGGCCCAATTCAGAGATCAGGACAATAGCGTTGCCTTGAAAGCTCCCAACACTTAATAATGTTGATTTTACCACTTTTTAAGTTCTTTATGGATTTTGGGTTGTTGTTGGGTTTGTTGTTGTTGTTGTGGTGGTGGTGGTGGTGGTGGTGGAGGTGGTGGTGGTGGTGGTGATGGTGTTGGTGGTAATGGTGGTGGTGATGATGGTGGTGGTGGTGGTGGTGGTGATGGTGGTGGTGATGATGGTGGTGGTGATGATGGTGGTGGTGATGATGGTGGTGGTGGTGATGGTGGTGGTGGTGATAGTGGTGGTGGTGGTGATGATGGTGGTGGTGGTGATGGTGGTGGTGGTGGTGGTGGTGGTGATGGTGATGGTGGTGGTGGTGGTGATGATTTGGTTTGGCTTTTTTGTCTTTGTTCTTTCCAAATCCTTGCTCTAACCAAAGGGTATGGCATATCTTGCCTCTGAAATTTTCCTTATATTCTTTCTAATAAAAGTTTTCTTATCAGGTTCCAGAATTCCACCTGGAATTCCACTTTTAAAAAAATGAAACAGGAAAATTTTAGTTTCATTTCATTTTTTACATATGAGTAATTAATCATGATAATTTCTAAATGCCTGTCCTTTTCTCATGAATTTTGGGACTGCTCAGTCATTTGTATCAGATGTGTGTCTCTGGTGTGTCCCCAGACTTTGTGTTATTTACCAGTTGTCTGTGTCCATATTTCTGTATTGATACCATGCTGTTTTAATGTGTTTACCTGATCTTATATATTTACATTTTAGAATCATCTCACTGAGTTCCCATAAAAATGTTAGAACCTTCATTGAAATTGCAGTAAAGATCTATGTATCCCTGTGGAGTCATCTTTATGATATTATATTTTCCTGACCATGTTCAGATATCTTTCTCTTCATTTGGGTCATCTTGACGATTTGTGTATCATTTTGTACAGTTTTAAAACATCTTTTCTTAGATTCACTGTGTGGTGCTTTATCATTTCTTTCTTAGTATTGCAAATGGCATCTTTAAGACTATATTTTCTTTCTGTGCCTAAACCACAGGAAAGCAATTGAATTATCTTCCAAAATTCTCATAGTAACTCTAAAAACATCTGCTTGTAAGCTGTCTTGGCTTTTTCTGTATAAACAGTCATCACCCATGAGTGACTTTGTGGATGGGATACACAGCAGGTTGAATAACAACCTCACCAGGGTTCCTCACATCCCACTGCAAACTGTGCTGTATGTGCATTCAGTGTCAGGTGTCTTCTTCAATCAATCCCCACCTTGCTTTTTGAGACAGGGTCTCTCACTGAACCCAGAGATCACCCATTAGACTGGCTGTCTAGCAAGCTCCAGCAATCTACCCATCTCTGCTCCCCATCCCCACCACACAAAGTGCAGTTCATGAGTGCACTGTCACTCAACGCCCAGTTTTTAGTATGTCCCTATTTGCAACTGTACCTAGGACCTCAAAATAACTCGTTATTAAACATTCTACCCTCCCCCATTGTTAGGGAAGGTGTAGGATGCATGTGGTGATCCAGAAATCTTGCTGTCCCTCAAACAGATGGTAATGGTATATCTCCCATTTCAGTCCTAACCTTCACCCTCCTATCAAATGAGTCCCTGCATCAAGGAATCTACTGGCTTCTATTCACTGTGTACCATCTTCCTTTTTCTGTTCGTCTAAGTCAGTTACTACTGACTCCTGCATCCCAAATCTTCTGAACATCTCCCATCTGTCTCTACACTATCAACAGTTCTTTTTGTCTTTAGTTGTTTAAGCTTTTGTTTGTTTGTTTGTTTGTTTGTTTTGGGGGGGTATTTGTTTGTTTTTTGTTTTGTTTTGTTCCTTTTTGGTTTTTGGTTTTTTCGAGACAGGGTTTTTCTGTATAGCCCTGGCTGTCCTGGAACTCACTCTGTAGACAAAGATGGCCTTGAACTCAGAAATCCACCTGCCTCTGCCTCCCGAGTGCTGGGATTAAAGGCATGTGCCACCACGCCACATTTTCAACATCACTATCCTACCAAGAAGAGATGTAAGAAGTGGAAAAATACCTTGGAGGATATGTTAAGTCAGGATAAGTCAGGATTTTCTAGAATACACACACACACACACACACACACACATACAGAGGATTTATTAGAATCACTTACACGCAACAGTTCAACTAATCCAACAATGGTGGGCCATGAATAGAGGGTCCAAGAATCCAAAAGTTGCTTAGTACACAAAGCTCAATTATCTTAAGTAGATGCTGGAATTCCAAAGAAGTAGGCTCTAATGCCACTGTAGGAACAGACTTGCTAGCAAAGCGAGAAAAACCAGGCAAAGAGCAAAAGCTTCTTTCTTCCATGTCCTTTTATAGGCTTCGAGCATAAGGCGTGGTCCAGATTAAAGGCATGTGTCTTCCTGCTTCAGAGGTCCCAACTCGAAGTGAACTCACCCATTTCAAACAAAGCAGAAAATCTCTCACAGGTGTGCCCTCCGTTTCTAGATCATAGGTCATTCCAGATGTAGTCAAGGTGACAAATGAAAGAACCTAGTGGGGAAACCTCTACTCAGCTCCTGATTCTGCGTGCACCCAAGAATCACGAATAGAACACGACACCTTGATGTAACAACACGAGGTATTTTAATGGCGGAGCTCCGGGTCGAAACGTATCTCACACAGGAGACAGTGGATTCGACCACAAGGCTTGGAAGCTAGGGGTTTTTATAGAAAAGGAGTGGGGCTGGGGGAGGAATTGGCGCGGTTTCACATGATTGGTCCATTTAAACATCAGCAGCCTGTAACATTTAACTTAGGTCAGAGGGGTGGGAGATAGGGAGGCGATGGGCCTGCCCGGGCATGTCCTGGTCTGTTCTGCTATGTTCTCAGCCCCAGGTTTCAAAGCTCACAAACAACTCTTTGGGCTACTTGACATACATTACATGAATCACAGTTTTATTTCCTTTCACAATCAAGAATAGCCATCACAGAGAAGCATCAGAAACTGGAGGATGTCTACAGGGTCTTCTGTATTACTGGAGGATTGCTTGGCACTGTCAAAATCAGGAGGAATTCTGTGTGTGTGTGTGTGTGTGTGTGTGTGTGTGTATTCAGACCAGCAAAGCATTTAAAAAAGACGGATGGGAAAGGTGCCATTGAACTGAAAAAGGAGGACCATAATACTCAGTTGGAGCCATCAAAAGCTGATCATCAAATCATCTATGGATTAAATATGGACAAAATCCCCTCACTTCATTCTCCTTAGTGGAGTTAATTCTCAGAAAGGAAGGGATGGAGACTCAGGAGGCATAGCCCACCATGACAGAGTTCACATTACCAAGTCCCCACCCATTCAAGAAACCAATACAGACACCACGACAGCACATAAGACATAATAAGGTCAAGTTCCTGAAGAGACTAGTATATTTCTCATCTGGAGAGATACTCCCATCCCCAAAATGCCAAGCCTCCAGTAATGGCCACAGTCTCTGCTTGGCTCCCAATGTGGTGCCAATCAACTTAAATAAAAGCAGTGTCTTAAGTGAGATCTGCCTTTTGCATCTTGCAGACAAAATCGGAAGGGACAGTTCTGAAAGCAGACCGCACAGCCACCCCCTATGCAGCCAGAACTCTGGAACCTGGGTGAGGCACTGTCATGTATAGCAAAGGAAGCCAAGCTGTTGTGGATTCTGAGCTCAGCATGAGTGCTCCCCCCTTCTCTTCTGATGGTGAGCATCTTGCAAATTACAGTCATTCTGAGAAGCCCAGCCATGCCCAAAGGGACCTGAAAGAATAGCTTTTGTTCTAGTGAGCCAGCAGCTGCCATCCAGAGGGACAGTGGCTGCATCTCTCCTGGAGTGCAGGAATTCACATCAATGAGGAATCTGTTCTCTGGATCGGCTTTAACAGTGCAGCCTGATCCTGCAGTTCTTGTGTTATGCCTAGATATCTTTGTCCCCTCAAGGGACAGCTCTTAACTAATGGATGGCAAACATGGGAGCCATCCCTCCAGCTGTGTTGTCTCCACCACTGCCTCCAACTGTGGGGCAGTTTAAAGTTCTCTCCAAACTTCCCAGGAAAGACCAAAGCAATCAACCTTTAGGGGGTCCTGATGTCATGTCTCTGCCTAAACTTCCCTAACTTTTTTTTTTTTTTTTTTTATCGAGACAGGGTTTCTCTGTATAGTCCTGGCTGTCCTGGAACTCACTTTGTAGACCAGGCTGGCCTCGAACTCAGAAATTCCCCTGCCTCTGCCTCTGCCTCCCAAGTGCTGGGATTAAAGGTGTGTGCCACCACACCCGGTCCTAACTTCTTTTTTACTATTATTATTCTTTAATCCTTTTTTACATCCAGTCTTTATCCCCCTCCCATTCTGCCTTCCCTTAACCTCTCCCCATCCCATACCTCTTCCCCTACCCCATCCACATCTCCAAGAGAATGTCCCCACCTTCCCACACCTACCTCACCAGACCTCCCCACTCCCTGGGGCCTCAAGTCTCTCAAGGGTTAGGTGCATCTTCTCTCACTGAGGCCAGACCTGACAGCCCTCTGTTGTATATGTGTCCAGAGCCTCATATCAGCTGGTGTATGCTGCCTGGTTGATGAGAGATCTTGGGGGTCCAGGTCAGCTGAGACTGCTGGTCTTCCCATGGGGCTACCCTCCTCCCCAGTTTCTTCCAGGTCCCCCCCCCCCCCGATTTAACCACAGGGGTCCCCAGCTTCCATCCATTGGTTGGGTTCTAGTGTCTTCATATGACTCAGCTGCTTGTTGGGCCTCTCGGAGGGCAGCCATGCTAGGCTCCTGTCTGCAAGCACACCACAGCATCAGTAACAGTGTCCATATCTAGCCATCATCCTCCAATAAAATTTGGGGCTGGGGAGCATATCCTAAATAATGTTTACACGAGGGCTGGGAATACAGCTTGCTGATTGAGTGTTTGTCTAGTGTGTACAAGGTCCTTGGCTTAATCTCCAGGACTGCCAGGAAAAAATTAATGTAATTCTAAAAATATTGTTTACATGACTCCTTTAGTCAGAGCCTACTACTGGAAAATCAGCCTAAGACAGCCGCCTGCTTTAGAATCCCTTCCTGGTTGTTTGCTACTGAAAGATTAAAGGAGTGGGGAGCCTGTAGTTTATTGGGCACATAAACCTGAATTTTGTGGGTATACAGACGGATGCTGAAATGAGTAAGGGTACAGACTCCCACTGCTTCCGAAAACTAAATGCAAAGAAGTGGGCTTCCGAAGGGAACCCAGAGTTGGGAACAGAGAGGAAGCTGAGGAGGGGGGAAGGGAGCTAGCTAAAGCACTAAGCCTTCAATACATTGCTGCTCACACAAGCATTGTGTGGGTGTGAGGTTTGGGGCAAAGGGAATCTAATGAAAGGGATGCCTGGGAGACTGCGGTACTGAAGGGAAGAGCATCATGGGAAAGCAAATGATCCTGAACCTGAGCTCAGTGGCAGTGGGAGGGGGAGGTTTTAGCCAGAGATGATTCAATATGATTTTGACCACTGTGAGCCTATAGCATGCGCGTGCACACACACACACTCATACATACACCACACACATACACACACACACACTCATACACACACCACACACATATACACACTCATACACATATCACACTCATACACACACTCACACACACCACACACATACACATACACACACCACACACATACACACACTCATACACATATCACACACATACACACACTCATACACATATCACACACATACACACACTCATACACATATCACACACATACACACACTCATACACATATCACACACATACACACACTCATACACATATCACACACACACACACACACACACACAGTCACACATACGTCAACACAACTGAGAGACTAAAAAGAATAAGACAGGCCCAGATATCTGTATTTTCATAAAATGATAAACTTAAAATAATTATTGAAGGAGACAGTCTGAAACTATCCTAGGAAGGGACCCCAAAGCATCTACAGATCAGAACAGCCTTTGTTCAGCATTTTCCTATAGACAGACTTCTGCAGCAAACATGGGAGATCTCGGAACAAGCTAAGGCAGTGTGTTCCAAAACCACTGTGAAGGCGGAGCATATGACTCAGATGCTAGCTTCCTGTTTCCTCAGCCTCGGGACAGAAACAGGGCAGTACTGGGATTCCCTCCCCTCTCAACAGCCTGTGCTGATAACTAGGTAGTGACCCGCCTGTGCTGATAACTAGGTAGTGACCCACCTGTGTCCGTGGGCATCCTGGTCTCTCTCTTTCCCCCTTACTCTTTCCTATCCTCATCAACACCCCCTCCCTTCTCCTGGTCCCTGCTTCCTTGAATCAAACTCGCCTGTGTTTCCAAAGAAAGATGGCACAGCAAATTTAACAGTGCCCACAGTAACTGACATATCATGATGCAGTGTTCGCCGTCGAATCCTTTCTATTTCTCTGCTATTAAAAATAACCATGTGGTGAACGTTATTTTAGATCTTTATCTACATCTCTGAGTAATTCCTTCAGGCTGCTGTACTCCCTAGAGATGGCATTTTAAAGGCACTTTAAAGACTTGTCATGTATTTGTGAAAATCATTTTTTTACAAGAATGCTGTACATGTAACAGGTCTTCAAATTCATACCAACCTCAGGTGTAAAAGGGGGTCACACATACTTCTCTAAAGTCCCTGAAAATATTTGCACTATGGAATAGTCTGCAGATGTTTTTCATGCAGAGGGCATACCTACTCCCCCTTCTTACACTTACATATTTTAATTCATATGTTGAACAAATCACCAACATCTGTCTATATCAAACATGTGCCAAGTGCTAGCAATGGCCTTGGGCTAGATCCTGTTGGTTTAAGCTCAACCTGAATGTTTTAAAATATCTAAATAAATTGTAAGTTTTCAAATACCATGAGGCATCACATACTCAAAGATTATTCTAACACTCGTGTGTTCTCTACCCAGGCCACAAACGCTAAGCAACTTTCGACTCTTCTCTAGGCTGCCTTGGGTCTCTGTTGGTTGAAGCCAATTCTTTCCCCAAATATCTAAATGACCTCAGACATTCTATAATGCTAGTCCTTGCTTTAAAGAAGGGGGACAGGTTTCTTCCCTTAGGGTAGATCTCATGAGTCATTGCATGAACCCATATTCTTTTACCTCATTTGTGACACATTCAGTGTACTGCTGTCTCTGTAATATCCAATCCAAACACCGACATGAAAATACCAAGGATTTCCCATTTGCTGCAGGGCATGCTAACAAATCTTGGTGCAACTTGGTCAATAGCTACAAAGGTGAGTATCCGGGGCTATCCTGAGATTCAAGAGAAGGAACTTAAATAAAGGTCTCATCCTGGTCCATTCTGTTGCTGTGATAAACACTTAGATCAAAAATTAAAAGTTAGGGAGGAAAGCGTTAAATTGGCTTAGATGTCCAGCTCCCAACCATCATAGAGGGAAGTAGGGGAAGGAACTCAAAACCGGAGCCTAGAGGCAGGAAGCATAGAGGAATGAACGATGGTTCCTTCTTACTCTGGTTTGCTCACAGATTCATTCTTAGATATCTTTCATATAGGACCACCTGCTTAGGATTGGTGCTGCCCACAGTGGGTTGAGCCGTCATGCATCAATAAGCAAAACTATCCCTTCCAGACCTGTCCACAGACCAACCTGATAGGGACTATTTCTCAGTCGAGACTTTTTCAGGTGATTCTAGACTGTGCCAAGTTGACAGTCCCCTGATCCTTTAGATACACTTGGTAGCTCACAATCTAATATGGGATATAAGCATGCCAATCAAATCACTACAATGCAGTATAATAAAGGCATTTCCAAGATTGTAGGATTGGCAAATGTGGTGGATGCATGGTGAAGCCAGAGGCCAAGTCCATTGCAGAACAAACTAGGACAAGAGACCTTACTAACCATGTATCTGTCATTAACTGCAGCATAACAAACACTGCCACGATATCAGTTACAAAAAAGACACACGTGCAATTTTCATTCAGGTGACTGGAAGCTTGCTGGAAATTGATGGGCTTGACTACAGACTATAGACTATTTTTTTCAAGCCAGTTCCATGCACTTGGGACATCCTTAGATGTGGATAGATAGTTATCACAGCAAGGAAGAGGAGCAAGCATGCAAGAGAGCAAACTCAACATGCAGTCACACTTGAAAGCTCCAAACACATCATTTGAACTGACATACCATTAACCAGCATGTGCGTCAAAGTGAAGGTCCAAGTCAGGGTAGAAAAGAGAATAGGTCGGTCCAATGGAGACGGAGTGAGAAGCAGTGAATGTTTGCTGAATAGCAATCTAATCTACCACAAGCTAGACCTCAAAAATCTGAGAAGTGTTCTAGAGAGAGGTGAAAGGGGCCAGTGGTGCATGGAGAGAAGCCACTAGAAAAGGCAGAGCCATACACAGACACAAAGCACACTGAGGAAGTTGTGGTGCCTCAAGTGGAGAAGCTCGAAAGAAGAAACTCAGTGGCGGGCAGAGTGCTTGCAGGAAGCTGAGGCAGGAAAGGGAGACAAAAGCTGGTATCCCAGGGCAGGAGGAAACCTGAAAGATCTAGATGGATTGATACAGGGAAAGAGTCCTGATCTCCTCGTTGGGTCTTGAGGATAATCTTGCCTTGTCTCTTAGGGTCATTAGTATCTGGTAAAGGAAAAAAAAATGAGTAAGTCAATAAATGAATGAGTGAACCTTTTTCCCACCATCCTTCAGTACTATGTAGACAACCAGTACTTTTACTTTGCCAGAGTACTTTAAAGGCCACACTCAAGGGCTGTGACTCCATGGTAGATTGCTTGCCTAACACAAGCTTCTAAATCCAGTCCTCAGCAGCACCCCCCAATAAAGCAGCTAATAGAAAAGAAAGGCCCGAGAAGATGGCTCAATCAGTGAAGTCCTTGCCAGGCAGATATGAGTTCTCAGTTTGGATTTCCTGACACCCACCCATAACAGCTGGGAGTGGGACATTTATCTGTCACTCTATTGCTGGCCAGTTAGGCTAGCCTGATCAGTGAGCTCTGGGTTCAATGTGTAGGCTAGCCCAATCAGTGAGCTCTGGGTTCAATGTGTAGGGAGCCTGATCAGTGAGCTCTGGGTTCAATGTGCAGAACCACAGAAGAAGGCACCTGACATTTCCTTCTGACCTCCCCATGCACACACATACACGAACCGACAGACAGACAGACACAGAGAGACAGAGTAGATATCCTAACTCCTATTCCTCATCATCTTTACTGCCCAGAGTGGATCTATTAAATCCTTGTTGCACCTCAGAAAACTAAGAATTGCTCCCCCCCCCCCCCACACACACACAATTACTACAGTTTCTGATAAAGGAGTTTTATTAAATAAAAATTGTGCAAAATAGTATAAATATTCAATGTTTGACCCCAGAAATAAGCATTCTTCACTTTGATGTACAGCTTTCCATGTGATAGAATTATATAAATAGAGTAATATATCCTGTCATACTTCAGTGTTAATGATAAGCTCAAAAACTAATCTACTACATCATTTTTAGTAACTGTGAAGTATTTCATATATGTATATGTATTTTTAAGAAACTTCTTTTGTTTTGGGTCTCCATACCCACCCATTAAATGGTGCTTAGTTCTGTTTCACCCTATATTCCTTCCCTTCCCCCCTCTTTTTCTCCCCCATTCCCTGTTTGATTTGCCCATTCTATGTTCTTGTAAATTCATGCACACACACACACACACACACACACACACACACAATCAAGAACTCTCCATTCTATTCCCCTTTCCTAGGGGGACTCTTCACTTCTATTTCCCTTAGTCTACACCTAACCTCTATGATTATATGAATTCAAGTCTGCTTACTAAGCAGCAAACATCCACATATAAGTGAATGCACACCATATTTGTCTTTTGGGATCTGGGTTATCTCACTGGTTTGGTTTGGTTTGGTTTGGTTTGGTTTGGTTTGGTTTGGTTTGGTTTGGCTTGGTAATGGTTTTTGTTTGTTTGTTTGGTAGGTTGGTTGGTTGGTTGGTTTGGTTGGGTGGGGGCAGTTCTTTTAGCTCTGTTCATTTACCTGCAAATTTCATGATTTCCATTTTTTAAACAGCTGAGTAATATTCCACTGTGAATCTTATAAATGGTATTATAAATATGGAATAACGAAATATACTACATTTTCTTTATTCATTCTTCCTTTGACTGGCATCTAGGTCGTTTCCAATGTCTGGCTATCATGAGTAGAGTAGTAATGAACATGGGTGCACAAGTGTGCCTGCTATAGGATATAGAGTCCTTTGGGTAGATGCCCAAGAGTGATAATAGCTGGATCTTGAGGCAGCTCTCGTCCCAGCTTCTTGAGGAACCACCACACTGTTTTCCAAAGTGGCAGTACAAGTTTGCACTCCCAACAAGGGAGGAATGTTCCCCTTATCCTACATTCCCACCAGCATGAGCTGTCATTTGTATTATTGACCCTGGCCTTTCTGACTGGTAAAAGATGAAATAAAAGTAGTTTGGGTTTGCATTTCCCTGATGTCTAAGGATGTTGAACACTTCTTTAAGTGCTTCTCAGCCATTGCGTATGCTGTTTTGAGGATCCTCTCTTTAGATCTGTTACCCTAATTTTAATTGGACTGTTTTCTTAATTACCAGTTTGTTTAGTTCATTTATAGTTTAGATATTAGTTCTCTATCAGACATGTAGTTGGAAAAAGCTTTTCCTACTCTGTAGTCTACCTCTTTGTCTGAATGATGGTGTTCTTTGCCATACAGGCTTCATGAGGTCCTGTTTACTAACTGTTGTTCTTAGTGCTTCTGCTATTGGTGTTAAGAAAAAATTTTTTTCTGTGCCATTGAGTTCAAGACTATTCTCCATTGTTTTATCAGATTCACTGTGTCTGGCCTTATGTCGAGGACCTTGATCAATCTGAAGTTGAAGTTTGTACAGGGTGATAATTATGGTCCTGTTTGCATTCTTCTACATTCGGACATCTAGTCTGACCAACACCATTGGTTGAGATTCTCTCTTTTTTTTTCTAGTAAGAGAGAAAGAAAGAGTGTGAATTTGGGAGGATGGGGAATCAGGGAGGATATGGGAGAGAAGCCATAACTAGAATATATTGTATGAAAAATATATTTTTAAAATGATTTTTAAAAATTTTTTTAATTAGGTATTTTCCTCATTTATATTTCCAATGCTATCCCAAAAGTCCCCCATACCCTCCCCCCAAAAATATATTTTAAATAAAAAGAAAACAAGAATCAAACTAATTTTTAGTAAGGGTGTGATACATTAAAATGTTAATAAAAGATTTTGCAGCCAAAAATACAAAAATTACACATGTGAATGAGGTATCATTTATTTTTGAAATATAGCCATATTATATGTTAAAATATGTGTTAAAATGTTTATTTCATTACATGAACATTTGCTAAGCACTATTATGTGAGCTACATGACTTACACTGTCAGGGTTCAAACCTGAATGTTTGTAAGTCTTCTGAACCTACAGATTTCTCTTTGAAGAAAAAAAAATCTAAATTATTTTCTAAAATTTCTTTGTGAATTTTGGGAACTGCTATTGCTTGGTTTATTTCCCTTACTGAAAATCTACAGAAATCTAATAAGAGAGAACTAACATTGGTAGTGTCTACTTTTTCCCTAAGGATTTCCTTTTCTGACACTGTCCCTTGTGATTTCTCTTCTCTGAAGTTTCAACACTGTTTTACTCTTTTTTTTCTTGGATTCTAAGGAACCTCTTTCTTGAGAACGGCCCTTCTGAGTCCACAGCTGTCAACTCTTTCTTCTGCTCTGTACATCAGAAATGTTTTAGGGATGTCTGTTATGGTATCTCTTTCTATCTTGCATTTTACTGATGTTCTTGCAAAAGCTTGTAAGCTTCCTGAGTGTGAGGAGCTATCTTCTAAGCTCCTACAAATTTAGCTACAACTTTTCACTTATACATGTTAAGTATGTATTTATTGGATAAAATTATGATCCAATGTTGGTTCTTGTTATTAAAATGCTGATAACATCCTTTAAAACATATTTATTTCTTTATAGTAAAAGCTTTTGAAATCCTTTCTTCTAGATTTATGAAATGCCTAGTATATCATTGTTACCTAGTATATCATTGTTATCTAGCATATTATTACTAGCCCTAATACATGTTCTATATTAGTCATGTGGTACAGTGACATACCAGACTCTCTTGCTGTATCTAATGGTAACTTAGTGCACACTGATCCACACTTCCACGTTTCCCTACCCACACTGGCAAGCTCTGGTTACCACTGTTCCATTGCCCACTCTCTCTGCCTCTCCCTCTTCTTCTCCCTCTCCCAAGCTTGCCTCTCAGGTGGTGGAGCCCAGCCCTCTGCTCTTTGATTAGCTTCTGCAGATTGCACACACACAAAGTCAGGCTCCATTTGTCTTTCAGTGCCTGGCTTTTTCACTTCCCGTAATCTCCAGTCCCATTCACATTGTCACAAGGGATGGAGATATTTCTTTTAATAGACTGCATACCACCCTGTTGCAAATCTTTACTGTGTTTTCTTTCTTTCTTCTGTCCACTGATGGACTAGAAAAAGAAATGTTGGATATATGTTAGCAGAAATAGAAAATTATCTTTATTTCCAGGGTATAGTCCTTTCTTCTTGGAAAATCCATGAGAAACATTAAAAGTATTATTGATTTAATAAAAAATGCAATAAGGTTGCTCAACACACAACAAATGTATATACAAATGGATGACCTTATTATATCGCAACAATAACTAGTTAGGAAATGCACTGAAGAAGAGGGAGACTCCACTTATAATTGCATAAGTATGAGCTGCCTTGTTATGGTCCAAATCTCAAATGTTCCTCATAGGCTCACCTACATACACACACACATACACATTCATATTCACATACATAAACATACACATACACACATACATACACACACAATACATACACAAATACACATACACACACAAATATGCATATACAAACACACACATACATATACACACATACATACACATATATAAACATACACATACACGCATACATACACACACAATACATATACAAATACACATACACACATACACAAATACACACACATACATACACACATACACACACATACACATACACATCATACACATAAACACACACACACACACACACACACACACACACACACACACACACACATATACCCATGCACATGCACATGCACATACACATATACACAAAAGAATGTGTGAAATGTCAAGAAATCTTCAGAAGGGCTCACAGCCACATAGAATGAAACTACATTCCCTACTCCTATTTGTAGGTAGGTGCTCATTTGATTAATTCTGACCACGAAAGCATTTTGTTATAGCAGCATCCAAAAGCCCTTCTCGAGAAACAATTTATGGGGCCCAGGGTGCTCCACAAGTAAAGGAGCTTGCTACCAAGCACGACAATGTGAGTTCAAGTCCAGGGACCCACAAGATATATCGAGAGAACCCTTACTGAAAGTTGTGCTCAGATCACCACACATGTGCCTTGAAACACACCCAGATTTACACACACACACACACACACACACACACACAAACAAACAAACAAACAAACAAACATGATTTTAAAAATTTTTACGTGTTTGTTTGCTTGTGGGATGTTTTATTTTGTTTTATTGTGAGACAGGGTCTCTTTGTCTATCCTGGCTGTCCTGGAACTCACTTTGTAGACCAGGCTGGCCTCAGATTCAGAGATTTGCCTACCTCTGCCTCCCGAGTGCTGGGTTTAAAGGCGTGTACCATGACCACCTGGCTGAACATGATTTTTAAATAGAAACTGTTTGTGTGCATCTGTTTTTCTTGCTCTGGTCCTTTTCTCTATTGTGCTGCTCAGAACATGGGAATGAGAATGATATTCATGGTCCAGAAAGAATGGCAAAGTTGGAAGGAATCTGGGTTCTACATGTTTTGATGGAAGACTGATACAATATCAGCTCCAGATTAACCCGGGGCTTACTACTTGAGAAAAGTAAACTATCACAGTTATGCCATTACTGTTTAGGATTTCTTTGCTCACAGGTGAATCTAACCCTATTAAAATATAGCCTTTTGTATTTCCCCTCATGACTGTGTAATTATATCTAGACCTATGTAAATAGACGTTTGTACATTTTATATCCTTTGCATTGTTTTACATGTATTTGTTTATTTTTGGTTGGGGTGTGCATACCATGGTGTGTGTGGAGGTCAGAGGACAACTTATAGGAGCTCGTTCTTTTGTCCTTTTCACTATGTGGGTCCTAGGAGTCAAACTCCGATCATCAGGTTTGGCAGCAAGCATCTTTCTTTACTAGCTAAACCACCTAGCAGGACCCCTTTATATACATACATCTACATTTTATGTTATACTTATACACATATGCATGGGCATATATGTGTGTATATACATATATATGTACATGTGCACATGTGTGTATATGTGTATATATATGTATATATGTGTATATATTTTTATATATTCGTGTCATTGTTTTAGGGAAGGGAGAAAAGTTTCTTTTGTTCCCCTAAGTCAATAACTATAAAATATTATTGGTATCAATTAGTAGAGGTCTGACTCATGTTTCTTCGTGGCTTCAAAACACACCAGAAAGCACTCTCCACATCCACCCCTTAGAGGATGCCTGCTTTGTTTCCAATTTCTCCTCACCATTTTATGAGCAATAAACATATTCCTTTGTGTAGTGCTATTCTGATTCTACAGAGCAGAATTCTAGAAGCGGAATGAAGTGCATGTGTGTTTTAAATTTTAGTAGATGTTATTGGCTTGCTTTCCAGAAAACCTGCAACACTTTGACTCCCATTAGCCATGTATGCTGCAATGGTTTCTCCCCATCCCTACCAGCAGTAACTCTTGGTTCTTTTTTTGAGGGCTGGAGAATGTGAAGGACTTTTGCTTCCATTTTCTTCTCTGGGAAGGACTATTATTGGTTGGTATCTGGTAAGACTCTTAGCTCCTCACAGTTTTTCAAATATTTTAGGTAATACAGGTAATTTAGATCCCTGTATCTAAACCATAAACCAATGGGATTCTAAGTTGAATTGAAATAAACTGGGATGTAGATTTTGAGAAAATTAAAATTTTGTATTAAGCCTTCCCATGCAAAAACATAGTAAATGCCTTATTAGTTGGTTCTTTTGTGTGTGTGTGTCTTTCAATAAGCTTTATCATTTTGAATATAGTTTTCCTACCTTATTCTTGCTTGATTTAATTTTTATTTCTTTCTTGAGATAGAGTCTCATGTAACTCAGTCTGGGCTCAAACTCCTTATGTCTCTAAGCATGACCTTGAACCTCTGGCCCTCCTGCCATCAGCTTCCCACTTCTGAGATTACCTGTGCACACCTTCCAGGGCTTATGTAATGCTGGAGATCAACCCAGCCTTCACGCATACAAAGCAAGCACCCTACCGGCCTAAGCTACACCCCCAGCTCAGATCCTCCACTTCTAGCCTTGGCTGGATTTTCCAACACTATTGCTAACACTTAGAACTGAGCACAAGCTATGAAAATAGAAGCATGCTTACCTATACATTTCAAGAAGAAGAAAATACTCAAATGTTGAGTTCAGCTATGATCAAATAAGGAGTCAGATAGGTATTTCAGACTTAGCAACAAGAATAGCGTTGAAAAGTGTGTGAGTATACCTTAGTAGTGGGACAGAAGGCACGGGATAAGGGAAATGTCTGAAAACCTTTGGGAATATCACACAACCCCGACCTCCTCACTCCTCGCCCCCAAACCTCACCCCTCCCCAGGGCCCCCACTTCCTCACCCTCTCACCCCACCCCAATTCTGGCGCGTGTGGGATGCTGGAAATATTTTTGGGATAGCTGAAGCTCGTGCGCTTGGAGAGATGGCTTTACCTGGGAAGTCACTGGCAGCTGTAGCAGACTGCGAGCTCACGAGCCTTACCACGGGAGCTGCTTCATTTAAGAAACAATCCAGTACTGTATCCTGAACACACCAGTTCTCTCTGTCTCGTGCATTACCTTTCGTGTGGATCTCCCCATCTTCCTGCCTGACGTACAGATCGCTGCCAGGACTTCCCGGATCCTTCTCAACTGTTCTTTTCTCCTTCCTCAATCTATTCTCACCCTCCCTTGCGGAGAGCCTGCTCGCCTGTGCTTTAATTTGCTTTTCATTTTGTGTTTCAAAGCAACCCTACCCCCACCCAGCCTCCCTCCAGGGATCAAACTTAGAGCCTTGTGCGTGCTGTACAAGTGCTCTACCGCTGAGTTAAAAAAAAAAAAAAAAAAAAAAAAGGTAAATAAAAATGTTTAAAAACCTCCACAATGCAGAATCAGCAGGGCCAGAAAGATGGCTTATCGGGTAAAAGCAACTGTCACACAAGCCTGGTGCCCTGAGTTCAGTCTCTGGAACTAGCATAAATATGAGAAGAGAAAACCAACTTTACAAAGTTAACCTCTATCATCCGCGTATATGCCATAGCACATATGGGCCACGCGCATACATCATACACACAACAACAACAACTAAAATCATTTAAAATTTAGAACCAACACAGTAGTGCCTTTGCTTCTATAGGACCCAGCCCCCCTGATGAGCTCCCAGAGGTTATAGCATTCATTCTATGGCTGGTAGAATCCATATCTGGGAAAAACCTATTCTTGGACCTTCTAGGGGGAGAATTGGTTTCTGCCTTGAGGAGATGAGTTCAGTAGAGACTTGGTGACCACCTGTCGAGGTTCATGCATACAGTTCCCTTCAAAACTGTTCGTTCTCCCACTGTGGAGCCTGTTCAAATGGTGCTAACAGCTGGTAACCGTGCCCAGCACATTCCACTGATGAGTGTCTCCTACAGGAGGTCTTAATGTCCTGTGTCGGCTGCACGGGAGGATGCTTTCTCTGAAAACTGGTTTATAGATCTGTGCCTACAGAAGGAGGCAGCAGATGCCGATCGGGGAGAGGCTTCTTGGAAGACTGACTTCACAATCAAGTCTCCGGACTCAGCAATAGCCATGGAGATGATGACACAGCTGGATGGTTGTCCTGCCCTCTCGAAGCCTGGCATCTCGTGACTGAGGAGGTGGATGTAAGAAGGTGCTGTGAGTCTGGTTTGGAAGTTGCTTACAGCCCTTCCACCTGCATTCTCCTGATTGGTACCCAGTCAACACATCACAAGCAAGCACAAATCAGCCAGGGAAATGTGCTCCAGCTGATGCCCTAGAGGGAGCAGAAATGTGGTTAATGACTTATTCCACTCTACTACCTGTTCCAACAAGATGAGAGCTACGCGTTGACGGCTGGATTTAAATATATAGGAGATTGGTGATGGTGGTAGTTCAGTCTTGATAGAGAGTTAACTGTATGATCCTGATTGGAATGGGTTCGAGAGAGAATTGAAGACAGCAACTGTTTAAAGCAAAGACTAATTTGGGAGCTGGGCAAATGGACCAATAAGTAAAGTACGTCACATGCAAGCAGGAGTTTCTGAGTTCAAAACCCCAGGACTCATGTAAAGAGCCAAACATGGGAAGTGGAGGCTGGAAAGATGTCTCAGCAGTTAGAAGTACTTGCTGATCTTCTAGAAGACCCAGGTTTAACTTTCCAACACCTACATGTTGGTTCTGTAACTCTAGTCCCAGGGGATCCAATGCCCTCTCCTGGCCTCTGTGGGCCCTGCACGTGTGTTGGGTCCTATACACATATGGTATACAGATATGTAGGCAGGCAAAACTCAAGTACATACAAAATAAAATAACTTTTAAAAAATTTAAAGTCAAGCATATGGCATATACCTATAAACCCAGTTTGAGGGTGGGTGACAGGGACAGGATGATCCCTAGGCAGCCGGCCAATCAGTGTAGACAGTCAATAAGCTCTAGGTTCTGTGAGAGACCCTGTCTCAAAAGTCCAGGTGAAGCAATGGAGGAAGACAGCCAATAGGAGGAAGACAGCCAATATCAAACTGTAGTCTCCATGCACACCTGAATATAAACGTGCACGTGTATGCAACATACACACACCACACACACACACAAAGTTGAATACTTTTAATAGATGTTCCTATAAAGGAAAGGAAAGCAATGAGTTAGGAGCTGGAAGAATCACGAGACAAGGAGCTTTCCATTTTTTTATATACAATGAAGAAATAGCAGCATGTTCTTGTGCTGATGAGAATATTCCAGCAGAGAGGAAAATTGATGACACAGGAAAGAGAAGGGAAATTGCTCGAGCAATGTCCTTGAGTAAGCAAGAGAGGCGAGGATCTGGGGATAAGGAAATGGCTGGCCTTGGGAGAACATGGACTGCTTCCCCACTGTAACGGCAAGGACAGCCCCCAGCAGGGCGCAAACATGATGGGCTGAGATGCAGAAGCCCCTCCCTCATCATCTGTGGCTGTCACTGAAATAAGAAGCTACATCAACAGCCAAGACTGAAATTGAGGGAAGGTCTGTCAGGCATTTGGACAGAAGAAAATATGATATAGTGATCTAGGGAGGTGAAAAAAAAAAACCCTGCTCAAATAGTCTTCCCAGTGAACGGTCCAGTGTTTCTGAGATAGTCCAGTCTGAGTCCACACCCAGTGACACCTGCCTTTCTCCACTCCATCTACAGACCTCCATCTACAGGAGTCTTCCCCTGATCCAGCATCTGAAACGGATAATTACCGTAGTAGATGACATTCTGAACACATAGAAGGCCCGGTCGTTGTTGTAATTATCTCACACTTAGCTATCTAGTCGCAGTAACTCTGAACAGGCATTGCTCTTACAAGCCCACTTCATAATAAAGAAAACAAAGCCCATGAACAGATGCCTAAGCTAATTTTGAATTCAAGCCACTGGCTTTAGGGTCCTTACTCCTCCTGACCTTTATACACAGCCAACCTTCTTACCAAAGAGTTCCACATCCACAAAAATCATCCAACCACAAATTAAAAAATACCCATCCCACTGTGTTTGTGCTGAGCAATACAGACTTTCCTTTATCATTATTCCCTAAATGACATGTTATAAACACCTATTTACATAATATTTGCTTTGTGTTGGTACTATAAGGAGTCTAGAGGTGATTTAAAGTATTCAGAATAAGACATGTTACACCCTATGTAACTACAATGCCATTTTTGATGAAAGCCTTGGACACTCAAAGGTTTTGATATCAGCAAGCTACAAGGGAGCCTGGAATCAAACTCCCCCTGGATACTAGGGATGGTGTGTGTGTGTGTGTGTGTGTGTGTGTGTGTGTGTGGTGTCTGTCTGTCCTCTATATAAGATGTTATAAGGAAGTAATAACAACTAGAGAGTGTTAGTCTTAAAAGGAGTGGATAAGATCCTAAAAGGTCCATAGGCAAGTAGCTGGAAATGAGATTCTGAGCTTGGGACGGTGTTTCAAAGTTTGTTGGTAGCTACCTGAAGTCCCAGAAAGCCTAGGAGCAGAGACTGAGCCATTGGCGTGAGCTGGGACAAGTGAAAAGGAAAGGGAAACTCCCTCACGAATCTTCCCTGTCCTCCTACCTCTTCATCATTCAGCACATAATGCCTGACTTAGGTTTGTTTGGTTTTTGTTTTTTGTTTTTTTTCCCCACTGTATGTTTTGTTTGTTTTCACGACAGGTAGCATGGTGCTGGAATGGTCACGGCAATGATGCTGGAAATAGTTTCCAGTCAATGAACAGTGAACTTTATAAAGGACCTTATCAATGAAAAAAAAAATCTATTCAATGGACATCTTCCTGTCATTATATCAATTCAATAGTTATGACATTTCTGAGAGTTACAGAGCTTTATTCTCATTTTCAGATAAGAATATTGAAGCTAAGAGATATGGTTGCACATGACCAGGGTTACATAGCTAATAGATGGTGGGGGTGGGGCTTAGGGACAAGCCTGATGGAGTCCGAGGGCTGTGCTGGCTATGCTGTTCCAGCTGCTTCTCTATTTGGAGATGAAGTTCCAAGAGCACTAAGGAACCCTACAGGGCCGCAAGGGCCTCTGGGCCAGAGCCTCTGGGTGAGAGGAACTCCCTTTAATGAAGGCAATTGAGAAACAATCCTCCTCTTTATTTCCCTGTAACAGGGACTCAGAAAAGCTAATTATCTTCCTGTGAACCAGTTAACTATTCAATTTTCTCCATTTGGGTAATTAATTATCAGAGTCAAATGCAGAATCCAACTAATTTTAGAAACGTGCAGCTGTAGGGTCAGCTAGGGAGCAAGCTCAGCTGAGAAAGGAAAAAGAGGTGCCTGCTTCTGCTGAGGTTTACAGGGAAAGAAATGTCAAGAGACCTCAAACAGGAGAAACCAGCTTCAGGCAAGATGGCTGGGATTCCCTTTGCATCTCAGCGCTAGCAGCCAGTGTTCTGCACACTGGGAAATAAAAGCTGCTATCGCAGCTGTAGAGGCAGGGGCGTTGCCTCTTCAGTGTCTATTGCTGCCCCCTTCTATCTGAGGGACTGATGGACATATTACACGCCATTGGTTCTCAGATTCTCATTTGAAGCCAGTTAATAAAAGGATGTGTAAAAGAATAAGAGGAAGCTGGGCAGTGGTGGTGTATGCCTTTAATCCCAGCACTTGGGAGGCAGAGGCAGGCAGATTTCTGAGTTCGAGGCCAGCCTGGTCTACAGAGTGAGTTCCAGGACAGCCAGACTATACAGAGAAAGCCTGTCTTGAAAAACTAAAAAAAAAAAAAAAAAAAAAGCATGTGCAAGACCATAGGTAAACACATACACACACACACACACACACACATACATACAGACATGCACATACATGCAGACACATACAAACACACCATACACGCAGACACACACACACGCATTAAAAAAAAAAAGAATAAAAGGGAGGGACAGAAAGGAAGAGACACATACAGGCAGGGAGAGAGGAAAGGAGACAGACAGACAGATAGACACACAGAGACAGACAGAGACAAACAGGGAGACTGAAAGACAAAGACAGATGGAGAGAGAGAATCTTAATCCCACCCCTGATTATCAATACATGCTAATATCAAGAGCTAGGCATAGCTCATACCTAATATCAAGGAAGTTAGGCACTTCCAGCCTCCTTATCAGGGATGGGTAAGACAACTTTCTCACAGTCCTGTTGTCAGGCTATGGCAGAAACTGTGATTTGAGCTCAACTGCTTCTAACCCCATAACATCACAGCCTCTAAAGTGCCATGCTACCTGTACAATTTTCAGAGCACTACCAGGTGGGGTGTTAGGAATATCTGGCATCATGGGGGTTATAGAGCCACTTGGTTCACTAAAACAAAGATAGCTGGTCCAAAATATTCAACCCCAGCAAGCTCCCTTGGGGCAAGAGAATGCTCCTTCCATTTGCTAAAGATCTAGAATTTTTGCTATTTCCTACTGCCTTGGGCTCCAAGGAGTAGACCTGACTATAAACTCCATCTCTAGGGCCAGTTGCTTAGGGAAAATGTTGCTGATGGTTTTGTTGAGCACTCAGTGCATGCCGATGCATGCTAACCACCTTAACATGTGCTCTTCCCCTTCATCGTGGTGATGAGCCAAGAGTTTTTCTGATTGGACTGTACAAACAAATGAACTCAAACATAGGATTTAGTTCTTTTCTTCTTGATTGAGGAAGCTGAATTCAAACCTAGGCAGTTAGTCTTCAAAACCTACAAATGCTAACAAAGGGTTCATTGTCTAGGTCAATGAGGCCCTGGCAAAAGAAGTGAAGTTGGGAGGGAAGATGAGGCAAGGGAAGGAGGGAGGGGGAGCGGTAAGGGGATGACTCCAAACCATGGACAGCTCCTCCGTGGCCCTTTGTGTAGGTTCCTAGATGGATTTGTCTTTCCTACTATGTCTGCTCACCATGAAGAGCCCTGTCTCCTTGCAGTGGGAAATTGCCCTTGGACTGACTTTTAAGAACCAGGTACTTTGACTTAAAACAAGACCCTGAGATTTTCTGCATCAGGCACATGCACCTTAGTGCTGGGGACACCCACTCTCTGAGATGTTGGGGTTTTCTATAAGGCAGGACAGGCAGAGAATCACTACCCACACCAACCCAACACCCTCCCATTCCTCATCAGGCATGCTTTTCTCACAATGTCTGCCCTTTGTCCTTTCTACTGGACAGCCAATCTCTTCTCTATCTGCCGTCCTTGCAAATGCTCAAAATTAGCCCTACCTCTTTTTGCCAGGTGTTGTGGGAGTTTCCAAGTTCAAAGCCAGGCTCCCTGCCCCAAGCTGCTGGCCCAAAGCCTCAGCAGGTGCAGCATGGTTGCTAAGCAACATCTCCGGATCTCTGTATGTTCCTGTCATGTGGTTGTGGTTGCTACGGAAACAAGTCCTCTGGCATCCCATGTTGCAGCAAGGTCTAGGCAGTGGTATGTTATCTGAGGCCTAACAAAACAAATCCTGTTATCCCATGTTCTGATGATTTATGATTCCTTAAGTCTGATAGAGGTGCAATTAGCCATCAGATGGGCCCGTGTATTGTCCCCCAGCTAATAGTTTTTAGAAGAGAAAGGCTAAAGTAGAGGAGGGATGGTCATTTGTTGGGCATTTATGGAGGTAGTTCCTGTGGGGTGGTTAGCAGCTGGCTTTACATGAATATATTAACAGGCCAGGCTCTGAAGCAATCTGTTACCCAGATTTGAAGGGTAAGAACATTTGTCCTCTGTGTGGACTAGAGAGTTGTACCAGGGTCTAAGGGCTACCAGAAAAGCCCCTCAATTCCATGTCCACTGTCCAGCAGCTCCAATGCTAACAAAGGGTAGATGTCATACCACGGGTGCTATAGGCCCTTGAGGGCTCAGGCCCCAGGGTCTTCCCAATCCAAGCTTTCTAATGATCTCTATATGGGATTAGACTCAGAAAAAAAGTAAAACATTAGGGGCAAAAGATGAATGGATAGGCAATTGGAGAGAAAATACAAGCTAGTGAAGATGTATAAAAATGAAATGATAAAAATTCAAAATATATGGAACAGAGAAATAGATGGGATGGAATGGTCATAGGGCTGGCAAAGCCCAGGGAAAAGAGTTGGAATGTTCCAAAAAAAAAAAAAAAAAAAAAAAAAAGACTCGTTTCAAGATTCCAAGGAGCAGCCAGTACAAACACTGGAAATATTTCTACCCCGAGTCACACTTCAGAAAGCACCAGAGCACTGATAACCATGAGAAGAGCCTAAAGCTTCCAGAGACTAATAGTGATTTTTAATAGAAAATGACAATGATCAGGGTAACACAAAATGCCTCAACCCATGTGGACAGACAGTCTCTACCCCCAGGAAAAACCTCCATCTGTTCATCTTTTAAATTACAGCTTTTCTTCATTCCTAAAGATGTTTTTATTTTCTTTATCCAGTTGATCCCCCTATAATATCTTGCCTTTTTAGTCATAGCATCAGTGTATAATCTTGCCTTCTTCCTATGTGGTCTGGAATTTCTCATAATTATACTTGTGAGCCTGGGTTCTATTTTTCCTATGAGAGTGTTTTCAAAAGACTCAGTGTTCTCATTTCATTTCTTTTGTTGTGATATAAAAAAAATACCCTGATACAAGAGTAGCTCGGAAAAGAAAGTATTTATTTGAATTACAATTCCAAGTTAGAGCCCATGATAGCAAAGAGGTAAAAGCAACTGGTCACATCTACATTCAAAAGCAGAAACAGAATGCCAATTTTATTGGTAAACTCACTTTCTCTATGTCCATACAACCCAAACCCAGGGAATGGTGCTACCCACAGTGGACTGGTTCTCCTCACATCAATTAATATAGGTAAGGCAATTCCCACAGATATACCCCAAGGCCCACCAGATCTAGAGGATCCCTCATTGAGCCTGGTATCTTCTGCTGGACTTGAAGAAGGAGCTCTGTGAATCTTTATGCTGGGCTTTGAATCAATCTTTCTGTTTTAACCTCATCCAGCCACACTAATACCTGTGCCTTTGAGGGGGGTTGCCAATGACGTCAAGTTGTTGTTTCTTGGCTTTCCCATTGCCACGTGAGGATTCTATTCTCTGCTAAGTCAGCTGTCATCCACTTACATGTTTTCTAGGTTGTGTGTGTGTGTGTGTGTGTGTGTGTGAGAGAGAGAGAGAGAGAGAGAGAGAGGAGAGAGAGAGAGAGAGAGTTTTCTGAACTCAGAAGTACAAGTAGCATTAAATTAACTGTATTACCAGAAAGACCCAGTTTGGGTCACAGCTCATAAAAACTGCATTATTTCTGAAGTTCTCTGATCAACTCTACAGGCAGGTCTACAGGAGAGCATCTGATCTCCAGTTTTAAAATTGTGTTATTGATGCTTTCAAGTATTGTTTTCTCCGATCTCTCAGTTGTGTAGATTTAAACCTTTTTAAAAGTTGTGTAGATTTAAACCTTTTTAAAAGGTGTCTTAGTTAGGGTTTTACTGCTGTGAACAGACACCATGACCAAGGCAAGTCTTATAAAAAACAACATTTAATTGGAGCTGGCTTACAGGTTCAGAGGTTCAGTCCATTATCATCACCAAGGAAGTCAGGACTGGAACTCAAGGAGGTCGGGAAGCAGGTGCTGATGCAGAGGCCATGGAGGGATGTTCCTTACTGGCTTGCTTCCCCTGACTTGCTCAGCCTGCTCTCTTATAGAACCAAGACTACCAGCCCAGAGATGGCACCACCCACAAGGGGACCTCCCCTCCCCCCCCCCCCCCCCCCCCCGTGATCACTAATTGAGAAAATGCTTTGCAGCTGGATCTCATGGAGGCATTTCCCCAACTGAAGCTTCTTTTTCTGTGATAACTCCAGCCTGTGTCAAGTTGACACAAAACCAGCCAGTACAAAAGGTCTGTACTTGATAGAATCTTGTCAGACAGTGTTAGTCTTTACATTGAAAAACAATCAGTCCTAAAACATCCAGTACCTAGACTAAATGCAAACACTAGCTCTACCATCCTGGCTTGGATGTGTACTATCTGTTTAACCATTGTGTTGCTAGTAACAGACAGCACTGACTGGTAACCTTGTAAAGAGCAGAGGTTTATTTTGCCTTTTGGGTTTGGTTCAGGTTTGAGGGGCTCCATTTGCTAATAGCTTTTCTGCTGTCTGAGTCTCAGGGCAATCCAGGCATCAGCATGAGAGATGGGGAACATATAAAAGATCTAGCCAAACCAGCTCTCAGTCAACTCATCCTTGAATTATTTCTTTACCCTGTTCATTCATTCATGAAATAAAAGCCCTAATGACTTCTTAAAGGCTCCACCATTTAATATCTCATAAGGGGTTCTATGTTTAAACATAAGGCTCAGATAGGGAAAACTATATCCATATCATATAGCACATAGGTAAGTTTTAGAAACTCTCTGTGCCTCAATTTCCCCATCTATAAAATAGAGATAACAATAGCAAATATTTCATAGGACTATCTAAACTCCTAGAATAATGCCCAGTAGACATCAAACCATTCTGTCCATGTTCTTGATTATGATTATTTAGTATTTATCATGTGCCAACATCCGTGGCAAGAACCAGGTTTGGGAAAACCAAGAAGAACACGGCAATTTAATTTCTACTCTTTCTGGTGTCATACTGGAATAACCAGTTTTCCCACTCCAGTCTATACCATGTAAATATGTTATGCGCCTAAGTAAATTATCAAACAGGAGGAAGTTCTGGTTGTACAAACACAGCTGGCAACAGTGTAAATAGACTATTCAAATGATGTGAGGGCTAGAGAGGTAGGGCCATTGCTTTCAAATACAGTTGAATTATACAAGCATAGTGGGTATCGGCACCATTTCCAATTGACTTGTCCACATAGCTACTTCTGAGCACCAAAGTCATGTGCTTGTCACTTGTTTTGCAGGGCCAATGACATACATGCTTTGGGAAATAACCCCACTCTGACCCCATGTACCCTAAGCAAAGTCTCTCTGTCTGTTTCTGTCTCTCTCTCTCTCTGTCTCTCTCTGCCTCTCTCTGTCTCTGTCTGTCTCTGTCTGTCTCTCTGTCTCTCTCTCTATGTCTCTGTCTCTCTCTTACTTATCTAAAAAGTCCTTTAAATAAGCATCCTAGTGGTTTCCTTTCTTCTGGTTGCCTTGCCTTTTCTCTTCTTCCCTCTGCTTTCTCAGATCACGCTGAGCAGGCAGCAAACCTGCAGGTTTTGCAATGGAGAACCTGCTGTTCAGCTTTAAAACAAAAAACAAAAACAATTTGTAAACTTTCCTGACAGAGGGAGGAAGGGAAGCCCATCGATGTACAGAAAGGCCAGACAGCCCCAGGCCCAGCTTCTAGCCAACAAGACTTCTTTAGCATTAATGCACGCACTGGCAACTGGATTACCATCATGAATGAACCACGGGGCTGAAAATGACTAGACTTGAATTTCTGTTACGGTTTTGGAGGCTTTCATTATATAGCCAAGGTTCTCAATCCTTCTGCCTCATCCGCAGCATTCCTAATGCTGGGATCCTAGTGTGTGCCACTACCACATGTGTAGACATCTTTAGAGTGACAGCAACCCTCCCACTCTTAGGAAGATGGGATTATTTAAGCTATGACTTAGTTAGGTTGTTTAGTGCTGTGAAGACACAGTGACTATGATAACTCTTATAAAGACAAACATTTAATTTGGGACTGCCTTACGGGTTCAGAGGTTTAGTCAAGGCAGGAAGCACGGTGGTGTGTAGGCAGACATGGTGCTGGAAAAGAAAGGAAGAGTTCTACATCTGGGTCAACAAGCAGCAGAAAGAGAGAGAGAGAAAGAGAAAGAGAGAGAGAGAGAGAGAGAGACAGAGACAGAGACAGAGAGAGACACAGAGACACAGAGACAGAGAGAGACTGAGCTGAGCCTGGCTTGAGCATTTGAAACATCAAAGCCCGCCCCCAGTGACACTCTTCCTACAACAATGCCACACAAATTCCAATAAGGCCATACCTCCTTAGAGCACCACTCCCTGTGAGCCTATGGAGGCCATTTCCATTCAAACCACCACAGGACAGGCTACTAATGTCTCCGTGATCTACCACTGCGTTGATCGGTTTTGAAACAAGCAAGAGTCGTCAGAGAAGAGGGAACCTCAATTGAGTAAATGTTCCCATTAGATTGGCAAACTCCTCCGCAGCTTCTGCTTCAGTTCCTTCCTCCTGGTTCCTGCTCTTTCTTTGATCTCCTGCGGTAATGACGAACTGGTACCTGGAAGTGTAAGATGACATAAGTCTAAATTGCTGTTGGTCATGGTGTTTATCTCAGCAACAGAAACCTGGCTAAGACAGTCAGCCTCTCCTTGAACAGTTCTCCCTTTAATAGCCTGTGTTTTGATTGACCTCATCCCCAAGTTCATCCCAAACCCCTGATTCCAGGCAAGAACTCCATACCAAGCAAGGACCCTGGTGTGTGCGCCTCACTGTGCTTCACCCTGGGGTTATCATGAGAGATTTATAGACACATTATAGACACTATAGACACCCACCGATACACTGTTGAGAATCTAAGGTTTATAAAAGTGCCTTGTGTAAGGACTCTTCCAGTTGTCCCATTTATAGTATGTTCCCATTTCTCAGAAATCAGAGTTAAGTATCTTTTCCCTTTGTTTAATCTCCATTTCTGTCTCTCCAACAAGCACATGAGATATAAAGAAGCAGAAACCACCTTTTTCAACCACGATTTGTCCAAGAAGAGGGCTTTGATTACTAAATTGTTGTGGCTTCTTCTTTGTATGGGGTGAGTTTTCTCTCTGGAAGCCCTTCATACACTTCCTACTACAAGCTAATGCCAGGGACTCTAAAGAAATACTCCTAGATCTGTCCATACACCATATGTAGGCATAGATTAAATCAAGCTGGCAGACGATATTTCTTGATCCCAGGAGAGATTTTGTAATTCATTTTCATGAGTCTGTTTACACTCCATAGAAATTGAAAATATGATTCTTCTAAGGAGAATAGGATATATTGAGGAACCAGGATCCACTGGGTACTTCTTCAGAGTACAGTTTTTAGGAACAACAATGATAAATAGCACTTGACTAAAAGATCTTAAAATACAAGCAAATACTATTCCCTAACTCACTCTGGGAACAAAGTCACTGGGTCTTATCCATGTCCTGTGTTTAGGCTGTGTCTGGGAGTTTGTCCACACTGCATCTTATCCAAATCCAGAGTTAGCAGGTTAAGGACGACCATGTCTGCTCCTCGGCAACAGGAAGGCAGGTGGCTGTGTTTAGCATGAGGTTAGACGTTAAGTCCACACAGATTACCTGTGTCCCTGAATAGTACTTGGGCTACAGCAACTCATCTTCAGGCTGATTTTCAGACTGTGGGTGGAGAGAAAAAACTCCTCTGATGTCTTGAGCACCACTTCATCAAGCCCCATTCTAGATTCTTATTGTGGGCCCAAGGTCCAAATACAAAGCTTTCTACTTATTTTCTCTTTGGGGGACCGTGGATTTCTCTGCATTGCACATGGCCAGAAAAGCCTAGAAGTCTTTTTTCCTTCTAGGAAGTGAGAGGATTTAACTTATTCCTACCTGGATTTTGAAACATTGGGCAGAATGGTCTGAGGAAAAAAAAAAACAATTTATAACTTGATAATAAAGCTTTTCCAATCAAACTTCTTAAGGAACAGCTAAATCTGATCTACAGAGCCCTCAGAGTGGCCCTGTTGCTGTTCTTTCCAGAGTCTAAAATTAGTTATTCTTTGAAATTCTGTGGACTTCCCTTTAGTCTCTCAATAAATCGCTCTTGTTACGTTTAGGTTACTGAAAAATCTATATCTGTTATACACCACCAAAGACTCCTATCTAATTCAGTAGGGATGGCTCTCATCCTGTCTCCTACTGTCTCCTAGATCTAGTGGCTGTGCCTCTTCAAAATGACCACAGGCCTTTCCCCCGTCACTGGGGTTCTCCCTTTCCTCGGGAGTCATTGGCCACGGGCACAGGAGAGCAGAGGAGTCAGAAGCCATGAGCAGGGTTAGGACAACTGTGAGCATGGTGGAAGGACATTCAGAGAGACAGCTTCAGTGAGACAGCTCAGTTTTATGTATATATTAGAGAGTATATAAGGGTTTGGGGAGTCATGTGTGGGAAGGGTTGATTGGTCATAACAGTACCTAATCATCATGTGGTGGGGAGGGCTGAAAGTCTGGGGGTGAGGACTTGGGTGCTGGAAGCTTCATGCAGCACTTGCAGGAAGCTCTGTGCAGGGTCATCCAGATATGGTCAGGCACCTTGCTTAGAGACACTCTCTAGATAAGGTCGGTGGAGATGGGGAAGCCCCGCTGAGAAAAGGAGGCCTCCATTTTGTACCAAGCTTGGAAAGCTATCTTGAAATGATAGACTACTACCTAAATTACAGGGTTTTCCAACACATCAATTCCAGACAAACCTCGGCTTCTGACCCCTTGTTGTCTTCATTCATCAAGTGAGCATCCATCATCCTTTGAGACGTTTGAGAGATTGAATCAGAAAGACGGGAGAATGGCTTGAGTATAGAGAGAAGCACAGAGAAATGTAGCAAGCAGAAGCCCACAAGGTAGTAGAGTCATCCCATCAGAAGGAGCCTGGCAAAAAGCTAAGACTTGCTGAGAGCTGAAGTTTAGGGTGAGAGAAGATAACAGGATGACCAGAGAGAGAGGCCAAAAGACAGAAAAGTGCAGGCAGAGAAGACCTAACTCATGAGCAAGGTGGGGTTACAAACAATGTCCATTTAGCAGGAGGCTACACACACAGTGCCCTGGGAACACAACACTTCCTGTTCGCTCACAGGAGCTGGGCCAGGAAGAGGCCCAGCTTCTGTCTCTCTGGCTCTACCTCCAAGCAGTTGACATGCCGATGTGGATGGGCAGAGGGCCAGGATGCTATCCAGAGTGATGGGAGAATCTCTTTCTTTGATTATATTAATTTTGAAACTCTCACTTTCCCACGTGACTGAGAAGGGAAATAGGCTAAGTGGTTGAGCTACCTATCCACTGAAAGAGGCCAAAGATGGATGATAAAGTCAAAATCCAGAAGGGAACTTAGAATCTCCCTTCTGCTCTTGGAGCCACTAAAGTGTGGGAATGGGTCTCATGGCAGAGGTTGGGGAAGAAAGGATATTGTACTACTATCCAGGCTTCCAGCTTCCAACAGTGATTCTAAAGTGAAAGGGATTTGTTGAAAGACCATTACATAGCTCAAAGAAGTGATTAGAAGATAAACTGACCTCAGAGAGGCCAGGCAAGATCTTAGCATAGGCAGGTCATCTCTATCAACACCATGATGCTGGATGCAGTCCCTCTTCATGTTTGGTACCCTTTCCCTGCAAATGGAATTGGTGCTCAAATGTGTAGGACTCCTAAATGACAAATATCCTTTTCTGAGATAAGCTATGTCTCCCTTTAGCCCAGGCCAAAGAAATCTCCCCACGTTGCTCCATCTTGTACAACCAAGGGCCAGAAGGGCAGAGAAAGCAAGAGTATCCATTCCCCTCTCGACATATCCCCATCCAAGTCTTGGGCAGAAGAGAGCAGTCGAGATGATGGTGACAGGCAGGTTTCAGGTCTGGGGAATCCTGGGTACCTTCCAACTTTCTGTCAGGTCTTGACTCATCTTAGTTGGCAACTGTGTTAGATAAGCACCAGGCAACACCTGATGGGTAAGTAACTATTAGTCAAAACAGGAGAAGGGTTAGCAAGTTCTGATTTATGGGACGTATGCTCATCCCGCTTGGATCACTGAAATTAATTCTCTGTGGCCATGGAGATAGGCAAAAGGCAGAGTGGAGTGGAATTAGCATGCTAGGGAGTTGGGGATTTCATTCTGGGCCAATGGAATACCATTGACGTATCTTAAATGGGGAACAGGCATGACAGTATCTGTGCTTTGGGAAAGAGGTGGACCAGGTTTATTGCTTTGTTTATTGCCTCGTCCCTAGAACCAGGGAGCTGACTTACACTCAGATGGCTAACAGGTAGAGATTTGACCTACCTTCTGAGAGGAAAGCCAGGGTCTGTGCCATTGGAGAGGGAGACTTGACGCCAGTATGCTGGCTGCCAACAGTGTCCTTGACTGTGAATCCAGACACTACCTGCAGTGTCTTTGCCTTTAGATATTTATGCAATAGCCTCTATCAAGGACATACTCTGTTCCCTATCCTAAGGTCCTGTCCTTCTCTTTCTAGGGTCCCCACTTATTCATGCCTAAGAAAGGCTAGCCAGCACAGCTGGGGACTGAGGCTGGCTGCCGCACCAGAACCGCCTCCTCGGAGTTATGTAAGCCAGAGCAGAAGTCTGGAATGCAGGTTTAAGACAGCGCAGGCTGATGCAAAGGGGTGCTCCTGTGATCTTTGCATCACATCTACAGTAGAAACAGCAAATGTAAATCAAAGTGAACTGTGTAGCAAACTCTATCTAGACACAACATAGAAGAAAAAGAAGCCTGGCTTATCACGGAGTTGCTGTCACTGTGTCTCACGACACTCCCACTTCATGGTACTCTGATGTGAGGCCAGGCTGTCTTACAGTCAGCAACACTGGAGACATAATGCCGAGAAGGCAGGAGCCTCAGCAGGAACTCAGTAATTTGTGTTCCTGACTTGACACATCGTACCTTCTCAGATTTTTCTTTTCTCTCAGCCCTGGATATGTGGGGATATTGGACATTTCTTTTGTTATTGTCCTTGCTGTTGGGGGAGGGTGCTCACACTGCGTCCCTTTTCCCTACAAATTTGATTCTAAGAGAGAGGTACAAACATACAGAGCAAATAAACGGTTTGTTGCTTTTGTGCAGAGCATGGTTAATAATTAGAATTCTTTTCTGTCCGAGTCTACTTCCTTGTATGATAGTATCTGTGTTTAATAAATAACTGAAATAAATAACTGAAAGACTGCCTATATTTGGCCCTTTATGCCTGTGTGGCACTAGTTATTGGAATATTCATTTCATTTCATTCTAAACACTAATGCTTGAGGAAATGGAATCTAAGAGATGGAACACGCACTCTTCAGAGTCTGCATGACCATGCTCCTTCCTTCCCCTTCTCTGAGACTCTGCAAGACCATCAGGCTGACTCTGCAGGCTCCTCTCAGGCTCTTCTGTCAGCTAGACTGTGGGGAGGTGGAGCCTGGTAAGGCTGGAAGGAGATGGGGGATCCACCAGAGTGGTTCTTTCCCCCTCCCCCTGCTGGGTCTCATTCATCCGAGGCTAGCCTCAATCTTACTTTGTAGCTGAAGATTATCTAAAACGTATTGCTTCTACAGGAGCATGCTAATATACCTAGTATATGCGGCACAAGGGATTGAGCCCAGTGCTTGTTGTATGTTAGACAATTGTCCTTCTGGTTAATAGAATAAATATATATATATATATATATATATATATATATATATATATGTGTGTGTGTGTGTGTGTGTGTGTGTGTGTGTGTGTATCATACATATTATATGGTATGTAGTATATATTACATAATTCATAAATTATATAATATATGCTATGTGCTTACATATAAATATATTATATATGTTATACACATAAAAGCATATTATATGTATATGTGTATATGTATCTATGTAATGCATATTACATACACACACACACACACACACACACATATATGTATATATACACACATATCTTCAGTAGCAGCTCCAGACTCCAGCTCCCATTAAACCTGATTGCCATGGTCCTAGCTTCCCATAGTGACCCCGAACCCTGAGTTTTAGTAAGACAACCTCCTGTCTCTCCAGCGTTGAGATGACAGCAGTAGCTTCTGGATGTTGTTTCACTCTCCCATTTGGCTAACCAGTCTTATTATCATCTGTATATGGTCTTCAATAAATCCCTCTGTCTTAAATGATTCAAGAGGAGCTGTTTTCCTGGTAGGACTCTGCCTGGTATATGCAAGGTTAATGGAAAGGGTTATGGAAGAGACATTTTTGTCTTACTTTTATTTTATTATTTCATTATTTGGAGGCATGTCTACTATAGCACAGGTTGGCCTTGAACTTGCTATGTACCTAGGGCTGGTCTTAAATGTCTTATGTCCTTGCTTCTACCCTTTCAATGCCACACATGTGCACCATTTCACATAGTTCTATTTATTTTATTTTATTTTTTTACACATATATACAACATCCCTTCTGCTTCCTAGCCCTTGCCAGGAAACCCATTCCCACAACCCCCTCCTATAGTGCAAAGGGGCAAAAGCAAGAGACACTGTACAGAGCAGAAGGGAGATTCTAAGCTCCCTTCTGGATTTTGACTTTACCACCCACCTTTGGCCTCTCTCAATGGACTAGTAGCTCAACCACCCCGTCCATTTCCCTTCTCAGCCACATGGGAAAATGAGTTTCAAAACTAATCTAATCTAAGAAAAAGATTCTTCTATCACTCTGGATAGCATCCTGGCCCTCTGCCCATCCACATCGGCATGTCAACTGCTTGGAGGCAGAGCCAGAGAGACAGAAGCTGGGCCTCTTCCTACAGCTCAGCTGCTGTGAGCGAACAGGAAGTGTTGTGTTCCCAGGGCACTGTGTGTGTAGCCTCCTGCTAAATGGACATTGTTTGTAACCCCACCTTGTTCATGAGTTAGGTCTTCTCTGCCTGCACTTCTGTCTCTTGGCCTCTCCCTCTGGTCATCCTGTTATCTTCTCTCACCCTAAACTTCAGCTCTCAGCAAGTCTCAGCTTCTTGCCAGGCTCCTTCTGATGCATGGTCCTGCTGCCTCGTGGCTTTGGCTTGATGAATTCCTTTGTACTCTCTACATCCAATCCATTCTGCCTTTGCCAACTGGTCTCTTGAATGTAATCTTCTCCAAGGTTGATAAGATCTGCTGACCACTACACATCCAGAATCTTCCACGGGTCTATTGTCTATGGTTTCTTTGCTCAGAAAGGCTGGTAATATAGCAAAACCGGAGCTAATGCACTCTGCTTTTACCCAGTGATTCATATGCAACTTGTACACATTTAAGCACACCACCTTCACTCATGGCTCTGTTTTAGAGTCTGAGTCTTCAACATGAAGCCCTCCTTGTGACCTACCTTTCTATCTCATTCCCTGTCATTCACCATACCATCTGAGCTTCTCTATGCACAGCTTTAAAAATGAAATCAGCTGTCCCAAGTCTCATGCTTTCTCCTCTCCGGTCTTCTGCACACGTGAGTTTCTTTGTACTTCTCTGTCTCTACCTATGGTTCATTTCTTCTACAGGAGCTAAGCCTGGAATGTTTTCACTCTCCTATCTTGTTGATCATGAACCTTTTTGAGACAAACATTGATACAGGAGGGCGGGTCGTGGGAGGAACACACCACACCACAATCTATTTGATGTCTCTTGCTGGTTGACAGTCAAGAGTTTCAACACAACTGATAGTATTCACTTTTCTGAGGGTTATCTCAAACCATTGTTTCCAACAGTTAACAATGAACTATAGTAAAAAACGAACGTGTAGGGCCAAGCATAGTGTTGCACACCTTTAGTTCCAGCACTCAGGAGACAGAGGCAGGTGGATCTCTGTGAGTTCGAGGCCAGCCTGGTCTACAAAGCAAGTCCAGGACAGCCAGGGCTCTGTTACACAGAGAAACTCTGTCTTGAAAAACCAAATGCTGCTGCTGCTGCTGCTGCTGCTGATGATGATGATGATGATAATGATGGCGATATTGTATTCAATCTTTGAGTTTACCCTTACTGATGTTCCTTTCTCACTCCCAACCCTGCACAATGAACCTCACAAACAACCTTGCAATTTCATTTTACAAGGAAAATTCATTAGGATAAGAGAAACAGTAGGGTCTGGAGAGATGGCTCCGAGGCTAAGATAATTTCTGCTCTTACTGAGGATCAGGGTCTGGTTTCCAGCACCCTCATGGCAGCTCCAGTTCTGATGACACTTGTCATCCTCTTCTGGCCTCCATGGGAACAGTATACACTTGGTGCACACACATGTGCAAGCAAATACATACAGCTAAGCACAGTAAACCAGCTCATTTTTTCTAACAATTGTTAATTTTTTTTCATCGTTGAACCCTATTTGCTGGTTATATACACTGAGCAGTACAGCCTCAAAAGTGCTTCAAAAGCCACAGAATCATGTATATATCTCTGTTAAGACACTAGGCACATCTTTCTTTCTCTTTAGGGCACAAGCTTCAGTTTAAAGCGTGTGCCATCTCTTTCTGAGTAAAGCTCAAATAGCTCTGTATCGACTGTAGTGGTTGAATGAAAATGCCCCCCCCCCCCCTTAGGCTCATAGGGAGTATAGCATTATTAGGAGGTGTGGCCTTGGTGGAGTAGGTGTGGCATTGGTGGAGGACACTTGCCACTGGGCATAGGCTTTGAGATTTCAAATGCTCAAGTCAGGCCCAGTGTCTCTCTCTCTCTCTTCCTGCTACCTGCCAACTCAGACCTAGAACTCTCAACTTCTTCAACACATGTCTGCCTCCATGTTACCATGTTTCCACTAGGGGAACCAGCTCTAATGAAATGTTTTCCTTATTAATAGTTGCCATGGTCACATGTCTCTTCACAGCAACACAACCCTAACTAAGACATCAACTCATCTTGGAATTCTTTCCATTGGGGTAAGAAGCTCATCACAGCAGAGAATTTTCCTTTGGGGGAAAATTCCTCAGCCAGCAGCCCAGGGATGCATCTCCCACTTGAGTGAACAAGCTGGGGCAAGAGTGACATTTCAGCAACTTTTGTGGCTGGCTAGGGAGTCAGAAAGTCCCTAACAGCTAACTCAGCGATGACCCACAAACATTCTACCCTAGAGTGTGGAAACACACAGCGTGTTCCCTTGTTAGTTTCCTATGCCTGACTCTCAGAGCTCAATTTTGGAAGATGTGCAAAAAGGTCCTATGACTTTTCCTGGGGAACAGAGATAGGGCACTGGCAGACCAAAGAAGGGAGTCTATCTAAGACCTATTTGGTGAACCAATGAATTTTCTGGGGACACTTATAAGAGCGTGGATGACTGACTCAACGACACGTACAGCACAAGTACATCTCATGAGCAAACAACAGACATCGACATTATGGAAGAGTCACACCCTAGTCAACTGTTTATCTATTATATAAATATATATCCATTTATATCTATCTATCTATCTATCTATCTATCTATCCATCCATCCATCCATCCATCTATCTATCTATCTATCTATCTATCTATCTATCTATCTATCTATCTATCTCTACATCTATGTATTATCTTCATGGGAAGGAAAAGATTTTGTGAGGGTCTTGTGACATCCTGTAAGCCTCATGAACCCTGCCTCCTGTCCTTCCTTCCAGTAGAGAATATTAATAGCCCAGATCCGACAAGTGTCTTCTGCAGGTGATTAAGCTACTCTGATTGATGGTGCGACCCAGAGAATACAGATACAAGACAGCCAAATCAAGCGTTCTAGAAACATTTTAGTGGAGTCCTGCTGTTCCTTCCCTGTGAAGAAGCCAGCTCAAGGACAATTACCTCTGCAAGATTAGGTTCTAAGAGCACTTCTCTCCAAAGGGTCCCAAGAGCCAAGAACTCACCGTAGCAACCTGGGTACTTCTTTGCCTGTTGTTCTCCAGGGTGTTGGGCTCTCTAGCTACTTTTATCTCAGTTCTGTAGAATGAACTCATTGCCTCTTATTCTGTTTATTTCTGTTGTGATGCTGATGGACTCCTAGGCAGCAGAGACTTGGTTGATTTGCCTCCTCACATGCCTGAAGCAGTGTGGAAGGGGCAGAGTGACAAGGAGACATTTGGAAGCAAGGTTTGGGCCCTCTGGTCATAAGGAGGCCTGGCCTCGTGCCTATAAAACCAAGGAGGAGGTCAGAAGAGTTAGGGTCTGGGCTTGGATCTACCCCAGGAGTGTAGCAGAGATAATGGGAACTCTGTCAGGTCAGAAAGGATTTAAGAGGTCTGTAGAGTTTTTACTGCAGCCTAGCCTTCAAGACTCTCCCACCAGGCAGCCAGAATTAGTGATGAGGAGTCCAGCTGGCAGGTGATACAAATCAAGAGATATATGATGTCCTCATAGCAAGACTGGGAAAAGAAGCATCCTTCATAGAAAGTTGAAAAAAACAGCAAATCCCTCAATCAAATAAACCAGACCCAGAGTGAGAGAGCAGCTCCATGAGTCAGAGCCTAAGATGGGAAGGAGAGACTCAGAAACACCCTTATCCATTCATCACTTGATGCTGGGCACAAGGGATACACAGATCACAGGCCTGGCCCCAGAGGAAATCCATATTTGACTTTGATGGGCAGCCATATGTATGAGCAGGAACCACAATCAAACATAGCTAAAGCTATAGCAGGATTACCATGGGGCCTGTGGAGTGTGGAAGTAAGGACCTTACTCAGCCATTTGTGTAGGAAAGTCTAGACGTCCTTCATTGTGGAGGTAAGTTGAAGAACATAAAAACAGTTGACAGACTGAAAAGAAACCCAGCTGTGGCCATGGAGGCAGGGTATAGAGAAGGCCATTTGGGGTACTGCAGATTATTGCATGGGCCTGGCTGTCTAATAATCTATGCAGCCAATGTTGCACACACTGATGAAAGGTGGGGAGAGGATGCACTCCTGGCTATGATATTTATGATCTCACCTAGAGATTATCACTCTACAGCCTTGGCTCCAGTCACATGACACCTCCTCATAAGGAAGGAAGTTGATGACAGTTCTGTGGTGATTTAAATAAAAAATGGCCACCATAGACTCATAGGGAGTGGCACTATGAGGAGGTGAGGCTTTGTTGGAGTAAGAGTGGCCTTGTTAGAAGTGTGTCACTGGGGTTGAGCTTTGAGGTTTCAGATGCTCAAGCCAGACCCAGTGTCACGCTCTCTTCCTGCTTCCGTCAGATCTGGATGTAGAACTCTCAGCTCCTTCTCCAGCACCATCTCTGCCTGAATGGCACCATGCTTCCTTTCATGATGACAATGGACCAAACGTCTGAACTGTAAGCCAGCCCCAATGAAATGTTTTCCTTTATAAGAGTTGCCACAGTCATAATGTCTCTTCACAGCAATAGAAATAGTTAGCTTCTGTTGTTGTTTTTCTTCTTATAGATGCAGGATGCTGACTTAGCCTGACAAAGGCAGAAAAATAGTTGATGCAAGAAATAAGAGGAGACTGAACTTGATAGGTTCTTGTGAGTCCAAGAATTAACCTCAGCCATACAAGATTCCAGGGCAATATGACCACTTTTGTCAGATTGATCATTGAACCAGCCTCACCTGGCTGGTCCAGGAAAGAGAAGGAGCTAGACCTGCAGCTGGGTCCCTACATGTCAAAGAATAGAAATTAGGGGATGGTACAGGTGCCCTGGGTATGCATTTTCCAAAAGTGACCTGAAGGGATCACAGCTTTAGGTAGGCACAAAGGGAGACAGTTGTATCTCTGGCTATCTGTATGCTGAGGCATAGGTAGCAACACACCATCTCCAAACAAAACAAAAACACTGTGTAGCATTAGGTGCAAAGTTCAAATGCAACTGTGTGTCCTTGAACAAATTACCTAGTCTCTGAGCCACTGCATCCTCAGCTATAAGATAAAGACTGTTGTGCCTGTTGCCTAAGATTGTCTGGAAGTATAATAGCCTGGCGCTTGATGGATGTTCAGTTAAAGGGAATTCTCTTCTGCTTCATGCCCCAAGACCTTGTTTCAAAAAACCCAGAAAAGGAATGAGTGGAAGCATACATACATACATACATACATACATACATACATACATACATACTGAGCTATTTCAAATCTCAGTACCTGTGAAGCCAAGACAGGAGGATTTTAATTAAGTTCTTGGACAGCCTGATCACCAGAGTGAGACACTGTCCCCAAGACAAGAGAAAACAGAGAGAGAGAGAAAACTTACAAAAGATAGAATTACATGAATGCATTTTGATAACTATTAACCATATACAAACACTGTATATGTGCAAATATATAGCCATATATCTATATTTCATTAACAAAGTGGTAAATTATAGCCATAAAATATAATTCTCACTTATAAGGGATAAATGGAATATGCTTCCTTTCAATTTACCAGTAATTTGTATTATTTGTGTGGGTGTGAACTATTTGTTCATTCTTTTTGACCATCTTTCTGATAGAAGTTGACCTTTTCTTATTGGTGAATATGAGTTCTCTGTGTATGTTATTTTAACTTTTTAATTATCACATTTGTTGCAAATTTTGTTCTAGTTTTTCATCTTTATTTCTACTTTATTTCTAGCGTTTTGGTTATACAGAAGCTTAAAACTACTAAGTGAGCAGAATCGCCAGTGAGTATGTGTTAGTCCATGTTATGTTGCTATAATAAAACACCTGAGAGTGGGTGCTGTATGGCTTTTGGGCTTACAGTTTTACCAACTAGGAATTCAAAGGCATAGTGCTGACATTCACTCAGCATCTGGAAGGGAGGGGGTGAGGACTTCCTGCTACATAATAATGTGGCAAAGAGCATCCCATGGAGAAGCAGAGTTGACATTCTAGCTTGGGTCTCCGTCTTTGGATAAATTCTCTAATGCCAAGCTGGACATGGTGGCTGAGGCCTACGGTCCAGCCCAGGAGCAGCTTAGGGAGATGAGAGGATTATGACTTTGAGGACAGCCTGGGCTACATAGAAATATCCTACTTTTAAAGTATTGACTAATAGAATTACAAATGCCATTTTGGAATCCCATCTCATGACTTCATATAATCCTAAGGAATTGATCCCAAGCATGGATAAAAGATACAACTCCCAACACGTGGCCTTTGGGATCATGTTTGCCAGATAACCTTTCACAACACACAATACTAGTTGGGCCTCTATCACACAAGGCTTAGATTATCTAAGTTTGGTTTAGACTGTCTCAGATTGAATGCATCTTACATTATAGCTTCTAATCTTATTACTTGTACTCCAAAATGTGCATTGTATTTTGTTGTTAAACTTTTTCTTTCTGTGAAGGTATAAGAGCAAAAAGGATATGAATTAACCATACAGACTTGGGTATCCTGATACTATCCCAAGTCATCTTTCTCATTGAAATTAACTGACTTAAAAGCTAGTTTTTACATTGGTTTGTGAATTTAGGTAGTGCAAATCTTCCCTAAAAATAAGTTTCTTCTCTGTGCAAACAACAAAAAAATATATATTTATTAGCAGAGTTTGAGAGTTAGAATCCAAGTGTTAACTACTGTGGGCTTTTCTGAGAAATGTTAGTCTCTCCCCTACCCCTTTTCCTGGGTAAAAACCCCAACATTCCCATGAATGGGGAGGGGAGACTACAGTCAAGGATTTCTCTCAATAATAAGTCCTGTCCTGAGTAGGTTTATGTCCATTTGACAAAGCTAGAGAAGGGACCCTCAATTGAGAAAATGCTTCTGTAAGATGGGGTGGTAGGCAAGTCTGTAGGGCATTTTCCTAATTAGTGATGGATGTGGAAAGGCTCAGCCCATTGTAGGTGGGGCCACCCCTGGGTTAGTGGTCCTGGGTTCTATAAAAGAGAAGGCTGAGCAAGCCATGAGCAGCAAGCAAGTAAGCAGCCCCATCCATGGCCTTTGCATCCAGATTCTTGCTCTGTCCTGCCTGAATTCCTGTCCTGACTTCCTTCAGTGATGAGCAATGATATGTAGTGAGTAAAGTGTATGCAAAATAAACCCTTTCCTCCCACAGTTGCTTTGGTCACTGTGTTTTATAACAGCAATAGAAACCCCAGCTAAGACAAATACCAAGGAATGAGGCTGGAATGGTGGGTCAGCAGTAAGAACAAGGACTGCTTTGGAAGAGGACCAGGGTTTAGTACTCTACACGCCCACAACTCAAAACATCCATAACACCAATTTCAGGGAATCTGGTGTCCTCTTCTCATCTCCACAGGTACCAGGCATGCATGAGACACACATACCTACATGGAGGCAAGACATTCATCCGCATTAAATAAATAAGCTAAAAAAAATATGAGTAAACGTACCAAGGAGGTATAAAAATAAATCACATAATCATATTAATTCCTAATCACACCCACACCATGATTAAATACTTTCTAAGTCCCCGGGACTGTTTGTGGAATACTGTGTAAACAGTATTAGTTTCTTATTTACAGACGAAGTAGCGACTCAGCTAAATGGAGTTATCTTACCAAAGTTACAGAGTGAGGAAAGCGGTACTAGGTCCTGGGGAGCTAGCTCAGTTGATTATGCACATGCAGGGCAAGCGTGGGGACCTGGCTTTGATCCTCCTAAACCCATTTTTAAAAGCCAGGTGTAGTGAAATGCTTGCAATTTCAACACTGGGGAAGCAGAGACATGTAGAACCCTGGGACTTCCTGGCCAGCCATTCTAGCCAATCCGTGAGTTCTAAACAGGGTTCAGAAAAGTGGACAGTGTATGAGGAGAGGCAGCTAAGATTGTTCTGCATCCTGAACACATATGTACACGGTGCATGTGCATCCATACACACAAAAGCACCTGCACACACACAAATAGGGATGCATCCCTACAAGAGTAACAAGTAGCACTGCCAGAGTTAGAACCTCGACCATTCTTGTTTCTTTGTATTTGGTTGTAAGAATACTATGACCCTGCCTTGACTCTCACTTTAGCTTAGGAAGTGTCACTGTTTTCTCACCGACAGTTGCAATAATGCATTGGTAAGTACTTTTCCATTCATTGCTACATTTCTTCCTGATTTTCTGGATCCCCTGCACAAAATGAGTCACATGAGCACTCAGAGATCTCCTGCCAAATCTCCGTTGCCAGAAAGCACGAGCTTCAATTCCTCTGCTAGATGCTCAGAGACCGTGGCAGATTCGAAATATAAAGGGTTCCTTGTCCCCCAGCCAGCAGAGTTAGCGATTGCTGACACATTCCATATAAGGTTTGGGACCTCAAGAGGAAAAAAAAAAATGTCTTTCCTTAACCATTTTTCCAAAGGATTGATTTAGTTCTTTACTTTCTGAATGGAGACCTGGAACTTTATTTACCAGCTTTAGATGCGTTGGCAGTGCTCACACACCTAAAATGGACCAGTCCATAATTGAATTGAGTTATTTGGGAGATGTAAAAATACACTGTGCAATTTCATTTTATGTGTTGCTATTTTTATGTGGGCCAGAAAATGGGGACTAGAGAGGGAGGCTGCACTGTGCAGAAGGAACAAGAGAGAGCACACGGGAAGAACAACGGAGGTGGGTTGTAATTACCACTTACCTCTGCCAGCTACTGTACTAGAGCTGTCATTTAGATTATCTTGTTTAATCTCCATGTGTACCCCGAGGCTTAGACTTATTGCAATTCATGGATTAGGAAACTGAGGCCCAGAAAGTTTAAACATCATGCCCAAGGGCCCAGAGCTAGTTCACGCAGGGCTGGATTTGGAATGGTATCCTCTCAGACTCTTGGTGTGGGGTGGGGTACAGAAAAGATGAACGGGTTCCAAACCTCAAACTGAAGCCTATCAGATAATGGGAGAGAGAAGGTGAGAATAGCCAGCAGTCAGGAAAGAGAAGCATGATTGGAGTCACAGAAGGAAACGTGCATGCTGCTGCAAGGGGTGTGACTTCTGTACCTGCACCCGGAGCAGGGCAGGAGCAGGCACCTGGATATCAGCATAAGAGATGATGGTGACTAGGGCTCATCCAGTCAAAGAGCACACTGGCTCAAAAGCAGGTGAGTGAGGAGGACCCAAGAGAAGAAAAGGAGATGTTTGGCCTGGCCCAAGGTGGGGCTGGCTGTAAATCAGAGAGGATTCTAGGCAGAAGTGGTCCTGAGCTGACTCAAGCTGACTTTGACTCTTCTCTGTTATAGGGACATTACCCTTGTCAAAATCTCCCATTGGTAAAGATAGAGTTATCCCATCAAGATTATTCTTAATAGTGTTAGGAAATACTGTTTCCTGGATATGACCTGGGTTTTACATTCATAAATGTCTTAGCAGCTGTGGCTACCAGGATAAGACCTGTAGAAGATGGTGCTAGTCAACATTACATCACAGACTGGGGAAGAGATTAAGAAGCCCCACCTTTCCCTGAGGCACTTAATGGTTGCTAGGAACAGAGAGGAGTCATTTTCTTCAATGGTATACCCATGGTTAAGCTATGCATGCTCCAGTAAATTATTTTCCATCTACACTTGCATGAGCAATTCCTAAACTCAGTGAATCACAAGGAAAAGCAAAAACAAAGCAAGCAACAGCAGAGACATGAATATAGGAGGGGAACCTGCTGAGAAGACGGTGTTCAGCAGAAACTGGAAGGGGCTGGCTGAGAGAAGGTAATAGGGTTGATGAAAATGGCCGAAATATTTATGTACGTGTATATAACTGTCAGAGAGCAATTAGTTAACCAATTGTCTCCCCCTCTTCTCTCTTCCTTCTCTCTCTATGTGTTTATGTCAGCATATGTGTGTATATATGCATACATGTGTTACAGAGTGCTTGTATGAAGGTCAGAGGGCAAAGTTTGAGAGTCAGTTCTCTTCTACCATGTGGGTCTCAGGAATCAAAGTCAGGTTATGAGGTTTGACAGCAAGCCCCTCTACCTACTAAGCCATCTGGCTGGCCTCCACCTGTCTTTTTATTACACTTATAAAGTAGCTTGTGATTATTTTGGGCATATCTATATCTATATCAGAATAACCACTCAATTTTGAACATAGCTTATTAACAATGTTAATTACCCCTTTCCTTGAAATATAGTATTTTAAAAAATTCCTAGGGCTGGAAAGATGGCCTAGCAGCTAAGTGCACACACTAGTCTGATAGAGGATACAAGTTTAGTTTCCAGCACTCACATAAGGCCACAGATCACAATCAACTGTAACTCCTTTCAAATCATTCAATGTCTCTGTGTTTCAAGGGCATCTGTACTCTGTAGAGGAATTTTAATACAGCAACGTGGCTGTTCTGGCAAGGGATCACATTCAAAGATATGATCCAGCCAGAATGCAGACACTCCCTTAGTACACACACCTTTAATTTCTAACAATGGAGGTAAAGTTAATTTGTAGAAGGAACCAGCCATGTTTGCAAGTAACATAGAATTGAGGGCCAGACAAAGTAACAAATAAGAGAAAGATTTGACAGAATAAGGCAGAGATAGAATATGCCAACTCACAAGAATGAACAGGAAAGAGAGGCTACTTAAGAGATCAGTTGGGGGGGTGGCAGTTTTACTGGAACAGTCTTACAGAGACAGGTTTCAGAGAGAACAAGCTAGACACAGGTAAAGACAGAATGAGTGGGAGAAGGAGAAGGAGCCAGAAGATTAGAAACAGATTGCCAAAGTTCGTATGAGGACAAGCAGAGCTATTCAGTCAGAAGATGAGAGAAGCCAGCTTGAATCAATCAGATTGGAGAGGAGTTTTGAGCCAGAACAGTTGAATTGACCCAGCCAGCTAGAGTTCAGAAAGAACTAGAAAAGGTATGCTTATTCAGCAGTAAGCCCCAAGATGACAATTACATCTGGAAAGCAAAGGTTACTTTTAGAATATTCACATACACATACTCCATACAGACATATACACATGCACATTTTTTTTAAATCTAAAAAGATTCCAGGAAAGAAGATTTGACCATCTTTGGGTTATTATTCTGCCTCCCACATCATCAATTCATTAATTCATTAATCTATCTTAATGTGCATTCACCAATCTCCCTCTTTGGTCTTACTTTTGGCTGTGTATATATGTATTTGTTTATACATCCATCCAAGTGTCTACTTGTCTACGTATTCATTCAACTACTCAATTACTCCCCCAGTTGTCATTCATCACCTGTGTCTTAGTTAGGGTTTATATTATGTGAAGAGACACCGTAACCATGGCAACTCCTATAAAGGAAAACATTTACGTGGGACTGGCTTACAGTTCAGAGGTTCCGTCCATGATTGTCATTGTGGGAAGCATGGTGGCATGTAGGCAGACATGGTGCTGGAGAACAAGCAGAGAGTTCAACATCTGGATCCACAGGCAGCAGGAAGAGAGAGTGACCCTGGGCCTGGCTTGAGCATGTGAAGCCCATCCCTCCCCACCAGGGACACACTTCCTCCACCAAGGTCACACCTATTCCAACAAAGCCACACCTCCAATAATGCCACTCTCTATGAGCCTATGGGAGTCACTTTCATTCAGACCACTACAACCCTAATAGCTATTGATCTTTATTTGATTTACTTGTTCAATAATACATTCATCCACCAGTCATTCATATATCAATATATCCATGTATTCAATCTCTCATCTGATTAGATGAATTGCCTTTGTATGCCTTGCTCCTGACCATTTAGTTAGCAAAACACACAGACTTGCACACCCCACAAATTGGACATAGTTGCCAAGACAAGTAAGTCTATCTGTTTACTATTTATCCTCAACCACCGTCTTTTCTGACCCTATCTCCAAATAGCTTGAAACCCCTGGTGCTTAACCCTGGCTCTTACCCCTGACTCCATTTTACCTGCAAGTACTGTGTACTAACTGGTACAAACTGGTACACACTGGTTACAGTGTGCTTCCCCCTATCTTAGTTTATAGAGCCCTGACAGTGTTAATTGTGAGTTGCTCCTACTCATGTCCTGAGAGACCTGGAGCAATAAGCAACCCAACAGTGTGTGAGCATGAGTGTAGGGATGTATTGGGCCAGAGCTGTGTGTTTTAGCATTTTTTCTATGACCCCTACCACTGGTTCCACAAAGCAGCTTTTTATAAAACCTATACTCCTCACAATTTATCTTGTTGTTTTTTTTTTCTCCCAGAAGACAAATAGTACCATAAAATATTTGTGATTTGGTGGTTATAAAAGCGTTTTGTAAATAGTTGAATAATGAAAAGTGGCATTTAAAGATCTCAAACATAGCTACTATGTTAAGGAAAAACAAAATAAATATGGCTAATCTTATTTTTTAGCAACAAGTTTTGTTCTCCCTCAGATCTCCCCCTCCCCACAAGATGCTATTAATAAGGAAAAAAAAGCACACACTACTGATGTAAAGGCATTAAAAAGTGGCAGTAACTATAAAACCACCACTCCCAAGCACAACTGTAATTCACACTTGTCAGAACCTGCTAATGGTCTCACCACAGGCTGGAACATAGATAAGGCGGGCAGTGGGCTCCACAACATTCCCAGCACTCAACTAAAATACCACCCCCTGCTCTGTGCTCAGCACATCAGAATTCAAATTAATGGAAATAACATTATTATAAAGATAACTGCTTCCATTTATTTTTTAAGGTAAGTCAGGGACCAGGGGCATGGCTCAGTCTGTAAAGTAAGTACCTGGCAGATTGAGTAAAGCATAAGTAATTGAAATCGGATTCCAAGCACCCATGGAAAAAGCTGAGCACAGTACATTTGTAATCCCAGAGTTGGAAAGACAAGGGGATCAATGATGCTCACTGACCAGGTAGTCTAGACAAATAGGTTAAGTGAAAGAACTGGTCTCACATAACAACAACAACAACAACAACAACAATAATGTTAATAATGTCGAGAAATAATGAGAATAATATAATAATAATATAATAATAATAACAAAGATGTCCAACATCAACTTTTGACTCTCACATACAAACACACACATGCACCCTCAAGCACATGTGCACACACATGTACTACATACATGCATGGGACCCTGCATGCACACATTACATGCTCACACACACTCACCATTCACACACACACACACACACACACACACACACACACACACACACACGTGCTCGCGCATGCACACACATAAGTCATTCAGACCTGCTTGGTTTAAAGCCATTAAGCCATTGCAGGCACAAATTCACACTAGCATGAACGTATTCGGACAAGCATGAAGGAAGTTCTTAGTTGGATTCCTCCTAGCATTGCATCCCCACTCACATTTCTTTGAGGCTATAAGGACATCTTTTATGGATGCTATCAGACTTCAAAATTGGCACTGTAATGACTACCCAAAGCCATTAGAGTTTCTAGAGTTACATTGCATGCCCAGATTTAGCCTCAACTGAGTCTTTTAATTTATTAATTCTAAAGGTAGGTGTGTGTGTGTGTGTGTGTGTGTGTGTGTGTGTGTGTGTGTGAGTGTGTGTGTGTGAAGGCTAGAAGAGGAGTTGGTCAAGAGTCCTGCTCTGGTACTCTCTACCTTATTCCCTTAAGATAGGATCTCTCCCTGAGCCAGGAGCTGGGCTGGTAGCCAGGAAGTCCCAGCCATTCTCCTGTTACATGGGTGCTGTGGATTTGAACTCGGGTTCTCAAGCTTGTAAAAGATCATATCTACTAAGTCATCTCCCCATCTCCCTCAAACTTTAATATACATCTAAGTCAGGTATTTCTGAATCCCAGCCCATGCTTTGAGGACCATTTCCTTCAATCTAGTTAAGTTGTGGCTGTCCATATTTTTAGATTAGTATTACACACCTGTTTTAATCAGAGTTCTTCAGATAAACAGACCAGGAGGATAGGATACACATGAGTACATAGAGAGACAGGAAGAGAGAGAGAGAGAGAGAGAGAGAGAGAGAGAGAGAGAGAGAGAGAGACTGATTATAGAATAGAAATTGGCTTACTTGATTTTGGTGCCCCTGAAGTTCTATGACCCACTGTCTGTAAGACAGAAAACCAGAAAATCCAATGTTGAAATTCAATCTGAGTCCAAAGGCCTGAGCCCCAGGGGGCTGTTGAAGTGACTCCTAATCCAAGCCTAAAAGTCAGAGTACACAAGGTGGAGTTCTGAGAGGGTGTGGTTTTCAGTCCTTGACCTATATTGCTATGATAAAACGTTGACCAAAGGCACCTTGGGGGAGAAGAGGTTTAGTTGGCTTATAGATTACAAGCCTGCCACATAGGAAAGACCAGGCAGGAACCCAGAGGCAGAAACTGAAACCCTGCTCACTGGCTTGGTTTCTATGGCTCAATCACTAATGAAGAAAATGCCCCCACGAACTTGTCTATTGGCCAATCTGATAAAGACATTTTCCCAATTAAGGTTTCCTCTTCTAGCCAGCACAGCCTCTGAGTCCGCAAGCCTGAGAGCAGGAGAAGATGGTGTCTCAGCTCACACACAGAGGGCTTGTGCTTCCTCCATCCTCTTGCTTTGCCCTCCAATGGAGCGAATCAGTAGGATGCTCACAAACATTAGTGAAAGATCTCTCTAGCCTTCTTACTCAAACACTAACATCTCAACACACTTTCAACTCACAAACACATTTAGAAATAATATCTGTGGTGTGTGTGTGTGCGTGCATGCACACCCTGTATGCATATGAGTACACATGTTTGCACAGACATTTTAGGATATAATCAGATGGGTTTTGATACATGCACTTGGAGGCCAGGGGTCAACGTCAGATGCTTTCTATTACCACTTTCTACCTTCTTTTTAAGACAAGTATGCCAGTGAACCTGGAGATCATTGATTGGCTAGACTAGCAGGCCAGGGAGCTCTCAGCATCTTCCTGTTTCTGTCGCCCAACACTGGCATTAAAGGTACCAGCCTGTCATGTCTGACTTTATGCATGAGTGTTTGAGATCCAAGCTCAGGTCTTCATGCTTGTGCAAGAAGCATTTTACCCACTGAGCAAAAGAAATAATCTCTCTCTCTCTCTCTCTCTCTCTCTCTCTCTCTCTCTCTCTCTCTCACACACACACACACACACACACACACACACACACACACACACACACACACACATTCGTTTATAAGAGGAGATTTTTCTATGTAGCCCTGGCTACCCTGGAACTCATTCTGTAGACCAGGTTTGAACTCACACAGACCCTCCTGCCTCTGCCTCCTGAGGTTGATTAAAGGCATGTGCCACCATTGTCTGGCCAAAAATAATCTTTTACATTGATTGCTGAGATATCCCTGGGCACAGTCAAGTAAACAAACAAACAAACAAACAAACAAACAAAAAATTAGTCATCATACCTGAGTTCTATCTTGTTCTTTCTTAGTGTGCATGTCCCTTCTTCTTTTCCTCCTGTGAAATCTTAGCCTTACTTTTGCATATGATACCTTCAATAGGCACTCCAGGGAACCTAGAACCTTAGATCGAATTGTTGGGGATGTTGCAGCTATGACAGACTCACTTCAGCACCTGGGTCAATGGCTCATAGACTGGGATGAAGAAAGCTCTGGATCCTTTCTTCCAATGACGTGCCTCAGTTTTACCTACTGTAAAACGAAGATAATTGTTTCTTTTGAAAAAAATTAAATATGTTAACACATGTGAATCAGTTAGAATGGTATCTGGTGCACATTAAATGCTCAATAAACACTGGAGGGTCCACATGACAACCCATGTTTTATATCACAGGAGTATCCTTCCAACTTTATTTTCTTCTAGGGCATATCTCTGGAGGACAGCAAAGATGGAGGTGAACTGTCTGGAACTCAAGAATTTTACCCACAGTAATGAAAACGTAAGACGTGGGGCTGGATGATGGATGATAGCAGGTCCTATCCTTCCAGAGGACCTGAGTTGGATTCCCAGCACTCTAGTGGCTCATGGCCTTCTGTAATTCACGCTTCAGGAGATTCAGCATCCTCTTGTGGCCTCGGAGGGCACCTGCACACATGTGGAATACATATATTTACAAAAACATTTTTAAAAAGAGAGAGAACATGAGTCATTTAAAAATTGAACTGGATAGAGAGATACAACTTTCTAGCATCAATCTGATTTAAAGTGCTGAGAGTTGGTCAGGATTTTCCATTACTAGTAGGTTTGCCGAGCAGGCCTGAAATATGAAATAACTTAAAATATCTGGATGCAGACATGATGGCAAGACAACAGAATTTACGCAGGCTTATAGGATAACAGTGTGATTTACATTAAAATAAGAAAACTGTGGCTATCACTCATATCATTGAATACTAAATATGTTAGTTATCTGTTGCTGCATAACAAGTTGCCTCAAAGCTTGATGGTCTAAATCAGCAACAAACATTTACTCTCTCCTACAGTTTCTATAGGTTAAAAAAATGTGATGATGGCTCTGTTGGGCACCTAAGCAGGCTCTTGCGTTGTTATAGTGATGGTATTGCCTAGACGTGCAGTGGCTTATGTGAAGGTTTGACTCAGTATGGAAGGTGTGCTTCCAAGACAGCTCGCTCACATGCCCATTGTCAAGAGGTCTCAGGTCCTTGTCTCTTGGACCTATCCTAATGCTATGTGTCTCATAGTATGGTTACTTCCATTGCAATGGATCCCCAGAAGTAAGGCGCTACAATATCATTTATGACTTAGGCTTAGAAGTCACAATATCCTTTCAGTGGTATTCTACTATTTACCCATCCAAATATACTCATCACACGAAGAGACAAAATAGAGATTCGAATACCTATCGGTAGAAACTTTGGGGAGCGTCTTGGAGAACGGCTACCACATTTCAACAAGAACATGAAAACAAACTCATTATTTTTTCAAACAAAACAAACTGCAGTGAGTTTTTCCTACGATGTAGAACAGTGTTGTTTCTTTCATTGTCCATTTTCAGATGATAGCCTCTCTAAACGGGTCAGCAGCACCAAATGTAGAACTGCATATGTAAGGGAAAGGACTTCACAGTGGCTCCGGCTTAGCAAAAAAAAAAAAAAAAAAAAAAAAAAGCAAGCCTCAGCTTAAGCAAGTTTTTATGGCTAAAACTGTCTAGCTATCATTGCAGGAATATATGCCACGGAGTGAGGACCGAGGATTTATGAAGCTGTTTCAGCAAGGGGTGACCAGCATTTTACAATTTTTTTGCCCGAGAACATTTGAGGTGTGACTCTCCATAAATCACAGGTACTGAAAGTGCCCATAGTCATTTCTATGTATAAATTCAGATTTTTTTTTTTTATGTTTTTTTGAGACAGGGTTTCTCTGTGTAGCCCTGGCTGTCCTGGAACTCACTCTGTAGACCAGGCTGGCCTCGAACTCAGAAATCTGCCTGCCTCTGCCTCCCGACTGCTGGGATTAAAGGCGTGCGCCACCACGCCCGGCTATAAATTCAGATTTTTAAAGAATGAAAATGCTGGTAGTATTATTCAGGGATGAGTGTGAGCTCAGAGATATTTTAAGAGTTAAGCCAGTCAGATTATTACATGGGGAATGGAGGCTGTGAATCTACAGAAGGCATCAGAAGAGATGGGAGGGCTCCTAGGCCCAATGTAGGATCAGTGACTTGAGCCTAATCAATGTTAGTTCATATGTCTCAAAAAGACCAAGTCAGTGAAGAAGGGGCATAGAGAAATGGAGCAGAGGGCAGGATGTAATCGTCATGCAGCGATAAATAGCAAGCAGGTACTGTGCGCCAACTACTGTGTGCGGATCATTCAATCCAACAACTCTCATAGTTGGAATACAATACGCAAATTAAGTGAATTTTTTAAGGTAGCAGAGCTTGGATTTTGATGAAATGTGGAGCATTTCAGAGTCTGTAGCATTAACTATTCTTTTCTAGTTCTGTCCTAGAGAGTGGTAATGCTGGCAAGAGGACCCCTTCCCCTACCCAGTGGCAGATTTATCTCCAGGGACTTCAGTTCCACAATACACACTGGCTATTAGCATCATTTCTTTGACTCTCGGTTCCAGATTCCAGAAGTCACCTTCAATCCAACTTCTCTTCCCACAGAGTAAAAACCAGGTCAGTATCTGATAAGACAGAGCATCCGTCACAATAGACATCTCGTTCAACAGGGTACCCCACACAGCAGGGCATCCTACACAACGGGGTATCCCATACAACAGGGTATCCCACACAACAGAGCACTCCACACAACAGAATGTCTCACACAATAGGGTATCCCGCACAGCAGGCTATCCCACACAACAGGGACAATTTCCAAGGGAATATTTATTTAAATACATATATTTTAAATGAACAATCATAAAATATTTCAAACATGCGGAAAATAATATACAAGATTAGCCCAGGCTGACTGTGGTGGTATGTGAATATAATCCTAACATTTGGGAGGTAGAGGCAAGGAGATCAGGTGTTCAAGGCCAGTTTCAGCAAGATACACAGCCTGTTCGCCTTCATGGGCTACATGGGACCCTGTTTCACACAAACGACGACGACAACAACAAACTACAAGGGTTTGTGATGGTGGGTCCGTGGGTAATGCAGTTGACTTGCAAGCCTAAAGATCTACGTTTGATCTGCTGAAGCTGGCCATGGTGGCGTGTGCTTGTCATTCCAGCACCGAGAAGTCAGAAAAAGATCCCTAGGGCTCACTGGCCATGCTGTCTAGCTCAATTACTGATCTCCAAGCCAACAAGACTCCCTTTCTCAAAGGAAGTCGGCTAAATTCTTGAAAACGATACCCAAAGTTGATTTCTAGCCTCCACATATACATGCACTGGCACGTGTGTACGGCAGTGGGCGTAGGGGAATAAAGGGAGTGGGAGAAAACCTGGGTCCCACCAGAGGTCGGGTGCTCTGGGCGGGCATGCTTTCCACACGGCCCCGGGTGGGTGTCTGGCTGTGAGAAGTCACGGAACCCAGCCCACCAGGGCGTGGACAAGGGGCAGTCCGAGGTCTCTGGGCCCCCTGAGGCCAGAGATAACAGGTTCTCGGTTTTGGGCATCCCAGATGACGCTGGACAACGCAGAAGAGCTGAGAACAAAGTGGGGACCCCAGGGGCGGCTCAATCAGCCCCAAGGCCAAAGAGAAGAGAGGGCAGGGAGAGAGGGGGCATTGGGTGGTTCCCACACAGGAGAGAGTCCTTGATACGGTCCCTTGTAGAGTTTTCTACTGGGTCTCCGAAACAAGCCTCATTCAACCAAAACAGGTTGCCTTTCACGGCCCCCCACACATGTATGAACACATGCATATATACACTGTCAAAAATGGAGGGGCTGATGCTAGAGCACTTGACTAGTATGCATAATGTCCTGGGTTCAATCTACAGCATTGAAAATGAGGGGTGGTAAGAGGTTACCCAATACTAAATTTTATTAATATTTGTTGTGTTTGCTGTAGAATTCCTCCTTCCCCCAAACACTGAGTAGTTAAGACATAGGGATTTTTTTCCAAAGACAGACAGATCTGAAAACAGCACACACATAAGTTGCTTTCAAGGGGCAGCATTAGTGGAAATACCCTTGTGGTCACATATGATGTTTCTTTGGAGGACAATTAAGGTGGCAAGTCTAACATGCTTCATATCTTACTTAGCTCAAGGATAGTTTTCCTGGTTTTCTTCTAGCACAACCTCAGCATCATGTAGCACCCTCTATAATATTGCTTTTCAAGATGTTAAAACTGTTCCTATTTTTGTTGGACTGATTTCTATCCTTGCATAGACTGCAGGCCTTACAAGGCAGAGCATGTATCACATCTTATTCACTACTGCACCTCCAGTGCTAGGACAGTGTTTCTCAGTACTGGGCATTTAAATACAAACAAACAAACAAAAAAGGACGCTCAAGGTGTATATTCAGTTTTAAACATCAACCTCTTTAGAAGCTTCTAAGAACTAAAAATGTACAGACTGAATATGGAAGCCCATAGCAGTACTATTCATAATAGCTACAAAATAGAAACAATTTAAATGTCTGTCATATTGTGTGAATTTCCTGTGGAGATGTGGGAAAAAGAAAAACCTTCAGTCCAGGTAGGGCATCAGTGACAAGCCAAAGAGCCCATCCAAGTCTACCTTAGTATACTTAGTTTATTGGGGTTTCTTGCAGGAGCAGGAACAACTCAAAGGTAGCTTCGTCAATGAAAATTCCACTCAGTATGATTAACAAGCCATGAAATCTTCATCCCTTGCTGGACAGACTAGAGAGACTTTTCTGCCCAGCATGGTTTACTGCTTGGATAATCTTGGGGAAGGGCCTCGTAGATCTTGTAAGTTCCAGACTTGTGTGTTTCATTTCATTTGTGAGTCTGATGAGCCTCCCTTCTTCCTCTAAAATGAGATTACACACAACCATCATAACTAGGCTTAGTAGCACAGGTGTGTAATTCTAGCTACTTCTAGTTACTTGGAAAGCATAAGCAGGAAGGTCTAAAGGTCAAATCCAATCTGGACTACAGAGTTAGCTAGAGACCAGTCTGGGCAACTTAGTGAAATCATTTTTCAAAACAAAAACATAAAAAGAGGACTGGGGATGTATCTCCATGGTAGAGTATTTGCTTAACATGTAAAAAATCCTGGGAATGATCCTTCATGTTGAATGGAAGGAAGGAAGGAAGGAAGGAAGGAAGGAAGGAAGGAAGGAAGGAAGGCAGACAAATCTACCATTTTGTGAATGTATAAACAAAAAGTGGCATATCCATTATGAAAGTTAGTTTCAATGGTCAACTGACATTATTTAAAATCACCTGGGAAGAAAGTGTAAATGAGGGATTCTTTAGCCTAGGTTGATCTGTGGGTATGCCTTTAGGGGATCATCATGAGTGTGCAGATCAGTATTGGAAGACCTGCCTGCTGTGGGCGACACCATTCCCTAGGCATGACTCCTAAGAGTGTGGAAAATGAACTGAGCACAAGCACTCATACTTTCATGTCTCTGCCTCTGATTATGGAAGTGACATGAATCAACTCCTTCGAGTTTCTGCCACTGTGACTTCCTTGTTATAATGACTATAACCAGGAATTATAAGCTAAAATAAACCCTTTCTCCCCTAAGTTGTCTTGGATAGAGTATTTTATCACAGTAATCCAAAAAGAAACTAAGACACCCATACAATGGAACATTGCCCACCAATTTAAAAGAAAGAATGACTTAGCAAAACATTCTACAGTGTAGATGAGCCAAAAAAAATATGTTATATGAAATATGCCAGAGATGAAATACTACATATAGGGGAAACGTGAGCCAATGGGTTTGCATGACAATTAGGTTCAACTGTAAGTGGCAGCAGTGGAAATATTCTAAAGCTGGATTGTGGGATGGATGCTTGACTGTATAGATTTACTAAATATCACCAAATTGTTCACTTTTTTAGTAGGCAAATTATACAGGAATGAATTTTGTACCACAGTAAAGTGGCTAAAGTTGTTTTAGGAAATCAGTCTCCTTACTTGGCCACTTTATCCAACGGTACACTCTGTGGAGCATTACCTTTGTGGGACATTGACCTATGGAACATTTCATTTGTGGGACATTGGTGCAGTTATGCTAGTTGTGTCTATCAACTCTTTAGGGACAGATCTGATTTTTTAACTTGACACATCAAAAAGAAAATATCCTATTTCCCAGCCTCCTTTGTGTCTTGGAAACAAACAAACAAACAAACAAACCTGCAAGCAAGTTCTGGCCACAAAATGTAAACAAAGGCGGTGCAATATTTTCTGAGAGGCTGTTGAAGACACTGAGCCCCAGGCTTTGCATTTTTCACCATCTCCTTTATCTTTCCAGGAAGACCTGGACTGGTGCTCCAGTCGTCAGTATGAACCATGAGGGGAAGACGGAGAGCTAAGAAAGGTGGAGCAACAAGATCGAGAAGCTGGTTGTCAATGTGCCATGCCACTATCAGACTGTTTGCCTCTTATAGTTCTTATATAAGATGAAAATCAGTGTGAACATTAGTATTCTTTTGCAGTCATTTCTTTTTTAGTAAAAGTTATTAATTTTTTAGCACTTTTAATTATGTGTATGAACGAGTTAAGTACCTCAGTGGCCAGAAACCTTGGACTTTCTTGGAGTTGGAATTGCAGGTGGTTGTGAGCTACTTAAAGTGAATGCTGGGAACTGAACCTAGGTCCTCTGCAAGAACATTAAGTGCTCTTATCCACACTAAGCTATCTCTCCAGCACTCCTTTGCAGCCCTTTTTATTATATGCAGCTGTCTTAGCTAGGGTTTCTATTGCTGCAATGAAAACATCATGACCAAGGAGCAAGTTGTGGAGGAAAGTGTTTATTTGGCTTACATTTCCATACTCTTGTTCATCATCGAAGTAAGTCAGGATGGGAATTCAAATAGGGCAGGAACCTGGAGGCAGGAGCTGATGCAGAAGCCATGGAGGGGTGCTGCTTACTGGCTTGCTCCTCATGGCTTGTTCAGCCTGCTTTCTTATAGAACCCAGGACCACCAGTCCAGGGATGGCCCTACCCACAATGGGCTGGGCCCTCCCACATCAATCACTAATTTATAAAAAATGCCTTATAGCCAGATTTTCTGGAGGTGTTTTCTTAATTGAGGTTCCCTCCGCTCAAATATGTCTCATTTGTGCATCTCCTTGACATATGGCCAGCCAGCACAGCATCCCAAATTTAATCCTAAGTAATATCAGATTTAGTCGGTATGAAATGAGAGAAGAGTTCTGTGGTCAAGTAATTTTAAGAGATATTAAAACTTTACAGACTTTAATAATGCAAGGTCAGTTGAGAGTTTGGGGCGATGCTAATAAGTAGTTTCCAAGAACACCCCAAAAGGTTCCAACTCCGATCCCAAAACTATTTTAGTTGGGCATCTCTTACAACAACTGATTTGAAGGTGGTAAGTGTTGTTTGTAAAAGTTTGTATTTTCAGCTCTTCTTTTCTAATTCTTTCTTCTAGACAGCTCATGAGATCACCTTTAAATGTAAGTGTAACGGGAGAACTTCTTAGTTTGAAATGCTTGAAGGATTCCTATTGGATAGATTTCGAACTTCCCATTTTCATGCTTCAAAAGTTTATTTCTATTTGCCAAGTAAGACATAAAGAACTTGTATTCAACTCAAATGAAATGCATACGAATCAAGAAGTTCTGCAGAATGTGAAATTCTCGGAATATTTGCTAAGAATATGTTTCTTTTCGGTGCTTTCCAGTCAGGCCAGTCCTGCAAACATTTCATGAGGTGAGTGCATTTTCTGAAGGAGGGTGAGACAAGAGTTTTTCTGGTTCTCACTGTGCATCCTATCTTGGGGTGTATTGATCAATGTTCACATCACAGGATGGGTTCCTGGAAAAGCCCAATTCTAGGCGAGGCTATGAGAGCTCCAATACTTCCTTTCTTACTTGTTGCAACTGACTTTCAGTGTGTTGGGTTTTGTTTGGTTTGGTTTGTTGTCATCACAAGCCAGGATCATCTGGAAGAAAGAACCTCATGTGAGAAGATGACTCCATCAGACTGTCCTGTAGACCAGCCTGTGGGGCATTTTCTTGATTGATTATTGATGTGGAAGTGCCCAGCCCACTGTGGAAGGTGCCATGCCCAGGCAAGCCAGGAGGAGGAAGCCAGGAAGCAGTATTCCTCCAATGTCTCTGCTTCAGTTCCTGCCTCCAGATTCCTGCCTTGAGTTTCTACCCTGACTTCCCTCCATGATGGACTATAAACTATAAGCTGAAATAAACCCTTTCCTCTACAAGTTGCTTTTAATCATGGTGTATTATCATGGGGAACTTAATTTTCCCCCTTTAAATATATTTTCTACAACTTCATACATATATAATATTTATTTTTATCCCATCCACCCCTCACTAGGCTTCCCTTTTCAATTTAGTCTGTGCTCTCTCTCTCTCTAGCCTCACTCGGACTAGTCTCCCCCTCTTATGCCATGGACCTTGTCAGAGCTGAGAGTGAAACATATTTTCCCTGACCTTTCCACCGGACACCCTTCCTGGAGCATTTCCTGCCTGTTATCTTGCCTCCGATATGATCACCGAGCCTTTCAGACCAGACTCAGACATCAGCTCAACACACTCATTCATACTTGGAGCTATGCCTTCTATCTGTAAGACACCGCACCTGTGCTTGAGTGACAAACAATCTCTGTCCTGGAAGGACCAAGAATTCAATGACATCAGACAAGTCCTGTGTTGGTCAGGGTATGCGACTGGATGCAACCATCAGCCTGCATACGTCAGTCGCTTGACAGTGTGAACTTATTTCTTGTACACAGCATTGTCCAGTGCAGGTGCACAGGGGTTCTGCTCTTTGCAGTCAGTCGGAAACCTGGGCCCATGCTATTGCCATTTCCCAATTCTCTTCTGGATAATTATGCTTAGGACCAGCAGATGAAGGAAGGAAGTGAGCTTGGGGGACCAACAGGAGTGTTTAGGGGATGCCCACAAGTGACACAAATCTTATTTCTACCAAGATTCATTTTTTCAAGAGGTCAGTTGGATGGGCCTACTCGGAGTAATTTTGCTGTAAGTTTTCAGGGTAAAATGAAATGGCCTGGTGAAAAAAAGCCTCTTTATCTCTTCCATAGATTTTGAGACAAGAACAATGAAGAAGCTCATGTTCTAATGGAGGAAACAGAATGGAGGCAGGAGAACACAGCCAAATATCTTCCACCTCCTCCTTATAGAGTTATCATCAGAAAGTTCTGGAAGTGCAGGAAGTCTTTCTGAGGCTACTGTTTTGAGTTGTAACATTTTTTTTCTCTCCTGGGACACCATGGGTATGGATGTATTACTATATGGTACAGGCATTCTTATATTTCTTTTCTCACCTTTGTATTAGGCCTTCATAGCCTCATGGTATCAACTGACTCTTCTTGCAGCTGCAGTGGCAAGTGGCTCTGGGTGTGGGCCATCTGACTTCACACATGTGGCCCCTGATAGCGCTTTGGCTCATGGCCCTCCTTCCAGGGTCCCTGTTGACACCGCGTTTGGGAACACCACAGAAGCTTGCTTGGGATGTAGCCATGACTAACTGATGTGAATCCCTGCCCAATGAAAGAAGAGCTGGTGAGTCAACTTCCTTTCTTTCCCTACGACACAGGCAATGCCGAGACTCATGTTACATGGCTTCTTAGAGAATAATCTCAGAGCAGAAACTATCCACCACACTTAGAGCAGGCCAAACTAAAAGTCATTCTGAATTTGCTTTTCATCCCTACCTTACACTCACACCTCATTCCTGTAGCACAAAACCAACCTCTGCTTCTGGGCAGAACTCAGCAAAATGCAGCTTAGCTGCTGCCTCTTCCCAGAGTGCTGCCCTGTAGGGCCCTAGCTGCTTTCAAAGTGCTGAAGAGTCGGCTTCTCAATTCTGCAGACCTATTCTTTCATGGCTGGGCCTGCAGTATCTTGTCTTCTGAATGTAGCCTCAGGCACTTCCTTTGCTCCCACACATTCTATTCTATTTGGTTGTGAAGCCATCCTGGACTCCTATTGATTCCCTGTCTGACCACCCCACATTGTGTCTTTGTGTCTTATGCTATTGACTTGCCTCTGAGAATGGCAAGGCAAGGCAAGTCTACCTTTCCGTTCTGTCCAGCTCCTGCCCTTCCCCAACAATCTCTCTAGTCTCTATGCCTCTGCTTAATGGTGCTTCTTCCTCTGCCCAATTTTTATTTCCTCAGCCTCATCCCGGACAGAATAAATTCATAGATGTCAGCCCCCTTGAGTACTGTTGAAAGCTCTAGAACCCTTGATCCTGGTATTTGGGCTGACTGGGTCTGACTACCAGCTTTCTGGTCCATTAGTTGTTGCAGAAACTGGATAGGAAGGTAAGTAAGCTATCTCTTAAGAGGCCAGAGCAAGGACAGTTAGCTACCAGCTTGGCAGGATTGGCGATTCTTGGGATGTACTTCTCTCTGTCTTGTCTCCAGACTGCAAGCCTCCCTTTGAACCAGGATGCTGTCTGCCTTAATACTCTATCTTTGTATCTATAAAAACAATACCTACAGACATAGCTGATACTTAATAGCTAAGGAAAGATGGAAAGAGGAGAAAGTTTGGGCTGTGACACATTGTGGCCATCCTTGAAACAAATGGAAAAAGGTGGCAGGTGAGACAGCTATGTGATGTGCACTTTCAAACTAGACAAATTACTGGGGTAGTCCAAGAAATGAAGAAGTGCCTTAGCTAGGATTACTGTTACTGTGATGAAACACCATGATCAAAAGCAACTTGAGGAGGAAAGGGTTTTGTTTCTCACAGCCCCATGTAACACTTCTCACCAAAAGCAGAGAGGGCAGGAACTCACAAGGGGTAGGAATCAGAAGGCAGGGGCTGATAGAGAGGCCATGGACGGGTGCTGCTTACTAGCTTGCTCCTTATGACTTGGTCAGCTTGTTTTCTTATAGATCCCAGGACCACCAGCCTAGGAGTGGCACTGCCCACAATGGGCTGGGCCCTCCCCCATGAATCATTTAAAAATATGCCCTACTGGCTTACCTATAGTCTGATCAAGGCTCCCTCCTCTGATGACTCTAGTTTGTGTCAAGTTGGCATAAAACTAGCTAGTACAAGAAGCAGGACCCAGAAGAGAATTAGGGCCATTGGCTGAAAGACATAAGACAACCAGGACTTCTAAGAAGCTAAACATATTCTCTTAGGGAGTACAGGAAGGCTCTGTTAACATTGTGATTACCCTTGACACACTCATACCACCCTCATCCTAAACAATTCTGACAAACTGCTCTTGGAGTCATCAGACTCAGATCATTCCTGCTTTAATTAAGATAAAGTGAGCTTTTAAAGTCAGAGTCCAGCCAGTTTTGGACTTTTTTTTCTTCTTCTTTTATTTAAGTATTCACTGGGGAAACACTCCAGATGGGACAGGCAGGAGTGAAGAGGAAAAGTGATCACCAGGTCCCAGAGTAGGGAGGATGCTATGAGGAATATTTAGCTAGGCAGGATAGGCTCTAAATTCCTCCTTGCCCTAATTGTTCCTCCCCCATCTCTGGTCTGATGTCCTTCCTCCCGCCATCTGTTTTCTTTATGGCATTTATCACTACCTGCCTCTGTGTTCATTTATTTATTTTATTTATTGCTTTTCCTTTGCCTGTTCGGTGAGTGCAAGGGCTTTGTCCTATTGACCGCTACATCCTCCGTCTCAGATCAATGTCAGGTATTTAGTGGGCACTTAAAAATTAGCTGCTAAAAAACGAATTACGGAAGACAACAATTGGTTGAATCTCTGTCATATGCTAGGCCCTGTCCTTGAGGATGCTACAAGGATGGTAGTGGAGATAGGCCCGAAAATAAACACACCATGGTTCCACTCCTGATGTTACTGAAGCATATCCAATGCGCTGCAGGATCCTCAGGGCTGGAAAACTCCCGGGGTGTGCAGGGCCCTGGGAAGACGTTCCTAGTATGCTAGGGAGCCAGGCGGATCTGCAGTATAAGCAGCTGGAGACTGACGACCCGGCTCCTCGCTTCCCTCGGCCTCTCAGCATCTTCTTTTTCCTGTCCGTTGGGACCTTCACCTCTCCTCGAGTGCGCGTTGCAGGATCTGGGCGCCGGCGGGGCGCTCACGTCGTGGGACCCCAGTACATCTTCTCCCACCTCCGGAGAGCCAATCCCGGGTTTTCCAGCTTGCTTGCCCACTACCTGCGAGACCTCCACCTGCAGGTTGAGCCCCAGCCGCGGGCCAGCGCCCAGGTCCTCGCCCCCTGCTTGCAAAACAGAGCGCAGCACCCCGCCCCGCCCCCTCCGCCTGCGGGACCCCAGCCCCGCCCCGCCCCCGCGGCCCGGCCGCTTCATTCCGGGGGGGCGGGCCGGGAGCTGCGCTGTCTGCAAGGCGGGGAGATCTAGGCTGGGAGGCGGAGCGGCTCCGACATCGACCAATCACCGCTGCGATCACATCCATGCAAATACGAGCACAATGGAGCAAGCCCATCACTCGCTCCTGCAAGCAAGCTTGAAACGGGCTTCTGTCTGATCGGCAGCCCACACGACCAATGAACCTGTGTTTTGGGCAGGCGAAACCCAATAGCGCGGCAGGGAAGGCGGGCCCAAGCTGGGTTAGGGTGTCCTTGCAGGGTGTCTGAGCTAAACTTCACCAAATAATAGCTGTTTGTATTTTGGCTGCTGCAGGAGCCATTTTAGGTAAGTTCTTCTCTTAACTTTTTATTTTCCTGCCTGGCCCCGACAAGCTGGGCTTGCCCGCGGGGACCCTGTCTCCGCCCCGCTGGCCGGGATGGGGCTGCCCTATGAATGGAGCGGGGCTGAGGGGCCGCGGCGGCGCGAGGCCCGGCCGGGCAGGGGTCCGAGCGCGGCCGCGGGCGTTCGGCCAGGCCGAGGGCCCCGAGGCCTGAGGCGAGGGGTTTGGCGTCCGCCCCTCCCGGCTGCCGCGCGCTCTGGCCGCCCGCCCTCCGTCCTTGGGAGAGCGCCACTGCGGGGCCACGCGCCCAGGCTTGGGGTCCTGCTTCAGACCCCAAGCGCGGGCCTTTGCGGCGGGGCGGGGCCTGCCAAGGCTTCCCAGGGGACCCCGGCGGCCCACGGCGCGTGAGGGCCACCCCCGCGCCCGCCAGCCGCTACCGCCCCCGCGGAGAAGTTGCTCCGCTCCGCGTCCTGCGTCTGTTTGCAGGGGTGGAGGAGGGTGGGCCGGTGCCAGGCTGCTGCTCCGGGAGGGGGCGGGGGCCCCGGCGCGTCCCCGGGTCGCGCGCCCCTCCGGCCGGCTCCTCACGCACTAACGCGCACTCGCCCCCGAAAATTTGAGCCCTCAAGACTCCAAGCCACCAAGCTACCCCGCTGCCAAGTTTGGTGCGTTATTAGATTGCATGTTAGAGCTTGCAAAGAAATTAGAGAGAGGGAATATGAAAAAAAAAAAAAGAAAAAAATCTGTTTCCTTCAGGGTATTTATTTCTCTTCTCTGTTGAGAAGTAACGGAGGAATGTCCTTCCTAAAATTTCCAGGGACCATGCCTGTCAGATGTGGAGAGGGGTTGGCAGCTCCTTGGGTTTTAAAACGAGGTTATTAGGAAATCCCCGCACTAGTGAGATAATTGAAATGTGAGTTTGTTTGCAGCTTCAGTTTTATTTGATCCAATTAAAAATGCATAAGCATGCACTTTATATTTGTGTACATAGAGTATTCCTAGTTTCAGTTATGACTAATATGACTGTGGTTTCACGAGTGTGGGATCTAATAAGGCAGTATAATTCAATTTTGAGCTCGTAGGCCCGTGTTCTCCAAATTAGGCTTTATAGACCATTAGTAATCTGGCCAAGGTTTCTAGAGAGTCTCTGGCATCTCTGAGCATCTTTCTCCGGGGCTTGTTTGTGCCTTTTTTGCCACCCCTCAAGAAACTGTTCATTTCTGCTGTAACAGATCCATGAACAGAGAAAATAGATATTTTAAATATTGACAGTTTTCAAGAGTGTCTGAAATATTTTGCCTAGGATTTGATTATTTCCCAAATGGTATATAAGAATACCATGCCAGTAGGCCCTCATATTGGCATACTCCATGGGGATCTGCTTATGGTGCTTTTGGAAAAGTCTGGACAGACACCATGCTTTCTTTCAGAGCTCTGAGTGCTTGACTTATTGTAAGGGAGTGAGCGGGTCTGTCTCATTCACTGTGGGTAGCACAGTAGTTTAGTTGGAAGCCAAGTTGGAAGATCAGGTTGGCAGCCTCTGAGAGAGTTTTTTGTGAACTTTGTGGTTCTCTGGCAACAGAAGGATTTGAGATGTGTGTATGATAAAATGATTAGGCATGAGTTGTCATGTAGCCTGGTTTATGCCAACCAGAGCAGGTGGTTTCACATAAGGGGTGTATCCATCCCTTTAACCAAGGGCCTGGGAAAATGTGAAGCGGTGTGACTTAATTTGGAGTTCCTTCTGTCCCAAGATTTCATAGATGGATTATTAATGTTTTGTATTTAAACTAACCCAAAGACTAGGAAGATGGCCTGTGTGGTAAAGTGTTTGCCATGTTAGCATTAAGACTCAAGTTTGTATCTCTAGCATCCACATTAAAAAATCAGGCATTATGGCTAACTCCTGTCATCTCTGGGGCTTGTGGGCCAGCCAGCCAACCTAGCTGAATTGGCAAACTCTAGAGTGAGAGACCTTGTCTCAAAAAATGTGGTAGTAAGATTGAGGAAGAAACATTTGACATTTGGCCTCCATGTGCACAGGCGCACTTACCCAAGCACACACAAAAAGCTAACCTGTACATATCCCTACCCTCACTCTGTTGTTTGGGAATCTCTGCTTATAGTAAGTAGTTTGAAGTGGTTTTTTTTTTGTGTGTGTATGTAGTCTGTCTTGGTGAAATGACATTGGTTTTGTGGTCTCCGATGTTGCAGTTTCTCTGGAGTCACGATCTTTATTTTTTGTTTTCTTTTCTTTTCCCCCCTTTCTACCACAACTTTCAAGTATCTTTATAATTATTTTTATAGTGGTGTAATAGGAGGCCCCTGACTCTTCTCAGTATATGACTTCAGGCTAGAAGTTGAAAAACCAGTTAGAAGTGGAGTGAGAGAACCAGAGTTAGGCCTTCCATTTCAGGAAGATCTGCAGGAGATTTCTTTGTATTTATCAGTATACTTTCCTTGTAACTGTCTCAAATAGCAAAGAATATTTAGCAGGGCTGTATCTCTTTAGGAACCACATTAAATTTGTGATTTTTTTTTTCCAGCTGAATATCGCAGAAGGTTAATCAGAAACAGTATGTCCTGAGACCACTATATTTTGAAGATTCTTTGGTTTAAATTTAAAAAATATTTTTGGTTTTCTGGAAGCATGGCTTAATCCCAACCGAGTTTGTGATCATTTTCTCTTGTGTTAAAACCATGGAGCGGGGTCCTGTCCTGTCATTGCATGTGCCCTCCAACTTATGTGGGAAGTCTGTTGGGAAAGACCAGTGGGTCTACATGTGCCCTTTGAATAGGTTATTGGATTCAGTCTCTCCCTGCAGAAATACCTTTGCTACAGGACAGAGATGGTATCCACATCCAATGAAGAAACTGCTTTCTTTAGTCCCTTTTCCCCAGTGGTTGTACTGCTTATTGCAAAGCCTGCAATAGTTTGGTTCTTAATAAATACTTATGTTTCTTCTACTTCCATCCCTCATAAAAGCTGTGATTTAGTTTGAGTAAAAAGCTACAGTGGATTTCCTGGGGTTGCCTGCATTTTCCTATACCAGATTATTATACTGCGGACTCCAAAATACATAAAGTAATAGTTAGGGTTTGGTGTCTGTTCCTTAAGGAATATTTTATTTGCAGTGGAATGTGAGACACTTGAGACAAGCAGCAGAGAACCAGCACTGATTGGAGAGATACCCGGTGTGCATCTAGCACTCAGCTAAGGACAGGGGCCATGGGTGTAAATGCCTTTGCTTTCTAACCATTTCATGAAGCTGGGCAGCAGCTCACTGGGATGAAGTATCATGTTCAAGGCCACCAACTCTGGGTAGAATTTGAACCCAGATCCAAAGTAATTCCTTTGGATCCAAAGATGACTTCAGAAGCTTGAGTGTACCGTCTTGTTTTAGTCGTATGGTGCGAGGTCAACAACCATGCCTTTCTAAGTCTGCATCAGGCTTGCTTTTCCATTTCAAGAATCTATCACCGAAAGGGGGACATACAGCGAGGGCACGGCTTGCCCGCCTTCCCCGCCCGAGGTGCACTTCGGAGTTCAGAAGAGTCTAGTGCACAGCAGTCATGGCATGCAGAGGGAGAATGGAGTCACTTCCCCTGCCAGAATGTTCTTTTCTTTTGTTTGTGTTGTGGAGGCGTTGATACTCTCATGAGAAATTCTGCTACTTCCATAAAAGTCCTGAAGGTAGTAAAATAGAGTTATTTTAAAATGTCCATTGCTGTTCCCATCCTGAACTAAATGGTTTGGATAAAATCCAGAGACAAATGCTTTGCAGTACCTCTTGTTTGTTGGTTTCTATAGCTTGTGGTAGAGTTTGTGTGCCCTCAGTGCTCTTTATGTCCTTTACCATTCTTACTCTACTCTGGGACCTTTAGAATATATAAGACACATATGACATGACTTAAACTCCTTTTTGGAAGTTTTTTTTTTTTTTTTAACTTTGAACGTTTTTCCCCTCTGTAATCATGAATGACTTAATTAAAAAATATTTTATGGCCGGGCAGTGGTGGCGCACGCCTTTAACCCCAGCACTTGGGAGGCAGAGGCAGGCGGATTTCTGAGTTCGAGGCCAACCTGGTCTACAAAGTGAGTTCCAGGACAGCCAGGGCTATACAGAGAAACCCTGTCTCAAAAAACCACAAAAAAAAAAAAATTATGTGTATGAATGTGTACTCTGTGAGTACTCAGGGGTTACAGAGAATTTCAGGCCATCTTTGTGCCCTTTGGGAATCGAGTCCAGGTCCTCTCCAAGAGTAACAAGTACTCTTACCCACTGAGCAATCTCTCAAGCTCTCATGTGTTTTACAAGGCAAAAGCCATGATTGTTCATGGTGTGGTTATCCTTTATTTTAGAATTTAGGACAGTCTTTGGAAATGTCAGGAGAATTAGGAAATAGAATATTAGAATCTTTTCAGGGTGCATTTCCAAATGTAAATGAGAGTGATGAGTATGCACTTGAGTTTTCTAACTGTCTGAAGGGATATTTTCTTTTTTGCATGTGTTCTATAAGGTTCTTATAGGGAGTAGTTTTATAGATCCATCCATGTAGTTTTATAGATAAAATTTTTACAAAGCAGTTAAACTTTTGATATATTTTGGATTTTGTTGTATGCTATGTGACCATGTTATTTTATTTGGATATATGTATGTATATATATATTTGTTTGGTTTTCCTTTTATTTTTATTTATTTTTGAGACAGGGTCTCACTGTGTAGTCCTGGTTGGCCTGGAGCCCACTATGTAGCCCAGGCTGGCCTCCCACTCACAGACAGATCCATCTATTTCTGCCTCCCAAGTGCTAGGATTAAAGGCACATACTACTATGCCCTCTCCCCTCTCTCTTGACTTCCACATTTGTTTATGTAAAAGGCCTGGCTTTCAGTGGAGAAGAGATCTAGGTAGGACGTTCAGTACTTTTCTAGTTTGGTTGCTACTTCTCATCCTGTCATTGGTTTGTCTTTGAAGGCTACAGAATAGTATGCAAATCTATTGTCATTTGTGGTTCTCATACCATTCCCCTTACCCCGTTTCTATCCACATACTAAAAAGTTAAATTTAGATTCATTGGTTTAAGTCATTTCAAAATAACTGTCCTGTGTGTGCAGCCCCAGCCTCAGCTGGGGAGGTCCCTCAGCAGCGTCCCGGGGTCCCCTCCAGACTTCTTTCTTCCTGTGCTCCTCTGGAAGTTGTTTCTTGCCCATCCTACTACTTCGTAGGCTCTAAGGTTGGAAGTGGGGCAGTTGTAAGACAGCTTAGAGGGTTCTGGGCTTCTCAGTGCCTGCCATCTGCCTCTGCAGATGGGGCTAGCAGGATGGCTATGGCAAGAATGCATGGCATTTCTTTTCTTCCTTATTAATTTTGTTATTGCTTCATTCTGTATATTAGGATTTCCTTTTTCCTAAACCCAGAGTAAACAGTCTAGGTGCTGTCTTTACTCACATATACTTAAGGAAGGAACAAGCCAACAGTTCTTATTATAATTAACCAAAATGCCTCTTTCTTCATGTCTCAAGACTTAGGTAGTGTCTTACAACTAATATGAACATTAAGTGGCGTTTTCTAAAAATGTTTCTACTTGAGTGTACTGTTTTACAGAGAACATGCATATGTGTCAGAGTCCATAAAATCAGCTGTTACGGTAGGAAAGTATCTTGTTTTAAGGTTCTTGGGTCTCACTGTGCGATTTCCTTAAGTAGAAACAAATTGATGAACTAGATATCTAGAGCAGTAAGAGAATCAAAAGAGCAGTTCTAGCAAATCACTGATCGCAGGATTCTCATAGGTTTTCTTATAGAACCTACTTATTGGACTGAATACCAATTGAAGAGAAGAATCAGCCCATTTTTCTTGACTTGTAGATTAGGTGTTTAGTAAGGGTCACTGATTCCTCTAAGGCAGCTCTCAACCTGTGGGTTAAACAACCCTTTCACAGCGGGTTGCCCAAGACCATCAGAAAACAGGTATTTATATTAAAGTTCATAACAGCAGCAAAATTACAGTTAGGAAGTAGTAATGAAGATAATTTTGAGGTTGGGGGTCATCACAACATGAGGGACTGTATTAAAGGGTCACAGCATTAGGAAGGGCGAGAGCCATTGCTATAAGGGGACTCTATTTGGTTTGTTCCCTGAGTGTTCATAGTTAAAAAAAAAAAAAGTGTGCCTGGTCTGTTTGCTTTGGGTTCAAGAAAAAATAGTGTTCTCAAAAGTTCTTTGAAAGATTTTCTGAAATGCTAGGTCCAGATCATAGGTTTTATTTACTGAAAAAAATTTTATATAATTTAACAGACACTTTATTATTGCTTGTGTATTTTAGCTTAACAATTCTCACAGTGTTAGCAGTCTAAATTCAACTGTTAGGTTCCTTGAAAACATTTGGCTTTCATCATTGCTGGTCATATGACAGGATTAGATTACACTATAAATACATATCACACTATATATACATCTGTGTTGGTTACTTTTTGATGCTGTGACAGAATACCTGACAGGAATTAGGGAGGAGGGATTTATTCTGGCTCGGTGTTCAGGGGAAGGCATGTTAATGAAGTTTCGTGGCCATGTTGTGGTTGTGGCGGCTGGAATGTGGGGGCTGATCATGTTGGCATTAGTCAGGAAGCAGAGAGAACCCAGTAGGCCCACAAGAGGGCTGCCTGCTACCTCCAACTAGGCTCCATTCTCTAAAGGTGCCTCTTTCTCCCAAAGCAGTGCTACCATCTGGGGTAGCACATGTGATCTGCAGGGACAGTCCCTATCCTGACCCTGTCATCACTAGATTGTCTTTAAAGCCAACTTGGTAAGATACCATGTTAAGAATTTAAGGGAATTTACTTAATGGAATTAATAGTTTTGCCTTAAATTGTAAAAATACATTGAGAAACTTGTATAGGTTATGAAAGATTAATGGCAAGCTCCAGAAAGATAACTGTAAAAATATAAAATCATTCTTTACAGATCAGATATCTTAAAATAGTTCCCAGACTTGTAAAGATCTGAACTGTAGGTCTTTGTGTTGAGTTGTGTACAGTACCTGCAATAAGCATGTAGACACCTTTAGGTAGTTCTGTAGAAAGGTTACTTTACTTTTAATTTTTTTATTTTACCTTATATCTAATAATAAAAGTATTAACTTATATTGTCCTGTTTAATGTGGCTTTTCCCCCCAGCAACCTATTCTGATATTTTGTAGAAGTATTAGCTTATGACTGATTGGAAGAGAACAGAAATGAAAATGGGCCTTTTACTGGCAGAGAGCACTTGTGCCCAGTGATGAGCTACTTCATCACTGCTTCGAAGCTTGTCAGAAATGTAAGTCCAGTCAGGTAGTTAGTGGAGAACCACGATTCTATCGGAGATTTTTATGAAGATTAACATTTAAGAAATTATTCTAAACCAGCACAGCCTAGTAAGACTTGGTCCCTTGCTAGCCATGTGTCACCTTTAAACCCTTCAAATGTAGCTGAAGGGAACTTTGAATTTTAATATTAATATTAGTTGAAGTTTCAGTGGCCAGTGCCACTCATACAGAATAGTACAACTTTAGAATCTTAGTTTTTGTTGAACAGACACACCTGCTGTAGTAAAAGTACAACATACTTTTTTTTTTTTTTTTTTTCCTGGAAAGGCAAATAAGAGACAAGACTATCCTTTAGCCTGAAATGAGGGTAAGCAAATCATATGCCTAAAACTGACACGATTTACCCATTTATATTTGCCGATTTTTATGTGAAAGTTGATTTGAAAGTTCAGAAAATCGTAGGATCAGAAATAAGTTTAGATGTGTTTCACAAGGCATTAAAAGCAGCAAGGTAGCTGGTAGGTATGCCCACAAGGCTCTTACCTTCCTGTCTGACTGCTATGCATACTCTCTCAGCACAGCTTCTGAAGTGTTTTCTTATTAAAGATTTAAAGGCAGACAGCTTTTGAGTGCAGTATTGTAGCTCTCCAGTGCTGGTTATGATGGTTCCCATCTCATTAGGTCGTATGTAGGGTTTCTGTTCCAGGTATCAGCTAAGAACAAGGATGGTTTTGCAGTTCATAAAGAATACCATTTTTAATAATATTATCCTTTGGAAGGCTGTTTTTCTCTGTCCCCTTTGCATCATGTTTTAAAAAGTAATTTGGTAAAAGATTTCTTTTACTCACTCAGGAATATATATGTCTCTCCCTGTGTCATGTGCTTGTACATCAAAATTTAAACTTAAGAAACTCAAGGATAGCATTGATTCTAGTGTATTGATCAGTGTCCCCAGCAGAATTGCAAATTATTTTGTGATTGGAAAGAAAATAGAAATTTGACTACATAAAACTCAGATTTGACTGTGAAGATCCACATGTTGAGTCATCTTTTAAAAATGTTGTCTAGTTATAATAAATAGGTCTAATCAAACAGCCATTTTATTAAACATATTTATTAGATTTTTAGTTCACAGACAGGGAATTGTTGGAATTATTTAGTTAATGCTTCTTAGAGAGGCGGGGAGGGGAGAGAGAGAGCGAGTGTGCGCACGCGCAAGCAGGCAAGAGCACTAGCTGTCAGAAGGTATAGAGCCCTGTATGTAACACAGCAGTGTCTGTTCTGGCTATGGCTATATCAAGTCACTTGTCCCATTGTTGTAATTCTTTTGAGTGTCAGGTTATATGCTAAGGGCCCAGTGAGCTGTGATACATGGTAGGGAAGAGTGTTTAACTGAAAATGATACGAGAATTTGACTAATACTGATTTGGGGATTTGATGTTTTGAAAATGCTGTTTCGACTTATTTTTGTTTATTTGCATTAATTTTTAAAAGACAGCCTCTCTGTATATCTCTGCCATTCTCTACTTGATGCTATATCAAGTGTGTGCCACTGTGCCTTGCTTGCTTTTGGGTAACCTTTCTCCAAGAATGCAAAATCTAGATATCTGCATGTATATTGAAATTATGTGGCTCTCTCCTGCCCTCCTCTCCCTCTTCATCTTCCTCTCCTGCGTCTGGCAAGGTTTCAGAGATTCCATATTGGCCCCAAACTTGCTGAGTTGAGTGGAGTATGACCTCCCCCTTGCTTTTACCTTCGAAGAGCTGAAATTACATGTTTGTGCAAACATACTTGGTTTCAGGCAGTGCTGAGGATTGAACTTTCTTGGGACTTTCTTGCATGTTAGGTAAGCACTCTACCAACTGAGCAGCTGCACCCTAGCCCACTATAAGGTCTTGAAGAATTGACGGAATTGAAATCTAACAGGATTGGCAGATCCTGTGCTTTGAATGTTTGTAGTTTTCCTTGCTTCAGGCTTGTTCCCACACTGCTGCCTCTGCCTCACATATGTTCCCATGTTAACATGGTGCTGCTATATGACCACTTACGTAAGCTGTACACAAGTACACTCTCCACTCTTACCTGCTCTGTATCTGTGTGCAGTGTTTCAAACTAGCAGGGCTCTTCCCTGGTGTTTGTATTAAACTAAGCTTTGTTGCTGCCTTTATTAGTGTGGTTATGACAGTTATTTCTAGCTTACAATTTAAGTGTATCAGATATTGCAGACATTGGCAGCATAACTGGATTTCTCACAAAGTAAAGAAAGTTGCTTTCTCAGTTTTCAGAGTGCCGTAGAGTTGCAAAGTATTTCTGAGAATGTATAATCTAACCTCATTATCTTATGAGTAGTGACATGGGATCCTAGGCATATTAGTATTTTTGAATCCTTAGTACTGATCTGTGAAGTTTTAAATTCTCATTTTACAGTACAGTTCTGCCTCCTTAGCCTTTGTAGGTTTAGGGTCCTGAAAACTCACATAGGAATTTTTTTTAATAGGGTGTTGGGGACTAGAGAGATGGTTTAGCAGCTAAGAGCCTTTGCTGCTCTTCCAGAGGGTATGGGTTCTATTCTCAGTTCCCATGTAGTAGCTCACAATCTGTAACTCCAGTCCCAGGGTATCTGACACCACTTCTTGGCCTGTGTGGTCACTAGATGTTCATTTGATGCACAGGCATACATGCATGCAAAACACCCATACACATAAAATATATTAATAAAAAAAGAGGGGAAATGTGGGGATGAGGAGTGCCTTGAAATGAATAGCTACATAACATTTATGTTTTCTTAACATTTTAAATGAGCATTATCTATTAGATACCACTGAGATTTTAAACTGATGTTATTCCACTTCCATCTCCCCAATTGCCCTGATATTGCCCGTTATTTTCATCTTTCATGGACCATGTGTCCTTTTGTCTCCCCTTTCTTACTGTCTAATATTATCCCCTCTTGTTCTCCTTAGATTTTTTAGACTTTGCCCACATGTATTCCTGTTTACATACGTACATATATACATTATAGGCTAAGATCTGCATATGAGGGACAGCATACATTTTTGTTTTTCTCAATTCAGGACACCTCACTAAATATTATACTTTACAGATCTATCCATATTCTTGCAAGTTTCATGATTTCATATTTCTTTACAGATGAGTAATAGACTGTTGTGTATATGTACCATATTTTTATTATTCATTCATCTGTTGTTAGACATTTAGGCTGGTTCTATTTCCTTGCTGTTGTGAACATAGCAGCAATAAACATGGGTGCACAAAGTCTCTCTGGTAGGTTATGGACTACTTTGGGTATATATTTAGGAATGGTATAGTTGGGTCATATGGTAGTTCTATTTTAAATTGTTTGAGGAACCTCTACACTGATTTCCATACTTGGTGTATTAATTTGAACTCCTACCAACAGTGAGTAAAGATTCCTCTCTCCTCATACCCTCTCCAACACTTGTCAGATTTTAAAAATACTATTTAAAATAAAATGATAAAGATGTTATCACTGAGGCTGTACTATTTTGATGGTTTTTATTCTATCTTCTCTTTAAGAAACATGGGCAGCCAGTGATTTAACTTTGGAACCCTGCATTCTTAGACGCTGCAGTATTCCACGCTTCTGTGCTCTAGCATCGTGATGCCCATTATTACGTATGAAACATAAGCCCTGCCTCAGCTAAAGTTCAAGTTCAGGATTATCTCTTACTAGATTCAGCCTGCCCAGTGTTGGGCTGTGAAGCCCCGCCCCTTTGTAATCTGTTACCTTTTTTTGTTTCCTTCTGAAACTTTTGTCTTTTCTAACATGATAGACAGCCCTGAGTCATAATTGTGTGTCCTCCAATCTCTAGTATTTTGGGAGTTTCAGAAGGCCATTGACTTTATGGATAGGATAGCTCCCCATAGTTGGAAAGCCTGTACAGGGTGCTGGTATGGTGTCTACAGCAAACCCATGGAGTCTAAGCTCTGCCGCTTACTTCCTGTGTGATCCTCCCTCTGCTTCACTTTTCCCATCTAAAGTGGAAGTAATGTCTGTGTCCTATGGTGGGTTTGAAAAGCATGTGAGTTAATTGGTTTGAAGAGCCTGGGAGCAGTACCTGCCATTGAAATCATGTTATGTATTGGATATTATAAAGATTCAGGGAAAAATCACTGGTAATCTTTCTAGTTAAAAGTTTAATACTGCTTTTTATTTAAGCATTCCTACCACCCTTTTAAGCAGGAATTTCTGATGATACTCTGCAAAGCTTTTTATGCTGGAATGGGAGGATCTTAGAATTTGTTCTCAAGGTTCATTGGGTAAATATATATCATAGGGACATAATATACCCACAAACACCTGTATATAGATAATTGTTCTGCTACAGTATAACTTGTGGAAAGTATCATAAGACAGGGGCTATGGGAGCTCAAGGGAATAAAAAGGAGAGTTGGAGAGGTGGTCAGGACACAGTGGGACTGGGTAGGCAGGTATGCAGGATTTGGGTACATGGAGACTGGTGAAGAGGTGGAAATGTCAGAGGTACAGACCTGAGTCCTAGGGCACCCACTGGAGTTTCCAGGCTCTGTGACCTAAGACAGTGAACTGCATCAGGGACATATGGTTAGAAATATAAATACAGATGGTATGTTAAGAATAGAAAACCCAACCAGGCGGTGGTGGCGCATGCCTTTAATCCTAGCACTAGGGAGGCAGAGGCAGGTGGATTTCTGAGTTTGAGGTCAGCCTGGTCTACAAAGTGAGTTCCAGAACAACCAGAGCTATACAGAGAAACCCTGACTCGAAAAAAAAAAAAAAGAAAGAAAGAAAGAAAGAAAGATAGAATAGGAAAACCCTTCTGAGAACAAGAGTAGGCTAGTGAGCTAAAAGCATGTTTAAAAAAAATGTCAACGAAACTCATCACCCTTTATCATGAGCTTTTCATGGCCATGCTCTTGTTGTATGTAGCCCAGGTGGAGGAGGAGTTCTAGTCTTTTTCTGCCCAGTGGTTTTTTTTTCCTCTCTCTCTTATATTGATCTTAATGTTTCTTTCTAGTTCTTGCTTGTCTGCTGCAGGGGGAAGATAAGGATTAGAGGGCCTAGTACTGTTGAAAGTGTATCCACCACCTACTCAGTAAAGGTGCTCTGAATACCTGTGTGCCGGATGTGCAGGCCTGCAGTGCAGCAGCAGACAAAGCAGAGCGTCTGCTCTTCCCACCTTACGTCCTAGAGAGTATCCGAGCACGTAGGAGGCAGGATACATTTAGTCAACTGAAAAGCATAATACATTTCTGAAAATTCTTTTAAAACTTTGAAGGGACCCATGGTGTCCTTGAGCAGCAGCCGTTTTCCAGAGTGAAGCATAGGCAGGGTTTCCCACACATGTAGTTCCATTCATTGCTTTTTCAGCTTGTCTAGGTATTTTCTTTCTCTTGAAACTTCAGAAAAATCTCAATGGTTCATTTCCATATTTCCCTTCCTATATCTGCCTGAAGAGCAGCCTCTCTCACCAACACTTCTACAGAAATATTTGGCCTGGTTGACTATGTTGGGATTTCACATTGAACTGCCTGTCTTTTCTCATAGTGCTACTCATTTATTTAGTAAACAGTTAACTGGATTTTTGTTTTTTGTTTCTAATCTGAGCCCTCAGGATTTGAAGATATATACACATGGTGTCTCTGTCCTTACGGAATGTGTAGCATGCTAGAGGAAGCAGCAAGGTAATGTTCTGTCCAAGGTTTGGCTAATATGAGAGTGAGTAACCATCAGTGCATGCGCTTAACCTGGCGTGAGTTAAGGCTTCTGCAAGGCAGAGACTCGGGATCAGTGTCGTGAGTTTGAAGAACCTTTCTGTCATTTAGGGAAATCCTGACCTAAAAGTACGTGGTGAGTTGTGGCTGGAACATTGTAGGGGAGCTGTGGAGGATAGAGGTGGGAGGTACAGGAAGTTGAGGTGTTGAAAGATCGATCATAGCAGGGAGAATTCGGAGGCATTAACCAGTGGTGCGCTCCATGCTTGGGTAGTAGAGGCTGCTTTAGAACAGCGGTGCTCAAACTTGTGCACTTGAGGATCATTGAAGAGCTTTGAAAAATGCAAGTGCTCAGGTACATAGAATCAAATCACACTGGGTGGTAGAGGGACCCAGCTTGTAGATTTTTTTTGTAACCTAGGCAATGCCAGTGAGCACTGGAATTTGAGAATACTGATTTCAAGTATCCTGCCAATAAAATAATGAATCAGAATTAGCCTAGGCCAGGAGCCACACAGAAGGAGACAGAGCCAACCATTATTCTTTTATTTTCTGTGTTCTTGACTTCTCTAACAATTGGGGCCCCCATGGGTGCAAAGTTTATTTTTCATAGAGATGAGTATGTAGTGGGTTTTTTTTCCCTCAAATGCTTGTATTGATTAAAGTTAATTTTTTTGTTGTTCAAATACTCCTATTTGAATAGGTAGAACAATCTTAGTTATTTCCCCTTTTTATTGTTAAGTAGGATTGCCTGTGGGGTGAGAGTAGGTGGAAATGAAAGATCTTGGTTAGTTTTATTGTCTTGTAGCTCTGATTAAAGTTAAGTTGGACCAGTTAACTGTGTGTGGTGGCACAACCTTGTAATTCCAGCACTTGGAAATTTGAAGGGGAAGGGTCAGCAGGTTAAAGTCATATGCAACTGTAGTCTCAAATGGTTTGGGCTATATGTCCTACCTCAGAGGAAAGTCTTCGCTTAAGTTATAGCATTTGTATAAAACCCACAGTGCTGATGCTCTCTTTAAGATACAGAAAAGCTGTCCAGCCTGTGGCCAGTATGGTTACTAGACAACACCTCGACTCTGATAGCTGTCTTCTTCCTAGGGGTTTGTGAATGTGCTATAGATGTGGACTTGGCTTTTACATGTAAAATATTCTCTTTGCCACATAAATTGTGATGTGGTAGTAGTTAAATGAAGCACTTGGGACCAGATTTGTCTTCTTCATTCTAGCGTAGAATTGGAGCATGGAGAATTAAAAACAAGTTTATACTTGAAGGCATTTATATGCCCCCTTTTTTGTTTTTAAAGATACAAAATGTTCAAAATAGTACTTGTCATGGCTATTCTTGGTTGTCAATTTAACTGCATCTGGAGTTAACTAAAAGCCAACAGGCTGGATATATCTGTGAGGGATTTTTTTTTTTTCCTTAATTAAATCATTTGAAGTGGGAAGACCCACTTTTAATCTGGATCTTTTGAGGTGGAAAAATACACCTTAGTCTGGGCCGCAGCTTCTGTGAGCGATCTCTGTCTTTGTTTTGTTCTGCCACATGAGTTACTTGGATACACTGTCATGTAGTTCACCACTGAAGGTTTCCGTCTGTCCTGGAAAGCTCCTGTAGGGCTGCTATATCAGCATTTACCAAATAGGCAGTCCCTATTGAAACTCTCTCCACGGTGGTTTTTTATGGTGTCTCCTTCTAGCCCCTCCCACCCCCCCATTAGGGTCCAGTTAGGTGTCTTGCATTGTGTTAAGGTGTCATGTGTTCTTAACATTCAGTAGTGATTAGTTTAATCTGGTATCCTAGGATTTCAGAAGTGGAAACAAAGATTTGTCATGGAAAATGGTCTGGTTTAGCTTTCTCCTCTTCCTTTCTTGTTTCTGTCTTTCCATACTCCCTGCTGCAGGCCAAGAATTAACTTTAGAAAATGGAGACAAAATTCTCAAGTGGAAACTTAGATCTCATACACACTTGTTTGTTCAGGTCTTCCTGAGACAGGGAGAGGCTTTGTTTTAAGTTATTTTCCAGTTTCGGATTAAAACTATTGAATCACCTGTGTACCTAACTTTAAAAAATGCAGTATTATCAAGATTTTGGGGAAAGATTTTCATAGCTGACTCTTAAGTCCTCATTAGAAATGAGAAGTTTTCCACCTTTTTTAAAAAAGACTTATTTTATGTGTATGAGTGTTTTGTATGTATGTATGTATGTATGTATGTATGTATGTATATGTATGTATGTACACTGTGTGCATTCCTGGTGCCTGCAGAAGTCAGAAGAGGACATTGGATCCCTGGAACTAGAGTTACAGATGGTTGTGGGCACTCATGTGAATGCTGGGAACTGAACTTGGGTCCTCTGCAAGAACAACAAATGCCCTTACCTGCTAAGCCATCTCTCCAGCCCAGCTTTCCACTACTTCTTGAAGACCACTGATTATCATGGCCTGTTTTTGATACATAGTTTATGGAGTTTTATTGTTTTTATTTTTAAATTTTTATCTTTTTTATCCGCTTCAAAATATTCCTTTGTATTACGTAGTTTTATACTTGTGAAAGAGACTTTTTTCCTTCTTGTTTTAAATCTCAATGACTGTAAGCCTGTATCTTACTTCCTGTTTCCTCTCTGATACAAACTTTAATTCCGTTCATACAAAGCAGCTCCATTCTCCTGTCCCTTAAGCACAACCAAGCTCAGCATCTTTCCATAAAAACTAGAAAGTGGCTAGACTGTTAGACCTGAGGTTGGAATGAAGTATGGAATTTGTCCAGACCTGACCTATACCTGAAGACCTTGCCCTTCCTAGTCCCCTATCCCCTAGTCTACACACACATGTGCATGTGCACACAGACACATGGACTCCCACATGTGTGCACACACATGGCAGGCAGTGCCTTACCAGCCATGCCATTTCCACATTGTGGGCATTTAAGTTTTTCCTCTTCATTTTCTTTCCCAGGGTACTTTTTTAGACCATGTTTTTGGCTTTTGTGCCTTCTTGAAAATGTAATGCCATAGGTTCACTATATCTGTGTGTTTTTCCCTTGATACGTATGGATGAGATCTTTTCATCCTCAGGAACTGGTGTTTCCCTCTCTGTTGCCCCTGGCAGAGTGTCGGCTTAAATTAAGCTGGAGTCGTGAAAAGCTGCAGATTGAACTGACCAGAGTCTGCTGTCTTTTCCACCACTTAGAAGCTCTTTACATCCGACCACTGAAGCTAAGGCTTGTAACCTATTGACCACACTTACATCAATAAATACACTGTTACACCCACCATGTTTCTCTTAAAACTTGTATTGTGGGGGAAGAGCACATGCCATGGCCAATGTGTAGAGCTTAGAGGGCAGCCTTGTGGATGCCTGTCTCCTCCATCTTACATGAGTTCTGAAAGTCAGATTTATGTGGCAAATATTTTGAATTCTAAGTCATCTCACCACCCAATGCAAAGATTGATACTGTTTATTCCTCCTATTTGTATGATACATTCTGGGCTATATGTTCTCCAGCTCTTGAAAGTAGTTTTATTAAAGTATGCATAGTATAAAACTCACTTTCAAATTGTATACAGGTTTTAACTTAAATGCTGATTATGGTCCAATCTAGAGTATGAAAACTATCAGGAAGAATACTATTGGGCAGGCATAGCTGCTCTACAGATCATTTGTCTTTACCAGAAGGGAAGGGAGGGCAGGAACCTGACCTTGAACCACTGTTCTTAGTATTGTCGGTGGTCAAAAGTTTCAGCACACACCTTCAGTTTGAATAAACTGGCAGTTTCACTTATTATGTGCTGTGTAGTATGGGAACTCATGACAAGGGAGAGTTCGAGAGAGCTTTCGCTTGTGTTTCCATGTGCATATTGAGGCCAGAGATCGCTGTTGCATGTTTCCTTAATACCTCTACCTTATGTTTGAGACAAGGTCTCTCACTGAACCTGGCACTCACACTGCTGGCTCACTAAGTGACCAGGACAGCCCCAGGCTCTTCCAGTCTTTGTTCCCCAGTGCTGGGATTATAGGCAGATGCTGCCATGCCCAACTTTTTACATGGGTATTGGGGATCCAAACTCAGGTCCTTGACGAGACCATCTCCCGGCCCTATAGAATTTTATTTTGTTGTGTTTTGTTTTTAAAGACCCCCTTATAAAGCTGCTCCAGTTGGCAGGCACTAGTGCTTGGGTGAAGGGGGCTTTTGTTCTGTAGCTTCCGTGCCAGCAGCACATCCTTTCCTTCCTAAAAGCAGCGGGTAGGGGAGACACGAGGGATTGTCTTAGCTCACATTTTGAGAGGTTGGGAGTACACAGGGACACATCCCTTGTGACCTGCTTCCTTTTCACTGTGTCATATCTTCTACTTTTTATCACCTGGCAGTAATGCCATTGGTTTACAAATCCATCAAGGGATTAATCCAGTAGTTACATCAGAGCCTTCATGGAGTCTTCTCATCTCAAGACTCCTTATAGAGACACGGAGAATGTATTGCACCAATCGCCAGTCAAGCTGGCAGTCAGGATTGGCCATCACAGGACTTGTATATTAGGCTGATTTTGCCATCATTATTACAACTTTACGTTGTCCTTGTTCTGTTGACAAGAGAGAGGACACTGAGGGAATGATATAAGAAAAATAATAATGTTTTCATTTAAGAGAATGGAAAAAAGTGGGTCCATAGAAGAGGTGTTTTATTGGGAGGAAAAAAAAACCTTCCCTAGAGCATGCCAGGAGAACTCGGTTGTGCAACAAGAAGTCCAGTTGTAGAAAGACGGGCTGGGTCTGGCCCCAGTGCCAGAAAGGCAGGCGTAGAACCAGATAAAACCAAGGCCTTCATTTCCCATCCCAGAGTCGTAAAATAAAGAGCAAACCTTTTTTTTTCCAAGTGCTTGAGGATACCAGCACTAAGCATGTTAGAGTACAGGTTTTGTTTCTACCTCCATTTTCTCAGGGAAGGAGCTCAGACACCAGGAGGTAACAGCTTGTTTATGGCCACAGTTACCACAGAAGCAGCTGTCGTGAGCCTTGACTGTCACAGTTGCTCCTGCTTGACCCTCACTGGGTTTTCCTGCATTTTCCTAGAGAACCATACATAGATACCACTTGGAATTAGGACTTTGCAACTGGATGCTGACTCTAGGGATGACCTTACTTTTCAGTATTCTTTAAAATGATTGAGCTACATTCTAGCCAAAGTGGAATCACTTCTGTTCCAATTTCCATGGAACAAATTGTAGGTATCCACCTGATCTTGATGCCACCTTGATATTATTGGGATTTTGTTTGTTTTGCCTCTTTTCTTTTCTTTTCTTTTCTTTTCTTTTCTTTTCTTTTCTTTTCTTTTCTTTTCTTTTCTTTTCTTTTCTTTTCTTTTCTTTTCTTTTCTTTCTTTCTTTCTTTCTTTCTTTCTTTTTTTTTGAGTCTTCTTTCAGTGTTTCCAGTCTGGCCTTGAATTCACTGTCTAACCTACTACATACTGGGATTAAAGGTGTGTACCTTTATATTTGGCGTAGCCAATGCTTACATTTGTTAAAGTTCCATATCGCCCCCTAGTGTTTTGAAATGCTTATATCATATGTCTCAGTAGTAGTGTAACTGAGGAGAGCGATGTCATTCTACAAAGAGTTACAGCAATGAATTGTTGACCAACTTTCAGTCATAAAAATGGTTTTCAGAAGACTCTCTGGAGGTGTGTGTGTGTGTGTGTGTCACAGGAGGAATTTTGTGTGTGTGTGTGTGTCTCACAGGAGAAATTTCCCAGGTTGTCCAAAGGTAATATACCTCATGTACAGGTAGAATCTACGAAGCAGTGAGGTGTCCAGGGACCTAGAGTAAGTGATTCAATTTTAGATTGAGTTGAATTATAAGAATGCCAGAAATGTCACATTAGGAAGAATTTTTGAAGAAAGCATTAGTATTTAAGTTTGTCCTTTGCTTACACTGGAGCATAGGCAGCCTCAAATATGGCCCTGAAAGCCGGGCGTGGTGGCGTATGCCTTTAATCCCAGCACTTGGGAGGCAGAGGCAGGTGGATTTCTGAGTTTGAGGCCAGCCTGGTCTACAAAGTGAGTTCCCGGACAACCAGGGCTATACAGAGAAGCCCTGTCTCGAAAAACAACAACAAAAAAAACACCCCAAAAACCAAACCAAAACAAACCAGTGGCCCTGAATATACACAGTGGAGAAGCAAAGAATGGATGTTAATATGGGTTGTCACTGGAGCAAAGGATGGGGTTCTGGAAGTGCTGTTGTGGTGGACAAGATAAGGCTAAGCTGTGAACATTTTTCCCTCCAAAAATGGAGATGTCTTGATATTCCATTAATGCTTTAAAAATCCCCTAAGATTGGATATGTTAGCATTTCTTCTCTCATCGACTGGATTTTATACCAAATACATTCTTCATTGCATCACTTTGCCAAGGATGCTATAACAAAATGCCACAGGCTGGGTACCTCATACTTCTGACTGCTTTGATGTCTGAGATCAAGGTGTGTGTTGGCAGGGTTGCTTTCTTAGGAAGTCTCAGCTTGAGTGAGAGCTGTTTTTGTTTGTCTTCTCATGGTCTTTTCCTTGTTCGTGTCTGTTGAGAACCTGTCATCTTTTTATAAGGATTAGATTGGATTTGGATGGACCCACTGATCCATTTTAACATAAATGGATTTAACATTTAGCATTGTCTCTTTAATACTGACTATCACACAATGAAGTTCTGGGGCCTAGGATTTCAACTTAGGCATTTTGGGGATGATGTATCAGAACCTGCCGTGAGGAGACAGACTCTTGGAGGCTAAAGGAGAGGCGAGAAGAGAGCAGTGTTGTGGCCAGTCTGTGTGCACCTGGGCGCTGATGCTGGTCGCACTCTTAACCATCATCTCAGAGTTCCTAGTGGCTCAGGACTATCCACACAAACCCTCAGTACCCTGAGAAGAGAAGCATGAAGGCTGGTGGGCACCACAAGTGAGGTAATTTCCTAACTTCACTATCAGTCTGTTTGAGCCAGCACATCGTACCCCCTTCTTTCACCATTGAAACCCTTTTGGGCAGTGTTACACAGTCTGGCATTCACCTTATGAAGACATTGAATACACAATTAAAGCAGATCGTCTCGGCCCACATACTCCTTGGGGTAAGAAAACATTTCTATAGGATTCTAAGTTATTTTGATTTTTGAGTTTTAGTTGCCACAAAGAGAGGTTTAGGAGTAAGGGGGTTTCTGCTACCTCTAAGGCAATACTTTTTTAGTAAAAGAAATAAGGATATGCAAAACTTTTACATAGTCACTTCTTAAAGTTGTTTCCATTGAAGATAAAGGGACTCTGCTTGAGTTGTTTGTAACTCCCTAAGTTCCCTGGTAACAGGAGAGAGGCTTTAGGTGCCCAAGCATGAGCAATAATCGTTTTTGTTTACCCACAGGCACTGATAGGAAATTCTTTTGGAATTAGAACTTTGCAGCTTCTGAGAACCTTCGAGAGCTTAATATGCTGTGTTGGCTCAGGTTGGGTACTCTTGGGAAATGATGGCCCACAGGTGTTCTAGTGCGGCAACCCTCTCATGCCCAAGCTGTGCCATTGCCTCTGCATTCTCTTAATTACAGCTTAGTTAGCTCTGAATTAGATTTTTTGCCAGGACAGTCTGGGTTTAGATTATTTTAAAGTCTTTGAACCAACAGTCCAAAGTAATTGTAATTGCTCTTTGTGTTTATATGTATTTTTTGTGTTTATAATTTGCTTGGCAGTTTATTGAGGATTGATTAATATTTCTTTAACAGGGCTCAGTGAGTCTTTGCTGATTCTTTTAGAAAGGAATAAGCTCGTTGTTTGGAATAGATCATACTTCAAAAATGTACTGAGAATATTACTTTTTCTTTAAAGAAACAAAATGTCTTTCTCAAAAGTCTCTGTTTAAGACCGTAAACTTCCTTGTCTCCTGGAAAATTACCTTAGCTTTCTGGATTGTTCTGTTTTATTTTCAGGCATTTTGTTCTACCCTCTGCCTCACTTTGACTTTATCCTCCTTTTCTCTTGGGTGTGGAGGGACGTACATGACTTTTTTTTCTTGTTTAAAAACTAAATAGAGGGTGCTAGAGAGAAGGGGCACTGACTGCTCTTCCAGAGGTCCTGAGTTCAATTCCCAGCAACCACATGGTGGCTCACAACCATCTGTAATGGGATCTGATGCCCTCTTCTGGTGTACTCACATAAAATTAATCAATTAATTAATTAATTTAAAAAAAGAAAGAAAAAACCTAAATAGAGAATCCCACTCAGAATAGTAGTCTTGTTTGTTTTTACCATAAAGGTGCTTTATGTTCTCAACAGCACTGAACTTGGGTGTCCTCTGACTCATCACAGTACAGGAGACTGATGACTCTCCTGACAGAGTGTTCAGAGCAGCTTTCTGGTGGAAGTCCTTGCTTGGTTTATCCCCCTACTACCATTTTAGTTATAAGGTTTTTTGTGTTAGTTTTTGTTATTTTGTTTGTTTTACCTTTTACATTGATAATTTATAGCTCATATCCTGTATTTTCAGGGGAGAAAGATAGATGAGAGTCCAAACAATATCATATCAGGAAGTAGGAGTTAGTTCAGGGAGTCTTAATCACTACAATGTAGTTTGAGTCTTTCGGTTACAAGGAGCAGGGATTAAACCTGGCTAGCTTTGAAAAGTGGTGGGTGTGATATAGTAGATCAAATTCTATTCTTAACATTCTTTTGGAGTAGTTTCCTGCTTGATTTTAGGCCTGTACATTTGATTTACTGCTGTGGTGGATGAGATAAGTCAGAGGTATGTGGTGTACTTCTCCCGTAGGTTTGTCCTTAAATCAGTGCCATGGTAGTCCCCATGAAGAGATAATAGTTATAGTCCCTTCAGCCTGGGTCTCATTGTCAGACCACAGAGCACAGACTTTATGGCAGACAGCTTTCAGCAGCACTAACCTGACTTAGATGAGTGAACCTAAGTGAATGTCAAGTTTTTATTTGTATGCAACTGAAATTCTTGGTCAGATTTTTAGCATTATTATTGCAGTAGTTGATTGATACCATCATCCTGAGGTGGGAGCAACTCTAAGGAAGGTAGTAATCATTTTGACGTTTACAAAGATCCCTACGATTTGGCTCTACTCTCCTTTTCTTACTCATTGGCTGCCTTATCCTATTGGTCTTCTCTTCATGTTCAACTTACTTATCCAGGCCATACGCAAGGCCCTGCATAGCTTCTCCAGGCTTGAATCAGCTTTAAACTTCTCTCCTTCCTACTCATAGTACTTCAACGCTTATTCCCTTGGTGCATTCTGTTTCAGATGTAAGAGAATATTTTACCCAACAGGTACCTTTTTCTCTAATAATGTCATGTTCTTGTTGGTTAGTGTGTTTAGCCATTGGCAGCTGTGATTGGCCTATTTTGTTTAACTAGATACATCAAGATATGTATTAGAAGAAGAGAGATGTCTTTATATTTTCAGTGCCTATAAGTGGTTGCCTCAACAATAGTGGACATGAATATGCAGAAGGCTTGTGATAGTCTTTCTGCATTGTTAAGTGCACTGTGTGCATTAACACTTGACAGGTTCCAGACGGAGCAGTCTCCTTTTAGCATTTGGGGGGCTACAATCCAATGTTTTTTCCTACTTTCAAGACCCAGCCTTACATCAAGAGGTCTCAGAATCAACCTCTTTCATAGGAAAGTCTGTGTGGAGAGACCACTAGAAAAAGAAAGCTTAGCTCATCCTTAACGTTCTATATTTGTTCCCCAGACAAAGAATTGGGAAGAAACAGTTTATAGAAGAACGTGGACAGCTTAAAATTCATTTATAACAATTTTAATGCTATGGTTGAAATTATTTAAGTATTTATTTAGGTATGTTTTGGGTACAGTAATAAGCGGCACTTTAAAAACATTTACTGAGTCTTTCTCACTAATAAGTATATATAGTAAGTTGCTAATAGTTTAATTTTCTGTTTGTTTTTTTCTTAAAACTTGAAGTGGTAAAGATGGTAACATTGTTGTGTTATAAAAGACACATGTTATAATGTGGACTCTGCAGCCATCCTGCCTATATTTACATCCCAGTTTAGCAATCAATTTATTAGAATGGTTCATAGGCCATGTCCTGACAAAAAGGCCTGTAGTTGTACCAATTGGATGTCTCAGTAGTCCCAGTCTGACATTGGCTTCCCTGACGTAACAGCAGTGAAGGAATGCCTCAGCAGCAGTGTAAGGAAGTCGCCAGTGTGCTTGTGTGTCACTTCTAACTCCTGAGCGCTGGGATCACTGGGGTTGCAGATTGTGTCGCCTTTCCTGGCTTTGGCTGCGGAGGAGTAGGTGCTTGATCTTCCCTTCCAGTCCTTCCGTTCTTTGGTTCCCATCGAGCTTGCAATAGTTGCTACCTTTGTGAGATTATTACGCACGGTAACGTTTACTGCCTTCTGGCATCTTAATTGTTAACAGTAAATGTTAGAAAGGCAAATCTAACCTCAGATTCTTAGAAGCCAAGGTCTTTCAGTAGAAGGGCTTTTAATAAGTGGGCACTGTCTAAATCTTAGTGTGGATAAATATAGCTACTTGAGTATTAATTAAGGAAGTAACACTTTTGCTTGGAATATTAAAGGCAGAGAGGGAACTGAGCTAATTAATTCTACCTCGCAGGTGGTAATGTTTTGTGTGTGTGGTTTTTTTTTTCCCCTCTTTCTTGGGGTAGAATAATCTATCCTGTTCCCAAAAGATTAAGATCTCAAACAGCAACAGCAACAACAACAAACAAACAACAGATTCCTCAAGAGAAATTGATCCCCGTATGATCAATTGAATATATTAATGTATAGTTTCTTTTCTGTTGTGTTCATACTGTAGTTATTCTTTAGGTATTATGTGTTGTTAGATTTGATAGGTTTTCTTTTTTACCTCTATTACTAACCAAATCATGTTCAAATTACAAATAGCAGAGAGGAGCCACAAATAGGGGAGTAAATGATATTCAAAGTACTTGGCAGACTACAGGGTGCAGTATTTTGGATTCATTTTTTTTTGCCTAATGAGAGATTCTTTGGTGCCTGTATTATTGAACTAAACTGTATTTTGTTAGTGGTTAACACATTTCAGCAGTACCCTCTAGTATTCCTTAAGTGTAGCAGACTACTATTACTTGAGGTTTTGAAAGAAAAATGTGTGATGTATTTGACCTGCAGGTTTGTGGTAGTCAGCTAAGGCACTACCAACACCAACACCTAGGATGAGGTGACGCTGACTCTCTCCCTTGAGCAGAGAGCAGGGGACAAGGAGCTTTGAGTTTCCTTTTTAGCTATGGTGGTATTTTTACTGTATAAAAGATTTCTTCAACTTGTATAATTATATTTATTTATATTAATTTTGGAGAAATTTGAACAGCAACAGGGATCAACCCCTTAGTTTGTGTGTTTAAAACTAGCATGTCTTAGTAGTCAGTTTCCTAGAATAACTTCTCTGGGTAGAGTTTGTGGAAGTTTGGTTTTGTTGTCTACCTTGTTGGCTGCATTTTTTTTCTTGGCACATGCTAGGATTCTCTGTTGGCAAAAGAAGCTCACTCAGGACTTCTGTAGTTGTTAGAGGCCATTAGCATCTAACATAGGCTTTCTGCAGTTTTGCATGCCTTTTAGTTGCTGGCCAAATTTAGGGTTAGCTTTAGATTTTTGTTATTTCTTTAATCCTTAAGAATATTTTTAATTTAAGAAAATTTTAAGTGACCTAGAAGTAGAATAATACAGTGAATCCTCTTGCCATTTATTTTTTACTCATCCTTCTTATATGACAGGTTCCAAACAGGATGGTCATTTCACCTATCTATGTTTAGTGTGCACACCTATGGACTCTATGGAAAACCATACTGTCATTCTCTATAAAATTAACCTACCCCCCCCACCCCATGTGCGTTGATGTTTTGCCTGCATGCATTTGTGTGGGGGTATGAGATCCTCTGGAACTGGAGTTACAGTTGTAAGCTACCATGTGGGTGCCAGGAATTGGACCTGAGTCCTCTAGAAGAGCAGCAGCCAGTGCTCTTACCCCCAAGCCATCTCTCCAGCTCTAATCCTGATCTATTAATGTTACCTAAAACTAAATCTTTTTTTCTTCATTTTTTTCAAACTTGGCTTTACAGCTAATTCTTTGAGTGAGTCAGGATGAGGCTCACAGAAAGCGTTTGATTGATTGGCATTTGATTGATTGGCACACCTCCTCAGTCTTTATTGATGATCGCCTCTCTACTTTAGGGTTGATGTCATTTATTTATTGTGGAGATTGGCTGCTGCTCCCCACTTTGTGACTTTTGCTTGAACATCTTTGTATTATACTGTGTTCCTCTTTCCCACATTACTGGTAAGCATGTTGACTTAGAGGTAGGATTATTTTATGGTTTGTTTGTTTGTTTGTTTTTGTTTTTTTCGAGACAGGGTTTCTCTGTGTAGCCCTGGCTGTTCTGGAACTCACTCTGTAGACCAAACTGGCCTCGAACTCAGAAATCCTCCTGCCGCTACCTCCCAAGTGCTGGGATTAAAGGTGTGCTCCACCACCATCCGGCACAGTACATGGTTTTAACCACTGACCTTCTCTCTAGTCCAGCAGCTAGTATTTTATTTTTATTTTTAATTTTTTGAAAATTATCTTATTTACATTCCAGCCATTTACATTTACATTTCCCCATCCTCTTTCACAGTTCTCATCCCATTTCTCCTCTCCCTTGCCTCCAAGAGTGTGCTCTCTCCCTCAACGAGGCATCCCTCTTCCCTGGGGCCTCAAGTCTCTTGAGAATTGGGCACATTTTCTTACACTGAGGCCAAACCTGGCAATCCTCTGTTATAATCCTCTCAGGGGCCTGTGTATGCTGCCTGGTTGGTGACTCAGTCTCTGTGAGCTCCCAAGGGTCCAGGTTAGTTGAGACTGCTGGTCTTCCTGTGGGGTTGCGCTCCCCTTCAGCTTCTTCAATCCTTCCCCTAATTCAACTGTAAGGGTCCCCAGCTTCCATCCAATGATTAGGTGTAAGTATCTGAGTCTGTCTCAGTCAGCTGCTTATAGGGCCTCTCAGAGGGCAGCCATGCCAGGCTCCTGTCTGTAAGCACACCATAGCACAGTAGTGTCAGGCCTCGGTGCCCCCACATGAGATGGATCCCAAGGTGGGCCTGTCTTTGGACCGCCTTACCTTCAGTCTCTTCTCCATTTTTGTCCTTGTAGTTCTTTTAGACAGAATCAGTTCTCAGTCAGAAATATTGACTGTGGGTTGGTAATCCTGTCCCTCTACTTGAGGCCCTGTCTATCTACTGGAGATAGTCTTCTATTCCCTCTCCCCAATTTTGGGCATTTTGACTAAGGTCACCCCATTGAGTTCTGAGAGTCTCTCACCTCCCAGGTGTCTGGTACTTTCTAGAAGGTCCCCCCAGAGGCTGCATATTTCCGTTCATTCTTCTAGCCCTCTGGGCTTCTCTCCTGTCTCCTGCATTTCCCCCCCCCCCCCCCCCCCCGCCATACCTTATCATGTTCCCCCTTTCCCCTCTCCTACCCAGGTCCCTCTCTCCCTCTGCCACCTGTGATTATTTTCTAACCACTTCTAAGTGGGAGTGAAGCATCCTTACTTAGGCCTTCCTGCTTGTTAAACTTCTTACGGTATATGGGTTGTATCCTAGCTTTTTTGTACTTTTTGGCTAATACCCACTTATCAGTGAGTACCTACCATGCATGTCCTTTTGGGTCTGGGTTACCTCACTCAGGGTATTTTCTAGTTCCATCCATTTGCCTGCAAAATTCATGATGTCCTCTTTTTTTTTTTTTTTTTTTTTTTTTTAGATATTTTCTTTATTTACATTTCAAATGCTATCCCTCCCGCCCTGCTCCCCAACCCACCCACTCCTGCTTCCTGGCCCTGGCATTCCCCTGTACTGGGGCATATAAAGTTTGCAAGACCTAGGGGGCTCTCTTGCCAATGATGGCCGACTAGGCCATCTTCTGGTACATATGCAGCTAGAGTCAAGAGCTCCGGGGTACTGGTTAGTTCATATTGTTGTTCTTCCTATAGGGTTGCAGACCCCTTCAGCTCCTTGGGTACTTTCTTTGGTAATAATTATTTTAATTAATTTTTTCTCAATAGGGAGAATGTCTTTCAAGCACTTGACATGTTTTGCTAACGATGTTTTGACTTCTGACAGAAGTGGGTTTCCTGAGTCATCCTCTAGCCTCTGTGCAGTCTTCCCTTCTTAGGAAATCCCAGTTGGGCAAAAACCATCTATTTATTTTTCTGTTTGTCTATTTATCTACCTACCTATCTGTCAATTAATTGATCAGTCAGTGAAATCTTTTTTACCCAAAGAAAGCGCTTAGTTACAGAGGGAACATGTTCTCGTTTCTGTGGGGGATTTATTTACAGATGTGTTTTTTCTATATACGTTTTAAGGACTGAGATCATAGAATTATAGGGCTTTAGAAGAGTGTGAAATCTTCAGAAAAGGAACCTAAGGAAATTTTAAACTTTTATCTCCTAAGTGAGGAAGCAGAGTTGTTTAATGTTTTGCCTTCCTGCAGTGTCTCCTTGTGTTGATTCAGTGTTGTTTGGGGGCATTTTAGACAGTATAAAGGAAGACAGGAGACAGCAAATTGGAAAGACTTGGGAGGTCAGTAAATCATTGATTTAGCTGGACAACATAGTTGCACATCTGTTATTCTCATATTTGGGAGACTGAGGCAGGAAGTCAGTCTGGGCTCTATAATAAGACCCACATCTTAAAAAGACAAAATGTTTATGTGTGTCTATTCAAAGTGAAAACTATGAAAAATAACTAGCTTTTCTTTATATATACACCTCCTTGGTTCTCATCACACATATCCAATGAGACCAACTCTCCACTGGCTATACCTGCCTAAGGGACCATTTTCAAGGCACAGACCTAGCTTGAGAGGCCTTATCTATTGCAGGACAGTTTGACATTTCAATGGATCTGATCCCATTGTGCAAAAGGTACATATGAGTACAACTCATGCTTAGCTTGTTTTGGGAAACACCTGGAATTGAGCTAATATATGTGTAGCATGCTATCCACTTGAATTCCTGTTACATTAAATTTAACCTTTTCTCTGATTGCCTGCTCTTCTCTTATGACTTATTCTCTCTGGAGAGCTAGACGGTGTCCAGTCTCCAGAAAATCTAAATGGTTGCTGAAAGATCTTAATTTTAGACTCATAGTGTTTAGGTTCAGGCCTAAACTCTGTCATTAATTGAAGTTGGGCTATTTCAGAAAATTAAGCTCTGAACAAAATAGAAGATACCCTTCCATGGTTCAGATGGAAAAGACAGTTGTAACCCATGGGGTAGCAGAGTTCTCTGGGTTTCCTGGGGTAGAGGTAGCCTACAATTACTGGGCAAGCAAGACACAGCTCTCTGGGATAAGGCAAACGGAGGCTAGGATGTCATAAAGAGACAGTACAAAGCTTGGTGCACACTGTACACACCAGTGAGACCTCAGAAACATCCCTCAGGGTCCATTGGAGCTGGTGGGTAGAAATGTTGTAGGAGTTGGTGTGCCACTGAAGCCACGGTGTTGGGAGCAAATAAATATGGGTATCCTGGTTGCAACAAGACAACTCTGAGATATAAGCACACAGAAGCATTGAAGAGACTATTGTATGACACCTGGATACCTGAAACCTTCTGTGTCTGCAGGACCATAGAGAGATGGTTACGAGATCAGGACTTCAGCAGCCCAGACCCCCTCAGCCCCCATATATTAAGTTCAAAAGTATTTGTAGTTTTCCCACCACCACAAGTGACTATGGTTTTGTCATGCAACTGGAGCAGTGCACACCACCAGATGTCTCCATTATACTCCACTGTTGACTGTTGACTTGGAGCACGATGAGCAGAAGCACCGCACTGGAACCAAAAGGAGAAGCACCCTTCTTCCTGCAGTGCCCCTTCCACTCTCTCCAGTGATCACTTAACATCATACTCCACTAAAGGAGAAGCATCAGAGTCTACTCCAGTGCTCCCGAGTTAGTGCTGAAGGATGCTTGGAGCTGAAAGGCTGTAAGGTGATGACCAGCACAGATCACAGCCGCACGAATACCTACTATCCAATTTCACCTCCACTAGGCAAAACTAACCTGCACGACAGTCAGGCTAGTGGCTACTTATGGGGAAAGGGTGACCAGAAGGGACATGGGTGTTGTTTTCACAGTGGTGTGCAGTTTCTGAAGAGCTGCATTCATGTATATTATACTTTAGTAAAAGTTGAAATATGGAACAGTTGGATTTTAAAAAGTAGAAACGTGAAAACAGGATCCAGTGTAGTATAGATGAAATAAAAATCCAGGGTGTCTCAACCTCTTAGATTTGTGGGAGGTGGTGGAGGCAATAATGCATGTATATGTGTGTATGTATGTATGTGTGTATATATATATGTGTGTGTGTATGTGTGTGTGTATGTATGTATATACATATATACATACATACATACATACATATATTCATGCTCGTGGGTATGTATAGAGGCCACAGTGTCTTCATTCATCACTCTTCATCTTACTTTTTGAGTTTCTCTCTGAACTTGGAGCATAACAGTTTGGCTAGACTGGCCACCCAAGGAGTTGCAGAATCCTCCTGTTCTACCCTGCCCTGACGCTAAGTTTACAGGTATGCACTGGGCCTAGCTTTTTTGTAGGTCCTGGGATCTGAGCTCAGATCCTCATGCTTGTGTTGCAGACAGTTTACTGACAGATCCATCTCCCCAGGTTTGTTGTTGTCTGCATTTTTTAAAGACCATTTGAGAGGTTTCTCATTTATATTTCCTTTCTGTTGGAATAAAAATTTTAAATTCTGAGAACAGTTTATATTTTTTCTGCTGTCATACCATGTGTATGCATGTGAACAGCACATACATGTTTGTACATGTGAGCCTTCTTCCTTATTTGAGACAGTTTCTTGATGTTCACTGCTTCATATGCTAGACTTGTGACCTTCTTGGGATTCTCAGGTCTCCACCTCCAGTCTTATAATAAGAATGTGCTACTGCATCCAAGTTACTTGATTTCTGGGAATTTGAATTCAGAGCTTCACTTATGCACAGTGACTCTTACTCTTTGAGCCATTTCTCCAGTCCTACTGTTGTACCTATTATCATCAGCTCTTGAATAGCAACTTTTGAGCCTTTTTTTTTTTTTTTTTGCCACCAGTTATCATTGTTTCAGTTTGAATCTGATGTCTTCAACACGCTCATGTTTTGAATGTTTGGTTCTCAGCTCTTGGTGCTGTTTGGGGAGTCGGTGAAACCTAGCTAGGAAAAGTGACTGGAGACAAGCCTTTGAATGTTTCCATGGCCTCTCCCTTTCTCCTCACTTCCTGGTCTGTGAGGTGAAAGCTTGTCACACCATCTACCTCAGGACTGCTGCTCTACTGTGCCTTCCCTGGCATGCAGTGTTCAACAGACTTTCAGAGATAAACCAGGAGCCAAAATAAATGATTCTTTAAGTTGTTTCTATAAGGTGTGTGAGTCCATGGCTACAAGGCAACTGACTGAAAGCTGGTGCAGAAAAGTGGGATGGTCCCTGGCCAAACCTGACCACATGTGCTTTAGCCTGCAGGACTGAGTTTTGGGAGGAAGTTTTAAAAGTTTGGAAATACAACTAGAAAAGTTCTAGAATTTTATCAGTAGAGATTTAACAGGGGGACTTCTGGTGGGAGTTCAGAGAATCTGAACAATGAAGTCCTAGCTTACAAGGATTCTGTTGGGAATTGGACTAGAGTTTATTCTTGCTAAATTTTATTATATTTTGCTTTGCCTCTACCCTGAAATTTTGCGTGAAGATGAATACAAGGATAATGGTGTATAATAATTGGTGAAGTGGAGATTTCAGAATAGCATGGCACCATTGTGGTAGTTACTCGCTGCTTTCAGCCAGGTTTATGGTGAGAATTGGGGGCGGGGGGGGGGGGGAAACTGAAGTAGAAAGATGTGAAAATGTGCAGTTGGCCAGAAAAACACCTTTAAAGTTACTGACAAGAGTAGGTATTACAGAGATTAGTGGCTTTAAAGAGAAGCCACACTGTTCAGGGGCCACAAGAAGAGTGCTTTGAGGGACCTTCAGGAATAGGGTACGGCTGTAACACATCCCAGGATGGAAAACTGTAAGTTCATCTGAAAGACTTTGCTTTAATAAGTAAGTGTTCCTGGGGTGCCCTACTCATGGAAAGGTTTCCCAGGTTCAGCTGTTTTAGGCAATCAGAGGTTTTACAGCCATGGTCCAAAGAGGCTGAACTTTGCTCAAGCTGGTGTCAGGACTTGGTGTCATCTATATGGTGGGCAGATTGTAGTCATGTAGAGTGTAGGGATTACTAAGAGACTTGCACCAGGATTGTTTAAGGAAAGTCTAGGAGGCCAAGCAGTGTGTAGCAGGGTTGGATTCCCATGAGAGCCAGTGACAAGACATGAAGCTATTAAAGTGAAGCTTTAATAGCAGTGGGGGATCCCAGGATGTTGGAGCTGCCAGAAATGTGGGCAATAGAACTAGCTGTACTTACGTTTATATTTTTAAATTGTCTTTTGATTTGAGAGTCTACCAGGAATGTAACTGGTGTTTTCTTTGTGGCTCTCTTGGCATGAATTGTATTGTTCCCCAGACAAGTTGTCCTAAAAGATAGTGATTTGTGTCAGTCTGAACCTTATCGATTGTTACATCTAAGTAAGTATTTGGGTGTTAGAAGTCAGTAGTTCTTTTTGTTTGTTTGTTTGTTTGGTTGGTTTGGTTTGTTTCTCGAGACAGGGTTTCTCTGTGTAGCCCTGGCTGTCCTGGATCTCACTCTTTAGACCAGGCTGGCCTCGAACTCAAAAATTTGCCTGCCTCTGCCTCTCAAGTGCTGGGATTAAAGGCGTGCACCACCACTGCCCGGCGAAGTCAGTAGTTCTAATATTTTGTTTGCAGGTATACTATGAATTTAAAATGAGGACCAACCATACTAATATGTATTATTATATATATGTGTATAATATGCATATTAAGTGATTTACATATAATAGGGATGGAATTAGTAGATTTGGGTGGGTTGGCTTAGGTGTACCTAAAGAGGCAATGTCTTCTAAAGTTTTGTCATATTGCCTATAGTTCCTGATTTTAGATGTGGAGAAACAAATGTTTTGTTTTTTAAACTTCCTACTAGAGAGGAGGGTTCTGTTTGACTGCTCTCTCACCCTCCTTACTTGTTTCTGGCAGAACTTTATTTTGGGTGAGGTGGACGTCTCACTGCCTAGTTCAGACTGTCCTGGAGTCCATGCTATCCCTTCTGCTGTTTCTGGGATCCCAGGCTTGCACCACCCGTTTGGCTCTGTAAGAGCTTCCCATCATGGAGTACCTTATACTAAGTTTGCCCCTTGACTCAGAACGGAGAGATTGGAAGTGAGAAGATTGAGAACTGTTATCCTCATCTACAGCAGTTCTGAGCCTAAGCCAAGGTTAAACAGCTTACAGGAAGCTGAAATGTCTGGAATCCATCAGGATTTGATAAAAGATGTGAAAGTGTACCGATATGGGGATTTCACCTTTGAAGATGAGGAAATTTGTGTCAGATTCAGAATCTATACTCTTTAAACAAAGATACCTTGGGAAAACATTGAGTTTTTAGAAATTATATAGGACAGTTGTAGAAATAGGGGAAAAAAACAGTCTCTAGCGGAGAAGTCCCCAGATTAGTTACGATTGCTGCAAACTCACTCGTGTGGTTCCCTGTTGTCTTGGATCACTTCTAGTTAGATTTCTTACCAGAAATTGCTCTATAACAACAGTTGAAAAATTCAGAATTATAATGAAAGCCTTTATGAATTTAAATGAACAGAATTATAGTTGTATCCCTCAAGTCTTTTCCATGCTTAGCTATCATATGAATTTGTATAAAATATTCGTCTTTGTGTAATGTTCTTGGACAGATTCGTCCAGATTGTCTGAGGAGTGTCCTATAATGTCCTCTGGTACCATAGTTATTTCAAGCTGTCCTAATTGCTTTCTGTTTCCTCTAGCCGGGGTGAACCATCCTCTGCCACAGTTCTACTTTTTGCCATGTATCCTAATGTTACTTTCTATTTCTCTCATATATTACATCCCAACCACTCCCCTCCCCCCCCCGCCCCCAGTCTTCCTTCTTCCCTTCCCCTCTCACCCAGATCTACTCCCCTCTGTGTCTCCTCAGATAAGAATAGGCCTCCAGGGGACGACAACCAAATGCGGCATAGCAAGCAACAGTAAGACTAGGCACATCAGGCCTGGACACGGCAACCTAGTAGGAGGAAAAGGGTTCTACAAGTAGGCAAAAGAGTCAGGGTTGACCCCACATCCCACTTTAGGATTCCCCTAAGAACACCAAGCTACTCATCCATAACATACACAGAGAGGAATCAGGTCAGGCCCCTACAGGCTCCCGGATCTCTAAGAGTTCCCATGAATCCCAGTCAGTCCTGGTGTGTCCCTGACCACTCTAGTTTCTCTAATCCCTCCTCCTTACACATCTGTAAGACTCTTCCGAGTTCCACCTAATGTTTGGCTGTGGTACTCTATATCTGCTCCCATCAGTTGTTGGATTAAGTCTCTTGTCTCATTGATGACTATTTTGCTAGGCTTTAGTCCCAGAACACTCTGCAGGTAGGACAAACTGTAGGTTCAAAAGTTCTGTGACTGGCTTAGTATCCCAGTCCCTCTACTTGAGGTTTTGCCTGGTTACAGAAGATGGCCAATTCAGGCTCCATGTCCCCCATTAAATTCCATGGAGTTTCCATTGCACTAGGTTTCCGCCTTATCCTCAAAATGCCACCCATTTCCAGTAGTTTCTCTTAGTATTTTCTCCCTCACCTCCACCCTCACCCATTACCTCCTGTTCCTAATTCCACCTGCCCCCAGTCCTCCCAAGAAGTATTCTTGTTTTGCCTTCCCAAGGAGATCCTTGCATTCCCCCTTGTTATTTTGTTACTCTGGGAGGACTATCTTTACTTTATAGCTAATACTCACTTATAATTATATATGTAACCTGTTTGTCATTTTGAGTCTGGGTTATCTTACTCAGGATGATTTTTTTTTCTACTTCCATACATTTGCCTGCAAATTTCACGATGTCATTGTTTTTAACAGCTGAGTAATACTCCATTGTGGAAATGTACCACATTTTCTTTACCCATTCTTTGTTTGGGGATATCTAGGTAGTTTCCAGTTTCTAGCTTTTATGAATAAAGCTGCTGTGAACATAGCTGAGTAAGTGTCGCTGTGACAGGATATATCATCCTCTGGATCTGTGCCCAGGAGTGTATAGCTGGGTCTTGAGATAGATTGATTTCCAATTTTCTGAGAAATCACCATAAGTGTTCCACTGTTGAGAATTCTGTTTGGATCTGTACCCCATTTTTAAAAATTGTATTATTTAGTTTGTTGATGTCTAGTTTCTTGAGTTCTTTATATATTTTGGATATTAGTTCTCTGTCTGATGGGGAGCTGGTTGAAGATCTTTTTGCATTCTGTGGGCTGCCTTTTGTCACATTGACAGTGTCCTTTGCTTTACAGAAGCTTTTCAGTTTTATGAGGTCCCATTTATTAATTATTGATCTTTAGTGACTGTGCTATTGGTATCTATTTAGGAAGTTGTCTCTTATGACAATGTATTCAATATTATTCCTCACTTTCTATTCTATCAGATTTAGTGTTTCTGGTTTTATGCTGAGGTCTTTGATCCACTTGGACTTGAGTTTTGTGCAGGGTGATAGATGTGGGTCTATTTGCATTCTTCTACATGCAGACATCCAGTTAGAACAGCACCACTTACTGAAGATGCTTTCTTCTTTTCTGTTGTCTATGTCTGGCTTCTTTATCAAGAATTATGTGTTCATAGGTGTGTGGATTTACATCTGGGTCTTCTATTTGATTTCATTGATCAACAGGTTGTTTTTATGCCAATAGCAAGCTGTTTTTTATTACTCCAGCTCTATAGCTGTAGCTCTGAATCTTGAGATCAGTAATACCTCTGGAAGTTCTTTTATTGCACAGGATTGTTCTATCTATACTCATCTGTGCTCCCCCCCCCACCTCCATTTGAAGTTAAGTGTTGTTCTTTCAAAGTCTATAAGGAATTGTGTTGGAATCTTGATGAGGATTGTATTGAATCTATAGATTGTGTTTGATAGGGTGGCCATTTTTACTATGTTAATACGATTGATCCATGAACATGAGAGATCTAAACGTCTTTTGGTATCTTCAAGTTCCTTTAAAGAACTGGAAGTTTTTAATCATACAAGTCTTTCTTTCACTTGCTTGGTTAGAGTTACCCAAGACATTTTGTATTATTTGTGGCTATTGTGAATGGTGTTGTTTTCCTGATTGCTTCTTGACTTGTTTGTCATTTGTAAATAGGAGGTCTGCTGATTTTTATTTTTATTTTTATTTTAGTTAGTCTTGTATCCAGCTACTTTGCAAAAAGTGTTTATTAGCTGTAGGAGTTCCCTGGTAGGATCTTTGGGGTCACCAATGTATACTATCATATCATCTGCAAATAGCGATACTTCGACTTCATCCATTCCTATTTGTGTCCCCTTGATCTCTATTAGTTAGTTGTCTTATTGCTCTAGCTAGAACTTGAAGGACTATTTTGAATAGAGATAGAGAAAATGGGCAGCTTTGTCTTGTTCCTGATTTTAGTGGAATTGCTTTGAGTTTCTCTTCATTTAATTTGGTGTTGGTTATAGGCTTACCTTTACTATATTTAGCTATGACCCTTGTATTCTTAATCTTTCCAGTACTTTTTTCATGAAGGGATGTTGGATTTTGTTAAAGGCTCTTTCAGCATCTTATAAGATGAGCATGTGGGCTTTTTTCTTTCAGTTTGTTTATATGGTGGATTACATTGACTGATTTTTATATGTTGAACCATCCCTGCATCTCGGGGATGAAGCCTACTTGATCATGGAGGATGATCTTTTTTATGTGTTCTTCCATTCAGTCTTCGGATATTTTATTTAGTATTTTTGCATCAATGTTTATATTTTTTATTCTTTCATGGTAAACACAAAGAGGAAATACCCTAAATCATTTTAAGTTACTTTGTATAGGTGACTTGTGTAGGTGACTTATTTTGATGTAATAGAACAACTTTTTAAAAATCTATATCATAGTCTGATTCCATTTTTTATACAAATTCTATAATTGAAATAGAACCATGAAAATTTGATTTCAGAATCTAGGTATTCAGAACGTAGGTAACTTCACTCCCAAATCTGTAGATGTTACCGTTCTACTGCTGGCAATAAAGTGCTAGGAGACAAGATACCATGTCTTATTGGTGGGTCCTTCTGAGGCCGACTGTAGAGTGATATTTGTGAAACCCTTTGTCTTTCCATGTGGGATTATCACATGAATTTTCACAACTTTGACTATTGAGTGGGCTTAACTATCAGTGAACTGTTTGCTTCAGTTCTGTGTACAAACATGTTCATTCCTGGTTGTTACCGGTTGACATTATAGCATAGGGTACAAAGACAGGAAGGAAGCAAAAGCCCTGATGCGACTTTTGATAGCTCAGGAAGGGCATGAGCTGCTGCTGCCTATGCTAGTGATATCTGGGGTTTCAGAATCTGTAACTCCAGCTCCAAGGGATCTGAAGCCTCCTCTGACCTCTGTGGGCACCTGTATTCACATGTACATAGCCATACACGTAATAAAAAATAAAAACATTTGGCTATGTGCACACAGGTATGCTGCATTTACTTCTGATTATATGAATGTAACATTACTGAAATGTTTCTATGTACTGTGTTGTGTCTGACATTTCTGAAAAATTTCTATACACTTGGGTCACATCAAGATTATAGAAAAGAATTCTAGCAGCAGAAGACATTGGATAAAGTCAGTAGTAATTAAAAAGTCTGAGGACATTGATCTAATTAGAAAAACCTTGTAATCACAGTTGGCCTGCCTCTTATCTAGTTCATAAGTCCAGTGACAAGAGTTTCCAGGTAACCTTGATTGGCCCTGTTTCTGTCTTTATTGCCGCTTATTTCTTCCCATGGACAAGGATTAAAATTGTGACTCTTTGTGCTTACATACCTACCTGCAGGAGAGCAAAGCTGTTATTCTAAACATGGAATGTTTTGAATACTTTTTTTAAGATTTATTTTAATTATTTGTATGTATGCATGTCTATGTTTGCTATGTACACACGAGTGTAGGTGCCTGCAGAGTATTTCTCTGGAGTTGGAGTCAAAGGCGATTTTAGTCACCCAGTGAGGGTGCTTGGGAACTGAACTTGGATCCTCTATAAGAACAGTGAGTACTCTTAACTGCTCAGCTATCTCTCCAGCCCTTAAAAAGTGGACTTTTAAGTTAATGTTGGTGATAATAGTATATTTTTTCCTTCAAGGGCTGTTGCAGTTTGGAAATGGGGATAGCACCAATGGTTCCTCACAAGTGACTAATACATAGAAGAGGTAGATTTTTAGTCTAAGCCTCAGAAGTTTCTCATTCAGTGATATCTCCTCCTTAATTCACTTGTGATAAATCCTTGTATGACATTAATGTTTTTATTGATTTACTGAATGCATGTAACAGCAGTGACAGGTGTGTTTTTCCTGTTGCTCAGCTTTTAGTCCTCTAGGTGCTGACTAGTCAGGGATTTAATCCTATCTCTGGCAGGTAGAAAAGAACATCAAAGATCTGCCTGAGTTATGCACAAGAAGGTCTAATATACAAATCATACATTCTAATAGGTGGAGCTAATGATAGAGCTTGTAAAATACCGATGTCCATTCCCATCAAGGGAAGTGGAAGGCCCAGTGTGGTGGGAGTTATGGTTCAGCACTGGCTGCATAGTGAGCCTCTATACTCAAGGGCTTGGGATGTAACATGTACAAGACAGTTAATCCCAGTATACTCACAGATTGTGTTCAAGCCCTGCAGTGTATTTGGAACTGAGCTACCTTTAATACAAAATATGACTTCTCACCCATAGATCACGTATAAGGAAACCTTTAAAGCAGAAAAGCCTTCAGTTTGGATATGTTATAGTTGACAAAAACAGTTCACTAGATCATATGGCTATCTTTGAAAGAAAAGAGTGACTGCTTGTCATCTGAGCACCCTTTTACTGTTGGTTAAGTGGCACAAAATGTATTACTGAATGTTTAAAAATCAGCTACTAAAGAAAAATTATAAAATTGAAGAAATTTTTCCAGAAATAAAGCAAGGCTCAAGGGAGAGGAATATAAGAATGAATATAAATAAAAACAAATTAGAAGTGTGCCTTGGAATTGGAAGGCCCACCATTCATATACAGAGCAGGCATTCTATAAAAAGAGAACAGTAGGGAGGGGATTAGGAAGAAATAATACAAGATCTTTCTAGTAGAAAGGACCTAGATTGTAAAAGAATGTACCAACATTGTAGGAGAAATAGTTTCGAGGCATATTATTGTGAAAAAAAAAATGCTTTTGAAGGCTTTCAAGAGGGAAGAGATGCCCCTGTAAATGACCAGGAGTGAGGACAGCTTAGATCTTAACAGACGTGGTAGGAGGAGTAGGACCGTGGAGCGATGCTCTGAAAGTCCAAGGAGACTGCCCTTCAACTCGTGCTTCCCTAGCCAATGCAACATCAAGAGGAGCATTTTTGGACACGAACATCTTAGAACACACCACTCATTTAGATGTTTCCCAGAGGTGAGGGGGTCACTGAGACAGTGATGGGGTTTGGGGGAGGCAGAGAACATGACCCAGGCTCAGATGCCATATAAGGAAGGATGCTGGGTGGCCAGTTCCTGTTTGATATTATTGGATTTGGGATGGGAAATGATGGTAATTCAATAGATATGGACTACATGACATGTTGCTTGTGCAGGACTCTGCTCTGCATTTAAGGGGCTCTACCTTTATCTCTGTGATCCATGTTACTCCCAAGGGCATGTTGATGTCCATGGTCTGAAACTTTAATTTATTTCAAAACTCTTTTTTTCATTTTTTATTAGATATTTTCTTCATTTACATTTCAAATGCTATCCCGAAAGTCCCCTATACCCTCCCCCCACCCTGCTCCCTTACCTACCCACTCCCACTTCCTGGCCCTGGCATTCCCCTGTACTGGGACATTTGATCTTTGCAAGACCAAGGGCCTCTCCTCCCAATAATGGCCGACTAGGCCATCCTCTGCTACATATGCAGCTAGAGACACAAGCTCTGGGGGTACTGGTTAGTTCATATTGTTGATCCTCCTATAGGGTTGCCGACCCCTTTAGCTTCTTGGGTACTTTCTCTAGCTCCTTCTTTAGGGGCCTTGTGTTCCATCCAATAGAGGATGGATACCAACTAAACAGAACATCCACTGTGAGCATGTATTTGCCAGGCACTGGCATAGCCTCACAAGAGATAGCTATATCAGGGTCCTGTCAGCAAAATCTTGCTGGCATATGCAATAGTGTCTGAGTTTGGTGGTTGTATATGGGACGGATCCCCCAGGTGAAGCAGTCTCTGGATGGTCTTTCCTTCCGTCTTAGCTCTGAACTTGAGTTTCATGTGTTTTGCAAATTGTATCTTGGGTAGTCTTAAGTTTCTGGGCTAATATCTACTTATCAGTGAGTGCATGTCAAGTGAGTTCTTTTGTGATTGGGTTACCTCACTCAGGATGATATCCTCCAGATCCATCCATTTGCCTAAGAATTTCATAAATTCATTGTTTTAAATTGCTGAGTAGTACTCCATTGTGTAAATAAATGTACCATATTTTCTGTATCCATTCCTTTGTTGAGGGATATCTGGGTTCTTTCAAACCCATATTTCAAATGGGCTATTATCAAAACTTATTTTTAATGATGATTCTAAAATGCTTTAACTTCCCTTGTAGCCTATCACCCACCAGAGGTGGACCTGTTTAGAAATAGTTCTTTGGAGCAACTCCTCCCGTCTATGTTGTCTGGAAATCAGCAGTTCAGTTCACAGGTTAGCAGTGGCAAACACTTCACACCAGCAGTTCAGTTCAGTAGAGTCGGGATACCAAACACGAATCAGCAGCAGTGGCACCACCTAGCAGAAATAGCCAGCCCTCAGCCTCGGCTCAAGTCAGCAGGAGGGATGCCAGAAGTTCTTAGCTATGCCTCTCTCAGAGAAGCAAAGATCAGCAAAGACTTGAGATCATAAGCATTGCACAGCTAGCTCTATCAGCAAGCCAAGCTCAGCCTCCCTCACTGTCGAGTCATATTTATACACTCCAAACATCCGTCTCCGCCACGGGTCTTACCACTCAGCACAGGTCTTGCCTCAGCACGTGCGTCTGTCTCAACTGACATCACTGTGCCAATCAGACCCAGTCCACAGAAGCAGCAAGAAATTGCAGCACACCACCAGAAGTTTTTTGGTCCCTTTCCCTCTATGGAGTCCCAACAAATGCAGCTCAACTACACAGTGTAAGACAGACCAATATATGTGTGTTGTTAGCAAAGGATCCTTCATCACATGTCCTTTCACATGCTTGTTTTAGCAGAACATCCTTTCTCCTGTGTCTGCTTGAGCAAAACATTACTTCACCGGTCTGCCTTAAGTCTTTCAATTGTGTGCACATCAGCTAAACATTCCTTCATGTGTTTGCCCCAGCGAAACAACATGTAACCGACTTTATAAAGAACCCTTAAGTTTCCACTTCAGTGGTCCATGCTACCACAAGGGCCATGTTGGTGTCCTTGATCCTGTTTTGAGGCTAGGGGGCCATGTGGATGTCTGTGGTCTGTGCTGCCACTAGAAGCCATGTTGGTGTCCATGGCCCAGCAGCAGCCTGGGTCAGGTTGATGTCTGTGGTCCATGCCATAGCCAGAAACTATGTGAAGTCCATGGTCAGTGCTGCTGCTGCTGACTGTAAAAGGACAAGGAAGCTTCTTTTGCAGTGGTGGTGATGGCTGCAGACTCGCAGTTGAGAATGAGAGACATAGAAGACTTGTATGACAACCTCTCTCTCCCCTTGCACCTCCATCCCCCAGCCCCAAAGAAATGGTCTAGAAAGGAAGCCATTGAATAGAACTCTTCAAAAATTGTGATAGGGATGTTGAAGTGTAGCTCTTCATAGTTGGTGGCTTCTGGTGGGGGTAGGGCTGGAGAAGGACTCAGTTTTCTTTAAGGGGGCTGGCCACTAGGAATTTGACCATGCCTTATAGTGAGTATATGGGCAACATAAACTGGCCTTGGTATTTTTTTCTTCTTTCTCTCTTTTTTTTTGGGGGGGGGGTGGGTGGTGGTGGTGGTGGACCTGGGAGAACTGGGAAGAGTGTGTGATAGGGTACATTATTTGAAGTTTTCAAATAACCAATAAAAATATTATGTCCAAACAAAAACCCACAGTACCTACTAAAGAGGTATCTGATTTTGTTAGCACAGTGATACTCAACCTGTGGGTCAGGACCTTTTGGGGACTGTCAAATGACCCTTTTGCAAGGATATCCTGCATATTGGATGTTTACATTTCAATTCATCACCAGCAAAATTAGTTACAAAGTAGCAACACAAATAGTTTTATGGTTGGAGGTCACTACAACATGAGGAACTGTATTAAAGGAATGTTGAGAACAATTGTGTTAGCATTTCAGGGAAAATATTTTTTTTAATTGGGTATTTACTTCATTTACATTTCCAATGCTATCCCAAAAGTCCCCCACACGCTCCCCCACCCACTCCCACTTCTTGGCCCTGGCATTCCCCTGTACTGAGGCATATAAAGTTTGCACGACTAATGGGCCTCTCTTTCCTCTGATGGCCTACTAGGCCATTTTCTGATTCATATGCAGCTAGAGACACGAGCTCCAGGGGGGTACTGGTTAGTTCATATTGTTGTTCCACCTATAGGATTGCAGATCCCTTTAGCTCCTTGGGTATTTTCTCTAACTCCTCCATTGGGGGCCCTGTGGTCCATCCAATAGCTGACTGTGAGCATTCACTTCTGTGTTTGCTAGGCACCAGCATATAAGAGACAGCTCTACCTGGGTCCTTTCAGCAAAATCTTGCTAGTGTATGCAACGGTGTCAGCGTTTGGAAGCTGATTATGGGGTGGATCCCCGGATATGGCAGTCTCTAGATGGTCCATCCTTTCATCACAGCTCCAAACTTTGTCTCTGTAAATGGTAGGGTTAGGGCAATAGACAACATGGAGTATAGAGAGGTCCTTAGGGAGGCTCTTTCAGACAGGAAGTGATGCCAAAGTGGGTGGGAATAAACCAAAGTGTGCTGGGGAGGAACAACATGATTTAGGAATTACAAAACAGTTACAGGTAAGGGAGACCAAAAAGAGTTTAGGCTGAGAGGCAGGTTGCAGACCACTGCTCTCCAACAGGAGCATAGGCATGCAAACAGGTGGTGCTTTTGAGGTTAGTTCTCAGGACTTGAAGGGGTGCCTGTGATCCCTAGCTAGACCGGCTGGGATTAGGCTGGGTACATCTGCATAAAGATCAGAAGCAGGCTTGGATTTAGAAGTGCACAGTGGTCATTGTGTAGAGAAGCTTGGGTGTTTAAAAGAATTTTCAGGAGACTTTGTGGGGTTGAGTGGATTAAGTCCTGGAAGCCGAGACATTTGAGAGGAGCCTGTAAAGGGAAGCTGAGCTCAATCAGAATTGGAAAAAAAATCTTCAAGAAACCCGTGGTTAGGAGCCCCGCTCCTAACCCGAGAAGCTGTGTGCAGTTGATAGCTGCTAGGAGAGCGACAGTCTACTTTCTCCGTGGACTGCCGGTTACATCAGCCCCGCTCCAGACCGCATGCCCACAGGCCAACACAAAACAGCTCCACCTTTTCTTTTCTTTCTTTTTCTTTCTTCTTTTCTATTTTTCTTTCTTTCTTTTTCTTAGAAAATATGAAGTTGGAGGGCAAAGAATATAATCAAAGTATACTGTGAAATTTTAAAAACATTTATAAAAATTTTAAATTAGCCTTCTTAATGTACAGAATAGTATAAAATGTTCCCAAACACCCTATCTCTTATCCCACAAAAATTCTCTATTAACATCTTGTATTAATTTGATTCATTGTTTAATGATGAGTGAATGTTCATATGTTAAATCCATAGTTTAGAGTGTACACTCTTTGTAAGAGTATTTCCCCCACACCCCAAAGAAAACAGTAGGATGAGCATTCTGAAGCAGGAAGCGAATGAAAGGAGGAGGACTGGGTGGTGTGTATAGATAGGGTTTGTTACAGTTGCTACTATTTTGAGTTGAACATGCTTCTTTGCTGAAACAAGAGCTACAGAAAGTGGGAAATTAGTGATTTTTTTTTAAAACTAGGGGAAATGAACCTCTCATTCAATAAATGTTCGCTAAGCATTTCACTACAAGCCCATGAGAGTCTAGCTCCTAGGAGTATAGCATGAATAAAGTGGCTAACTTTCCTGTGTTGTATACAGAAGACAGCTGTAGTAAACTCAGAACCCAAAAGCAGAATGACAGAGAAAAACAAGCCTCAAGAGCAGGATTACAGTGAGACGAGAGATTGAGGATGGGGAGGCACTGTTCCTCTTAGACAAGAAAAGACACTCTGAAGAGACAGAGACTCTAGAATATAATGAAATGGAGCCGAGGTGATTGGCCTCTGGCCGTTTGCAAAGTAATACATACACTAAGCTTGAATTTAATGCTTTGTATAACAGAAGTGCCCCCATCCAGTAGTTCTCACCATTCATATTTATTACATGCCTAAGGGTTATAAATTTGTGCTAAAAAACTTAGTCTCTTCATTTTAAAATCTTTCAACTCCTATCAAAGTTCACCCCCTACCATGGTCATTATACTTTGGCCCTTTATCATTCTCTTTGACCTGCTTCAAAACACCTTCCTCCTGGAGACTCTCTGTCACCATTGTCAGGGGTGGACGCCCAGGGACTAGTCCTCTGGAGTGCTGCCACCTTATCTGACCTTAAGGGTTGTCAGCACTTATAGCTGTCATAGAGTTTTTATTCACTGTGTGACAGATGCCATAGATTGTCATCCTCTTTAATTCTCCTGACCCCTCTGGGGCAGGTGTCCCCATTTGACAATCTGTGAAACCTCTGGAAGGGATCTTCCATAATCACTCCCAGACATTGGTTTTGAACTCTGATTTTTGGCACTTCAAATTCTTGATATTTAATAACACCTATAATTTGCTTCACGTCCAGTGTGATATAAGTAACTTTGTCCACTTTGTGTCTCAAGGGCAGATACGCGATGTCTTAGCTCTTTTTCTCTGGCTGACAGTTCAGTGTACGTCCTGTTTCATCTAGGGAAGGAAAAGCTGCAGGAGCTTGAAGACTGCTGGTCACTCATCATCCACAGATCAGGAAGCAGCAGGGGGAACACAGGCCAGTGCTCGCTTTCTCTGTGTTCCGCAGTCCAGCGTCCCCTGCCCAAGGAATGGAGCCACCCACAGTTCATATGGCTCTTCCTACATCAGTTAATGTAATAAGGTCACTCCTCACAGGCGTGCCCAGAGGCCCACTTCCCAGGTGGTCTAAATTCTGCCAACAGTTGTCAACACTAATGATCACAGGTAGAATGGGAAGCTGAGGTAGCTGAGGGGTCCTAAGTGCTGGGTCCTCATTGTGACCGAAATCCAGGTTCTTAAACTGAGGTGCTGTGTGACTGAATGAGTGTTCTGACATGTATAAGTTATGTTGTTTAATTAAGTGTTGAGATTCTGAAATTACTATTTGATTTGTTCTTCACTGAGTCACGATCTAATCACAACTTGTGAGTTCTGGTGACACAGCAGCAGAGGCCGTAAAACCTTTTCTGTGTGCGGAAGCACAAACCATTCCTGGTGCACGGCATCCAGCTTTACAGAAAGATGAGGTCCAGGGTTTCTGTGTGTGTGTTTTGTGTTTTGTCATCAGAAAGCCTTTTAAAAAGTAGGGGTAGTTTCAAAGAGGATGTTTATAGATTGTAAGGTGTTTAGGAACTGTACAGTGTTTTGAAGTGTCCATTCAGCACTTACTGATGTTATTAATTGCTGCTATTTTGTGGGGTGGTAGCATGCAGGTTGGTGGCAACCTATAGGGCATCCAGAAATGAACTAACAGTAATGATTTTAGGCTTTCCCAGGGTTCTTTTCAGTGTACTGGAACAGTTAACCCTGAACAGTCAGGGTTCTTTAAAGTAACAGAACCTATAGAATGAATCTTTCATTTATATTTGTTTATGGGATTTATATATATTTGTGTACAGAAGGTCTCTGAATCAAGTAGTTGCTCAGTTCATGAGGCTGGATGTCTCACATGGTCTTCAGTATACACAGGACGGAGTCCTGTAAAAGTAGGCTCCCAGTGTGTGTGAGAGAGCGAGCAAGCAGGCAGAAGGGAAGCTTCCTTCTTCCATGTTCAGCAGAAGGTGTGGCCCAGATTAAAGGTGGATCTTCCTACCTCAAAGAACCACATCAGAAGTGAGTCTTCCTACTTCAAATTGTTTAAGAAAAAAAATCTCCCACAGGTGTGCCCAGCCATTTGACTTTTAGTTAATTTTATTGTAGTCAAGTTGACAACCAAGAATAACCATCACACTTGTAGAGTCACATGATCTACATTGCCTTGAGTTTCAGAGTACAGGTGAGGGAAACACTTGTGCCTCTTCCCAGCCTTCCTAGCCTGTGTTACTATCTTCTCTGACATGTGCTCATGACAGAAGCCCAAGAACCTGTGCAGTGGGAAGTGTCCTCCTTCATCCCACCCCTCATCCCATAGCCATCCTCTGCTGCTCAAGCACCTTCCTTCCTGGCTCATTTCTTTGTGATGCATTCCTTAAAGTGGAGCTGGGGAGTGAGAGAGGGTTGGGCAGTTTAGAGATCTAGTGGCACCTTGTTTGAGTGGTTTTAGGAAAGCTTGAAAAGAAAGTGCCACTTGCCTGTTAGTGTGGAAAGTAGGGCCTGTTTTTGCACATTCCTAATAATGTTGGGAACTACTTATTTGACCATATTAGTTTGCAGCAGCAAATGTAAAATACAGAATATTTTGTGGTTTTGTGTTGGTGGTTTCTTTTCTTTTCTTTTTTTGTCAGTGATCGTGTTTGGTTTGGTATCTGTTTTTTCTTGGATCAGTTATTTTTATATTAAATGTAATTTATTGGTGCTGGTAAAACATCTGTATATTTTTAATGATTTCATTTTATTGAGCAGAAATGTTGGTAAATGTCTAGATTGATAATACCTTTTTTATTAAATGAAATTAATTTTAAAAGTTAACTTCAGAATTTGTGGTAGTTTATGAGATAAGGTGAGAATATAGAGTTTTCTGGATGCTCTAGAAATATGTGGTAGTTAGTGGTGGCTGAGAATTATGATTTTTCTGAGTCTGATAGTTGGAAGTTGAAATTAAAGGGAAAAATATTAACATAATTTACCCAGAACTATAATGAAGCTTATAGAAGAATATTCTTTGTAAGTTTTACTTGCTGTGATTGAGAGCTGTTTCTTTTTTCTCTGGGATTGATGGTTGCCTTGGGATGAATCTCTGTGAACCAGTCAGTGCTGACTCTGACTTACTCTTAGAAGCATTTGTCCTAGTGATGGGCCAGTGGTCTGCCTCCCTGCACTGCCTGCTTTCTAGCTTGTTACCTCATTGGCTGTGGAAAATAGCAGCACCCTGGTGGATAAGCCATTAGCAGATTTTCTTAAACTTTGTCCACTTGTGACTCCAGAAATGTATATAAAATAGGTGAATAAGTCAACTTTACTGATAGTAAATCATAAGGAATTTATTTTAGAACAGCTTTTGATATACATATTTTACCTTTTATAAAGGTAGAAAGCAAATCTGTGTACCAGTGAAATGAATGAATGTATTCATGTATTTTTATTTAAAGAATTAAATTCTGACTCAATGTATGAGATCGAAAGACATAGAGCATCTTAGGTATTTTTCAAAGGAGATTTTTATTTGTCTGTATGTCTGTTTCTGTGTATGCGTGTGTGTGTACATGTGCCAGAGGCCAAATTGCTATGCTAGTCCCTGCCTTCCATCTTGTTTGAGGCCACATTTCTTTTTGGTTGGTTGTTCTATGTATCTATGTCTATCCATGGTCTCTTTTTGTATGCATGTATGTACCTATGCCGTGTCTCTGGTTTTTGTTTGTTACTATGCTGCAGTACCCAGGCTGTCTGCTCATGAGCGTCTGGAGAGGATTCTCCTTCCCTGCCTCTCATCAGTCAGTTCACGCTACCACACCCAGCTCTCACAGCTTGGTCTGGGGATTCAGACCCAGATCACAGTGTTTTCACAGCAAGCCTGTCAGCCAGTAAGCCGTCACTCTAGTCCTTGACCAATATTTTGATTTTATAATGGTCATTGCTGAGAGTGCTGCTTCACATAAATGCATAGTACAACATGACAGAAATGTTTAGGGCCATTTCAGAAATAATTGGAAATTTTGCCCTTATCACAAGCCAAAATTTACTGAATCACTTTTTTTTGAAACTCAAGTCAGGAACTCAAGCAGTGATTTTTAAAATCCAATTTTTAAGTAAAACCAAAGATAAGCTAATTTGATATTTATATGCTGGGGTATAATAATAAGAAAATACTAAAAGTTTTAGTTTTCTATACTAAAGCCATTGTGTTTTGATAGAAGAAGAAAACTTGGTATAGTAGTGAAAGCTCTGCGACATCATAGCTGTGTGCATTAGCACCATAGTTCATTAGTCGTGTGCAGTGGTGAGTACAGTGCAGAGAACAAATGTATGTTCTAAACCATGGCTGAAGTGAAGTCCTGTGACACAGCAGGCAGATACTGCCAGGAAATCTTGCTTCATTATACATTTGATTCTAATTTTTGGTAGTTGCCATTCAGAAACCTTTTACTGTTGCCAAATTATTTTTTGATCTCCACATTCATTTATGTAACCCTGTATGTTGTCATCATGGCCAACAGCTTAAGAAATTGTACTTCAAAGAATACTTTTAATTTTAAAAAATAATTTTGTTGTAAATTGACCAACTGTGTGTGTGTGTGTGTGTGTGTGTGTGTGTGTGTGTGTGTGTGTGTATGAGCTATAAAGTGATGTTAGGATTTATGAATATAAATATAAGTAAGTCAAGCCAAGGAACACATATCCACATCTCAGATACTTATCTCTTTAATTTTGAAGATCTAGTAATGCTCGCACTTCATTCATACAGGTTTGATTAATGCTGATGTGATTGTATGCCTCTGCTAACATGTTGGCAATGTCTAACTCTAGCCTAGAGCCAGAAGCCAGGGTTCTGTGATCCCCCCACTTCTTGTATGTGGGGAATATCAGATCTGTAGGTAGTATTTGTGATGTAGGTAGTATTTGTGATGTAAGCAGGTCTAGTTCTCTAGACCCAGTTCTTTGCTGGCCCAGAAAACCAGTTGCTGGATTCTTGAGGTTCTCACAAGCCATACTGAGGAAACGTTAAATCAGAAAGGCCATTGTGCTTCAGATGATGGGTTAAGACCTGAGTAGAATAAAATCAGTCCTTTAAACAAATTAGGAACTATTGCACTGTACCTTACCAAGTAATGTATTTACATGGTTTTAAAACATTTAGCAACATAAGAAAACACAAGGAGGTAGAAGAATATGCTCCCCTACCAGTGTCAAGGAGGCAAAATTACTCTAAACCATTGAGCTATCTTTTTTTATTGCCTGTATTTCTATTATTTTAATCGATTTGCCTGTGGTAAACAAAGTATTGATGGGTGTCCCCCCACAAGGATGAAGCTTACCTGTTTGTACTCTTCCTCCTTATTTTTGTGGATACAGTTACGCCATTTATTTTTATCTCTGGTTTTAGTGACCTGGCTTTGATATGCCAGCATCTTTTATAAATTACCTGATCTGTAAAGACAGTATCCCTCTTCCTTCATCCCATCTGGAACAATAAGTTGGGTCTGGTGAGAGTTATGTGTAGACTTAGAGGGCTGAGCATAGTTTACAATTAATCTGGAGGAAATCTAAATGTTTTGTGTGGGACTTATTATAATCTTTGCCTTTTTATGTTTTATAGAAATAAATACCTTCCCTTAATTGATGAAAATGAAAATACAGAAGAAAGAGAAGCAGGTAAGTGGTCCCATTTCTTTTAAGTGTTGTGTCTATTGCTAAAAAGGATAGGCTGTGGCTCACATTTAACCTCTGACAGTTGCCTGTTGCTTCTGTTCTTTATTCTCCACAGAATAACAGAGCTCTGAGTGAGTAGTGCATGGAGTTTCCCTGCTGCTTCAGTCATGTCCATATAGGAGCAATGTAATTGAACTGAATCAGAGCATTAAAATTAGCCTGGTAAAAAAACACTTCCTCTCAGAACAGCTCTTTATCCTTTTCTGAGTTATGTGACCAATTCTCTGTAGTTTACATATTAATCATTTTTGGAAATTTAGTTTGCTAAAAGTATTTTCCCCCTTTGTGTGTGTGTGTGTGTGTGTGTGTGTGTTCGTTCGTGTGTTCTGTTCGAGGATCTGAGATAGCTACTGGGCAGGTGCTCTTGTTTCACTGGCCAGGAGTACAAAGTGGGTGGCCCGCAACATACATCCATCAAAAAAGGATCGTTTACCTACATTGTAGAATATACCCCAAACCCTCAAAATTGTTGTTATTTATGATATGCAGACAGTCTTACAATTCTTAAGATAATTGCCATTTTATTTTTGAACATTCTGTAAGGTACGGGGGTTTAATTTAAACTTCATGGTAATAGCAGGGTGGGATTTTTGTTTTTTGAGGGGCATCTGTTTGGGGTTTGTTTATTGGCGTCTGTCGGCATTAGAGTTAATCTTGATAAAGAAGTGCAGGTTGCTATGTAGTCAGTGCATATCAGCCTCCTGAGTGCTGGGACTGTAGAGTTACCCTACTGTACCTTGCTGCAGGTTGGGAACTTTACTTGAAAATGACTGTTAGCTGTATTGGGGCTGGGTTGAATAAATGGGAGGAGCTGATCCTGTTCCTTTTGTCAGTATTTGGCACTGGGTCACATGGACTATTGACCTGTAAGAAATTGCAGAGCATGAACTGGAAATGAATACTGGAGCCAAAACACTTTGTAGTCATACAGTTTAGGGATGGATAGAAAGAAAGCAAGGGCTTCGGTTTTCATAGAATGAAATTGAAATTCCCACTGGGCCACTTAGGATCTCGGAGCAAGTTCAGCCTCATTTTTCACCATGTAGAAAAAGATTAAATGAGATAGTTAAATACTTAGTATTTGGTATGTCAAAGCAAGAAAATCTTTAGTGTATAACAATGTGAATAGCAATCAAGCTTACTTTAACCATGATTCTGAAATGTTAGAAGCAACACAGAATAGTAGGTTTGGGATATAGCTCAGAGGTAGAGTACTTGTTTGGCTTGGATAATTCCCAGCATTGGAGAAAGAAGCAAGGGGGAGGGGAAAATCTGTTTTAAAAACATCCATTCTTTTTAAAAAAACAAAACAAAACAAAAAACAACTCATTCCGTCTAGTTTATTTTTCTACTTCTATGAAGATAAATCCATTCTGATCTTTAAATTGTTCGAAATTTTATCAAGGAAAATTAAAATGAGATGATAGATTTTTTTTTACAAGTTAATAAAAATTTAGCAATAAATAATCATGCTTCTTATTAACCAGAAAGGGCATAATAGGTGGCATGCCAGTAACAAAGGCTTTAAACGTTGACTTTGTGTTGCCAAAGGAAATCTTGGAAAAAAAAAAAAAACTGTGAAAAGGAATCTCTTAGAGTCTTTTTAACTATGTTGATGAAAATAACTAAACTGCCTCTAAGAAGTGTGTAGAGTTTAATGACTAAGATTACCAAACAGTAGTAGGCAGGCAAAAATTAGCTAGCAAAACAAGGTGTAAGTTGTAATTACAAGAGCCCAGCTTTTTAGAGTTGAAAATAACTTAAGGGGACACAGCCTTACCTCACTGAAAACAGACCTATGCTGATTCTTTTTTTAATCTCCTTGTTTGATACTAAGAGGTATAAAATATGACAGACATGAAATTTGATATACAAATAGTAAGTACTTTAGTAATCTAGATCAATTAATCCAGTTTAAAAATGTAATACTACCGGGCAGTGGTGGCGCGTGCCTTTAATCCCAGCACTTGGGAGGCAGAGGCAGGCGGATTTCTGAGTTCGAGGCCAGCCTGGTTTACAGAGTGAGCTCTAGGACATCTAGGACTACACAGAGAAACCCTGTCTCAAAAAAAAAAAAAAAAAAAAAAAAAAAAAAAAAAAAACCTAAAAAAAAAAAAAAGTAATACTAAAACTTGGAGCTATAATCGGGAAATAATATAGACTTGGTGACTTTGGGAGAGCTTTGCTTCCGTGAACAAATACTTAGCAGACATAGCTGACATTTTCCATCCTTGAGAAAATACAAAGGTGATGATCAGGAAGAGCAATTAGGAATCGCAGACCTTGAGACCCTTAAACCATGTTTTCTTCCTTGAATGAATGTGGACATGACTTATTCAGTAAACAAATATTGCTGAGTTTTCCACATTTCTGCAAGAAGTATGTAAGTTCTACTTCAGGCCAGATGCTGCAGTGACTTAAATGGTCTTCTAAAGAAGTGTGTAGTCTGCTTACAGAAGGGTTAGGGTAGAGAATGGCACATGACGCAGGAGAGCAGGACTTTACAATGTGGGTGGCAGGGTAGTGGTCTGGTATTGAATAGAGACACAGGTGATAGTCAGCCCCACCAAAGAACTTAAGAGCTCAGCCAAGTTGTGTCAAAGAACTCCACATGGAAGCATAGGCAAGTTCTGGAAGGACCTAGGAGTAAGGGACAAAAGGGAGGCCTGGAGTGGAGTGCTCAGTTTTTGTGCTGGCAAAGGGTGAACTAGAATAAGTATAGTGGATTTAGCTTGCTGCCATGTTCCTAGCACAGTGTGTCCTCTCAGAGAGGAAGGCGAGCTCAGGTCTTTAGGAAGGCATTGACCACCAGAACAGATTGCTGGATCATAGATAGCCCTTGGTTGAAAATAGTGAGTGAGGAAGACTAACAAGTTGATAGCGTGAGCGAGTGAACAATTGATGGTGAGACTTGGCAGCAGCATCTGACAGAGCAGGGTTGGTGCCACAGACCTTCAGTTAGTTTGCATTTCAGTTTAGCAGTTTAAAGCATTGTCTTCATGAGCCAAAAGGATTTCAAATGGACTTTCTCCAACTCCTTCCTCCAAGCATCACATTCTCTCTTTGCGTTTTAATATACTTTACAGGACACTCCCTACCCCACGCATGCCCAATGCAATCATTCTATTGGTTTTGTATCTGAACTATGCACTTGAGCCCAGAGTAAAGGCCTGAATAGTAAAAGGAGGCTGACTCGTTGCCTGTGAGTTTCATGAGTGGAGCAGGGCACTCGAGCCCCAGGGTGAAGACTTCTGAGCCTCTTGAGAGGGAGGGGAAATGTTGATGGATTCACTGACAAGAACGGACCAAGTTGGCCCTCTTCAGTTCCCGGTCTCTCCTCGTCCCTTGGCTTAGCTTCTGTGTTCTTGCTTCTCTTTGTTCCTTCTTGCTGCCCTGGACTGTTTTTCTTCCATTTCTTCTTCACTCCAGTACCTCTGCTTCCACAATCCTCCATCCCATTATGGGACATCAGTGTCCTAGGGAAAGGTCATCAGCTTCCTCTTCAGTATGCATACACCCATACATTGTGTGTACATTTTTCTTTTAACCTAGGCTTTTGCCTGTGATAATGGACTAAATGAACTTTTCTTAATTTGAGAACCATTGCCTTGGACTGTAATCTTTTCATTTGTTTTTAAACCTTTTTAATTAAGATGAATGTAGTTCATTTAACTGTTTTTGAGGAGTATTATGGGTTAATGAGCTTAAATCAAAGGAACACCACTTGGTTTATGTTCTTTTAACAGCCCCTTTCTGTTTCTGTTTGTACCTTGTTCCTAGGCTTTTGCCCCTATTTAAGTTGGTAATATGAAGCAAATTATTGTTGGTCCCTTGTGGTCTACCATCTCTAGAGTTGTTCCTGTTAGAGCCATTTCAGAGTGGAGACACTGACATAGGAGTTTGTTCTCAGACTTTTTGTCTCTCCTGTCTCAGAAGTACATAAAAGAAATGTTTTTGTGTCAATTTTTTTTCCTGCTCAGGAATCTTTTCCAAGTTCCTAACATAAAAAATACTTCCATAAACCGGGCGTGGTGGCGCACACCTTTAATCCCAACACTGGGAGGCAGAGGCAGGCAGATTTCTGAGTTGGAGGCCAGCCTGGTCTACAAAGTGAGTTCCAGGACAGCCAGGGCTACACAGAGAAACCCTGTCTCAAAAAACAAAAACAAAAAATGCTTCCTTGTCTTAACAACCCCAACATTTAAATTAAAAATTATTTTACTAATACTTGCCACTTCCCCTTTCAACATCAAATAATTGTGCTCTTCCCCCTTTGGAAAGCACCAGCCCTGTCGCTTGAGGAGCTTAGCCTTGGCAAGTTGTTTTATCTCTCATCTGTAAAATTAGGGTGTGTAGGGGTGGGTTGGGGGGGGGGGTTGTTCCTGAATAATTATCTATGATTCCTGGTAGTGAAACTTTGCAGGTAGGTGTATATTTAGCTTAGTAAAGACGACCTGACCTTTCCCAAAGCAGTGTATATACTCATATTTAATAAAGCAGTGTATATACTCATATTTAATAAAGCAGTGTATATACTCATATTTAATATGTTTAATCAAGTCTCACCTGGCTGGGCTGGTGACCTAATAACCTCTTATGGCTCCCTGGGAAGTCATGAAAATACACATCAGTGTTTGTCAGATTTCACATCCACAGTCCTCCACTTACTAGCTGTATGGTCAGGGCACATTCCTTACAATCTCCACTTCCACTTCTCCCTCTATAGACTGGGCACCTTCACACTGACCTTGTTAGATGGTTGTAGAGGTTAGAGGTCAGGCCCTGTGCCTTATGTCATCCTAGTATTTCTGTTAAGACCTTGTGCCCTGGACATTAGCAGCTGCTGTAGATATTTTCTCTGGATTTGATTCTCTCTGCTACTGCCTACCTCCATCTTTGAAAAGTTTTCTGCGTGAGTAAAGAGACCCCGTCATGGCAGCCTCACTCTGACCTAGAACAAGCTATCTTGGTGGGATTTAGTCTTTTAGGCCTTGAAAGCCTCTTTAATAAGCAAATTACTTCTCAATTTCTTCCACTTAAAAAATATTTTTTATTTTCACACATAATGATTTTTGATCAAAGTCTTCTCCATTATTCTCTTATCCCTTCCCCATCCCATCAAATTTTCTTCTAAAGTCCTCCTCCTATGTTCACTATGTTTTTATTTTCTTCTTTTAGGTTAGGATTGCCCGAATGAGTACAGACAGGAATTTATTTACTTGAACAAAGGCAACGCACTAGTGACTGTACCACTTAAGACTCCCCTTCCCTCCAGCAATCAGTAACTGTTTTCCTACAGCTCCTGGGGTAGGGGTAGGGCTTATTCAGGCAGGTAGCTAACACTGCTGTGAATTCATGGGTGCAGCAACTGTGTCATGTCCAGAAGATTGTTGTTTTGTGTTATTCTTCTCCATCCTTCAACTCTTAAATTGTTCCTACTCCCTTTTCTGAGCTCTTTCCCAAGCCCCACAGGAGGTGATATAGATGTTCTGTTAGGGTTGAATACTTAACAATCCTAGTTTACCCATTGTTGCACACTAAGAAAACTTGATCTCTAAGGTCCAGGTGTCTAGGGCATGGACTTCATTAATACTCCCAGGACAAGCACATGGCATAATTCCTTCCTTTCTGAAAGCACTGAGTGTTGTAAGAGCAGCTGTTGCCCACAGGATTTAGGTTAGTTTATTAGCAGAACTTCACTTACTGTAAAGATCCAAAAGAAAAACCTTTCCTTTCTTTGGTGTTTTCCCCCAGTAATCTCAAGTGCTATGCTGTGAGCCTCAGACTGAGAAAGGGCACCAGAAAAAGCAGACAGGGTGACATGAGGCCGAATTTACAATGTTTTTTTCCCAGCGTGGGCCAGGAAGTGTGGGTACAGCTTGGGGAACCAGCACACTGGAGGGAAGCCACACCACCTGGGCAAGTATTTGTGGTTTATAACTTGCCAGGCCTTTTAATAGGAGAGCAAGCACTCACAAATGGTGCTGTTTCTAAACTATGACCAGAATGCAGTTTTACCATCTTCCTGGAAAGCTGGCTCTCCTGGGCTCCCCTGGGCCATTCTCTGTTCTAGATTAAGGAATGAATGTGTCCCTGGAGCTAGCACCCACATTATTATCCAACCATTGCCAACTTATCTTGCTTATGAAATGGCAGGTACTTTTTGGCTTACCAGACTGAAAGTATGAGATGAAACGTCTACCTCTAAAGAATTGTTTCCTTAGAATTGTTCACTGAGAGACTGCTTATATTTGATTGTACTCAGAAATGGCTTTGAAGTTCCCTTTCTGGTGCTACCTCAGCTCCTGTGACACGCTTCTGGCATCTGTCACAGGAAAGTTTCCTTCTATTTGGGTAGTTTGATTTTTGCAAGTGGCCAGAGGTATTTGGGACTGAGTCAAGTAGCATTCAATAGCATGCTGAACAGGCCTAGTTTTACTTATTGTCAAAAGCAAACTACCAACACTGACAAGTCAGTGCCCAGGATCCGTACTCCCACAAGTTGTGCTCTGACCTGATTTTTATATACTAATTATGTATTAAAATAAGAATTTGTGTGTGTGATCTGTTTGTGTAGGTGTGCATGCCATGGTGAGTGTGCAGAGGTTGCAGGGCAATTGGTTTTCACCTTTTATAAAGTCTTTTCACCTTTACAAGTATTCTGGGGATTGAACATGGATCCTAAATTGAACAGGAACATCTTTGCCTGTAATAAGCCATCTTACCGGCTCATGGGCTAACTTGTGACATATTATCAGCACCATGATCCTGCGGCATAAGGCCACAGATGGCTGTGTCCTGCTTGCTACTGTATCCCAAGGCCTAGTGTACTGGAACTAACACTTAGTAGCAACTCAGATACTCACTTCTTACTGACTAAATCTATGTCTTCAAACCTAATCGCACACTTTGTGTGGAGCAGTGAGAGAGTAATGTGCTTGCTTTCTCTTTCACAGTTGTCCAAGTTAAGAGCTTTGAATCACTCCCCAATGTCGGATGCCTCTGTTAACTTTGACTACAAATCTCCGTCACCATTCGATTGCAGTCCTGATCAGGGAGAGAACATTGAAGAAGCTGCCAATCATTGTCTGCCCCATAAGAACCTCTATACTACTGAAGAGGAAGCTGACACCCTTTTTTCTAGGAAATTGACATCCCATAATGGGATGGAGGATAGTGGAGGCAGAGGTACTGGAGTAAAGAAGAAACGGAAGAAAAAGGAGCCAGGGGAGCAAGAGGGGACAAAGGGAAGCAAGGACAGAGAGCCTAAGCCAAAGAGGAAGCGAGAACCTAAAGAGCCAAAAGAACCCAGAAGGGCCAAGGAGCCGAAGAGAGCCAAGGAGCCCAAGGAGACAAAGCAGAAAGACGGTGTCAAGAAGCCCCGGAAGCACCGGGAGGCCTCCGGTACCAAGGAAGGTAAAGAGAAGAGAAGCTGCACTGATTATGGATCCAGGACAAAGTCCAAGAAGGCCAGGTGTGTGCTTTCCTCCTTGCCCTTGCCTTCATGGGGCTGTTTGCCTTTGCCATTAACCCAACCCCTAGGCCTGACTTGACTATACCTGTGCTGGCCCAAGCTGTATACCTTATTTACATAACTTCTGGCATTGATGGCAGGTGGTATTATCTAATTTCTAATTATTTTCTAATTCTGATTTCCAAAATCACACTTCAAAAACACTTTGCTTTTAGGAAATTCCAAGAATTGCTAACCTTCTTCAGATTCCAGTGGTCCTTTTTAGTCTATGTTCCTAATATTTAGCATTCTTCATATGGTGTGTTTGTGTTCTTTATGTCCTGTTAGCAGTCAACCAAAAATGAACCCTATTTTACTTCCTGGCCATGTAATTTCTTTGTATTCAGTTTGTATTTAAAAGAATTTAAGCCAGGCAGTAGTGACACATGTCTTTAGTCCCAGCACTTGGGAAGCTGATCTGTTGAGTTTGAAGCCAGCCTGGTTACAGAGTGAGTTACATGACAGTCATGGCTACACATAGAAACCCTGTCTCCAAAAAAACAAATGAAATAAACTACAGCAACAACAGAGTTTAAATGTTAACTTGTCTAAAGTGTATTGCATAGGACACCCTGGATCAGAAAGCAAGGACACGTAGACAGCAGTGGCACAGAAGCAGAGGACACAGCCCCAGGAGTCAGTGGTACGAGCAGACAGAACTCTACACACGAGTTTCCTCCCAGGCTCTACACTGTATTGCAAGGCCATTTCTGATCTAATTTTCTAGTTCAGTGTCTGGCACAGTCCATAACTCTTCATAGCTGCTGAAGCAGTGCTGAATAAATGAGGCCAGAGAAGACCATATGACTTGTGTAGGTCAGAGGCCTAGGCATAGACTCACCATATAGTGCATAGCAGGAGAGAACGTGCAGCAGCCGCACTCCTCACACAGGAGTTAATATTTGCTGTCTGTATACAGTTACTTCTGCATAGCGTTGTATTTAGACTTTCTGAAAAAAATTAAAAAAGAATGTATATGCCTTAACTCAAAGAACTCAAGTTTCTGAAGTGTGAATATAGAGGCAAGGTGTCTGTCTCTCTTTCCTGTCAGACCATGAAGTCTTAGGGGTTGATGTGAATGCTGAGAACACGCATAATGAGGCTGTCACTTATCTGTCTGTCTCGGGTCAGAACACGGAGGTATGTTTTAGAAAGGATTTTAAGTGCAACTTCAAGTTTGCTTTGTGACTGGTTTCCTCTTCGGAAGGACAGTTTGTCAGGACCCGACGGGTAATTCTTAATCTAAGCTTAAATATTGTATTATATATATAATATTCACTCCCCCCGGGATTTCATTTTTATCTATCCAAGAGCTGACAGAGTAGCTATAAAATACTGTCCACCTTAGAAGGGCAGGTAAAATCGGTATCCAGACTAATGAAAATCTTAGAGGCTTTAGTTCTCATTTAACATTGGAAGGATACTCTGATCGCCAATACATAGTTAGGATGGTATGGTAATTTTTGCTTCTGCCAATCATTTCCCTTGTATGTTGTTTTGGGGAGCTTACTTTTTTTTTTTTTTTTTTTAAAGGTAAAGGAATGTTTGAAGAAGGAAAGTCAGATTAGTAGAGTTACTTATTTTAGTCTTAACAGAAAACCACAGTGACTTGCGAGTGTTTGAGAATTGGGGTGACTTGGAAAACTGTCCTCTGACTTGGAGGACACAGAGTACTTACCTAAATTCACCCATATTCTGGTGGGCTCTTATATTGACATTTTTATGACTGCTCCTTAAAGTTCATATTGACATTATATAAGATATCAAACAAGTTAATAATATGTAAACATAAATTATAAATTCTATTTTAGGAAAATAGGGAGTTGTTTCACGAAACAAAATTGAATATCAACTGTTGTATCAAAATCAAGATTCTGATTAATGAAGACCTTACAGCATTAAATGAAAAGAGTGTGGTTTTGATGTAATTAAACTGAATAAATGAGTGGGTTGGAGATGTTCTTGTCCTTTTGCAGGCTGTTAACATGGAGGACAGTGAAGTCTTGAGCTTTAGAAATCCAAGAGATGTCCCTTGGTAGGAGAATGGCAGGTAGATAAGGGTGACCACCTCTTTAGAAATAGGGACCCAGGCTTTGTCTGTTCTTTAGGGCTGTAGGCCATTAACTTGTACTGATACTCTTTTGTGTAGCCCAGAGAGGGCTTTGAACCTTTGATTTCTCTTCTCTTTCCTCTCCTCTCCTCTTCCTCTCCCTCCCTCCCTCCCCTTCTCTCTCTCTCCCTCCTTCTCCTCCCCACTTTCTCTCTCCCTCTCCCTCCCCTCCCTTCCCCTCCCCTCCCCTCCCCTCTCCTCTCCTCTCCTCTTCTTTCTCTGTAAAATTATTTCAGTTCCCTTAATAATTCCAGTCAACCAGTTCTTAGTTATGACAACATATTGAAATTTTTTTCTTTAGCTGAGTAGTGGTGGTACATGCTTTTAATCCCAGCCCTCAGGAGGAGAGGTGGGTGAATTTCTGTGAGTTCGAGGCCAGCCTGATCTACAGAGTGAGTTCCAGGACAGCCAGAGCTACACAGAGAAGCCCTGTCTCAAAAAACAAAGAAACAAAAGTTAATAATTATGATGTGTGTGATTTACTTTTGGAAATTGGCTCAAGTACTTATTTTTATTCGAGCAGTTACTGATTTTAACCCTGGGTAATACTTGATGGTTATAAATGATTCACTGCTTGCCTGGATTACTGCAGGAGCCTGGCGACTGATTTATAGACTTTCGGCCTCTTCTCCTTCAGGCCTTCTTACTACTGCAACCCAGCCACTCTGTGTGAAGCGTTGCTCGTGCCTCATTTATGCTGACAGTCAGTAATGGTAGTGTTAAATCAAACCCTTTTTCCTGTCTTGATTCCAAATCAGCTGAGGAATAGCCAACAAAGATGGACATGCAGCAATCGGCTTTATGATTGATTAAACTGAGTCAAAGAACTCACATTGCCTTGTGGTTGTAATCAGGGGTCAGGTAGGTCTTCAGGTAAAAAAGTGTGTTTCCAGTATTGTACCCTTTTGAAAAGTAAAGCATGTTTTCTCATGAAAATAGAAGAAGAAGAAGAGAGGATTTCATTTCAGTCTGTTTATGTTTGCATAGAAACTTCTGGTTGTCACAGAGCAAACTTCAGAGCAAACTTGTTTTCTTTTTTTTTTTTTTCCCTTATTTGAAAATTTGGAGGTCTGACCCCTCCCTTCTTTAATCCTGGAAACAATCTGCCAGCCAGCTAGATTGTTTTCATTAACCCTTTAGAGTACCTGTTTTTCTTGTAGATTGTTCTTGCTGTATCAGCCATAATGTCCCTTTCCCCCAAATATCCTGACTTGTTTCCAATCTTCAAGTCTGAATGCAAAACCCAGCTTTTCCCTGGAGCTTCCCCAAAATGAATGTGCTTGTGTGTCCCCTTCTGAACTTCTGTGGCACTTAGAGCTTCCATTATAAATTACAGGCTTTAGATCCCAGAAGACTGAATGGGATCTAGTTCAATCCTCTCATACTGCATTCTTGGAACTGGAGCCCCACAAAGAAGTGGTTTGTCTGAACTCTTTCCCAGTATACATTGTAAACTCAGGCCTCCCCAATTTTTTGTCTTGCATATTGACTCTGTAGCAGGCCCTCTCAGTGGCTAGCTTTGGTTTTGGTATAAGTATGGTTTGCTTGTCTCCTCAGTGAAAGTTAAAAGCCTGAGATCAGGGCCACCATCTCTTTATGTCCTTTATTCCCTTGGGGCTGATCACCAAGAAATTTGTAAGACACAAGCACAGTATTCTACATACTGAATTTAATCATATTCAAGAACACTTCTCCATCAAAATAAGATTTATATAGGATACCTATGAACTCGTTAATATTTGGTGGTGTTTCTGCTTTATAATTAAAGATAGTTCTGAAATAAAGAGATAGGTCAGAGGTTAAAAGCTCATACTCTATACTTTCAGGGGATGCTGGGTCCGTTCCTAGCATCCATGTCAGACAGTTCACAGCTGCTTGTAAGTCAGGCTCCAGGGGATATGGAGCCTCTTCTTTCATCCTTGGGCACTTGTGCTCAAATGCACAGACCATACACATAATTTAAAAAATAAAATGTTTAAGAAATAATAATAAAAGATAAGTGAGTTGTCCAGGACAACAGACTGATGCACCTCATTCTCAGATCTTCAGGTTTCCATGACTAAGGTCAAAAAGGAAAGTAGAAGATCCCTTATCAAAAAAATTTGTAGGAATTAGCCCCTTTTCCACAGACCTTGCATACTCAGTGGTCTTCTTTGACGGAATAAAATGATTCCAACTCTTTTTTTTTAATGATTTCATTTGCTTTGAGAGGCAGAAAGCAACAATTGAGTGTGTCCTGGAGCTAAATAGTGACTGCAGTATCTACCAACCTTTTTAAAGGTTGATATTAATAGTGATTTATATTTAGAGCTTTCAGGATAAGAATCCAAAACTCCAGAGTAGGGAAAGCTGTCTTTAAACAATATTTTCCTCCTTTCTCCAGATTGTTTTGAGTGTTTTGTTGACCCCCTTAAGGATATAAAGCCTAAGCAAGACAAATCCCTCCAAGAAGTTGTTTGGCTTTGTCATTGACTCTGAACTTAAAATTTCATTTACTATAACTTGCTTATATTATTATTATTAATAATAATATTATTATTATTGTACTTTTATCCCAAGGAGGATTAAGATTACTTTTGTAAGGAAACATAACAGGTATGTGTGTACAATTTTACACACAGTGCTATACATATGTAAACACATATGAAAAAAGCTGTTGGATCCTGTGGAATCATGAAATTGATGAGAGATCTCCAGTTCCTTGGGGGAAGCCAGATTTTAGCAATTGAGAAAGGTTTCTTTAGAGAACAGTTCATGGTATAATAGGTGCTGCTGTTCTTAATGGCAGCTTTTGCATCTTACATTTATCTTCATGTGCCTGTGAACTTTCTTTTTCCTAAGAGACTTCCTCTTGAAGATGTCTGCTTCTTTCTGTAAAGCACAACTTGTCCAGTGTTCTAGTTTTCTGGGATTCCTACTCAATACAAAGGAAGTGAGTACCTGAAGACTTTGTGTGTAGCTCTTTAGATTGTCTGCTCCTGAACAAGAGACCAGGCTTTAAGACTCAGTGTCTTAGTTGGGGTTTTACTGCTGTGAACAAACACCATGACCAAGGCAACTCTTATAAGGACAACATTTAACTGGGGCTGGCTTACAGGTTCAGAGGTTCAGTCCATTATCTTCAACGTGTGAACATGGCAGCATCCAGGCAGGCATGGTGCAGGAGGAGCTGAGAGTTCTACATCTTTATCTGAAGGCTGCTAGTGGAAGACTGGCTTCTAGGCAGCTAGAACTAAGGTATTAAACCCACGCCCATAGTGACACACCTACTTCAACAAGGCCACACCACTTAATAGTGCCACTTCCTGGCCCCCATAGGCTTGTTCAAATACATGAGTCTATGGGGACCATACCTAAACATTCCATAATGCAAAATACATTTTAGTCCAACTTAGTCCCCCATAGTCTATAGCAGTCTCAACAAAGTTAAAAGTCCAAATTTCAAAGTCTCTTCTGAGATTTCCATTAAGCACCATTTAAAGCATTCAACTGCTTTCCAAATCCAAAGTTGCAAAATTCACATTCTTCCAAACAAAAGCATGGTCAGGCCTATCACAGCAATACCCCAGTCCCAGTACCAACTTCTGTCTTAGTTTGGGTTTTACTGCTGTGAACAGACACCATGACCAAGGCAACTCTTATAAGGACAACATTTAATTGGGGCTGGCTTACAGGTTCAGAGGTTTAGTCCATTTTCATCAAGGTGGGAACATGGCAGCATCCAGGCAGGCATGGTGCAGGAGGAGCTGAGAGTTCTACATCTTCATCTGAAGGCTGCTAGTAGAATACTGGCTTCCAGGCAGCTAGGATGAGGGTATTAAGGTCACACTACTTAATAGTGCCACTTCCTGGCCCAAGTATAGAAACCATCACACCAAGTTAGAGGTTACTAGTAGAAACTTGGATATGAATCTGTTGTTGGTTAAGGCAAGAGCCTAGCTTTGAAATTTTGCATGTCAGAATGACTCATTTCTCTCTCTCTCTCTCTCTCTCTCTCTCTCTCTCTCTCTCTCTCTCTCTCTCTCTCTGTGTGTGTGTGTGTGTGTGTGTGTGCATGTTGTATATGTCCTTGAGTGTCCCAAGTACACATACCTGTGCACACATACGTGGAGACTAGAGTGGAATGACAAATGTCTTCCTTTATCATTCCCTGCCGTGTTGACTTGAGGTGGAGGTTATCTCACTGAACTCTATCTGGCCTTTTAGGCCCCCTTTCTCTGTCCCCAAATGCTGGAGTTAAAGGTATGCACAGCCATGCCTGCCTTTCTCTGTGAGTTCTGGGGCTTCAAAGCCAGATCATCATGCTTGCAAAGTGTGTGTTCTCACCTCCGAGTGTCTCTCTTTATCCTTGAAAAGCAAGAAATTAATCAGTGTGCTGGCCCACGGAGAGGACTGTCCACCTTTTTCTCCTGCTCTCAGATTTTGCTGTGTCTAGGGAAAGCTGGGATAGCGTCTTAAGAAAAGGAATTCTCTGACTACATTCCAGAGATCATTTCTTAAGAGGAGCCCTAAGAAAATTGTAGTCCTAAAAGTGTAGCAGATTCTTTAACTATCCTTTGAAAATTGTACTCCCAAATGAAATTTCATCATGGTGGGCTGTGGGGATCAGGCATACATTTATGTATTTAACATTAGCTAAGTATAAAAAGCTAAAAAAGAGGAGGTGTTGTGGTTGTTTTGCTTAGCCCCCATTCTCTGCTTCAGCCTTTCTCCCAATTTGTTTTGCTTTGTCAACCTAGAGCAGATTTTTGTAAGCTTAGTAACACTTTAAAAGTTTTGCCTTCTCATCTGTGTTGGTTTCTCCTAGAAAGCGTGGAACCCCAGGACTGTAACAATACAGACTTTGGAGATAGCTTAAATACCACTGCACCAACTGTCGTGTGACATATGAATAAGGAACTCTCAGAAAGCAGTTTATGAAAATTTAAAGCATCAGCATCTGAATCTAGGCATTATGGTTATGCCTGTAACTCTAGGCCTTGGAGGCTGAGGCAGGAGGATTGCCAGGCTAGCCCGAGTTACATAGTAAAACATGGCACTTTTTAACAGTTCCCAAATTAAAAATTCAACAACAACAAAATACATTGAGTACCGAGAGGCTAAGTTATATGAAGATCTGAATTTAGTGATTTCCTTATCAAGATTTCAGGAGCTATTGCTTAAACAGTCAAGCGTGACTGACTGGTGAAAGGTCTGAGTTGGGTTGTTGTCGGAAGCAGGATGCAGTGCATAGAACTGCCTTCGCTGTACAAGAGAAACCCTTCTGTAAACTAAGTTTTCTATTTTTAGTTGCTTTTAATTGTTAAAACACTGCATCTTCATCTTAGACGTTTGTGATTCTGTTCAGTTTTGATTATATTATTTCCAACTTATGCTGGTCTTTGTTTCATTGGTGCAGATTTAACAGTTAAAGCCTCCAAGACAGCACAGATCTGGCTCGATTTTGTCTACAGCAGATTGCATCTGTACCCAAAACAAGTGCCTTTTAACCAGTGTCCTTATTTTCTGTGCCAAATCTGTTCTCTATTTATAGATGGAATTAAATGTGGGTACTATGAAAGTTGAATGAAATGTGCAAATGAGCCATTTCAGGGTAGTGTCTGTATTTTGGCAGCATACTTGTGGGAGTATCAAAGCCTGGGGGGATGCTGGGTTGAGATTCTTAGGAGCTGTTTCTACAGTGGAATAATGGTCCCGTGCTGGAGTCCGTAACTTCTGCTTGTCAATGGATGCTGTGACCAGGGTCAGGAGCTGTCCTTGGTTTAATGATTGTAGCTCATTCTTGCCCGCTAAGGCAACAGTTTTCACTGCACCATCACTGCCTGGACGGTTTTAATATTTTAAATGGGATGAGGAACTACTTGAAATAATGTGCTTTGATAGATATACTCTTCAGTACCTCAAATGGATGGCACAGAGTAGTAAGACCTGTAATTGTGGTGCTGTGATGTTAGACATGTAATTGTGTGACACTGTGATATAAGATCTGTAATCGTGTGGCCCTGTGATGTAAGACTTGTAATTGTGTGGCACTGTGATATAAGAACTTTATTGTATGGCACTGTGATGTAAGACCTGTATCGTGTGGCACTGTGACACATCATGTACCCGTTCATCACCAGAGCAGCACTAACTCTAACATGTGCTTCTCAAAAACACCTGGGAGCCCAGGTGGGGTTAGGGGAGCAGTTTAAGAAATCCCGTCTATCCAGTATTTAATATTGTGGTTGTGCCTATTTGGAAAGCCATCTAATAAAAACTACAGGAAGTAAAGATTCCCAAAAATCTTAGTTCATGAAGCCATGTAGAACACTAGAGAGATAGGTTTAGACTTTGATATAATTTGTATGTTGGTAACTCCTTGTATATTATAAATGCATAGTGGGTGTGTTCTTACAGTAGATACATGTTTTATTATAGAATCAAGTTTCATTTTGTTGCTAAAATAGGTTATTTTCACACACACACACACACACAAACTTATGCCTTCCTTTTTCCTTCCCTGTCCTACAAGTTAGTTTTTTCTAGGTAGAAGCTAAAAAAGGTAGGATTATAGAAGTAAGATTGCTTTGCTCAGTCTCCAGTGCTGTTAAACAGGGAGTGTTAGAACTTTGTATTATTCAGAACTCTTGGTTACAAGCAATGCAGACCCTATTTAAATTATCTTAAGTTTAAAACTGATAATTGTGGATATTCTGGCTTTCAGAATCAAAATGAAAGCTTTAATTGAGAGTTCCAAGGATTTTTGTCTCCAATTACTCTCTACACATCCCTGGTTAGACTCATGACTTAATGATGTAGATAAAAAGACATTAACGTTCCTACCCACTCCTCTCCAAAATAATTTTTAAGATTTATTTTATTGTGTACGTGGGAGTTGGGGTATTGGTGCAGGTGCCCACTGTCCCAAATTATTTCTTTTTCAAGGAAAAACTCCCAAGTTATCCTAGCTGTCATCTCCAGACCAGTCAGTTAAGAAAGGAATAGAATATCATAGCCCAGCCTTGGCTGTGTTTCTTTGTAATGTTTTTCAGAATTCTATATATGCCTTTACTCAAGTAAACTTTCCCCAACTACAAAAAAAATCTTTTAAACATTTATTAATAAGAGCATTTTGTCTGTACTTGTCTGTGCACCACGTGTATGCAGTGCCTTTAGAGGCCAGCAGAGGGCGTCAGCTCCCCCGGAACTGGAGTTACAGATAGTTGTGAGTCTCCACATGGGTGCTGGAAACCAAGCCTGGCTCCTCAATAAGAGCCCTTAGTGCTCTTAACTGCTGAGCCATCTCTCCAGCCTCTGCAAATAATCCATCCATTAATGTAGCTATCTTATCCATTCCTTAAAATTCTTAAGACTTAAGTATTAATTGAGTGCTTGCTGTATGTATAAAGGATAAGATTAATCAGGAGTACAGAAACTAATCAGATTATCTGGGAAGGACAAGAGAGATACATGAGTTCTAAGTTTGGTATCATACTTAAAAACACTGGCTTTGGCGAAATAGCAGAGTTTCAGTACTTAAAGTATTTCAAGGTGTTTGTCAAATGTAAAGAATTTATCATATAGACAGGTCAGGGTCTTGGTGGGTTTTTGCAGCATATACTGCCCACCTCCAGTGAATCTTGTATATACTGCCCTGGGCTGTGGCTATAGGGGACGTCACCATGCTCACAAAGGCAAGGGCAGTGTTTGTCTTGAGTTCCTACTACTCACTCTGGGCCTTTTATATAAAACATGCTCAGAAGACGAGGATGACAGATTGCAGTGCTCGAGCTTCCCATGTTCCTTAGAGGGGTGCTGTAATTTGGTGATTCTTAATGTCAGTGAAGTAATCAAACTTCCTAGTTATGACTTTGGCTTAAATTCAAAGTGAGATTTTAGAGAAATTCCTATTTTTTCCCTGTAACATTAATCATAGCCATGGCAGTCATTGTGGGGAATGAATAAAGTGGATTCTGCCTCAATCCGTGCAGGTATTTCTTTTCATGTTTCTTCACATTTCTGGCACAAGTCCACATTGGTCCTGGAATTCCAGGGTATGATTTCATAGCCTAAACAATGAGTTTTCAAAACTGCCCAACAGTTTTAATTCTGAATGTCTTGTAGCAGGGAGCAAGGACCAACCCCAGTGGAGAGAAAGAAGAAAGGAAAAAGGAAAAACGAAACCACCGTGGAGAGTTTAGAGCTGGACCACAGTCTTCCAAACCCATCTCTGCAGAGCCCTGAGGAGCCCAGTGAGTCTGCAGACAGCCAGGTACAGCTGTGGCTGGGGACCTGCTGGACGTTATAGACTGGTCTAGTCTGGACGTTCATCAAGTACTGCTCTGTCTGCTTACTGACTGAGCACACAGGCCATACACAGGCCTTTTCCAGTCTGATAATACATTAATAATACATTGATAATATATTAATAAGCTCCCAGAACTTAGTGTATTTGCTCTCTCTTAAAGTAGGGTATTTCATATAGTCTTCAGAGGCAGTTGATGTGAAGAAAGAACTTGTTATTCAGGCTATTGTAAGGTTCAGAGACCTGTTTTACCATGTAGTGCTCTAAGTGCTAGGCCAGGGTATACAAGACATCCTCATACAAAAATTTTATATAGACATACATATATATATGCACGCATGTGTGTGTATATATATATGTATGTGTGTGTATATAAATATGTGTGTGTGTGTGTGTGTGTATGTATGTATACATACACATTCACACACACACACACACACACACACACACACACACACACACACACACACCAGAATAAGGGAAGTTTCCAAACAGAAACAGAAAGTGGCAATCTAACTTAGTTCCTAACAATATGTGATTTTTCTTTCTAAGTTGAGGTATCTTCTCTAGGACATTTGAAAGTGCTATTTCCTCTGATGTCCACAGCAGGTATCTGAACTGGGGCACCATTCAGAATCAGACCACGCTGGTAGGTCCCCTTGAGTTTCTCGTTGATGTTTGCTCTAGGCAGGCGTTGGCTTAATAACATCAGTCTTCATACATCAGCATTTGTCTACTGTCATAGCAAAAGCCACCACATAGCCTGTAAGCTAGAATTGGTGGCTGTCAGATGACTGTGCTGGCAGGAAAGCGAGTATATTGAGCTGACAGCATTTGGCAGAGTTAATGGTTTGTAGAATGATTTCTAAGTGGAAATGAGGAAGAGTTTTTTGTTTTGTTTGTTTTTTAAGAATCCCTCAAATGGGACTGGAGAGATGGCTCAACGGTTCAGAGCACTGGCTGTGCTTCCAGAGGTCCTGAGTTTCCAACAGCCACATGGTGGCTCACTGGTGCCCTCTTCTAGCGTGCAGGTGCACATGCAGATAGAACACTCACATACATAAGACAAGTAAATCTTAAAAAAGAAGACAAGCCCTTCAAATGGCATTAGACATTGCAGAGGCGAGGTGGTGAGGGAGTGAGTGATAGCAGCACACAGATGCTACAGAGAATCTTTTAGAAGAAAAAGCAACTGAGGTTTTGTTTACCTTGTTTGGCCTGTAGTATTTAAAGTTTGAGTCTGTGGAGCCGTGCTACCTATGACTACTTTCCTGCTGCTTGGAACCAGTGCTAGGTGGAGACAGGGCCTTTGCTGTTTTTGTTTGAGGATATCACTATATTACTTTGCTGTGTGCTCTGCCTGAGAGTTGTAAGCTGCCTAGTTAGAAGCCTCCTCACACAGTGACTTATGATTTTGTCATAGTTGAGATCTCTGCTTTATAGGTGTATGAGATTCTCAGTCGAAGTCCCAGAAAATTTGTTTTGATTAATTTTTCACACTACAGCCAGGCAGCACGCCTTTAATCCCAGCACTCGGGAGGCAGAGGCAGGTGGATTTCTGAGTTCGAGGCCAGCCTGGTCTACAGAGTGAGTTCCAGGACAGCCAGGGCTACACAGAGAAACCCTGTCTCAAAAAAAAAACAAACAACAACAAAATAATAATTATAATAATAATAATAGTAGTAATAATTTTTTCATACTACATTTTTAGGAGTTTATGGTTATATGAATTGGAAAAAAGTCAAAACTAGCACCATATAAAAAATCTAAGTGTACCTCAAAGACAGAGTTGAGAGGTCACAACCTCCATCCTTGTTGCTTGTGACTGGAAGCCTTAGAAGGAATTAAAAACATCACTGTGGGACTGTAATGGCCTAGGGTTACTGAGGAAGGACCAAGGAGCTTCCGGCCCAAATAACCTCAAACAGGAAGGCAGCAGATGTTGACTATCTCCCCTCTCCCAGCCTGACTCCATAAAGCTGGAATTTATTACCCTGATAGGTATCAAGCCTCACTCCTTATTCAACCACATAAGGTCTCTCCCACAAACACCCCTGGATTCTACAGCCCCTGACTATGTAGATGAAGCATCTTCCAACAGGCCTGTCCTGGCCGATGATGCCAGGCTACATAAACCTTGCCCCAGAGACCCTGGGCACCTCCCCAGGGTCATAAATACCCCCTTTCCACCCCCTAATTATTGAGCCAGCTCTCCGAAGCTGTTCCCAGTTGTGTTCATTGCCCACGCACTTATCACTGACTGATAATCCTGCATTGCAGTACCATGCCTGAATAAGCTTCCTTCCCTCCAGTCCAGCTCAGTGTTCAGTGGGCCTGGCTGCCTTGAGGGAGAAGGGGGCACAGGGCGACACATCATTACCACGATGATGAAAACACATCTCCCTCCCTTGATTCTGCAGACAGTTCAGAGATTGATACCATTACTTTCTCCCATGCTATGTTAGTTTCGTTTTTAAAAGAGTAGAAGATTCCTTTGAGAAGTTACAAAAATCCAGGTTGGCCTGTCATTAAGTGTAGATGATGGTGTTTGTGTGAAAATGCTTGCTTTTGAGTCACAGCAGTCCTGATGAGTGTGTTTGTTCTGCAGAAACGGCGCTCAGGACGGCAAGTAAAGCGCAGAAAATACAATGAGGACCTGGACTTCAAAGTGGTGGATGACGATGGGGAAACAATTGCTGTCCTGGGAGCTGGCCGCACATCTGCACTCTCGGCTTCCACTCTGGCCTGGCAGGCTGAGGTACAGCCCTTGCGTGCCCTCACCCACATGACAGAAGTTGTTCTTTGGCCCTTCACTGTAGCTTAAGTTAGATCTCCTTAACTTCCAGTGGTAACCTTTCAGTGGCTTCCTACTGCACTGGGAATAAACTTCAAACTCCCCCTCAACAGCACCCTCATGATCAAACTCTCTCTATTGCACCAAATATCAGTCTGCAGAAGAGAGTTTTACCTCTTATTGCTCTCCAGCTGAAAAGCTAGCCACACCATCTACCCATCTATAGCCTTGACCTGTGCTGGCTTGCCTTCATGTCTCTACCAACACTTTATATAAGTGGACCACCCTCAGTTAAGTTTCACATAAAATGCAGTCTCTGTAGAAAGATCTTTCCTGCCTCTTTTATCTAAAGTAGAACCCTGTTTCTCATTTCTTGCTTATTTCCTTCTTAACATATAGCTTTATTGGAATGTGGTCCCTCTAAGGTTGGTTGGTTAGTTGGTTCGTTGGTTGTTTTTAAGTCACTAGAAAGTAAGATTCTTGCTCGTTATGTCTGGTAAATCACATCTATATTCTGACATTCTGGAGGCTGCAGTAAGAGAATCACCAATCAGTTTGAGGCCAGCCTGGACTACATGGCAACTTCTGGGCTGGCCTGGGTTGTGTAATCAGACCCTATCTCCAAAAAAATTCCAAAAGGACTCAGTAGGTAAAAGCACTTTCCATTGTGTCTGGCAACCTGAGTTCAGTCCCCAGAATCCACATGGTGGAAGAAGAGAACAACCTCCCATATTGAGAGGTTTTCAAAATCAGAGACCTCGCTGCTACAGAACCAAAATGTTCCTTCCACATTTGTTTTTACATGCGGAGTTCTTGATGGGATCTGAACCAGTTTCCCAAGCTAACACAAGGCATCAATGCATGTATCCTTTCTGGGATGCTGGGCAATCCTCAAAGCACAGCAAATCATTGAAGAAGGTGAGCGTAAGACCCTTTGATTGCTACTGTGGTGGTGCACTTGAGAAGCCAAACTAGTCTATAGAACAGCTGGGGCCACATTTTTTAAAAAAGGCCTGCTCACTGACATCTATCTAGTTGCTCAAGACTGTCTCAGTTTTGGCCTCCCAAGTATTTGTATAGTTTATGTGATTTCATCTTTTGGAGTAAACAGACTTTAATTTGAATGAAGTGTCAGCTCATAGCATCACCATGTTACTCTCTGCACTCTCAGTGCCTCCTTCTCTGGCCTTTCTCTTGCTCAGCAGGCTGGAGTCTCCTCTGGCCTTTCCCGTGCACAGCAGGCTGGGTTCCATTTCCCTTTGGAGGCTGTCCCTGCTCCCCCTGAACTAGCGCAATCACTTGGGCCTTCAGACCCCTCACTACTGTTTGGTGCTGCTGTTCTTGTGTACTCTCTAGTATGATTCCATGCCATGACATCAGTTTGAACACGTATACTGTTGTGCTCCTTTCAACTCTTAGCCAGAGCTCTGGCTTGTTTTATGCTAACTTGACATAAGCTAGAGTCATCAGAGAGGAAGGAACCTCAACTGAGAAAATGCCTCAGTAAGATCTGGCTGGAGGCAAACCTGCAGGGCATTTTCTTAACTAGTTATTGATGGGAGTGGGCCCCAGCCTATTGCCTACCCCACCCCCACCCCCAGTTTGTGGTCCTGGGTTCTATAGGAAAGCAGGCTGAGCAAATCATGGGGAGCAAGCCAGTAAACATCATGGCCTCTGCATCAGCTCCTGCCTCAGGGTTCCTGTCCTGACTTCCTTCAGTGATGAGCAACAGTATGGAAGTATAAGCCAAATAAACCCTTTCCTCCCAAATTGCTTTGGCTAGGGTGTTTCATCACAACCAGTCTCCACATGTTCTCTTCACGCTTGGTTTCTGCCCTTAGCCTATGCTCAGGTGAATGTTCAAATCACTGTAGCATTCTTTCTTAATTCTCTGCTGCAACTCTCTGTCCTTATCAATCTAGTCCCAGACTGATTTTCCCTAAAATACTAGAGGAATTGCTGATAATCTGTGTCTCTTGCATGCTTCCTAACTGCTGATATCAGACAAAACTCAGCTTGGATTTTTTTTTTCCTTTTTCATGTGGCCATGTACCCCACACCACCCCTGTCCCATTCTTTTTCCTTTCTGTTCTATATACTGTGTTTCTAGATGAAATCCTAAGCAATTATCCTTTGACTCCTTTTACCCTGTCTTCTAACATTCCTCTTACATACTGTCCCACCCGCCATTGGGGCTTAATTAAACCCTTGCCTAGTCCAGAATCCAAACTGGTCTCACTTTGTAAACTCAGACTGGACTTGTAGTTACCAGCACACTAAGCATTTGCTCCGAGACATTCTAAGACAAGTATGTTCATCATATCTTCCTTTGGTGAGATTTCTGGAGAGCCAGGACAAGCTCAGAACCACTTTTAAGTGCTCTGTAGCACTTGGTGAAAACTTGAACTTCCATTTAGACCCATGTTGATAGTTAGCTAAAGAAAATTAAGTGGCATGGTTAGTTGTGGGAATAAACGAGATTTCAAATTTGGGGGATTTTCTTTTTTGTGAATAAAATTTCTAAATGATAGGAATCTCTAATACATACTGTTTGAATTAAAATGGTCCTCTCTGAAAACAAAGCATTTAAAAAGGCATTTAAGAAGGCATTTGAGAAAACGAAGCATTTAAGAGCAGATGGGTTTTTATAGAGCGTTTGGCAGACAGATTTAGTTTATATCTGTGTATCTGTGTACACTGAATGTTTATACATACATGATCTTGCTTATATACAAACTCAGTTGAGGGAGAAAAGATCCTGATATTCCGTTTCCTTCTCTAGTGAGTATTTTAGAAATGCACATTTAAATTTTTCTTTTTATTAAAATGGCAAGAAAAGAAGAAAGAAAACCCCTGTTTATTATTTGAGAGAGTCTGTGTAGCACAGGCCTAGAATGTATAAATTCTGCCTCACCCTCCCCAGAAGCCTGGAGTTTTAGGTGTGTGCCACAATATTTGGCTTGGTTCTCAGTGATTTGATTAAAGTTTGTCAATTGGAATTTCTTACATGGATAGCAAAACTAAAAATTCAGATAAATGAGAGGCTTATAATGATTTTATTCTGGTGAAACAGAGACTTGAGAGAAGGCATAGCCAGAGTCCTTCTATTTTGTTACCTGAGTGTTGGTTATGCCTAAAATGTCTTGTTATAACAAGCCATCGATTCTTCTGGTGCTGATCCTTCAACTGCTTAAATATATATATGAATGTATATGTGTTGGAATTGAATTCCCAACTTCTTTTAACTTGATTTTTTAAATATATTCTATGAATGTTTTATGCCTTCTAAGAGTAAAGTCCTGTGCCTTCCTCATCCATGTATTAGTATGTCCTTAGTTTTGACCTTACTAAAATACTCTTAAGAATCTTGTTAGAATCCATATTACCTGTTCTTTTTGTAGGTAAAAATAAAAGGATATTTGAAGAAGTTGATACTAGAAAAAGAAAAAAGAATAGCATGTATGTGCGTCAGTTCGTCAGTGTGTGCTTCCTGCTAGTCTGTACTAAATAGGGCTTGAACAGATCATGACTTTAGAGGTTTAGTCCATCATTACTATGGCAATGGGCATGGTGCTGGGGTAGTAGCTGAGAGCTACATCTTGCTCTGCAGGCAGGCAGAGAAAGACACTGGGTTTTTTGAACTTTTGAAAGCTACTCTCATCAACACACTTCTAAAGAAGCCACACCTATTCTAAGACTATACCTCCTAGCTTTCCAAGTAATGTGGTCTGGGGACTTAGCATGCCTGTGTATGAGCCTGTGGGGGCCATGCTCATTCAGACCACTACATATGAGTGTGTGGAGAGGAAGCAGAGATTACAGCAGGATTTTGGAGCTGAACACTGGAGAAGGTAGAGTTTTCTTTTACTTGGATGAAAACTGTGGATTGAAGCATCAGGATTTAGAGCTATAGACTTGTTAATGTATCAGACCAAGATTTCATTTTCAGACATTTATATTTGAATACCTTAAGATAGCTTAGTAAAAATGGCAAGAAATAATTAGAATATGAGTCTGCATTCTGGAAAGACGTTTTGATCTGGATGTGTGAATTTGGCAAGCATAACAATGAAGTTAATATTTAAAATCATGAAACTAGATGAGATCATTTTGAAATTAGTGTAGACAAAAAAAAAAAAAAAAAAAAAGGAGAGAACGAACCCTTAAACTAAAACCTCCTGCACCTAAATAATGTGAGTGAATTTCAGAAGATTCCCTGCTGAGGATGGTGGTTTGAATGTGCTTGGCCCAGGGAGTGGGACTATTAGGAGGTGTCATCTTGTTGGAGGAAGTGTGCCACTGTGGGGGTGGGCTTTGAGACCCTTCTTCTGGCTGCCTGGAGGATAGTCTTCTCCTGTTTCCCTCTGGAACAAGATGTAGAACTGTCAGCTCCTCCAGCACCACGCCTGCCTGGATGCTGCCATATTTCACTCCTTGATGATAATGGACTGAACCACTGAACCTGTAAGCCAGCCCCAACTAAATGTTGTCCTTTTTAAGAGTTGCCTCTGTCATGGTGTCTCCACAGCAGTAATTAAGATACCAGATAAGGTGCACTAGGTCACAGTGAGCCAGTGTTTAATCAGAAAAGGATAGGTTGCAAAAGCATATTGTTCAAGGCATTTGATAGCTGTGGACATAGAAATTAGAAATAAGAAATTTAAAATCATAGGCAATGAAGAGGTGAACCCACAGTCCTTAGTTGTCTTCTCTGAAGGTTCTTAATGGTTCTGGAAGCTAAGGATCAGTGTTGGCCAGAACGACTGAGACCTTCAGGGAAGGTGAAACTGTTTGAACGGTTAGGAATGTTGAGATTTTTCTTCTTTCCGTTTCTCCTTTGGATTAAATTGTTAACAGTTTCTAGGCCTTACCCAACTCAGCTGACTAGATGGCATAGTCTGCCCTCTTCCTCCTGTGTCTGAAAGGTAGGAAACACTGTGACAGACACTATTACTTGCAACTATTATGTTCTTTATCCTCAGTGTCCAACATAGAATAAGAATAAGTAGATGTTCCTAGAAAACAGACATGACACAACTAGTGAGGTAACCATAAAGGAACTTGAAAATAACTGTGAATAATAGATTATGGGAAAGATGGACAACATAACATTTCCAATAGAGAACTAAGCCTGTTAGGACAAGTCAACCATTTAGAATTATGAAATCACTTCATAAGATTCAGGGTACATGGAAAGATTTAAAAGCAGGTTAGATACAACTGAAGTTAAGATTAGTGAATATGAAGGCATCAATGAAATTTTTCTAAATGTAGCACAGCTTGATAAGAGCAAAACATGAAGAGGAGCAGAATTCAGTATAAAGGCCCGTCTGAGTGCACTCTTAAGCAGAGAAGAAATGTGAGCAGAGAACAGTCAAAGACAGAATTAATGACCGAGTTTAATAAGCTGGTGAAAATATCAGCAATAGACTTGCAGTCTGGTGAACCTGAAGCAGGAAGAGTATAGGAAGAAAATTTTTACCTAGGCAGAGCTTATATTCTGGAAACTAAAGATGACATTTCAAGAGCTATTGGGGGGAAATATGGCTTATAACATATTAAATAGTACAGTATGTAATATATTCCCTTAGGATTTGGGAGTGAGAAGACAGCTCTCAGTATACTCATTTATATTATCAAGTGCATTAGAGGCCCTGGCTGTCACAGAAAAGCAGAAAAGAGGTAAAAGGTTTGGGCTGTGGAGTCAGCTTTGTTGGTGATTACTTGTACAAGCAGGAAGACTTAGTGTGGGTCCCCAGCACCCACATAAAAGCCAGGTGGCTTTTGGCTTGTAACCCTAGTACTTAGGAAAGGGGACAAAGAGAAACATAACCTGGCAGCCATTCAACTAACCAGTCTAGCTAGTTTGTGGACTCCAGGTTCAGTGAGAGCCATGACTGGACTCACTCTGCTGTCAGCCTGCAGCAAGACCTAGTGTGAGGAGCTGCACCCCTGAAGTTTCCACCTCTCCATCCCATCTGCAGCCCACACACAGAGTTACTACTATTTTCCTTCCTGTCCCCACTCACACTATTCCTAGCATACAGATCATTAAACTAATACGTAATCCTACCTCCCTTTTCTTCATAGGTCCCCCTCCCTTGTTTCTATTTTGATTTGCTTCCATTCTGCATACTCATCTGCCTTAAGGTGATACCATATAAATATGTTATCAGGAAAAACAGTGATAATTAAGCTATCAGAATAAAGACGTTAGTTTTGCTGTGAAGATAGGTTGATAGATCAGTAGAACAGAATAGAACTGTATTGCCCGGTATCGCCATTGACAACCACATGTGCCGATTGAGCATTGGGAGTGTGACTAGCTTGGATTAAAATCTGTTTTAAGTGAAGGACACACTATTATTATAGAGAGGGCTCTGTGGTTAAGAAGCACCTGCCCTGTAATCGTGAGGACCCATGTTCTGGTCCCAGTGCCCCTATAACAAGCCAGGAACCCCCCACAAACGCCTATAACCTCAGCTTTAGGAGAAACAGACAGGCAGATAACTGGCTTGGCTGGTGTCCAGCGTAGCCGAGGCTCCAGGCTGAGGTTCTGGGAGTGTCTGCCTGCTTGCTTGGTGTGCGTCATCATTTCACTGCCATTCGCCTTCCTTGTCTTTTCTTATTTTGTTTTTAACTATCATCACTTTTCTTTTTCTGAAAAAAAGCTTGATTTAAGATTGTTTTTAAAATGTGTTTTCTATAGTGGTATGGCCTTTGGGATAGTCGAACCTTAGAGTAAGTAGCTTGAAATTGACATGCAGCACAAATCATCTTTCTGGAATGTTCTAGGTAGTCAGGTTGTCATAGTGACCATTTGTATCTATACTTCCAGTTTTAGATTAAAGTGGGTCTGGGAAGGTCATAGAACACATGAAAAGGTCATAGAACACATGAAAACACCCAAAGGAGACTGAACAAAGTTGAGAAAGAAGGCTAAACACCAGGGAACTCTTAACACAGAATCCCTTCTCAGACTGCCGGGTTCCACTCGGGTGTTTCTGTAGCATGAATAATCTTTTTTTTTTTTTTTTTCATTTTCTTTTTTCAAGACAGGGTTTCTCTGTATAGCCCTGGCTGTCCTGGAACTCACTCTGTAGACCAGGCTAGCCTCAAACCTTGAAATCCACCTGCCTCTGCCTCCCAAGTACTGGCCACTGCCCACATGAATACTCTTAAAATTTCATGGAGATCAGGGGCCTGGAACTTTTGGTGTGTGACTAGGCTAAGAAGGAAGGAATAGATTTTCAGTTGGAATTTCAGTGAAACAGCAGTTTAATATAAGTTGATTATACCTTGGTTTTATAGTTCAAACAGTGTTTTCATGTGCTGTTTTATCCTAGTAAACTAGTTATATATATATACTTTTTTTTCTACAGCCATTATGCAGAAAGCAAGGATAGTAATTAATTTTGCTGAAGTCAGTAGTTGATAGTATTAAAACTGACATCTTATGAATCCCAAGGTACTTTTTAATTTTATTTTATTACATATATTTACTCATTGTATCATGCATACACGTGATGGATGGAGATCAGAGAACAATTCGTGAAAGTCACTGCTCTCCGCCATGGGGTCTTAGGATCAAACTCTGGTTGTTTCATAGCAAGTGGCTTTAGCCACTGTGCCCACCCTCACCCTGAGATATTTTCTATTTTAGATAATTTTACACATCAAAATGTGTAACTTTTACAAATAAAGAAACTCTTAGGAGCAGTTTTATTGGTTCTTTAGCCTTACAGCTCAAGTCTCTTCTGCTTGTATTATAAGGGCTATGCCTGAGAACTTAGAACCCTACTGTTTGAATTCTAGCTTTGCAAAATACTTTCTTAGGGAGGCTTCAGTACTCAAAGTCTATAATTTTTTTTTATTTTAAATGTCTCTCTCTCTCTCTCTCTCTCTCTCTCTCTCTTTCTCTGTATGTGTGTGTGTCTGTGTCTGTGTCTGTGTGTCTGTGTGTGTGCGCACGTGTGTTTCAGGCATCAGTCTTCTTCCATTGTGGTACCCAGGATCCAAGTCAGGTGGTCAGACCAGTGTCCCAAGAGGTCTTACCATCTGAACCCTCTTGCCAGCCCTATGCTTTGTCTTTGAGTGAAGTCATAGTGACAGTGTTACAAGCTAAACATCTCGGAGCAAAATTTTTTAAAAATCTAAAATCTTTTGAGTGTCTACATGAAGCTAGATGAGTTGTAGATTTCAGATATTTTAATTACAGCTATTCTGGCAGTAGTCTATACAGGTACTCCAAAACCCTGAAGTCAGAAACTCCTCTGAACTCAGCCTTCACTTAGAGTTATTCTCCGAGACATTATTTCCTATAACTTTTTTTAAATTTCTGTCTTCAGGAGCCTCCAGAAGATGATGCAAACATAATTGAGAAGATCCTGGCATCCAAGACTGTCCAGGAGGTCGGTAGCTCCTGTTTAATGTTTCTCTGTCACTAACAAACACAGACTCCTAGTAAAAAAGGGTTTGCCTGGAGAACTAACTATTCATCCTTAGCTACAACGAGAGCTTGTCAAGAACATTGTCCTTGTGAAGGGTTTTAGGACACTTAGTTCTTAAATGTCTTAAGTGACTCAGTTGATAGTTTTCTCCATTAAGACCCTAACAAAGGTATTTTTATCTCTTTGTTGGTGGAGCCCAAAAAATGTCATCAGGGCCAAGAAGAGGTGGATGAGCAATCGTAACATGAAACATTGGGGAATTTTCTTTAGGTGTCTTGGGCTGTCTTAGGACTCCCCAAGAGCAAGTTCCATGACTGAGGCAGTGTGTTGGTGCCAAATTAGATGTAGGTTATCTTTCCTTCAGAGCAGGCTTATTGTGATTGCCATTTGGAGAGAGAGTATCGGGGAAGCCAGCAAAGATGAACTTACGTTCCTTCTGCACCAGGCTGTGGTCCATACATTTCTGTCTTGGGCCAGCCTGGACTGAAAGCTTTTTTCACGTGGACATTAAACAGATGCTAGAAAAGGCCCCTTTTCCATACCCCTTTATTCTATTGGATTTTTGGAAACTTTGGAGTTAGGATTAGATGTTAGCTTGTAAGAAAAGACCTGGGATAATAGAAATTCCTCTCAGAAATCCCTCCTAAAATGAGGCATAGGTATTGGTTGGTTTACCTGTTTTGTTTGGGGCTATATAAGTGATCTTCCTGAGGTATGAGCTGATAACTGCTTACTCTTGGTTACAGGTTCACCCAGGAGAACCTCCATTCGACCTAGAGCTTTTCTACGTTAAGTATAGAAATTTGTACGTCTGTTTGATATGCTGCATGTATTTGAATTTTATATGAATAAAACTTTCTTTCCCGTGACACTAAAGGGTCTTCTATATTTTCAGAAACTGGCCCCTAAGGCACGACCTTGACTGAGTTAAATTCACCTTAGGCAATGTTACTCATTTTAGGTTTATATAGAATCATCTGCAAGGCTTTCAAAACTACCAAAGGCCTTGTTCCAGCCAAGACCAGTTGATTCTAGTCAGAGTGTGCCCTGAGGACTGACAAGTTTTTAAAACTTCCCTGGGCTTTTCTCAAATGCACCCAAGATGAACAAGCTGTTCAGTGGTGTATATTTTTCCCTCTTGATTTCTCTCCTTTCTGCTACCTGCCTACATTCACTGATAGTTTGTCCCGTAAACCTGCCCCTTTGTCTGTTGAGTCAGTTTCAGTGGAACTTGTAGAGAAATTAGTGATTAGAAATTAATCTTCTATTAATTGCTCTAAAAACAAGGCCTTTCTAAGCAGTGCCCAGCAGAGTCACAGCTGCTGTTTCTGTGTATAAAGTATGGCCATCCTTTTTATTGAAGCCTTAATGATATTTTGCTGTTTGTCTCACAATTGTGTGTCTTTGGATAGTTCCTATTTACATTGTAAATGGGCCACAATGGAAGAACTGGAAAAGGATCCCCGCATCGCACAGAAGATCAAGCGATTTAGGAACAAACAGGCCCAGATGAAGCACATTTTCACTGAGGTGAAACAATGTATATTAACTCACTTCACTACTGCTTATCTAATACCTAGGCTGACTTTCTAAGCTCAAACTAAAGTACTGTGTAACTCTTTTGGTCAAGTCTGATATGGGTGCTGATAAATTGAACACAACCACTTATTCACTAAACTTTCTAAACTGACAGCTTGGACAATATATAGTATGAGAACACTATACATACAGTTGTAGGCCCTCCTCCAACAATGGACATTCAGAAACAAAAAGCTATAAATGTTAGAAAAAATAAATAATTAAGCTTGAGAATTTCAAAACACAAGAAAAGACTAGTGAGTTTGCGTGTTAAATCTGTTGGTTCAGTAGGCACAACAAGCATCTCAAGTAAATAGAAAATACAGGAAGAGTCTATGTATTATTTCTCCCTAATTACCTACATGTCCATACTTGTACAGCATACATTTTTGTTCAACAGAGGAATCTTCGTATTGACACATACATATAAGTTAAGTGCCTACACCGACATATGCCAAACAGCTTTAATAAGAAAAGTACCAGACCTGAAATGGAAGAAGTAGACAACTACGCAGGGAGTTCAGAGAGAAGGAAATGCTCAGGTCATTAAGCAAATGTTAACCAAATGTTTGGCTTCCATAGAAACCAAAAGAAGTGCAAATAAAATTGAAATATCCCAGTTTTTATTTATTAGATACGTGAAGGTTTTAAAGGCATTTAAAGCTGTACAGGTGGTTAGCCATTACTGGCAAGAGCATAGGGCAGGGACCCTGGCTTGTACTGGCTGTGAGCACAAGTAGGTCTGACCCATCAGATGTCCCAAATCCACATGTCCTTTCGCCTATAGAGTCTGGTTCTGTCACGTGTCTTAAAGAAAACATCGAGTCTTTGAACAAAGAATTGGCTATTTTAAAAGTAGCTTATTCGGTGAAAAATTAAAAGCAAATACATTGTTGGATAACTGCCATTTGCTAAGTGACATATCCTATAGTATGCCATACTATACATTTAATAATAATACTAAAGAAAATTATTGGTGATTTGGAAATATGCTTAGTGTTATAAAGTGGTGTTGGTTAAATATAAGAAAACAAGAACAGGCACAGGCTCTGACAGTCATGGGACATTCATACTAGAGTGCAGGAGGAAAGAAACACCAGAACGCAATCCATAGGAACTGTCCTGAGTAAATAACATAATATCCTATCCTTTGTCTCTGGTCGGATCGTCTTACTAGAGCCTGAGAGGGCACTCAGGTGCCACCAGTCATTGTAAATTGCTCATCCATTTACCCAGCTGAGATTCACATTGTGGTCCTTTTCTGCTAGCGATAAGTTCCTTCAGGAGGACATGAGCTTTTGATCCCTCTGATGTAACCTCACAGTTAGTGCTAAAGATATAGCTCACTGCTATGGCACTTGTGTAGGGTATCTAAGGCCCTGGGTTCAGTCACACACACACTTTCCAATAAAATTACAGTTTGGCCAGACTCTGTGGTGGTTAGGGTTATGAGAACTGTTTTTTTAATAACATGTTCCTCTGAAATAGAGAGTTGGGGGAAGGAAGGTGATGACTAAATGAGGACTGTTGTGAACCGTTGGATATTATATTCTGTGTTTCTCAAAACATTTATTGCACACCTCTGTTTTAGCAAGTATTTGCAATGTACTAACTTGTTTACATGTCTGGTTCTTCCATTTTAAGCACTTTGAGGCAGACAGAGCCTGTGTCTTTCTTATTTATCACTGGAGCTAGGCATGGGTCAGTGCTCATTACACACCAGTTCCTTGCTTCAGACTTTTCAGTGTAGGAAGATAGATAGACAGACAGACAGACAGACAGACAGACAGGCCAAATTTAAACTTAGTGGTACAGTACTCTGTCTTTCTGATGCAGTCCCATAGGAGTGATTTTTCCTTGGTGTTGAGTGTGTCTTATAATAATATAACAGGAGTTTGAACTGGTAGGAAAGAATGCTAGGAATTGAACCTGGGTCAGTCCAGCCAGTGCTCTTAGCCACAGACCCATCTCTAGTTCCAGGAATAGACTTTTAAAAGATTGGAGTATATCATAGAAGTAAGGATGAGTGATAGTGGAAAGGATCTTTAACTATTGGGCATTTGTATTAGCAACTTGGATAAATGATAAGTAATATTCTTGTGATATGAATAATAGTATTTGAATTTTGGGTTGATCATCTTCATGCTCATTATTTCAAATCATACATATACATACATACATACGCACATAAATACCATACATAGCCTTTGCTCAGCATCTCTCCCCTCATTCAGGCATAAAGTACTAGTACAACCTTTTCTTCTGTAAGGGTTAAATGAAAGCACTTGGCAGAACTTGGGATACACATTCACTACTTTTAAATGTGACCGAATCTATCCTTCTTTGGAAGTATAATATGCGTAAATATGTTAATGAATTCAAAGTATACATCCCAGTTGGTTTTTTACAAAATAAAACATGTGTAACTACCACATAAATCAGGAAATAGAACCTTATCAGTGTTACAAAAAGGAAATTATCATTCCAAGTCACCAAGGTAACAGTGAGCTATAAGACAGAGGGATCCCTTAACCTGGCTTTTTCATATTGTTATAGAAGGTGTTAGCCACGGCTCAGACTATATAATGGTTTGGATCCTTTAAATTTAGTCATGAAAAGCAGAATTTGAGGTCAGTCTTTCAGAAATGTCTGTGAGATGACTTATTCTCAAGCACAGCTCTTCGGTCTGTTTTCTGGAAAGAGTCCAGAGTAGGGGCCACTTAAAAATGACACACTGGTTGCTAGAGTTGAGGGAAGAAAACTGCACATCTTAACTGTACTCTGTTTACCTCAGCCTGATGAAGACTTGTTCAATCCAGATTATATAGAAATTGATCGTATCTTAGAAGTGGCCCACACCAAGGATGCAGAAACAGGGGAGGTAGGTGTGTTGCCTCTTTCCTTTCATAAAGCATGTTGCTTCTTTCCTCACATTATGTCTCATCAACAAATGGTCTGTTTTAATGGCATTCATGCGTTCTCATGCAGGATGGGTTTTCAGGGGCTGACAGAGAATGGTTGACTACTTCACCAAGTTTCTTGTATTTTCCCACCAGGAAGTAACACATTACCTGGTAAAATGGTGCTCCCTGCCATATGAGGAAAGCACCTGGGAGCTAGAAGAAGATGTGGATCCTGCAAAAGTGAAGGAATTTGAATCTCTACAAATTCTCCCTGAAGTTAAACATGTGGTAATATATCAGCATGTCTGATACCTCTTATAACATAAAATTTTGAAATTAGTAATAATGACGTGTATTTGACTGGGTTTCTGAGTGGCTTCTGAAGTGTCTTACCTTTGATGCTCCCTCCCCTTGACAAACTTCATCTGCATCCTGCACAGCACTTGTTCTGATCTGTTTTAACTGTGTAACTTGTAAGAGGCTTGGGCATGAGCTTAGAGTCCTCGGAGCCCACCAGTCCCTTGGCACCAGGAACATGAACTGCAGAGGACATGGGTGTAGCTCCCTGTTTTGAATCTCTTGCTCCTTCCATGGTCTTTTTTCATTGTTTTTAACACCCACCCACACCCCCTCAACTAGAATATTCTTAGGGTAAGAGACTGGTAATGGTCCTTCATGGATCCTTGGAACCTCAAAGAGAAGGCATAGAATTTTGAGATAGGTTTATTGTTGGCTCTTCTGATTCTGGGTCATTTGTATCAACAATTAAAAGGAGGCAGAATTGGAATCAGAGCCTTGTTAGGATAGAACTATCCTGAAAAGATCACTTGTTAAAAAGAATGTAAGTGTAGACTTTAGTGATCTGTTTTTGGTATTTTGTTCTATCACCATTTTTATATAAAAATAGCCAGTTATTTAATTTTGCATCATTGGTGGGACTAGGAAGACTCGATTACATGTAGTTCTGTGTCAGTGTTTGGTTTTTGTGTTATGGCAAGTAACAATGCATAGAAGCGTGGAGACGCAGACTCGTGCTTAGGTCACACAGCTCGCAATGTGGATCTGTGTTGTTGATGACCTCCCTTTCAGCCCCCTCCTATATGTATTCTTGTCTGCTTTTAAGTTGCCAGTCATTTATTAAGCCCCTGTTAAGGCTTATTATGTATGATACCTAAAAACAAAACAAAACAAAACAAAAAACAATATATAGGAACCCAGGAACTCAGACTTCTTGAAAGAGCATATGCATATGAGGAAAAACAGCACACTAGCCAGTAGGGACAGGAAGCACAATAGAAAAACAAACCACTGTAGGAGCAGAGAGGTCCATTCTGAGGCCAATTTACCATCTACAAATGGTAATTCCAACCTATTCTCTCAGACAGACCCTACGGGGATGCTCCAGCCTGGCTGTGTCTTTGGCAGGAGAAGGGCTCTCAGGTGATCTGGTGACTCACTCCCTTTTGCTGATTTGCAGCTGTGAGGCTGCCTCAGTCTTTCTCTCCTTTCTCTAGCTTTTTTCTTCTCACTGAAATGTACATTTTGAAATTTTATCTCAAAAATTCTAAACTGAAATGGTGGCTAAAAATATTATTAAAATCTATCTTTTTGTATATAAATGAAGGAGTAAATTACCTTAAGAAAAAAATAGTACTTTTTGTTAAAGGACTCTTGCTCTAGGTTTTGAAATTTAGACCTTAACTGTCTTGATGAATAGGACATTCAGTATGGACATCCAGTCCATACTGACATTTGGACAGTTCAGTATGGCGTAGGACAATCCAGAGTGGTGAGTGGTTCAGGGAATGATGCTGCTACACTGGAGTGCCCTCTCAGATGGCATCTGCAGTGCTGACAGTGAGCGTATCACTAGAGAAGAGAAAGCTTTCAGAAAACTGCCTTACCTTACCTTGTAGAGTGGCCCGAGTGGCATTGGCTTCAGGGATCCAGGCTGGATGGTTATGGAAGTGATTGCTATGAAGGGAACAGGGTGGGCTAGTGAGAACAGGAATGAATGTCTTTGTCGAGACTTTGCCATAGTAAGTTTTCCTCCTTTCCTTCTGAAATCTCCTGTCACTCTCTCAGTGAGCTGCAGTGGCCTCTTTTGCACTTCTCCCATTTTCCTAGCGTATTCTCACTGAAACGCACATTTAAAATTCTAAACTGAAATGGTGACTACAAATGTGCTGCTGCTAACATTCTCCTCTGCCATGTGACAGTGCTCAGTCTCACACAGCAGAAGTGATCTGTAGGTGAGTTGTCACATCTGGAAGGTTCAGGTATATGTGACAGAATGGAAGTTATTTTTCAGATACTGCATGCGAATGGTTCAGCTTTATTAACAGTATATGTTAGGTATAAACCCATTGTAGTAATTCAAAGTAAAGACTAAAATTACTATATAGAAAAATGAAAATCTAGTATCCTTATTTCTAACTGATAGCTAAGGATTTAAGATCTTAAAATGTCACTTCAGACACTTAGTTTATAAACTAAAAAGTTGTCCTATGTGTAAATAAGAAATATGAAACCTATAGGAAAGTTCAGTATATAAAGATTTAAATCGTCTTCCAAGTAAATCAGCACCTTCATCTTAACTGAAATTCCATAGTAATTTTTTTAAAAATTGAGTCTAAACTTACACAGAGTAGTAAGATACAATCACAGAGCCATTTCTTGTGTATATATGCACACATAATGTCTTCTTCTGTTGGTTTTCACATTATTTCCTTGTTTATTTACCCATTTAGTTGTTGCAGGAAGAGAAGGGGTTGTAACAGGGAGCTTACCGCTTGGCTAAACTGGCTGACCTATCTCCAAAGATCCGCCCATCTCTGCCCTACCTCTCCTTACTTGGCACTTCATTGTAGATGTATGTGGCCAAGCGTAGCTTTTTATGGGGGACTAGATGGCCACATTCATGTGTTCATGTTTACATGACATGTACTTCTCTCATTACGCCAGCTCTACTACCTCTGCAAAGACAACTCTGGAAAATAATTCCCAATCAGATAGATACATAGCTTCAGTGATTAAAGAAAGGTTTTATTGCAGTAGATGAACAGCCTATGGAAAAATAATGAACAGTATAGATACAGCTCCATGGTTGTCTTGAAACTCAATATATAAGGGGCTGGAGAGAGGGTTAAGAGCATGTATTGCTCTTACAGAGAACTCAGGTTCATTTGTCAGGCAGTTCCATCTGACACCCACCTACTTCTGGACACCCAGGCACTGCACTTACCCATGTGCACACAGAAATAGACATACAAACACACTTTTTGTTTTTTTGGTTTTTTGAGACAGGGTTTCTCTGTATAGCCCTGGCTGTCCTGGAACTCACTTTATAGACCAGGCTGGTCTCGAACTCAGAAATCCACCTGCCTCTGCCTCCCGGGGTGCTGGGATTAAAGGTGTGCACAATGCAGTCACCTTGTAAATATTAATGAGGCCACCATTATTATATATAAAGTATTTTAAAAGATTTATTATTTTACAAACATACTTTTTAAAATAATAAATCTTCTTTTTAAACTTCATATATAATAATGTGCCCTCATTAATATTCACAAGGTGACTGCATTTTAGAAACTGTTATTTCAAATGGCAAAATAAAAGAGTAAGGATGCCTGTATTTCATTTAAGGGAAATTAAGCAATTTGTAATTTGATTGTAAAGGATTTTTTTCTTTAGTCACTAATCAGTGGGGCATTTTACATGTTGTCCTTTACTGAGTTGATACAATAAACACAAACAAAAAGCAAAAATGAAATTCTATTAGAGAAACCATGAAACTCAACTAATTGTAGCTTGTTGGGAAATTGAGGTGTAGATGAGAACAGCACCCAAGAGCCCAGCAACACTGTCTGACACTAGATATAAACTGGTCTGTTGTTTGTAAATTTATAAAAGTATTCATAATATGGCAAAATTTAGAGAATGTCGCACCATTAAGAAAAGTAACAACAGCCACTCTAGAAATCAGTCTGGCAGTTCCTCAGAAAACTGGACATAGTACTACCTGAGGACCCAGCTATACCACTCCTGGGCATATACCCAGGAGATGCTCCAACATGTAATAAGGACACATGCTCCATTATGTTCATAGTCGTCATATTTATAATAGCCAGAAGCTGGAAACAACCCAGATATATCTCAACAGAGGAATGGATACAGAAAATGTGGTACATTTACACAATGGAGTACTACTCAGCTATTAAAAACAATGACTTCATGATATGCGCAGGCAAATGGATGGGATTAGAAAATATCCTGAGTGAGGTAACCCAGTCACAAAAGAACACACAGGTATACAATCCACAGACCATATGAAACTCAGGAAGAAGGAAGACCAAAGTATGGATGCTTCCGTGCTTCTTAGAAGGGGGAATAAAATATTCACAGGAGGAAATATGGAGACAGAGTATGGAGCAGAGACTGAAGGAAAAGCCATCCAGAGACTGTCCCACCTGAGGATCCATCCCATATACAGTGGCCAAACTGAGACTCTATTGCAGATGCTGGGAAGTGCTTGCTGACAGGAGCCTGATATGGCTGTCTGCTGGTAGGCTCTGGCAGAGCCTGACAAATACAGAGGTGGATGCTCGTAGCCAACCATTGTACTGTGTTCGGGGTCCCTGATGGAGGAGTTGGAGAAGGGACAGAAGAAGCTAGGGGGTTTACAGCCCCATGTGGGGAGCAACAGTATCAGCCGGCCAGGCCCCAGGGAGGTCCCAGGGTCTGACCCACCAACCAAAGAATACACATGGAGGAACCCATGGCTCGGTTGCATATGTGGCAGAGGATGTGGCCTTGTTGGACATCAGTGGGAGGAGTGTCCCTTGGGCCTAAGGGTGTTCAATGCCCCAGTGTAGGGGAATGCCAGGATGGGAAGGTGGGAGTGGGTAGGTGGGTAAGGGAGCACCCTCTTAGAGGCGGGGGAGGGGGCATGGGATAGGGAGTTTCTGGAGGGGAGACCTGGAAAGGGGAAAACATTTGAAATGTAAATAAAGAAAACATCCAAAAAAAGAAAACAGCAATTTGAATCTGTCCTTAGGCATTTGGGATATGCTATCTTGCCAATGGTTCTGTGTTGTTTAACACCTCTCTGTGCACTGCGCTCTCTGTTCCCTCCCTAGGAACGACCTGCCTCTGATGCGTGGCAGAAACTGGAGACATCCCGTGAGTATAGGAACAGTAACCGGCTGCGAGAGTACCAACTCGAGGGGATGAACTGGCTTCTTTTCAACTGGTACAACAGGTGAGGGTCCTGAGCCAGCCGGTGCTCACACACTGCAGCTGCCTTTGTTGCCTTGACCTGAGGTACCCTGAGGCTTAGAACACTGGATCTGGAATCATTCCCAAACAACTAAAGGAGAAATGAGTAGAGGGCACGGTCTGATCCAAAGGATAGCGACAAAGCTCTGAGGATGGGCACTGGCTGGCTGGGTTTGATACAGGGCCTAATGTGGGCAGGCAGCCTCAATCAAATTCAGTATTGTATGCTAAGAAAGCCTTAAACTCCTGACGCCGCCACACATCTTAAGTTGTTACACCCACTGTTCCTCAATTTAAAGTCTGTATTCTAGATTCTAGACTCACTCCACTATTTGTCACTCAGCTGTTACTTAATTTTATTCTGGTTCTTACTAGAATCTAAAGGAACCAGATGAAATCTGGAAAACATAACTTGAGATTTTCTTATGATTGGCTATTGTATCCCATTCAGTTATTTTTAAATTAATGCATTGGAATGAAAACACACTTAAAAGGGATTCAAGAGGCCTAATGTCCTACTGTACTCTGCTACTTACAGTATGACCCAGAGCATAACTTATGCAACCAAACCAGGTCTTGGGTCTGAACAATGAGGGAGTGAGACCAGATGCGGTAAATTGTCTTCCAGGACCACCATCCTGCTTCTCATCACCAGAACATAGCAATGTTTATAGTCTTTCATGAGAAGGAATTTATTATGTAGGTTAAAATGTTGTCATTTGTTAACACAGAGGCTACACAGTGGGACTCCTTTCCATCTTTACTTTGGTGTCAAGGAAGTTTGCAGTTCTAAAAACTGAGTTAAAGAATCACAGGTGTTCCCTCATGAGTACAGTTGAGTACAATTGAATATGTGTGACACAGAAAAAAAAACAGGCTCTCTGTGGGGAAATGGAGAACAGCGCCGGGACAGGGACAAGAGGAACCAAAAGTAAAGACATACACAATGGCATGTATGCTATCTTAAAAATTAATTTAAAAATTAAATTTTAAATGATACAGCCTGGGTTATTGACATTTCCCCTTAATATTGTTTTATAATATTTTTAGTTTCTATTCTAAAAGCTTTGTTTTAGAAATATTCTCATAAGTTGGCATAAGCAGAGTCTAAATAATTATAAAACTAGCCTTAATTTGATCGCTATGAAATTATAAAGCCTTCATTAACCTCACAGGTCAGAGTTTTAGTTATAACTAGCCTCTGTAATTTCCCTATATTGGTAATGAATTACCCATACTTCTTACCCTCTGCAGAAAAAACTGTATATTGGCTGATGAAATGGGCCTAGGGAAAACCATCCAGTCCATCGCATTCCTTTCAGAAATCTTTGTCAGAGGAATCCACGGCCCCTTTCTCATCATTGCCCCACTTTCCACCATCACTAACTGGGAGCGAGAATTCCGGACATGGACGGAGATGAATGCTATTGTGTACCACGGCAGCCAGATCAGCAGGCAGATGATCCAGCAGTACGAAATGGTATACAGAGATGCACAGGTGAGCCTCTCTACCCAAAAGGTCAGATACCGACCTCAGACCTGCCTTTCTGCCACTTGCCTTCAGGGGCTCCAATCCGTATCTCTAGCTGCTGTTGGCTTGTTTGTCGAGTTCTATCTGCTGAGGCTGACTTCTGCGTAAGACTATGATAGCACAGACTGAAGAAATGCTTTCTTATCCCCATGAGGTATATCTGAGGTCTTTTTTTCAACACTGAAAACTTGGCTTATTGGCTAGTCTGTGAAGTTGCTTTTGTGTGCAAAAGATTTTGTCTCGACTGTTAAATACTTATTAAAGAAAATAAAAATAAGTGTGTGAGTCAGGCATGATGGTACACTCCTTTAATCCCTGGGAGGCAGATGCAGCAGATCTCTTGAGTTTGCAGTCAGCCTGATCTACATAACAAGTTCCAGGCCAGTCAAGGCTACATAGTGAGACTCTGTCTCAAAAATAATAACAACATTTTTTTTTAAAAATGCATGGTGTTTAGAATTTGAGCCCAGGGAATTAGTAGAGAAAATGAAGAAATTGGATAGGGAAAGGTAAAAAACAGGTTTCATGCTGAAAATACAGCTTTGTTTTCTATGCTTTTGTTATATGTAATCAGTTTACTAAGTATGGGTCTGTACCTTTACTGGGCACTGCTTGTCATAATTAAAGTAAAAATTAAATAATCAGGCAGAGGAAAACCAGGGCTTCAGACAATGCTGATATTGCTTGGCAGAAATTTTATATTGCTTTAATACTGGGCAGCTCTGAGATGTGATGGCAGCATTTAGACAGCAAGACAGGGGTGTATCCTGTTCAGTAGCACTTGCACAAGGTACATGCACACCACTATCGGAGTTTGTGCTAGCACCTGAGTTATAAGGTAAACTTACGTAGCACAGGTTTTTCTTGAGTGTTGAAAGTATTAGGGTTAGGTAGACTCCAGCTGGAGATAATTCATGAGTCCTAGCTGCTTTCCTTCGGATCATAATTAAGAAATGAAAAGCTCCCTGTTGCCCTCATTTTGTCTTAATTTCCTGAGGCCAGTGACTCGTAAATTCATTTCCTTGATATTCTGAGTTTTCTCTCATCTAAACAACCCGTTCATTCTTATGGTTTTTTTTTTCATTTTTTATATGAGAGAAAACAGGATCTATTGGCATCTCATCTGTCATTGAATTATGCAGTTTCGCTCAAGTCTACTATTAGCAGAATTCAGTAGCTGTGGTGTAAAGCTCTGCTTTTGGCTTGTCATCCTCAGGGAAACCCCCTTTCAGGAGTCTTCAAGTTCCACGTCGTCATCACAACGTTTGAGATGATCCTGGCAGATTGCCCAGAGCTGAAGAAAATTCACTGGAGCTGTGTGATAATTGATGAGGCCCACAGACTGAAGAATAGGAACTGCAAACTTCTGGAAGGGTTAAAGCTCATGGCCCTGGTGAGAACTAGCTAGCTTTTTACATAAATAATCATAAATTCCTTCTACTCAAAATGGAGGGAGTATCCCATGGCCTTGTGCACATCCACATCCTTTGTGCCACAGATTGATTCCCTGGGGGGGTTGGGGGGGAGGCTAGAAAGCACTAAAATAACATGGAATTTGTAACCTGGAACTGCGAGGTGTTTATAGTTGATTTCTTGGTCCTGAATGAATTGGTGCCAGAGAGGATAGACTTTTTTTTTAAGATTTATTTATTTATTTTATGTATACGAGTACACTGTAGCTGTCTTCAGACACACCAGAAGAGGGCATCAGATCCCAGTATAGATGGTTGTGAGCCACCATGTGGTTGCTGGGAATTGAACTCAGGACCTCTGGAAGATCGGTCAGTGCTCTTAACCGCTGAGCCATCTCTCCAACCTGAGTCTTTTAACATTACTGCCTTGTAACAGTGGATAGGCACTTAGTGATTTTGAGTGAATGAGTGGTTGATCTAGTTTTCATGAAATTGCTGCTGAAATCATGATGTGAAAAGGAAGTTGGCCTATTCATGACTCTACACATATACAATATTGGTACTCTATCTTTTCATTAAAGATTTGCCAGAAACTAAACACAAATTACCCAGGCTAATATTTTCACCACAAACATGTACTATTTTTGTGGCTCCAACATGGTTCACAATCTGCTCTCATTTTTATAGGAACACAAAGTGCTGCTCACAGGAACACCCTTGCAGAACTCTGTGGAAGAGCTCTTCAGTTTGCTTAACTTTCTGGAGCCCTCGCAGTTCCCTTCAGAGACTGCCTTCTTAGAGGAGTTTGGTGATCTCAAAACAGAAGAACAGGTAATTCGGAGCCTAAGGGATTGAGACAATATAGTGGTTAAGAAAAGTGCAAGTCTCTATGAGAACAGAATGTTTTAAGAGTCCTACTCTTGTAAAATGAGCATTGCCTCCTTTGTTTTGTGTATTCGTTTGTTTATGTTGACAAAGGCACCTAATTATTAGCAATTCTTGTTGTTAATAAGAATTATTATTTCCTGCTGCACTGAAGGCCCTGTACTCTCACTGATGGGATTTGTAGCTCTGGCCTCAATAGCAAGCTGTTGTCTTTTGCTTCCCTGTTCCTTTGTCTTTTCTGCTCCATAATCTGCAGCATGTTTCCAGGGCCTCTCTTCTTATGCATTACACAAATGTGAGTAAAAGAAGCCAGCCATACATGTGGATTAACTGAGTCTAATTTTGTCCCAATTGCCTGGACTTTCCCTACTTTTGAAGATCTGTTAACAGTCTAGTTTATTGGACCCAATTTAAAACAATATTAATATTCATCTATTGTTGATAGAAATATTTACTATGAATTATAAAAATGTGTCAAACAAGTTTAAATGCTATAAAACGAACAAAATAACAGAGTTGTGAATGTAAAAGGAAAGATCAGACCTGTTTAAGAATCTAGACCAAGGGAGACAGTACAGTGTAAGAATCGTTTACAATAGGTACGTTTCCAATGATGAAAAAGGAAGACTGACTCTGTCCACGAGAGGGGAGCTCAGAATGATGAGTGCCGGGAGCTCACACAGTGGTGACAGGTGACCTGGTCGAGTTGAACAGGATGACTGCAGTACAAGAAAAGCCAGAAGAGCTAGAGTGTGTTGTGGGAAGAGAAATGGGGGTTGAAAAACAAGAGGGTAACAGAAGTCTTACACATTTTTATTTTAAGAAAGGCATAGTTCTGTAAATTGATTAGCAACATCGCAAAAGTGTGGTAGTGTAAAAAATTTGGAGACCACAAAGGTTTGAGACTACAGCCACTGATGTCAAGAGTGCGCTCTGGTTCCGGTCTGATGCTTTTACTTGTCATGCAAGTCAGACTTTGATAACAGTAAAAAAATTAATTAAAAATTTGAAAAGCACATGTAATTTTCCCCCTCTGCATTTCAATATCTGTTGATCCTTCAAAAGCCAGCTCCAGCCCTCTCCACTTTTGGACCATTGGGAATACATCCTCTTCTCCCATTGCACTGAATTTGTGGTATGCATTTTTTCTTCTTCCTAGACAATGATCTCCTTGAGGACAAGGCCCACATCTTCTCCAAAGTTGTGTTTGTTGTATTGACCAGCACAGTGTCTGGCATGTAGTATACTCTAAGTGATTCAGGTATGAACCAAGTGAAGGGCAAAAGCTGAACCCGGCATGTGGCAGATTGACATTTGTCCGTACCTTTAACAATTAGCTAGCTCTGTTTTCCTCTTTAGGCTCTTACATAGTAATTCTTCACCCATTGGGGAAACTACATTCCTAAATGCCTTAGGATAATCAAGGTCTGAAGAAAGTTAGGTTTAAAATTGGGATTAGTTCATTAGCTATCTGGTTTATTTTAATTGACACAAAAATTGCATTTTTGTGTGTGTGTACAATATGCTTTGAAATATATATATATATACATAGTAGAATAGCTGAATCAGGCTACTTAACCTATGCAGTACACTACCATCTTACTTTTTGTGGTGAGAATACTCAAAATCACTCTCAGAGCAGTCCTCAAGAATACGTGTTACTATAGTTTCCATGTTATGCAGTAGCTTTCTTGACTTCGTTCTGTCTAATTAAAATGACCAACATCTCCCCAGACCCACTCTGATAATCATCTTCTACTTACTGTTTGAAGAAGAAGTGTTTATTTTAAAACACAATACCTATAAGCTCAGAAGTGTCTGTTTACAATATAAAAGCATGCTCATCATTGTCTAAAACCTGTTTCACTAAGTATCTCTTTAACCTCCTTGCAAGTGGTGCTGTGTTTCTTCAGGGAGCAGTGCTACAGCAGGTCCCACCCCTTTTAGAAATGTTGAACAGCAAGCCCTTTCTGACTTTAGAACTTAATTTCTTTTGTATTCTCCTGTTTTTATTTTATTTTCTCATCAGGGTTGATCTTGCTGGTACCACACTTGGCAGTATGTAGATTACCTCAGGCGCTTTGACTCTGAATCACCTATCCTGTCATTGTCTTCTGGAAGAGGGAGAGAGTTCCCTTGGTACAGTCTAGTGAATGGAGATCTTTGTGCAGATGTGGTTCTTAGACACAGCCAGATTATGGCAGAGAATACTACCAGGCTTTGAACGGCCCACATACGACAGCTCCCATGATATTGCTATACAACTTCTTTATACACTCCTAAACAAAAACACTGCTGCTGTTACTTAAAAGGCATAGGGTACCTCCATTTCAAACCGCCTCTAAGTTCTTAACTCTGTCCTTTTCAGCGTCTTAGTCTTCCTTCTTAATGTATCATTTGTACCTTCTAACAACACAAAATATTCTTCATATAACTTCTGTGCATGTGTGTGTGTGTGTGTGCGTGTGTGTTACGAAAAGAACAAGAAAGGTTTGTTTTCCCCATCCTAGAGAATAGGTACTGACTTCCTTCTCCCTTTTTATCTCGCTTAAGAGGTTGCCCACATAGGTTCTTGATAATTTGTGGACTGAAACCATATCCCTTTTTCCTCCAGATATTATTGTAAGGTCCCCATTTTCAGGGATCAGTCTGACATTTTATGTCATTTTTTATGATCACAATACTATGATGATATTGAAGCGATTATAGTGAATGTTGACATACCAAAGTGATCATTTAGTCCAAACTGGGGCAAATAAATGGCTTTCCTTTTCCTGAACAGGTAAAGAAATTGCAGTCTATCCTAAAACCAATGATGCTTCGGCGCCTGAAAGATGATGTGGAGAAGAACCTTGCTCCTAAGCAAGAGACCATCATTGAAGTAGAACTGACCAATATCCAGAAAAAGTACTATCGTGCTATCCTAGAGAAAAACTTTTCCTTCCTGACCAAAGGTGCAAATCAACACAACATGCCCAATCTTATCAATACTATGATGGAGCTCAGAAAATGCTGTAACCACCCCTACCTGATCAATGGTGAGTCCGGCAGTTGGGAGCAGTAACTCAGGACAGGCGTGGGTCTCTGCTGAAAGCTAGTAATAAGAAAGGCCTGTTTGCTAAGTTCTCTTTGTATACTAAACTAGAACATATTTTTATCTTTTTACATAGTATAGAACAGAGCTTCAGAGAGGTTGATGGACCTGCCTGAATAATATAATAATATCTACTGATTCTTTGTTTCTGCAGGGCTTCTATAAACATGCCTGGCAGAGAGGGGTGTTACCTACCAGTTTTCTGCCCTTATGACCTGTACTCTAACCCAAACTTTGCTATAAAATAGAGAAGTGTGTTATTTAGTTGAATGAATGATGATGTAGCAATGAGATTAAAAGTGCATAAAAGTTCAGTCATATTAGTCAACACTGACTAATTGGAAATGAGGATGCTGGTGGTGGTGGTGGGTACCAGAGATCCACGTCTAGTATCTTCCTCAGTCACTCTGTACCTTTTTTTTGAGACATAGTCTGTTACTGAATCAATTGTTTATCAGTTTCGCTAGACTGGCTGGCGAGGAAGCCCAAGTGTGTATCCTCCTCTCCCCTCTCCCCTGTGCTAGCATATGCTACCGTGTGAAAGTCTTATCTGAGTAAGTTGGGTTAGAACTTGACATCTCTGACTTTGAGTTTCTTAGAGGGAATTCTAGGAAAGCAAGGTGGCCCTCTTGCTACAGCAAACTGACTCCTAGGGGTGCAGAGCAAACCACACTTGGAGTCTGACTGCTGATCCAGCAGAGTCAGGATTCATTGTTTGCCCAGAATCTACAAAAGAAAGAACAGTTTTTAATTACATCTTATTCAAGAATGCTTTTTGTCCATTTTTTTTTTCAGGGGCCGAGGAAAAGATTCTGGAAGATTTCAGAAAAGCGCACAGCTCCGAAGCCTCTGACTTCCAGCTGCAGGCCATGATCCAGGCGGCCGGGAAGCTGGTGCTGATTGACAAGCTTCTCCCCAAGCTCATTGCCGGGGGCCACAAAGTGCTCATCTTCTCGCAGATGGTGCGCTGCCTCGACATCCTGGAAGATTATCTCATCCAGAGGAGGTGAGACTCCTTCATCGGCACACTCGCCCACCACTACAGGCAGTGTGTGTCTTTAACATCCATTCGCATAGGTCTTAACAACAGAACATTCACCATTAGAGTAAAAGAATATCTTTTTAAAGACTGACTAAAGTCCATTGTTAATCGTAAGACCAGGTAGTCTCAAGTTTAACTGTCTGGAATAAATTCGTAGCTTTTATAGTGTGGAGTTACTGTTTTACTTAGAAAAATCCCACGCTTGTTTATATTTAACTTCAGTTGGAAGAAATAGAATTGCAGTAGCATTAGGAAAGGCTAAGGAAATGATGTAGTAACATTCTTGCTGTGTCCTGGAAGATGCCGCCTCCTTAAGTTTCTGAAGTACTTAAGCCAGCAACTCAAAAAGAATTGTTTGTCCACTCAGTGGATCTCTGAGGCTTTGTGACACTAATGGTGACAGCCAGCTCTCTACTTCCTGCCCTGTAATTCACTGGACCTGACTTTCATGACTGTACAAGTGAGAAGTCTGGTATCATGGAGATTATTGAGATTCAGGAAGGAACTGCCCTGGACTCCTCGTACTATTTTAGATTTTCTGTCACTGTAATACACCAGTGACCTGAAGATGATGATAAATTTGTAAGAATGCACTTGCAAGGATAAAAGTTCACAAGATCATTATAGTTAGTAGTGTTAGCACTATACATCTTTCTTCTCAAGTAGTAAAACTGGAGTAGGTCTCAGATGTCCTTGAAAATTGTGTTTGTCCTTATAAATTAAATCCCTTACTAGAAAGAATAAAACAAATGACAGGCTTAACTGAGGGAAGTGCTGGCTTTAATATGCATAGGTACTTCTTCAGAGTCAGATTAGGTAATAAGGAAAGTTCTCTGAGCACCATAGTAGAAACCTAGAGGGGAAGCTGATGAGTCTAAAACAGAGCCAACAAAACAGTTGTGTAGCTTGTCATTTCACTATAGATTACAAACTTACTGCCAAAGCACTCGCTCTTTGTAAATATCTTACTCTTCAAAATACATATGACTGTTGAAGGTGGTGCTTTGTTTTGATAGTGAGTTACAGTGATATGAACAGACTTGGGAAGTATAAGTCTTTACTAAGCTGTCTTTTAGGTTGTTTTTCCTTTATTGTTTATTTTAATTGTGTTCCAGTTAAGAATTATGATTCTCTTTGAAAATATGAAATATATAGCATGACACCTGGATAAGTCTTTGTTCATGCCTAAAGGCCGTCTCTTTTTAGCCTTTTATTTTGAACAATAAAATCTATAGAACTTTACTTTCTTTCCAACTAGGTCTAATTGTCTAGTTTTCTATTTAATAAAATAGGATATTTTCCCCAACATTTATTATCAAGTACTGCTTATAAAATTTACTGAAGTGTTACAAATGCTAGGTGTATGTCCATTCTTTTTGTTCTTCCTTGAAATGTGTTTATTCTTGGGCCAGTAGAGATGGTTCAGTGGTTAAGAGCACTTGCTGTTCTTACAGACGACCCAAATTTAGTTTCCAGCACCTACACGGAGCAACTCATGGTTGCCTGAAATTCTAGCTCTTGGGCACTCAACACCCTCTCTGGCCTTCACAGGCACCTGTACACATGTGGCATGCACATAGATATACATACACATAAATAAAAATATCTTTTAAAATTCTATTATTATGCTTACATTTTTCTAGATGAACGTTAAAATTATTCTTTAAACTTACTTGTAACCATTCTAGACCTTAACTGCAATGTATTTGTATACACATATGTAATTTATAAAGAGGGAAGAGAGATATATTCACAATAGGATTTAATTGGACTTTTATACATTAAATAGACAGAGATTGATGTCTTTGAAAAATTGAGAAACATGCTACTCTCTGTATCATCCTAGGCCATTTATGTACACTTAATAAGGAGGCCCACCTGCCTACCTGTTGTTGAGACCTATGTTATAGGTACATAGTGAGCTGCTCATTGCTGGCAGACAAGAATATTGTTCATTTCCCTTCAGGCCTTCTAAGGTCAACAAGTCTTGTGCCAAAAACATGTTGTCCCCACACCTAGCCTGTCTCTCAGAGGTTTCTCCAGAGTGCCACCTGCTTCTTGTTGACATATGACAGTTTCTGAGAATTACAGCTTGATGAGCCACATTAGTTCCTAGGATTCTCATTCACACTACAGTTGTTACATAGGGTTAATTGCTGAAGTTTGGTGTGGAGAAGTTGATGGTATCTGATTTCTTCATTCAACCTTCCTGGCTTTCAAGGTTCTCTTTGTTCTTGAGCATCTTTACTGTGCCAGCTGTCAGTTAGCGTTTTGTCCTCATTTAATCTTACGCCAGACTCTCACACAGAAGTGGGATAGTGCGGAGTGATTTCATTCATTTTTAGTTTTTTCTTTAAGAGCCCTCCCTCAAAACTAAACAAGTGCAAGTGGGAATCCTTGTCTCCGCCATTCAGCACACGTACCGTCTGAAAGCTGTTATGTTACAGCTGCTAGGATGCTTTCTACTTTATGAAGAAAACATGCATACACACCACCCCCTCTCCTCGTGACGTCAAGCTACATCATCCCTATTTGTTGATTTCTTCCTTCCGAAATGCCGTGCCAATTCCAAATTAGGACCCACAGGCCTCTAGGTTCTCCTTGATGCTCAAGGGTATCTTGTCATAAGACCCTCGTCCTCTGTTCCTGTAGCATTGCTTGTTGACATAGAAGGGAAGGAGGCTATTGTTTAATAGAATCCTAGCCCTGTCTTCTCACCAAGCTCTGGGCTGCTTCTACCCCATCACACTTAGCCCAGTACAGAGTGCCGCATTGCTTGCTCAGCACCATTTTGATATTTAGGTATACTGAGTCTGCCTTCAGTCAGAATTTTAAATTTCCAAACTGTACTAGTGTCCCTAACTTGTCTGTAAGTGCTATTTTTAGTTCTTAAGCAAACTTCTCTGTTCAGCATTGAAATGTGGGTTACTCTGAGAACCATCATTGTCTGGTGGATCTGGCTTCAAATTGCTTCAAATAGGGTTTATTCAGCTTACACTTCCACATTGCTGTTCATCACCAAAGGAAGTCAGGACTGGAATTCAAGCATCAAGCAGGTCAGGAAGCAGGAGCTGATGCAGAGGGCATGAAGGGATGTTTCTTACTGGCTTGCTCCCCTGGCTTGCTCAGCTTTTGTTCTTTTAAAACCCAAGACTACCAGCCCAGGGATGGCACCACCCACAATGGGCCCTAACCCCTTGATCACTAATTGAGAAAAAAATGGCTTACAGCTGTATCTCATGGAGGCATTTCCCCAACTGAAGCTCCTTTCTCTATGATAACTCCAGCTTGTGTCAAGTTGACACAGAACCAGCCAGTACACTTATCTTATGTGTATGAATGTCTTACCCATAAGCATGTCTGTTTACTATGGGCATACCTGGTGCCCAAGGAGATCAGAAGACAGTGTCAGATACCCTGGAACTGGAGTTGCATATGATTGTGAACCACCACATAGTTACTGTGAGTCAAACCAGGCCCTCTGCACAAACAGCCAGTGCTCAAACTATTGAGCTCCCAGGCTCAGCCTTTTCCTCAGAATGTTCCTTGTACTTGTCCTTCACCTTTGAGTTTTTGTCAGCTTTAGTGTCCAGAGTAACTTATCCCTATAAATTCACTTGTTGTCAGTAGGGTAAACAGAAAGGATATAAAAAGACACAGGAAAAATAAGACTGTTGCTGTCCGTTACTGCTCTGTTAATTTCATAGTATCCACATGAATGTTCTTCTGTGATGTGTTTTGTTTTCTGAATGGACCCCGAGCATCTCCATTGCCTGTTCTTTATATTCCTTTCTTTACCCCACCATGCTAGCCAAATATTTCTGTACTCTTGAAGCAGGTGCCCTCTACCTCACTCCGTTCTCCTCTTCATGGTCTTTAGTCTTCCTGGTCTCAGCACATCTTAGAAACCCTTTTCAGTGCTGTAACTGTGCACATGGAGGTTTTGCTCTGCACCTTAAACGTTTTTGAGAAACCGACAGGGTGCAAGTTACCAGTTTGCAGCCCAGGCCTGGCAATTCAAGCTCCTTAACACTTCCGAGTGCCCTGAGCGACGAGCACTGCTGAAGTCAATGGTTAAGGCTTATATTTGTTTCCCTACCAGGAAAATTGTACGACAGCATTCTTTGCAAGTATAAAGTGGGAAATTGGTGAGAATAAGTTGTTGGACAACTTGTTGGGGATCAGTTTCTGATTTTAAGTCTTGTAGGCATCCTTGATTTATAACTGGCTTTTTTTTTAAACAAGGAAGACATTTTTCAGTGCAATTTTAATCTGCTCTGCTTCTCCTGTAGAGGGTGGGACTCCTTAGAGACAGTTGACATCTGATCCAGATTTAGAAGTGATATATTTGAGGCCATTGGGCAGTAGCTTCCTAATTGTTTGTTCTTTGAACTATGATTAACACCTGGGCTTTCATTCATTTGGGTCCCCTCAGATACACCTATGAGCGAATTGATGGGCGAGTACGGGGAAACCTGCGCCAGGCAGCCATCGACCGGTTCTGTAAGCCAGACTCAGACCGCTTTGTCTTTCTTCTGTGCACCAGAGCGGGAGGCCTGGGAATCAATCTCACAGCTGCTGATACCTGCATCATATTTGATTCTGACTGGAACCCACAAAATGACTTGCAGGTAACCATAGGATGATAACTATTTAGCTGCCTTGACTCCCAGAATTTCATAACAAAGTCTGGCTTAGTTATAGATTGTCTGGTGTGCTGCATTTGTAGTATCAGCTCTTAGGGATTTGGCTAGAAGAAGAAACTAAATGAAAAGTAGGTGTTGACCCTTCCCACTAATTAGAGAGTAGTTCTCTCCTTTGATTGAAATGAAGTGATATTTCCTGGTAATAGCCTCCAAACACAAACTAAAACTGCTGTTATCAAACTTAAATATCTGACATTTTCCCTTCAGTTTGCTTGATGTTACATGTCAATTACAGTAAATGAATTAACAAAAAAATAAAAAGTGGGAAAGCTCTCTCTCGTGTCTCAGAGGGGCAGGTGCCCTCACTAGGCTGTTTGCCTCCATTTGACGCACATGTCAGAAGTTATTGTGTCCACTTCAGTGGACTTGTAGATTCTGTTTTTCCAAGTGCAGTTAAACTAAATAACATGTGACTTTACAAAGATTATGGCAAAAACATGTTAAGCATAGGAAATGGACAATGGATGAACAAGTAAGGATGCTTGCCACTGGGCCTGACAACCTAAGTTTGATACCCAGGACCCACATGGTTTGAAGAGGAGAACCAACTCCCTCCATTTGTCCTTTGACCTCCACATGCACACCATCTGCATTCGGGCATGCACACACACACACACACACACACAATAAATTTAAGTGTAATAAAAGCAAACATAATGAATAATGAAAAAAAGGTGTAGTGCCTCTACTTGGCATTCATCAGCTCTGTTTCAAAAATAAATTCAGGGCAACTACCAGATTGTGCAGTGATTCAGCTATAAAATTTTCCAACCTCTCAGAAAAACTATTAGAAAATAGACTCATAGCCATTATTATTCACGATTAATTTCATTTTAATGTATACTAAATCTTGAAATAATTTGCTAATGCTAAGATTATTAATGTGTAGGGTGGGAAGTATGTGTAAATGGCTCATAAAATAATAAGCTCTTGATCCAGAATACTAGGAGGCTACTGTTTGATTTAACTCTAAGAGGGCCTCTAGGGAGTGCTACAAGAGAAGGGATGCCAGAAAGAGGGCATCAAACTGAAGAGCAGGCCTTCTTTCCTATCTGCTTACTTCCACAAAGTCATTCTCTTTTGTCCTTTTCTTTAATGAGTCTTGAAGAAATCTTTTGTGTGATGAAAACAGTGTAGTAGTTGAAAGCCAGTGTTTTAAATATTACGTTGGCTAAAACTTAGGAGAAATACCATGATAAATTATCACAAAGTAAATTGTGTGGCACTATATTCATTATCTGGGTTTAAATTAAATTTGTGGTTATAAATAATTTACTGTCAGTTCTTTGTCCTTGCAAAGGGATATTAAAATCAGAGATGGGTTGCTAAATTTCATAAATACAGTTTTTGAATAATTCATATATGCTCAACATTTAAATTGAAAGGCAAAAGCTAGTATTTGATCTCTCATTTATGAAAGAGCCTAATTTGGAGTTAGAGATGTAGGTCAGTGGAAGAGCACTTGCCTAGCTTATGCAAAGCCCTCTGTTCAATTCCCAGCAGCTAACAGTATCCAAGATTAAAACAAAAAACTAGGAAAGCATTACCTTTGTGGCTACCACCTATTTATTTAATAGTTTTATTTGAATGTAGCCCATGCCCGTTTATATTATCTTTGCTCGACAAAGTCACAGTGGTGTCTATATAAGCTGGCAGCAGAAACCTCAAAAGCCACAAAATAGTTACCATTTGCCAGTGGTTGACCAGCCCTAGACAGATCGCTTCTTGAGCCCTTGGCAGCTGTGAAGTTCCATGTTCCTTTGTGATGCATACTCAACATTAGATTGGTTATAAGACCAAATGTCACGGAGAAGAATAGTATAAAACCAAAAATGAGTGGCCATTTTGGACATGTGTATAAGAATTTCCAGAAGGGAAATTGGAAGCCTAAGACCAGAGGCAGAAATTTTGGAATCACAGCGCCTCATCTAATGGATTGTAAACATGACAATTGAACAGATAAAACATGAAGAAAAACAGAAGGTGAGAATGCCTTACTTAATGGAGAGGTGAAGTCATCTAAGATGATTGATTTGCATGTATAGCAACCAAAAGAAGTGAGTTGAGCTGTCCAGAATTAGATCTGTTAAGAGAGGAGGCACTTTGGAATGACTGTTGTTAATATGTACTGCCAGGGACTTGGCAAAAGATAAAGAATATTAGTGAAATCATGCTGAAGTTGTGAAGTAGTGTGAAATTGCTCAGTGTGCTGTCAGTTTGTGAGCTTTCTCTAACACTCAGCCTAAATGAAGAGACCAAGAAGGCCAGCACTACAGATGGTCCTGGGTGGCAACTTGCATGACAGAACATCACAAAACTTAATGAGTCAGGGAGTCACTCACTGTTAGAATTCTGTTTTTGGATCTTGGTCTTCCAGACTATCTTCTCTGTTTTTGATCTACTTGTTGCTTTTTTATTGGTTATTATTAAAGTTTCATTAATATGGGGTGGTTTAAAGACAAGGAGCTGGATTGATAATTATTGGGAAGTGATTGGTGTGTTGAAAAGGCAAGATAATACATAGAGGGACAGTTCAAGTTCTAAGTCTACAGAGATAAAGCAAGGTTCCTGCCTGCTGGCTGGACTGGATTCTGCCTACAGAATGGCGCAAATACACTTCCATCCCTCATAACATTCCCTTGCACACGGGCACTTATATACAAAGGGGAAAGCTGAGACTCAGACCTTCAGACCACACTATGATTGCCAAGACTGTAGCTAAATTAGCTGTGAAGATGGCTAAAGAGGGATTCTAACACTACTGAAAAAGAAAAACTACTAGATCTTTCCCAAGAACTATTCTTGTTCAGGACATTTTGTTTGCATGTTTTTATTTACACATGCCAATATTTTTAATAAATGAATCATCTATTGTCTTTGGAAAATAGATTTAGTCATAAGCATTTACCTAGGAATCGGTTAGGCACATACCACCTATACTGCCTGATATAAACATCAGACCATGGAAAAGAGATTCCATTTGGAACTGGATTTTAACTTCTGTTGTGGTGAAACTTTACCAGAGATCTCACTTCATTTGAAAGAAAATGGGAGTTCACTGTGATCTCAAACAATATTGCAGTATCTTGACTAAACTAAAGTTCTTTTTGAAAGGATAAACTATATTTTTTAACTGATTTCTGGTGGATCACTGTAGGATCTTAAAAGTAAAACAAGCATGATTGTAGGGAGAGTGGACTCTGCCAAAGTACACCTGAGACTGAACCAGGGAGTTTTGCTACTAAACAAATAAAAGGTGGTATTCTCAGAGAATTTATTGCACCCCATGGTCAGTTAGCCCTCTTACCTTCAGGCCTGCAGCAGGGCAGAACATCATGGTGTCGGGCTCGTGGCAGAGTAGCCTGTTCAACTCATGGAAGTACCTAGGAAGCAGAGGGTCCATAACTGGTTCCAGGATCCACTTGAAAGACATCTCTACGCCAACTTAATCTTCTGCTAGGACCCACTTCTCAAAATCTTTGGTAATGCTAAGCACATCTTCAAGACAGGTCTGTGGCCTGGGGAACAGAGCCGCACTCTGGAAAACCAGCCAAGCATCAGAAAAACAGTAGAGCATCAAAACATTAGCTTTAAACGTCTAAAGACACTTAAATACTAAAGCTTGACTTCTAGCTAGAATTAGGCTCACTGACTGTACATGTGTACTTTCTCCTGTCTTGGCTAAGCTTGCCACGTGGCAGCCCTCAAGAGAGTGGAAGGTGCCCTGATAAGCCTGCTAGTCACAGAGAACTGTATTCAGAGACAAGAGGGAGGGACTCCATGGCACAGAGGCTCCATGGGGGAAGGGCTCCAGCACTTGAGCAGCAGCAAGCAGTGCCAAGGTTCCCTTTAACACTAAAGCTTAGGAAATGGCAGTGGTGGAAACTACAGTAATGAAAACTTGGTTTCTTAGGAAACAAGTCGTGCTGAAGGTAGAGAAGAACCTCTGAGGAGTAACAGGGTATCGAGCTCTCTCTCACAGAGCACCCTTCTTGTTGCTGCTCCATAACAACCATTGAGTTCCCCAGGCGTAAGGAGAGCTCAGGTGAACAGTCATGGACAGCACAGTGTAAGGGTCTTCCTGTGTCTTAATGTTCCCTCAAGGCAGAATGAGAAACCATAGAAGCAGATGTCCTTTGGCTGGAGGCACAGCATAAGCTAATGCAGCTGCCCTGTGTCTGTGGGAGTTTGAAAGGGAGAAAAGGAGACCATAGTGAGGAGACAGCCCCTTCTGTGGCCATAGAAGAGCTCTAGGAGCCTTCCATGCTGCTCCAGGGAAGGTGGGGAGCTGGGTCCTCCTCCTTACTAGAAAATGACAGCGCCTTGACTCATGATGTCCAGGGTTGGAAAACTGGTCAGAAAATTCAGCAGTGAAATAAAAGTGGTTGAATTATGGAAAGACGAGTTGTTTTTTAACTTGTGATTGTGCCCTGGCTAGCCCCAAACTCAGAATCCTCCTGCTTCTGCCACCTGAGGTGTGGGCAACAATACTTGACTGCTTTGAGTTTTGTTTTTATTTTTTGTTGTTGTTTTGTTTGGTTGTTTTTGTTTGTTTTTTGTACCATCCATCTCATTTTTACACAGTTGTAAAAGGTGTAGTATAAAGTCTTTCTGACTTGTACTTGAGATTGGCAGTAGTAAACTGAGGGCAGAATACATTTATAACCTGTCACCGCTAGATGACTGAATTGTACCCTTTTGCTTGTACTAAAATCATTAGGATGTGTAGCTGTTTGTTTGTTTGTTTATTGGATATTTTATTTATTTACATTTCAGATGTTATCCCCTTTCCCCGTTTCTCCTCTTCAAATCCTCTATCTATCTCATGGCCCCTTCCCCTGCTTCTATGAGGGTGCTCCCGCACCCATCCACCCATTGCTGCCTCACCTCCCTAGCATTCCCCTATACTGGGGCATCGAGCCTTCACAGAACCAAGGGCCTCTCCTTCCATTGATGCCTGATAAGACCATCCTCTGCTATATATGCGGCAGGAGCCATGAGTCCCTCCATGTGTACTCTTTGGTTGGTGGTTTAGTCCCTGGGAGCTGGGGTGGGGGGTGTCTGGGTGGTTGATATTGTTGTTCTTCCTATGGGGTTGCAAACCCCTTCAGCTCCTTCAGTCCTTCCCCTCACTTCTCCATTGGGGTTGCTGGTCTCAGCCCGGTGGTTGGCTGCGAGCACCTGCATGTGCATTAGGAAGGTTGAGAATCACTGTATCTTATCAACCATACGATTTACTTTAATCACTTTGTTTTTTAATTTAATTAATTAATTTATTTATCAGGGTGAGGAATGTGCATCACAGCAGAAATGTGAAGGTCAGAGGACACTTGTGGGAGTTGGTTCTCTCCAGTGGGACCTAAAGGCTATCAGACATGATGACAGATGCCTTTACCCACTGAGCCATCTTGCTAGCCCATTGATCACTGCCTTTATTTACTAGAATTATCCAACAAATTTCCCAGAATCAAAGATTTGCTAACACATAATATTTGAAAGGAACAAAACTTTTAAAATTCACTTATCTGTTAGTAAAAAAACTGAATAAACTGTAGTATATACTTACTTTTGGAAAAAGAATGGGGATATCTCTGTGAACTGCTATGGAATCTATATTGGTGAATGAAAATAAAGAGAGAGGGGGCTGGAGAGATGGCTCAGTGGTTAAGAGCACTGACTGCTCTTCCAGACAGAGGTCCTGAGTTCAAATCCCAGCAATCACATAGTGGCTCACAACCATCTAATGAGATCTGATGCCCTCTTCTGGTGTGTCTGAAGACAGCTACAGTGTACTTAGATATAATAATAAATAAATCTTAAAAAAAAAAAAAGACCAGAAAGAGAGAAAATACATGTGTATATTCTAGCATTCGTTCATTTGGGGAGTGAGATTATCTCACTCTGTTAATTCTGGCTAGCCTGGAATTCAGTATGTAGACAGGCTGGTCTTAAATACTAGCATTTATTTTTAATGGGCTGTTTATATTTATGCCTGTCTCTCCCTCTCTCTGACCAAGGTAAGATAAAAACAAAACAAAACAAAGCAAAACAGTTTGGGTGTGTTTTAAATGTTTTCCTGTAGAGGGGGCTAGGAAACTGTACACGACGGAAGTGGCCTTAGAGCACACTTTAAATATTTCATATCACTGTTGTATAGATTCATTTTTTTACCTTTTTAAAAGAGTCAAAATGCTTATTTTCCGTTTCCTTCCACCTTACTTTCTGTGGTATTCACATCTTACATGACCATAGTATAATGGATTATTAGCACCAGGGGATTAACACAGATACGGCATTATTCATGGATTCACATGAGGCCCATGAATGGGAACTTTTCTGGTTCAGTATCGCCTTCCATCAGAAGTCACGCCCCCTCCGCATCCTGCAGGGTGTGACAGTGCCTTGGTCTTTCCTTACTTCAGTGACCATGACACTTTAAAAGGTACTGACAGCTTTTTAGATTGTCCCTTGATTTGTTGGTTTGTATTTGCCCAGTTTTTTTTCTTAGACATAAAGTTACTCATTGCAGGCAAGGATACCATAGAAATCATAGTGTCCTGCTCAGTGCTTCCTGTTGGAGCACATGGTATCACTCACTGTCCAGTGACCTGGGATGAGATTTTAAACTTGACTGGGTTGCTGTCTCCCAAGTCTCTCAATTTTAAAATAGTTTTTACTTTTTAAAATTAGTTAGGTATCTTACGAGTAGATATTTTGGGATCTTACAAATACAGTTTCTCACACTATCCCCATTGCTGTTAACACCCACCAACAGATTTGCCCTCGGTCAATATTACCTGTATCCATCATTTCTTCTATATTTTAAATGGGAATAATAATTGTTTTTGTCCCATTTAGTTAGTTAGCGCACTATAGATATTTATGTTTTGTATTTTGTTAGTGATTGTTTTATGTTGGGGTCTTGCCACAGTAAATAGCCACGATAAATAGCTAGGACTACAGGCATGTGTTGGTACAGCTGTCTATTTTATTTTATAGTCCAGGATCCTCACTGTCCTAATGGTCTTCATATCACACTAATATCATCTAAGTGCTTTTTCACTTTTTTGGATAAAATATTCAGAACAAAGTAACATATTTTCGGACAAGGTCTTGGAATTGGCTATTTCTCCACAGGTCTCTATTCTTTTTTTTTTTTGAGGAAAGTGTTTAGTGGTCAAGATCTGAAGCCAAATATGCCATTCACCTCTAATCTTGGCACTTGGAAGGTAAGAATAGAAAATCAGGGGTTAAAGGTTGGCCTTGATCCACATATCAGGATTGACACCAGCCATGAGACCTGTCTCAAGTAAGTAAATAAACAAAAACAGAAAACTAGATCTGTCTGCTAGGTATGCCCATTGCTTCACCCTCTGGGCTGATGGAACTGGGAAATAGATGCATATGTGGACCACAGGCATTCATGCTATACAGTTTATACTGCAGACACCCACCCAGAGGGAGGACTCTGATGCCAGCCTGCTGTGGGGCTCTTACCTTCTTTCTCTGGCAGAGACAGCTTGGGCATATCACAGCAGCATATTTATTCAATCACATCTAGCATAAAAATCTAGTAGTGTCAAGATTATTGACAAACATTTTGTAAAAATAAATTTACTAAAACAGATCACTAATCTATAGTAGGTTATTTAATCTGTAATGTTACAGTATATAAACAAAAACACTCTTTTCCAAAGATTCTTAGTTTAATTCTTTTCTTCCATGTTAGGCTGTTTGGTTGTTTTTTTGTTACAAAGTCTCATATATCCCAGACAGGTTTCAAATTCCCTGTGGAGCAAAGATTGGCTTTGAACTCATAATGCCCCTGTTTCTGCATCCCAAGAGCTGGGCTTATAGATATGTGGTGCCACACTCAGCCGGAAAGTTAATTCCTTTTTTTTTTCCAAGACAAGGTTTCTCGGTGTAGTCCCTGATGTCCTGGAACTCACTCTGTAGACCAGGCTGGCCTGGAACTCAGAAATGCCTGCCTCTGCCTCCAAATGCTGGGATTAAAGGTGTGGGCCACCACTGAACTTAAAATTCAAAAACAAGTAAACAGTTGGGTCTCTCCAGCATAAACTCCAGCAAGCAAATTATAAATACAAATCATTTGTGCATTTTTTTTGTTTGTTGTAGTTTTATTTTTCAATTCTGTTAGACTTTTATCTAGATTTCATCAACTAGGTTTGTATTTTCTTATTTACTTTATCATATTTGCCCCTTTTTTCAGTCTTTTTCTCTGAGTATGTACATAGACATACATTTAAATTGAGAATAAATTAGGGGCCATAGACTAATACCTTCTTTTTAAACTTTTTATTGGTTCTTTGTGAAATTCACATCATGCACGTCAGTCCTGCTCATCTCCCGTCCCCTGCCCCCTGCCCCCTGCCCCCTGCCCCCTGCCCTCCGCCCTCCGCCCTCCGCCCTCCGCCCTCTGCCCTCCACAGTATATCCACAGTATACCCTTTTGTACACACTTCTGTGCTTGCACAAGACCTCTGGCTTCTGCTAGTCTATCAATACAGGAACCTCACTGGGATTTCTCAGATATTCTTTTGTTGTCCTGTGTCATGGAGGTCCTATAGTTTGTGGGTTTTTTTTTTCCAAATAGAAATCATCTAATCAGTTTAATATGATAAGAGCTTAATACCATATATAAATCATATATAACCCATATATATATAAACATATATATGGTAAATGATTAATATCATATGTATATATCTTTTTTTCCATGGCTTGCTTATTTTATTAGATATTTTCTTTGGGTTTTTTTGTTTGTTTGTTTGTTTGTTTGTTTTTCCGAGACAGGGTTTCTCTGTATAGCCCTGGCTATCCTGGAACGCACTCTGTAGACCAGGCTGGCCTCGAACTCAGAAATCCGCCTGCCTCTGCCTCCCGAGTGCTGGGATTAAAGGCATTACGCCCAGCTAGATATTTTCTTTATTTACATTTCAAATGTTATCCCCATTCCTTGTTTCCCCTCTGAAAACCCCCATCCCACCCCCCACCCCCTGCTAACCCACCCACTCCACTCCTGTTTCCCTGTCCTGGCATTCCCCTACACTGGGGCATCAAGCCTTCAGGACCAAGGGCCTCTCCTCTCACTGATGTCCCACAAGGCCAACCTCTGCTACTTATGCAGCTGGAATCATGGGTCCCTCCATGTGTATTATTTGGTTGATGGTTTAGTCCCTAGGAGCTCTAGGGGTACTGGTTGGTTCGTATTACTGTTTCTTCTATGGGGCTGCAAACTCCTTCAGCTCCTTGGGTCCTTTCTCTAGCTCCTCCACTGGGGACCCTATGCTCACTTCCAATGAATGGCTGTGAGCATCCACTTCTGTATTTGTAAGCACTGCCAGAGTCTCCCAGGAGATAGCATATCAGGCTCCTGTCAGCAAGCACTTGTTGGCATCCACAATAGTGTCTGGGTTTGGTAACTGTATATGGGATGGAACCCCAGGTGGGGCAGTCACTGGATGGCCTTTCCTTCAGTTTCTGTTCCAAACTTTGTCTCTGTATCTCCTCCCATGAATATTTTGATCCCCTTCTAAGAAGGACCAAAGTATCCACACTTTGGTCTTCGTTCTTCTTGAGATTCATGTGGTCTGTGAATTGTATCTTGAGTATTCCGAACTTCTGGACTAATATCCACTCATCAGTGAGTGCATACCATGTGTGTTCTTTTGTGACTGGGTTACCTCACTCAGAATGGTATTTTCTAGTTCTATCCATTTACCTACAAATTTCATGAAGTCATTGTTTTTAATAGCTAAGTAGTACTCCATTGTATAAATGTACCACATTTTCTGTTTCTATTTATCTCAGTTCTTTCCAGCTTCTGGCTATTATAAATATGGCTGCTATGAACATATGGAGCATGTGTCCTTATTACATGTTGGAGCATATTCTGGGTATATGCTCAGGAATGGTATAGCTGGGTCCTCAGGTAGAGATATGTCCAGTTTTCTGAAGAACCGCCAAACTGATTTCCAGAGTGGTTGTACTAGCTTGTATTTCCACCGGCAATGGAGGAGCGTTCCAAGCTCAAGTCCAGTCAGATCAAGGACCTGCACATAAAACCAGATACTCTGAAACTAATAGTAAAGAAAGTGGGGAAGAGCCTCCAGCACATGGGTACAGGGGAAAATTTCCTGAACAAAACACCATTGGCTTGTGCTCTAAGATCAAGAATTGACAAATGGGACCTCGTAAAATTGCAAAGCTTCTGTAAGGCAAAGGACACTGTCAATAAGACAAAATGGCAACCAACAGATTGGGGAAAGATCTTTACCAACCCTACATCTGATAGAGGGCTAATATCCAATATATACAAAGAACTCAAGAACCAAATAACCCTATTTAGAAATGGGGTACAGAGTTAAAGAATTATCAGATGAGGAATATCAAATGGTTGAGAAGCACCTAAAGAAACGTTCAACATCCTTAGTCATCAGGGAAATGCAAATCAAAACATTCCACCTGACACCAGTCAGAATGGCTAAGAGCAAAATCTCAGGTGACAGCAGATGCTGGCGAGGATACAGAGGTCCTGTACTTTTGGATCTGTAGAACCAGTCCCGAAATATACAGGGCCCACTCTCTCAAGTCTCTCTCAAGTACTGTAGCTGGCTAGTGGCAGGGTCAGCTCTCCTGCACTCATACTCCCAGGCAGGGCCAGCTCTCCCATGGTGCCAGGTTAAGGGTGGGGCCAGTTCTGCACAACCCTCAGACATCCACTTGATCCCTGGTGGTAGCCTAGACTAGGGACATCTGCCTGGCCTTTAGTGGTAACAGACCCTGTTGCTGCAGAGCCACCAACCCAGATGTGCCCTTCTATCCCCATGGCAGCACAGGCCAGGACCCCACCATGGTCCTACATGCACCAACTACTCACATCTGGCTGTTTCTCACTACTCCCGAGTCTCCAGTTCTGTCTTGTTCACTGTGCCCACATCCTTCTGTTTCTCTTTCTCTTCCATCTCTCCACCACTTACCTCTTAATGTCTGCGGTTGTCTCAGGAGTGGCCTCAGGAGTACTGTGCCCCAGTTGTGCATTACGGTACTGGACAGGGGTCATCTTGGGTATGGTCTGACCCACAGGGCTTATACAGTGCTAGGCTGGTGGTCATCTCAGGCTAGCTCCTTGTCTGGGCCTCATGGCATCTGTCTGGCGGTCTTCTTAGGCTCACTCATTGCCTGGCCAACCTGTGTGGCCCCTTGGAAGAGTCCCCTGTCTCAGTTCACTCCAGCAGGGGGTCCCATGGTCCCAGGCAGAGTTCTTCTAGTCTCTGCTTACTTCTTGTCCTGGGTTAGAGTTAGGGTTAGGTCCAGGCCTGCCTAGCACCAGACTTCTCAGGTCACTTTTTTCAGAGAATTTTAGGCTACAAATTATTCAGATGTTGTCAGAACAGAGTGTAGACATGGCCTCTCTCATCCCTGGCACCAACTGATGCACATGTGACACAGCAGCCACACCTGCAACACCTGTAGGGGCAGGAGACCCTTTACTTTCTAAACACTTGGGTCTCTATTCCGTATGTACAAAGACCTACTCCTGTATAACCATAGTGTAGTTCTTAGAAGCAGGAAATCAGAGCATTATTCTTTAATCCTCTAGTCAATACTGACCTGTACTCTGCTTCTAATGCATACTGTCTGCTTGCTCAAGAGTGAGTTTAGATTTGGTCCTACTGAACTAATAATATCCTTCTCAGATATCAGAATCACAGAAACATGGTCTTCATTTGTCTGATCAGGTGCACTTTGACCACATTGTTTCCCTACTCCTTTGAAATTTTAAGTAGTCTTCGAGAAATACACTGGGACTGTGCTTGTTTCTTGCCAAAGTTTCACTTGTGGTTTTAGTTTCTGTTAGTTATCTTTACTTGAACCAGGTGTCAATTGATGCTTACAAAGTGCTAATATTCAGCCGGGCAGTGGTGACACACGCCTTTAATCCCAGCACTTGAGAGGTAGAGGCAGGCAGATTTCTAAGTTCGAGGCCAGCCTGGTCTACAGCGTGCGTTCCAGGACAGCCAGGGCTACACAGAGAAACCCTGTCTCGGGGGGAAAAAAGTGCTGATATTCTGACAGTGTGGTTTGACACATGCTTGTTACTTGACATACTGCTCCAGAGGTTTTTCCTTTTTCTCTGATTTATGTCAGTACTCATTCATGGCTCTTTAGTTCAGTGGATTACAATTCATTAGTGTTTTTGTTTTGATGTCCAGATGGTGTTACAGTTGCTGTGTTTGTGTGTGTGTGTGTGTGTGTGTGTGTGTGTGTGTGTGTGTGTGTGTGTGTGAGTGAGTGTAATATATGATGATACTATTCTTGCATACTAAGCATGTATTTACTGATGACTACATTACCAGCCCTTTTTAATTCTTATTTTGAGTCAGGATCTTACTAAGTTGCCTAGATTGACCTTGAACTTACAGTAGTTAGAATCACAGCTATGTGTGCCTGTGCTTGACTCAAATGTTATTTTCTTTACATGATGCACAGTGGTGTGTTTCAGTTTTATGTCATGTGTCTGTGTGTGTGTGTGTGAGAGAGAGACAGAGACAGACAGAGAGAGAATGTAAGAGTATAACTTCAGCTCTACATATTAGCCACTTCTCTAATACGATTTGTCCGTGTGGAATTGTATTTGGAAGCCAAGATCTAAGAGTTGGTAGATATGTTGACTGCTACCAGGATGGCACTGCTTCTAGGTTTTCAAAGTACAAATAGCTAGAGTATACAGTTAGAAAAACAAAAAATATATATGTATGTATGTATGTATGTATGTATGTATGTATTATCCATTAATCTGTATAGGTCTAGAAATGCATATATAAATACAAAAGTTGCATTCGTGTTTTTTCTTTAACTATGCATACATATTTGGAGGTACATATACACACTGGTCACCACTAATAACTTGATTCCTTCTATCCTTTCTAGTACTATAGAGCTTATTCTCAACTTCATCTCTTTCTTATTCATTACTTTCTTCTCTAAGAAGTGACAGGAGTAACTGTCATCCCAAAATATTTACTTACTTGCTCAGTCATTTCAGGAGTGCCAGCAGCCTTACTGCATACAGGAAACCTACTTCCAAGTATATCCCCAAATGTAGTCTGTGCATACCTAACAGGATGCATAGCCCTGAGTGATTAGAGGACACAAAAAGGCGAGGATCTCAGGTGGTAAAGTGCTTACTGTGCAAGCATGAAGACCTGAGTCAGTCACCCAGGGTCCACAGTAATAGGCCAGGCTCTTTATAATCTCAGTCCCTGTAGGAGGATCCCTACACCTTGATGGCCAGGTAGTCAGTCTAGCCAAATTGGCTGACTTGTGTTCCCTGAGAACATGTCTCAAGAACTACAGTAAAATGAGACACTCTGGCCTCCACATGTATTTGCATGCACGCATACACACACATACACCAATGAAAAAAACTCCCATTAAAAGTACTTATAGACTGACCCTGGTAGGACAGGCCTTTAATCCCAGCACTCACTCAGGAGACAAAGGCAGAACGATCTCTATGAGTTCAAGGTCAGCCTGGTCTACAAAGTGAGTTCTAGGACAGCCAGGGCTCTGTTAAATAGAGAAATCCTGTCTGGAAAAACCAAAACCAAAACAAAACAAAAAAACTTACATTGTTTTCAGTAGTTAGTGCTTTCTGTGGGTTGCTATAGTATTATTTTCCTGAGACTGTAATTGACAGACAGCCATGCATATTAGTCAGGGTTCATTAAAGGAACAGAATTAATAGAGACTTGTTTAAAAAAAAAAAAGTGGTGACAGCGGAAAGACTGAGATCTGGTAGTTGAGTGCCATCCCACTGGGCCCTGGAGTTGGGAAAGGTTCCTGGACAGCTGCTGGTTCTCAGAAGTTGAATTTGATACTGGCATGGTTGCAGGGGAAATGAACTTGCCAGCAGGAGTAAGCAAAAGCTCTCTTCCATGTCCTTTTCTGTGAGCTGCCACATGAGAGTGTAGCCCAGATTTAGGGTGGGTCTTCTACCTCAAATGATCCTGTTAAGAAAACATCATGCAAGCATGCTTAGTATTATTTAGGTGATTCTAGATGTAATTAGGTTGACAAGCAAGATAAGCTATTACAACATGAAATTGGTCTCCACTTGGCAGGCTTCTGTTTTCATGCCATTTGAGCACTGAGAAAGGATTCTAGTGTCATTTTCAGCCATAGAGATAGGGGAAGGATCTGATTCTAACCAGGGTGATTACCTGATGGGCAGACTTAAGACTCTCTACTTAGACTCACCTCCCTGACCCCAGTCATTCAGACTCATTTATGTTCAGTGGGATGGTGGCTTCCTTTAACCAGCCTGGCATTGGAGCCATGGTTTTACTGCTTTGCGTACTTTATTCTGGGTGCTGGGATTGCAGTAAGACCATGGGACAGAAGCAGGGATCTGAGGCTGTCGTTTTCGGCTGCCACTGTCTTCACTGACCTGAGAGCAAGGACATTCTCACTGCTCAGGTTCACTTCAGTCAGAGCAAGAAAGCACTCAGGTCTGCAAGGGGACCTGCGAGCTTCACATAGATGGCATGGCCGGCCCTCATGATCAGTGTCAGGGACACCGTTCTCTGCTTGCTTTCTGGGGGTGGACATTTCTTGTTGAAGAAAAAAACAAGAATCCTTTTTAAATAAATGAATCTAGCTTTATACAGGACAGACAGAAAGAACTGTGGAATATGTTATAAGCAAGGTAACAGTTGAAGACAATTGGTCTTTGATACAATATACAGATACAAACACACAGCTATTTGTGGTTTTTTGACATATGTGTACACACACACACACCTGACCATTGAATCATACTGATACCTCTATGCTAACTCCACAGAGTCATTTTGTAGAGTCTCTCCCCGTAGTCTTCTAGACCATGCCGAAAGAGCTTAGGGATCTATCTGAGGAGTCCATATTTAAACAGCAATAACAATAACGACTAGATACAGTAAAATATAAAACCCGCATTATGGCTTCACTGTGTTCCTTAAAGAAATAATAATAAAAGCCAATCAAATGTTTAACTTTTCTTTAATAATATACCCTAATAATGATATATTGGGCCAACCAAAATATTAATGAAGACAATTGTAACCCGTAATAAAGAAACACTTGTATACAGTGGTCTTCTATTTAATAACAGACAGACAGATAAACGTGCTTGTTGATGGAATTTAAAAGCCCATCTGTGTTGTACCAGTCCAAAAATCAGATCTTAATCTAATAAAGTTGCAAGCTATAACTCCAATTTAGAGGAAGTAAATGGGGCAAAAACACCCACTCAGGGACACAGCACAAGTACTGTAAGCAAGGTAGGAAAACAGGAGCAGCACATTGATTAACAGCTGAGTGGGAAGGTTGGAAGATTGGCTGATGGTGGGGAGTATTCTGTTTGGGGAGGACATAGCTTAGAGGTAGAACACTTGCCTTCAGTCTTCAGTGCTGCAGCAGACAAGAACAGAATTGATTTTAGTACAGAACTGGTGTGTGGCATGTTTTACCTTTAGAAGCCTTACTAAAATACATACGGATTAGAAGCACGCTGCTTAGGATTTGCTGCGTCACCATTATGGGGAGTGGCAGGAAGGGAGGAAGACTGCCCACAAAGGTTACTATGCTTTTCACAGGCTTTGTCAGGGTTTGAAATTTAAAAATAGAAGAGAAGCAGTGTGCCTGCCTCTGAGGCATTCACAGAGGTAGAGCAGCATCCTGAGGTGAGCCTCACCACCCAAGATGCCTGCACAAAGACCATGAGCCAGGGGGAGAGGATGGCTGTGTCCTTCCCATTGCTTTGCCTCTCTACCCAAGAGTCTGTGAACCTGTTGGTAAAAAAGGAGTAACTCCCACTATGACAAGACAGCAGCTGTAAAAGTTGACCACTTACCCCACAGTGGTTTCTGTCATTGTATCTGTGTGAAATGTGAGTGTATATATATGGTGACAAAGTGTGTGTGACCCTTCTTCCCAGGCTCAGGCCCGATGTCATCGTATAGGCCAGAGCAAAGCCGTGAAGGTATATCGCCTAATCACTCGAAACTCCTATGAGCGGGAAATGTTTGACAAGGCCAGCCTGAAGCTGGGCCTGGACAAGGCTATTCTTCAGGACATCAACCGAAAGGGCAGCACCAATGGAGTGAGTACATTGACCTGCCCAGAGCACCAAGGAGCATGTGCCTTTGATTGCAGCACCAGACAGATGGCTCTCTGAGTCAGACTGGTTTGGGATAAATAGACTGTCTCAAAAGTAAACCAAGAAGGAGCACTTGTCAGGGTTTTCCTTCTGAAAGCTGTTTCTGGGTTCCCTTTCATCATTTTGACTCAGTCCTCCATAGCATAGTTTGATGATCCCCCATAACAGAATACTATCTAGAGGCAGTCCCTGCATTTTCCAAATGGATAAAATGGGAGCCAGGGTGTGCTAGGGCTGCTCAATATACAATAACATCTAAATAAAGTTTAACCACACCCATCAGAACTGGTAAGGTTAACATTTTTTGTAGTATGAATGTGTGTATGTATATGCATATATGCCAAAGGCCTAACATTTTTATAATGGACTTGTTACCTTACCTCATCTCACAACCCAGACTTTGAGCTGCTTTTTTCTTATTAAGATTTACTTATTTTTGTTTTATGTGTATGAGTGCTTACCTGCATGTATGCATGTGTACCATGTGTGTGCCTTGGTAACTGCAGATTCCAGGAAAGGGTGTCCCATCCCCTGGAACTGGAATTACATTTAGTTGTTATCTGTCATGTAGGTGCTGGAGCCATGCCTCTGTAAGACAGCAAGTGCTCTTAACCACCGAGCCATCTCTCCAGCTTGACCTTGACCTTGGTGATGTGAGGGAGTCAGTGTTGTCTGTCCCTATGGCCCTGACAGTGTACAGCATTTCAAAGGTGTTCATTTTATGATGATCAGTGAATAATAAACAAACAAATTAGCTTGAAGTATGGCAGTTAACCTCTTTGTCCAGCTGGGCATAGTAACACACACTTATACTCCCAGCACATGGGAAGTGGAAGCAGGACATCCAGGCGACCAAGGCAAGCCTCTGCTACGCAGTGAATTTTCAAGGCCCACCTGGGTATATTAAGACCCAGTCTCAAAACAATGACAACAGATATTTTAGGTCTGGATTGGAGATGGTTAAGAAGTACTGCTAAAATTCTTAATTTGTTCTCAAGTACAGAACAGCATATCAAAGTCCTTCATCATTGGGCTTAGAGCATCAGAAATAGAGCTAAGATCTTAGTGCAGATGTTCTGTATCCTTAGCTATGCATGTGTTACTAAACATCATACTCCACATTGCCCATCCTGGGAGCCATGGAATTCCCTCTTGTGAGTGAAATAAAAACAACCAGATTGTTAATTAGAACCAGGAAAGGATGTTTGAACTCCATTTCCTGTTTTCAACAAGTGGTTGAAAGATCACACTTGGCACAGGCTCCTTTTTTTAGTTAAGGGGTGACATCATTTCCACAATAAATGTACTTATTTAATAATGAATAAATCATTTTTTCTCAACTCGTGTGGTACATCTGAAAACTTTAAAGGTATAAACTCAAACTAAAATATTAAAATAAGATGTCAAGTATATCCTCTCCAGTGATGCATAGTTTTAATAGCTTATGACATTTGATGATAACCAGTGTCCTGAAGAATGTTAGGCCTTTGGCTCGTGTGTTAGGCTTTGTTTCAGGGCAGGGCCCCTTCATCTAGCTTGTCTTCCTGATGTGTGTACTTAGTAGAGCAGCTCTATCCTGAATCACGAGGGCTGTTTTTTTCCTGTGCATTTTCCACTTTGGTGACCTGCTCAGGTACAGCAGCTCTCAAAAATGGAAGTGGAGGATTTGCTCCGGAAAGGTGCTTATGGGGCTTTAATGGACGAGGAAGACGAAGGCTCCAAGTTCTGTGAGGAAGATATAGACCAGATCCTGCAGAGAAGAACCCACACCATCACCATCCAGTCAGAAGGCAAGGGGTCCACTTTTGCCAAGGTAGGTGATCCTCCCCTCACCCCACACCATGTGGTCATTTGGGAAGGGAAGAGAGCACTGCTCTTTTAGCTCATTAATGCAGCTTCTGTCCCTCCAAGTGCAGTCTCTTGGTGATGTCGACACTTAGAGACACAGGCTGTAGTAAAGAGAAGCTAGTAGCCACATCCTGGTATTCTACTCTTTACAAGATCTGCTCCAAAACCCTTGAGTGGACATCTTCATGCCTTTATAAAGTTTTCTTTTAACACTGTCAGAGTGAACGTTGACTGCATATTCCATTCCTCAAATTCAAGCAGGTATTTTCATTTCACAGGAATGAGTTTTTCAGAAGATTCCCAGCCACTTGACTGAGGATCACCTTCCTCTGTTGTTCAGGTCACTGGGTTTAGACCTCTGCAGATTTATCCACAGGTTGCCCTGGCTGCTGGCTCTGCTAATTCCCTTGGGAGCTTTTGAGGCCTATTATGATCAGTCTCCTATCTCATGTCAAGATTTGTTCTGGAGAGTATTTTGTGATAGTAGAGGAAATATAGGTAAACTGCATCTCATGCAACACCTCATACCAACCCAGCTCCATTCTCTTAACATGTGTGATATGCAGGCAAGTTCAAAATATACATGTGCACACACATAACATTAGATGTCTATTTTGATTATTCTCCACTTTATTTATATTGAGGTAGGATCTCTTCCTAAACTTGGAACTCAAGATAATTAATCCTACCATCTTGCCCTGTGTCTTCCTCCTAAGTGGTGGGGTAGGTGGCTGCCACTCCTGCCAAACTTGATCATACAGGTACAGACTCCAGTCTCCACCCTTGCAGAGCAACCACTTTACCCACTGGGCCCAGCCCACTTTACCCACTTTACCCAGCCCAGTGCCTCCTTCAAGGTTTTTGTTGGTTGATTTGGGGTTTGGGATTTTTTTTTTTTTTTTTTCCGAATATGGTCTCTGTGTAGTTCTCACTGGTTTAGAACTCATAGAGATTTACCTGCCTCTCTGCCTCCCAGGTTCTGGGATTAAAGTTGTATATTACTAGGCCTTGCCCTCCACCCCAATGCCATTTTTTAAAGCAGATACTTAGTTAGTTACTATAAAACTGAAAGTTAAAAAAACAAATCTTCTAAATTGAACCCTTTAGGATCTGGTAGTTGGAAATCTAAATCAGTTGATAGAGTACCTGCCTGGCATGCACTAAGCCCTGCATTCAGTTTCTGGTACCACATAAAACTGAGCTTAGTCTATCTGTAATCTGGGACCAGAGGTGGAGGAGATGGAAACAGGAGGCTAAGAAGTTCAAGGTCATCATCCTTAGCTATATAATGAGCCCACAGCCAGCCTGAGGTGCATGGGACCCTGTCCTAATGGGAGGGGCAGGGAGAGAGAATAACCTTTTACACGCCATTTAGTCAAGCATCACAGTGCATAACTCTTGTCCCAGTACTTGAGAGGCTAAGACTCACAGACTCTAGGCTAGCCTAGACTACATAGTAAGTTTCATTCCAGCACCCAGGATGCTGATAAAGCAAGAGTGTCGCACATTTAAGGCCAGCCAGCTTAAGTGTACTTAAGTGTTATACTTTGTATCAAAAACAAGCAAATAAAGCTACTCTCATGTCACACTAGACATCAGGCAGTACATTGCTGTTGTCTTTTTACTTGGAAGGTTTTAAGTCTCAAGAAAATGAGCCTGTAAATTGAGATTCTGATTTCCTTACTCAGAAAAATGAATTGTTTTTAAGATTTTCAAAGTACTGTTACGGTTTTTAGTTTTGACCTGGATGGCTTTTGTGTTTCTGGTGCATTTAAAATCAGGTTTGGTATTTGTTTTGTATTCTGTTCAAACTGAACTTGTTAACTTTTGTCTCTTTCACAGGCTAGTTTCGTGGCTTCAGGAAACAGAACAGATATTTCCTTGGATGACCCTAATTTTTGGCAGAAATGGGCTAAAATAGCTGAATTAGACACTGAAGCAAATAATGAAAAGGTACAGCATATTTTCCACTGAACACTTGGTTGAATTTGCATGGGCCATGCTTACATAGCTCAGGTCACTCACATAACTCCTGTTTTCTTGGGAGTCTGGATGCTTAAATAAAAGCAGACATCCCTTGGTGAATGTTAACTGTTAGAATGTTACAGGGGCTAGTGGGATATGTAGTCTGCTGGGTATCCGAGAAGTTAGGTAAATACAGGTAGCGATGGAACTTGTAATTGGGTCAATACTTCTCTAAAAATACCCTCACCTCTTAGCAATCAAAAGGGAGAAAAAAAGAAAATACTTGCTAGCTTTGGCTTTTATGTTCTTTTTTTTTTTAATAGTGTCTCAGGTTTTTTCCTATTTTTGTACACAGGAGAGACCATTGGGTGCCAGAATAAAACTAGACTGTGCCTTTATGCAACCCTCTTGAGCATGCCCAGACAAGTAGGGAAGGAGATAGTGATCCCAACATCAGAGTCATGATCACATTGTGAATGTGATTGGCACTGCTGCTTGGCTAGCTATGAGATACCTATAAAATGTTAGTTCTCCTTCCTCTCCCTGATTCCATTGCCTCACTTCAGGATGAGTGACAGTCTTCCTTCCTGTTTTCTCAAGTGTAGGTTGAGCTCTGTGGCCCACAGACCTGAAAGACAGTTTCTTATAATCTAGCTAAGTCAGTGAGCAAAACCCACATAACTATTCTGTTGTAGTTAGCATGACTATTGATGGTTCTTTAACCCAGCTTCTTTTCTCCAAATAGAAATGTTTTTCCTCCTTGAAGAGGATTCTGGGCTTCTATAATTGCCTGCTCGAAGTCCATCAGGGAGCCAATCTGTGAACAAGAGAGTTGGGTGGGTGGGTGGAGCTCTCCTACCCTATAGGCAACAAAAAGCAACCATAGCACTCCACAGCAGGACACTGGGTCACTGAGGCACAGTGACACTAGAAATGGACTGCCTGGGCTGCATTGACAAATGTTGGAGTTTCATCTGGCCTTGGGAAGAAGTGTATAAAGAAGGGGTAAGGAGAAGAATAACTGGGGTTAGAGAAGCAATTGGTATGCCCAGTGAAGCCACTGAAATAAGATTTCCTAAGCTAGGAATTTTGCCTTTTAGCATATCATTAGTAGATATAGCTAAAGGAGACAGATAATGGATGCATCAGCATTCTTTAAAAGGCGCTAAATAGATGGAACCCTCTCACCTGTCCTGTCTCCAAAGCTCAGACTGCTCTCTGCAAGCTGGGCGAAACGGCTTGGTTCCCCACTCCAGTCCTTCCTGGCAAGAGAAGACTGCCATTTTGGGCACGTGGGGGTTTTGTTTGCTAGAATGATGGCAGAAACAACAAGCGGTGGTGACAGGGCTGGGACTGAGAACAACAGCTTGAGCAGATCCTTGAGATCCTTCTGCTTGTCCTCTCTATGCTGAGGTGGTGTGAGTGGCTTTTGCTAACCCACCCAAGCTCTGGGAAGGGACTGTGCTACGAGCTTCCACCCAAATTCCCTTGACTCCACAGATACAAAACACACACACACACACACAGTTGTTCAATTTTATCTTGCCTTAATGGCTCAATTTCTGGGCATTATTAAACTCCCGTGGCTAGTGTGCCCTCCCCAATACCCTTAACTCAGCACCCTAAATCTGTCCTCTACTTTAGTTGCTCAGTTACCTTTAATCTCAGCTGAACATCCCCAACCACTTGCCTGTAGGAGCCTGTAGCCACTCTGTCTGAGATCTCACATAGCTGGTCACCTTTATTCCTCAGAAGCATGGTGAACTAACTAACTCATTCTCCCTCTCCCTCTCCCTCTCCCTCTCCCTCTCCCTCTCCCTCTCCCTCTCCCTCTCCCTCTCCCTCTCCCTCTCCCCTCTCCTCCCCTCCCCTCTCCTCTCCCCTCTCCCCCCCTCCCCTCTCCTCTCTCCTCTCTCCTCTCCCCTCTCCTCCCCTCTCCCCTCCCCTCTCCTCTCCCCTCTCCTCCCCTCTCCCCTCCCCTCTCCTCTCCCCTCTCCTCTCCCCTCTCCTCCCCTCTCCCCTCTCCTCTCCTCTCCCCTCTCCCCTCTCCTCTCCTCTCCCCTCTTCCCTCTCTCCTCTCCCCTCTCCCCTCTCCCTTTTCCCCTCTCCCCTCTCCCCTCTCCCCTCTCCCCCCTCTCCCTTCTCCCCTCCCCTCCCCTCTCCTCTCTTCTCTTCTCTTCTCTTCTCTTCTCTTCTCTTCTCTTCTCTTCTCTTCTCTTCTCTTCTCTTCTCTTCTCTTCTCTTCTCCTCACTTCTGTGTACCTGCCTGCAAAGACCTGGAAGTCCCACCTATTCCTTCTGCCCAGTAATTGGCCCATGACTCCTTTACTGATAGATCAAGAACCAAATGGGGAGCAGGACTTTAGCATCAGACCCATCCCTATACCTCACCTTTTCTGTTCAATAAAAGAAAGGAAAAAAAAAAACCTCTTCTCCCAGACATATATTGAACAAAACCATAACAATCATGTAAATTACACAGTATGATATACAAATGACATCTAGTCCATCATAGTTGCCAATTAGATAAAGTATTCTACCACCATTTCTAACTTAAAGAATTAAGATTCTGTCTTTGGATTGTTTAGATTTTAGCCTGTTAACACCATCTGGAAACCATGTCTTATACCCTATAATCTCTCAGTGTTAAACAAATTGAGTTTGATTATGAGACTATAACTAGTCTTCAACCCTTTCAGAAATCTAAGAACAACTTAAACATTCCTAGGGTATATAGTAATCACCAAACACAGCTTCTCAAAATTAAACAGGTGTAGAAACAGCTGACTACCTGGACAGCCCCCTAATTTCTTATAACGTTGGAACATCTGTCTTCAGCCTTCTGGCCCAGGATCATCTGACAGACCTTTGCAAAGCAGGATTACGAAGGACTGTCTACACTGTCTTAGCAGAGCTATCAATCGACTATTCCGCATAATGTGTCCTTTTCCGGGAAAGTATTTTGTCTGTAGATGAAATAGGCATCTTCTGTCCAGTGGCTATCTTCCCACAACTGGAGCAACTACATCAAAAGGGGGTACTTTCAGGAGCAGACATGTCTCATTGTCATTGTCAAATGATTAAATAACATAAAATGTAACATTCTGTGAATTTATGATGTTTTTGAAGAACATATATATATATATATATATATGTATATATATATATACACACACACACACACACACACACAATTTGTAAAATAGCTATTACCAGATACCACAACCCAGGGAATTTGGGCTGACAGGTCTTCATAACTTCTTCCTGCTGAATAGGGGCAACAAAAAAATCTTTAAAGGGGTGGAGAGGGGTAGGAAAATTAGAAAATTTTTTTAGACTTAAGAAAGCTAGCCTTAGCATTTGTTAACCAGTCTCTGCATATTTGGAAGGTTCAGAGCTTGACTGAAGCTCTGACAGGTTGGATGAGGCAAGGTGACCTGGAATCCGTGGCTTTCCCTGCCAGAGACTGACACGGGCTGATGCTTTCTCAGCTGTGCCCTGAGGAATGGCAGCAGGGTGCTTGTGCACTGTGGTAGGGAATAAAGACAAGAGAGCCTCCTCCCCACAGTCTCCTCCATTCCCAGGAAAGCTTAGTGATTGACCGGCCGCGTGTGAGGAAGCAGACCAAGCACTACAACTCTTTTGAGGAGGACGAGCTCATGGAGTTCTCAGAGTTAGACAGCGACTCAGACGAAAGGCCCACACGGTCCAGACGCCTCAGCGACAGAGCCCGACGCTACCTCCGCGCTGAGTGCTTCCGAGTGGAGAAGAACCTGCTCATCTTTGGGTAGGTACTGGTCTGCTTAGTTCTGTTATCCCCACTATCTTTTTAAGTCCTTGTGAAGATTTGTGCTGTGAACTTCTAGCTCCGTCTGGGTACAGGCTAAGGACATCTGCTGGAGCAAAAGAAAGCTGTACTTTGTACCCAAAATTCCCCTCATCACTTGATGCTGTAGTATGGACATACTGTGATCTGCTTAAACCCATGTCACAGCAAATCTCTGATATTAGTTTGCTGCCTGGTACTGATTTTTTTTTTTCTCCCACCCAGGAATGTATTATAAGGAATGGGAACAACGAATGTTGTAGTTAAGGCATGGTTATGCAGCGGTCACTCCAGCTGCACTTTCTTAATTTCATACTTATTCTCTGCCCCCAATATTACTTAACAGTCTAGCAGCCATATGAACCAGTTCTATATCACCTTAGTGACAAGTGGGGTAGTGTAGTCATAAAGTCCTCATAGGCCTTTCAAGACAAAGCTTTGGGAGTAACTGATACACCTGTGAGAGAAAGAGGAATATCTTGTCTCTTTGATTCCTACTGTATGGAGGATATGTCAGTGGCTCCTCCTCCAACACTTTCTGTATTCTCACCATCAGCTGGGGCCGGTGGAAGGACATCCTGACTCACGGGCGATTCAAGTGGCCCCTGAATGAGAAGGATATGGAGATGATTTGCAGGGCTCTGCTGGTGTACTGTGTCAAGCATTACAAAGGGGATGAGAAAATCAAAAGTTTTATTTGGGAACTAATCACACCTTCCAAAGACGGGCAAGTTCAGACCCTCCAGAACCACTCAGGTAAGGGGGAGTAGCTCTGCTGAGGTCTCCGTTGGGTCATGGGCCGATGTTGTCTTGCCATTTCCCACATGTGCTCCTGCTCTGTTTCCTGAGTCCATCAGGAATTCCCTCACTGGGGACTCCTTGAGCTCTGTGGTTCACCTTTTTTATTTCATCATTTTGTTCTTGTCACTTCTGGCATGCCTTTTCTTGTGTTGTACGTCTCTGTGCTTAGCCAAAGCTTCTTCACCTACATAAGACCCAAAGGGCAGGCTGGGTTATTCCTCCCTTGAGTTTCCCAGGGCACTCATTAAATCTTCCTGACCATCTTGGATTTTGTGGACTTGAGGCAGAGTCTGTCCACCGGAGCCCACCATGCTGTTTCTGTACCCAGCCCAGATTTATTGCCCATGTTGAAGCCCTTTTGGCTCATCCATATATTTGCCTTACTGTCTGTCCATTTTAGGCTTGTCTGCCCCAGTCCCCAGAGGGAGGAAAGGAAAAAAGACAAAAAACCAGCTCTTGCTCCCAGAACTGAAGAATGCAGACTGGCTGGCCACCTGCAATCCTGAGGTGGTCTTACATGATGATGGATACAAGAAACACCTCAAACAGCATTGCAATAAGTGAGTTGGGCCCTCCTATTTCCCAGAGTTACCCCCACTCAAATAGTCTAGGTTTCTGGGGTACCCACAAGAGATCCTTTCACACCCCCATACAAGGTCTGGAAAAAAGAAAAAGGATTTGGGTGTGAACTGTGTCTGCATTCTCCTCACATTCCCCCTGCCTCCCTTTAGCAGTCTCCACTCCTACAATACATTCTGTACCCAGAGGCTTTTTATAACCCAACTTCCAAGAATCGGCCAGGACAGCCTCCCTCTGCTTCTGCTTGTTAATTTCCCTATCTTAATTTGGTGATGTGTTCTCAGTCTTAGGTGCCAGAGTATTGTACTAATGTGTTCTTTCATAGGGTGCTTTTGAGAGTCCGGATGCTGTACTACCTAAAAGCTGAAATACTGGGAGAAGCAGCTGATAAAGCATTCGAGGGAACTCCTGCCAGGTAAAATTTTAACCTAACCATATAGTTCTCAGAGTTAAATAATTTATGTAAATTGTCTGCTGATAGTCTGGCCAAATCCAGCCTGTTGTTTCGGGAAACCCATGTTTCCACCCTGCTCAAGGCAGCTACCCAGATAGTAAACAGATAAATAGAGAAGAAATGGATAGTAAACCTCTACTTCCTTCTCAGTCAGTCATGGGTCCTGTTCAGGCTTAATGTATAAATAACACTCATCTCAAAAAGGTCACCTCTCCTGTGGCACTGTGCGGTAAATCAGTAGGTTTCTGAAAAGCTGGGGCCAGGGACACTAACTTCATACAGGGAGTTGGGCTTCTGTCAGTCACTACAGAGAAACCATCTATCCAAGTAGATGTTTTTTCATCCAAAACCTTGAGAGAAAACTCAGATGAATAAAGGCAGTGAACTGAGATCCATGTTCCTCAGAACATGGACAGACCCCAGTGGGGCTGGTGGTAACAAGCCTGCCAATCCTGGCACTGTCCCTGAGCACTGTGTCCATACAGTGCTATGCATGATTAGCTTTGCCCTAACACGCAACCTCGTTTCTGAAAGGCCCTCTTTATAACTGAGATTTCACCAGGTAAACTCTGGGCCAAGATAATTTAGATAATATTATTGTACGGGTTCGGTCATGTCTTAGTTCAGTAACTTGGTGGAGATGTTGCCCTTCTATGACTAGTGTATCAGAGACTGGCTCTGGCTCTTAACTGAAGATACATATCACAACTACTTTAGTGCACAAAACTACACTGCACGGAGTCACCTGACGGTAGGCTCTCCTGGAGTCTCAAGTGGAGCCCTTGTTTCAGACAGTTTCCTGAGCTGCTACCTTATCCGTTGTCTCTATGGTTACTTAAGCATGCAGCCAGGAATGGTTTCACACCAGGGTTCAATAGCTCTGAGACGACACTCTCGTTCCCACAGAGAGCTGGATGTGCTTCTGCCTGACATTGACTATGTGGAGATCCCAGTGGATTGGTGGGACGCTGAAGCTGATAAGTCCCTTCTCATTGGCGTGTTCAAGCACGGTATGTTTTTAAGAAATTAATCCTTCCAGATCAGTTACCCAGAAAGCTTATTCTTTTTTTAATATCTACGGGAATTGTTTATGTGTGTATCTTATAAGAAATATAGAATTTAGCATAATATGTGATATAAGATATAGATACAATCTTGTTTCCTTTTTTTTTAATTAATCATTTTTATTTGTTTACATTTCAAATGATACCCGGTTACCCCTCCACAAACCCCCCCATCCCATCCCTGTCAAGCAGTGCAAACTAGGCTATATATATTCCTGCAAACGCCCAACAATTCCATTGTGTGATTGTGACTATTCTGAAAACCAAATCGTACAGTTGCCCATTTGGGAGTCTTGACCAGATGGATGTGTGACTCATAGGCGTTCCATAATATATTATATATTCATATATATATATTCATAGGCGTTCCATAATATAAACTAATAAACTTCAGAAGGGCAGCTGAGGTCACAAAGAATGGGCGTGATATTTTATCCTCCTCTCTTGCCTATTTGTACTTACTGTGGAACTGCATCCGTCTTGTTCATTGGAGATGGGGTTGTCAGACATGCACACATGTGTGCATGTGACAGCCGGAGGTAGATGTTGGGTACCTTCTCTGTCACTCTACACCTATTGTCTTGAGACAGTTTCTGTCACTAGACCAGGAGCTCATCAGTTTACATCTAGGCTAGACAATCAGTAAGCCCCAAGGACCTTCCTGTCTCCCCAACCCAGCACTAAGATTATAGGCACACACAGCCATGCTTTCTTTTGTTATATGGATGTCAGAGATCTGAATTCATATCTCCATGCTCTCACAGTAGGCACTCTTTCCAACCGTATTAGTTCCTTTTCTGTTTCTTCAGTAAAATACCCTGGCAAAAGCAGCTTAGGAAAAAGGCTTACAGTTTCTGGGGAGTACAGCCCATTGTAATAGGTAGGTCATGACATCAGGAGTGTATGGTAGGACTGGAAGGTTGGTTTGACAATAGATTTAGTCTTTAACTTGAACAAGCCTTGTCTTACAAGATTACATTATATTCTGCACTGCCTTCAGGAGACCCGGCACCTTCTCACCCCCAACCCTACCCAACACACAAAAAAAGATTTTGTTAGGTTCAGTAAAATACCAGACTTCCTCCTGCTTTAAAGTACAATGGGGGGGAGGGGAGAGATCTATGGAAGTGGCTGATCTGGAAAGTGCCTGACACATAAGCACAAGGACCTAAATTTGTATCCCCAGCACCTACATAAAAGCTGGGCATGGTGGCATGCACCTGAAGCTTTGACACTGGGAACTAAGGAAAGAACAGAGAGAGAGAGATGACCTGAGCTCACTAGTGAGCCACCTAGGCAGTCGGTGAGACCCTGTCTCAGAAATAAGGAGAGCAGTAGAAGAAGACATTAACACCAACTTCTGGCTTCCACTTGCAAACACATGAAGCATTTTTTCATTGTTTCATTGTCTTTAAAGTTCATCTTCTGGGTCAAAAGTATTCCTTTTGTTTACTTTAAATGTTATGAGGAGCAATTCCAAAGCCCTGGCAAATGTTATTGGAATTTTGTGATACTGGGTTTATAATACCGGGCCAAGTCTAGTAGCCCAGCAAACCATCACCGTGGTCCAGTTCATAGTTCAGCACTTCCATCATTTTGTTCAGCTTCCTTTTCTAACTCGTGAGATAGAGCTGGACTATATGAAAATAAGCCCATTGGGGACATAACAGTTGTCAGAGTTCTGGAATAGGAGGAAGAGATTGTAAAAGTAGCTCGTATGTTTCCCTTTGCTGTACAGAGCAGCAAGCCAGTAAGAACTGTCTGGCCCCTGCATCTGTTTACAAACATGATGTTTTACACAAATTGTAGTTTTGGTGAGAAACGGCTCAGAAGTCTCTCTAGCAGCTCCAGAATCTCCCCATTAGGACACCTCACAGGACACATTAATCCTAGATAAGCATTATTTTGAGTTTGTTTTGCCTTGGCTTTTACTGAATAAGGGAGACAAAGTGAATGTCTCAGACCAGGAGCAGATCTGATAGGTTCTGACCTGACTTCTGACACTTGTCATTGCCTGCTCAGGGTATGAGAGGTACAATGCCATGCGGGCTGACCCAGCGCTCTGCTTCCTAGAGAAAGTTGGCATGCCTGATGAGAAGTCCCTTTCTGCAGAGCAGGGAGTTACAGATGGAACTTCGGACATTCCTGAAAGGTGAGAAGCCACATAGGCCCACTCTGATGTCACGTGCCTTGCCACCAATTTGTGTCCTAGTCCACATACACCAGGACTCTGTATCTTTATGTATTCATACTTTTCTGTTGCTGTGATGAAATACCGTGGCCAAGAGCATTACAGAAGAGTTTATTTTGTCTTAATATTCCAAAGGGGAGTCTGTAATAGAGGGGAAAGGATGTAGCAGCGGGAACAGGAAGCTGGTTGATCACATTTCATGGCTACAGGAAGTGGAACCCTGCTGTAAGTCTCAAAGCCTATCCCCAATGATATACTTCCTCTGCCTCTTAAAGGTTCCATAAGCTCCCAAATTGAGGACCAAGTATTCAGAGATGTGAGCCTGTGGGGACATTTCTCAAACCACCAGTTTCCCTCAATGTCCAACATCTCTCTTAAGCCTATGTCCTTCAAATTGCTTCTTTGGATTCATCCTGCTATGCCTTAGACTTGTTCTTTGGACCAAATCCCAATTCTTGTCCTTCATGGATTGCTCAGGCTGATTATCCTGCCTGCTTGTTGACCACAGTCATCTCATTCTGGTCAGAGGGCTCTCAGGGGAATTATGTATCTCTCCCTCCCCCCCCCCCCCGCAAAACACTAAGCAGGCCCAGCAAGTACAGCCTTCCTGATCATAAAGTTCCTCATCTGATTGCTGGTTTTATTCCAGAATAAAATATTCCCCAAGCAAGGCAGACTCGGGAGCTGCTTTTTAAGGTAGTAACAGTTCAGCATAGTGAAGGGTAGTATAGCAAAACATATAGAAGCATTCTCTTTGGCTTACTTTTATTTATTGTTGGCATAATCTCCAAATGTGTGAGTTCTCAGGAAAACTAAAGCAACAGCTAAAACCTATCTCCAAGATATAAAAATTTTTAGAAAGTAGAATTTACCTCTTAGATGTGTCCTGTCAGCTTTGGCCAGATGTCCTCCTCTGCTGAGGACAAGGTGCTTTGAATTGTCCAGAGCTGTAGTTAGACCTAGCCATGAAAGTATGGCATTGCCAATAACCCCTGGGGAACACTTTAGCTGCCATGATGCTCTATGCCCCAAAGGCATTTTCTGTGGTCAGAATAATAAGAGTGTATTTTGGGAGATGTTGACAAAGGTCTAGTATGGCTGGTTATCCTGGTGTTAGTTAAATTAACTGGTTCAGGAAAAACACTCCCTAGTTCAGGAGCCTGCGTGTAGCTCAAAGCTTTTATATTTGTGGTGACTCCAGGGAGGCACCTAAGGTAGGGGCAAAGCAGCTGACGCTTCTTTCCAGCTTAACCGGAGAAGAATCGTCACAGACAGGCTTCAGCAGTAGTTAGGCTTCCAGGAGACTTGAAGCAGCTAACCGAGTCACAAGTGTCATATCTGACGGGATGATTCCCCTTCCTTCTCAGCACAAGAGAGAGAGGACCTTGTGAGAGAGGTCGCTGTGCTTCCGGTGAGCACTTGATTAGCACAGATGTCGTCTGGACTAGAGTTGTTCTCTTTTAGTTGAAGTGGAGACAGCTCTTGACAGGCTGTGGTTACTTTTTCAATGATTGTGTTGAACAGTAAGCCTCAGGGTGTGCCTGAGTAGATCACAAGGCTACAGCCTAATACATGTGAGGTCTCAGTTGAATGGAAGTCTTTACCCACCTACATGAGAACAGTCTTGGATGGTAGTTTCTCTCATTCTTAGTCTCTCTAAGGTTCTCCGAAAAGAAAAGGAAAAATCTTAAGATTTGAATGCCTGTGAGAAAAATATCTACTAACCTTGCCTTTAGATTTGGAAGGCTTTCTTACAAGCACCCTTGGTAATAACATAACTCCTAAGTGTTATATAATTACTTTTATTTAGAGGCAACATAGATAAAGAAGACAGTGCTGAGGACAAGTTGGATGGTCTCCAGAAGCAAACGGTGAGTCAGATTGGCTGCTCTGGTCCTGCATGCTCCTTCCTGCCAAGGGAGGACTTCATCATTGGGGGTGGGGTTGCATTGCTGCACTGTCTTTGTATCACCCTTTAGTACAGAAACTTCAAGCATACAAACTTGACTGCATTTGTAGTCTAAAAAAATTTTTCAGATAGCTGCAGTTTAAGATAGAGTTGTAAAACACAGTACCTGTACCAAGTATCCTCCAGAGTAAGATCAGGTAAAACCATTTAGTATTCAAGATGGTGACACTGACAGAGTCAAGGTCAGAACATTTGAATGACTGCACTGGTCTCATCTCTATCTCATAACCATTTGTTTGCCCCTCCCACCACATCATTGATCTTTTCTCCATTTTCATAACTGTCATTTTAAGAATGCAATCATGCAGTATGAACCTTTGACAGATTTGTTTTCATTTGTCATAATCTTAAAATCTATCCAGGCGGTTGTCTGTTCCAACTGTAGTTGGTTCCCTTTTTGTTTTTGTTTTAGGTTGGGGGCAGAGGTGGCTGCTGATTGTTATTCTGTAACATGGATATGACACTGTTTATATAATGTACATGTTTGTTTAAGAAACTGCCACTTCGTTTTGGAGTAGCTGTGCCGTTCACTTTTTCTGCCCACTGGCAGTAAATAAGTGGTGTGCTTCCTTCCTGTACCTCCTGCATTTATGGTGTCGCTGTTTTCTGTGCTCCACGCAGGACAAGTTCTCGTGCCCCTCACTCATGCTCTGCTTTCCTTGTGCTGTCCTAGACGCTGTGATAGATTCCAGATGCTAGTCCTGGGGTTTTGTTGTTGTTTGTTTGTTTTTGATTTTGTTTTTGAGACAGGGTGGTATTGAAGTCAGAGAACCTGCCTCTGTCTCCTGAGTGCTGAGATTAAAGGTGTGCACAGCTATTGCCTGGCCAGATACTCTTCTTTTTATCAGACAGGTGGTTTGCAGATATTTTCTCTAACCTTGTAGTTTTGCCTTTTTATCCTTTCCATGTTGTCTTTAATGTGGCAAGAGTTTTTAATTTGAAGAAATAAGTTTCTCACTTTTGCTTTTGTGGGTTGGGTTTATGGTGCCAGGTCTCAGCTGTTTTACCTGACAACCTAGAGCCTCTTCCACCCTCCCCTCCCCCACATTTTATAGTTTTATGATCCAGTTTAGGTTAGTTCTAATTTAAATAACAAAAATTAGATCAAGGTAATTTAACCTGTTCCTATCCTGTTGGTCCATAAATACTCTTAACCTTCTATCCTATCAAATTACTTTCGTAACTTTGAGAAAACCCGGTTGGCCTGTCTGTGAGGCTCCATTGCTGAGTTCTGTCAGTAGTACATAGTCTAAATTGTTGCATCCTTGTCTTAAAGTCTTAAAGTCAACTGATCCCTTCCCACTCTATTCTTTTTTAAAATTATTTGACCTTTACTTATTCTGTGCCTCTCTATGTAACTTTGTAAAATTGTCATGTAAAATTTCTATGTAAAATTATCTAGACAGGTAACATGGCTCAGCAAGTCAGGGTACTTGCTACCCAGCCTAAGTTTATTCCCTGGGACCACCTAAGAGAAAGAGAGAACTGACTCCTGCAGGTTGTCCTCTGACTTCCACATGGACACACTCAGTAAATAAATATTTAATTCATTAAAAAAAAAGTTTCTATATTTTCAGAGACTGGCTGAAATTTTAGTAGAAGTTACATTAATTAAAATTGTATGCCGCTGCCTGTCATCATTTTTTTTATTTCACTTTCTGTTTCTTTCATCAGTGTGTGAGCTCTACTGTTTGTTACTTCGTTTCATTGTTTCTTCTTGGGAGTGATTGTAAGTGCTGTTGTGATCTCACTCCCATTCCCATGTTCCTTACCACAGGGAGAGAAATCCTGTGTGTGTTTTCTGCCTGCCCTGCACCCTCAGCTGTTTTGGGCTTGCTTACCCATTTTAGGCCACTTTTTATGGATTTCTTTGTCTTGTCGTCATCTGCAAATACAAAGTTAAAATTCCCATCTGGTCTAAATTTTAAAACTTCTTTCCTTTTCTTGGATTCTGGTACTGGCTGAAACTTTTAGCACTTTATTGGGTAATATTGGTGGGATAAATATCCTTGTTGTAGGTATTAGGAGTAAAACACTTATCGTTAGAGTAATATTGATTAGGGGTTGAAGAGGTGGCTCCTCGTTTAAGAGCACTTGATCTCATAGAAGATGTGGGTTCAAATCCCAGCATCCACATGGTGGCTCATAACCATCCATAACTCCAGTTCACTCCAGTTCACCAGGCACTCATGTGGTTCATATACATACATGGAAGCAAAATATTCAGAAACATAAAATAAGTAAGTCTCTTTAATGCATTTTTATTTTTTTAAATAATTATTTGTTTATTTTATATATATGAGTACACTGTAGCTGGCTTCAGACACACCAGGAAAGGCCATCAGATCCCATTACAGATGGTTGTGAGCCACCATGTGGGTGCTGGGAATTGAACTCAGAACCTCTGGAAGAACAGTCAGTATTCTTAACCACTGAGCCATCTCTCCAGCCCCTTAATTCTTATTATAAAAATAATACTAGCCAGGCAGTGGTGGCGCACGCCTTTGATCCCAACACTTTGGAGGCAGAGGCAGGCAGATTTCTGAGTCGAGGCCAGCCTGGTCTACAAAGTGAGTTCCAGGACAGCCAGGACTATACAGAGAAACCCTGTCTCGGAAAAAAACCAAAATAATAATAATAATAATAATAATAATAATAATAATAATAGTAGATTATTTTTGTTAGGTCACTTTATCAGAAATAAAAGGCATTTCCATAATTCTAGTTCCTGAGTTTTTATCATAAATAGCTGTTGAATTTTGTCATATGCTATTTTTCCTGTTAGATAAAAGTGGTTTTCAGGGTTTTTCTTCCTCCTCTCTCCTGTTTTCTGATAGGGACGGTCTTAAATGCTTACCAGGTGTGTGTGCATGCCCAGGAGCCAAAGGCCGTTTGAGCAGATGTTGTCTTTGAGCAGATGTGTCTGGCAAATGCCATGGGTTCTGACTCAGAATGTTTCATGGATCGGAAGTTTGCACAGCACTGCCCTTTGATGATTCTACTTAGAGCCAGAGTCTCCACTCTCCTGATCACACAGTTACATTCAGTTCTGTTCTGTTCTTTAGTATTTGCATACATTCTCTCTGAGCTTTTTGTTTTCTGATTCCCTTCAGTTCACTGTGTCTCAAGCCTTTGCAACACAGGAAAATAAGTTCTTGAAAAGTTTATGTCCCATGTGGGAAAGTGGTGTTATTACTGCTCGGTGCTGAGCATGTACTCCAGGTGGGCACTCATTAGAGTATGATTAGCTACCACACACACACACACACACACACACACAATCCCATTCTCATCTGTGATACTTTTGATCAGAAAACAGTTGCCAGCTACAAGGTTCAAAGTTCAGAAGCTGGGTTGTTGTATGAACCACACACAGTTTTAAGAATATCTGTGCTTGGAATGGTCTCAAACCCAGAATCATTAACAGTGTTTATCACATGCTATGCACGTTGGGAAGGTAACACCTCTGTTAACAAAACAAGAAGTAATGAAGCAGCTTTTGTTAGCACAGTACTGTGTGGCAAGTGCTGTCTTTTGTTAGCACAGTACTGTGTGGCAAGTGCTGTCTCTGCTGTCTGCAGCTCTGGCTGCAGTGGCGAGACTGGGGCTTGGGTGCTTTCTGAAATAGGAAAGCAGTGATAGGGTGACATTGTGGCCAATGGACGATCAGGGAGAAGGAGGAGAAAAGACTTGGAAGGACATTTTATGACGTAAATGGTCAAATCCTGCTGTAAGGAACCTTTAGTCTGGAACTGAACAAGAACCCATTTCTTGTGGGTTAAGATCCTCTAAATTCATCGGGCAGTGGTGGCGCACGCACTCCTTTAATCCCAGCACTTGGGAGGCAGAGGTAGGCGGATTTCTGAGTTCGAGGCCAGCCTGGTCTACAGAGTGAGTTCCAGGACAGCCAGGGCTACACAGAGAAACCCTGTCTAGGGTTCTCAAAAAACAAACAAAAACAAAGAAAGATACCCTAAACTCAGTATTAATTGTATGTAAATTTTATCGTACTTACAAACAGGCATCATTCTTTCCCCTTTGTCCGGAATTAGAGCACAGTCTCAGTCAGCTACATAAATCCTAAGCAAACTAAACTGTCCCCTATCTGCTCCTGCAGGCTCTGTAATAAGACACCTGAGCTTTATGACATTTGGTTTTATATCTACTTTGTACACAAAGTTTATGCAAAAGTAGGAACCTTGATTTTCTTGCAAAATGAAAACATCAGCAGGGTCTTTTTGATTCTGACTTCAGACCTTTTGTTACCTGTATACAGAGATCCTTGTGTTCTGCAGACTCCTTTACTTTTTTTCAGTGTCTAGCTCGAGAATCACCTCTTAGACCCGTCCCAGCAGTCCCTGGTTGATGTTCTATGTTGCCTTTGGTACTGCGTGCATAGCCACTGCTTGTCTTTCACTCACCAGACAGAGTCCCCAGGACTAACTCTTCTGATGTTTCCACTGTTAGTCCTGGAGCCTAGCACTTTACTCATTATCTGGCCAACTGCTGTGTTGACACTGGGGTTTGGTAAGGGCATAGGAGAAATCCCCTGAATCCAGAGATCCCTCCCAAGTCTGCACTGCCACTGCCACCTCAACCAAGACAAAATGGGGGGCAGGGGGAGCAGCCATGCACAGAGGAGACTAGGCCTTCTAGTTTTAAGTAAGGAAATAAATGTACCTCACTCCTCAGTAGGGAAATACCATGTACATAGCTGTGCCACCTTCCGCTGCCGGCATTACCTTGGAGGGAGCACAGTGTGTTCACTCACCCGCAGAGCTACACTGCACTCACAAGCCCCTCAGAGGTCACTTCTGAACCTGAGTTTCATCACCATTGATGATTAGCTTAAGCGACTTCCCTGCTCCACACTTTCTCCGGCTGTCTAACACTGGTTGCTAACAATACGTTTTTAAAAATTCTTCCGCAGTATTGACTGCAGCCTGTGCAGCAGTTTCTTCCCTAGACTCAGTAGACCCCAGTGGTGCTGTTACTACTGTTGGTAATCCTCTACATAAGGACATATACTCCAGGCAAAGGAGAAATGCTAAGTGTCTGTTAATATTCCCTCCTCCCAGCTACCAGCTATTAATGCATTGGCTTTGTGCCAGCACATAGATTGCTCATTATACTCCACAGCCACCCTGTAATAAGCTGAGTATTACTTTCTCCATTTTCAAAAAGAAGAAAAGCACCTTAGAGAGAAGGAGCCATTTTGCCCAAAGCCAAAGAACAGAGGCTTTGTTCTCAGGATGGAGAAATTGTGTTCTGTCTGTCCCTTTGTCATCAGCACTCTGGACCCCTTACCTGAAGTCAACTCATTTCTTAGATGAACATGTCTTTCCCTTGTAAGTAGAAAATGGTGTTCCATGTTAAACTGTGAGCTCAGCTGTAAGACCTTCTGTGTACCCACAACTATTGGCTTCCTGTGCATCAAACTCACATTCATCTGGTTACTTGGCCATGTTCTGTCATTCTGTTGATGATAAATGCTTTACAAAAGATGGGATACAGGAAAAAGCACTTATTCATACCAAGAACTTTCCTATGTGAGTGTTTACTCAAGGATTATTCACGTTTACTAAATGCACCAGCAGAAACTGCTGGATAGACTGGAGGAGAAAACTGTGTGCTGACCTCACACCACACTGGGAGCCTGTAGCTGTGGACAAGCCCTTGTCAGCTGCCATTATGCCTTCAGAGGGAATGTTTCCCTCTGCTTGATAGGCTGGTACACTCTGCCACCCAAGCTTTGTATGCTGTAGAGTATTTTCCCCTGCCAGTATCTATCCTTAAAAATGTCAGCATTCAAAGTACCTCACAGAGGTTCTAGCCACATCTAAAGGCTCTTGTTGGCTGGAAGACAGACAGACAAGATGTAGTAGGACTTTTTAGTTTTGTTCACCTGCCTAAAGAGTAGGATGCGGAGGCACTTTTTGATGCCATTTCAAAATGGCATCATAGATCATCCTCATTTTCTGCTCTGTTAAATAGTAGGAAACAGTTCTGGGCAGTAGAAGGCAGCTTAGCTAGTGCTCCCCAGTCCTAAGTGTCTTTTCACCTCCAAAGCCAATTTTTTTCTGGAACTCTCTTGGTTCCCTTTCTTAGATAACTTGGTCCTCAAATCAGACTACCTGTATTCGAGGCCCATGTTATAGCCTGAGACCCTGAGTGACTCAGCCTCCTGGGGCAGTTGTCTGGACCTGTGAGATAGTTGGAATAAGTAGAGGGGCCGTGTGAAGGGTTTTGTCACCCCCATTCTACACAGGAGAAATCCATATTCAGAAAATGGACTTCTTTCTCTGCACTTTCTCTAGGGTTTTCTCTCCTGGGTCCATACATGGCTTCAGGGCCTAAAAGAATGTTTTAAGTTTTAACTATTGGAAGCTCTGTGTGTCTATCCACCTTCACTGTGTCAGAGCACCTGTCTCCTGTCCAGGAGCCAACAAGTGCTTTCAATAAACACCAGCAGTGACTCTCCTAGACACTTCACTCACTCTCAGAGTCTTCCTGTTTCATATCTTCTGGCAAGTAGAACATTCTTAACTTGGGCATCTCCTTTCCCAGTCCCAAATCATCCTTTGTAAAGAGCATTTGTAAAGTTTTACTTTGAGACAGGACAAAGCTAATGAAGCCGTCTGTTCAGCCGATTTCATTAGTGCACTGACGTCACAAACTCTGTGCTTCTGCTCTTACTCCAGGTTGGTTTGGAGCTTCAGATGTTAATTTTAAGTTACACCATTGGGACCCATGTCTGGAGCAGTCATGCTTTATAAAAAATAGTGTCCGTTTCCATAATGAGCGATACCCTGACTTTTTCACAGTGAAAAACAGAAATGCTCTTTGTGAGATGACAGTATTAAATTGCAAGTAGTGGTGGCAAAGCAGATATTTAAATTCACAGCTAAAACAGAAATGGTGCTTATAAATAGTAATTGAGTTTCCCATCCCTTAACCTGATTCTCTGTGGGAAGAAGCTCTGGGGGAGGGCGTGTGAGAGGAACTGCCTAAGTGAGCTTTGGTTGTGAGGCCTGTCTGGGTCTTACGATGTCCAGAGGCTTTTCTGTGCATGCATAGTCTTTGCAGCAGGGCCTTTCTCAGTGGTTTCTTCTGGGCTGCAGTTTCGCTGATGCAATGGCTTCATTTATCCCTAGGCGAGTCCCAGTGATGGAAGTGATGGCATTTTTGGTGAAAAGAAGGATGACAGCCAGGCAGGTGAGACTGTGTCCTGCAGGCAAAGAAAAGTAAGGTCCCAGTTTGTAGTTACTGTGAAGTTTATATAAATCAATGCTATCTTTAAGGAGATTTAAAAGTAAGTTGACCTGTATTAAGCTTCCCTAGAGTGACACATGTCTCTGAGTTCCTCCAGCTAATATCAGATGCAAAAGTTACACAAGCGCTGTCTTCAGGACATAATCTGACCAGTAAAGAAGGGACTGTAATCTCACTGGTGTGGGGTGTTTTGTATCTCAGTTTAATCTTGACTGGAGCTTTGGTAGTTGGAAGGGTCAGCTGCATAGAAGCCATGACTGTGAAGAAGGCAACAGAATTTTGCTCTTTCCTTTCTGTAGAGTGACTCTGCCCTCCAGAAAGAGGTGTGCATTTGAGCAAGAACAGCACTGACCACAATGCAAAGCTGTTTTTAAAGCAAAATTGTTGCCTTTCCCACTAGCCTGGCTCCTGACTGATGTTAAAGCAGCTGTTGTAAACCACTAAGCCTGTTTCTTTGTGTTTAAACAAACAAGGAAAGACCCTCTTGTTGCATTTGCCTGTGTAAATACTAATGTCCTCACTGATGTTTGAAGCCCAGGATGGCTCCGACCCAGACAAATCACCCTGGCCAGTTTCCTCTGCCCTCACTGCTCGACTCAGGCGTCTGGTCACTATTTACCAGCGCTGCAACCGCAAGGAGCTATGCAGACCTGAAATCTTAGGCCCAGGTAACCAAGGATACTGGGTTCAGGAGGAAGTGTTCAGGAGAACTTCAGAAATGGACCTCATCAACAAGGAAGCCCAAAAAAGGTAACAGTCGGGGCAAGAAAGCATTTTAGATAAGTGGTCACTGGGTAAAGGGGACAAGGGAAAGGCTAGTAGCTGGAGGTACATGAGTTAAGAAATTCTGAGCAGTCCCAGGTGACAGACTGCCTTCAGAATTTCTTAACCACAGCCTCCAATGGTGAATAGGGAGGCAAATAGATCTAAGACCCTCTGTGCACAATGCCTAGATATAAGACTTTCTAACTTGTATTATTCCTGAAGTCAGACCCCAGTTTCTGAGAACATAGCTTTAAAACACCATACTGATATATGTTATGCCATATTTCAAATTCCCTGATTCTTGTAACAACAAAAGGAATATTGTGTGTTGAAGCTGTCCTACTATAATCTCGTGTTTATCAAGATTTTGAGATCAATAAATACATATAAAAATCAAAACCCAAATAGAAAGTGTATGTTACTCATAGTTACTTGATCATATGAGAATTAAGCCAAAAAGGCCAGTAAGGCTAGGAATGAACACAGAAGAGCTACAGCTCTGAGTCTTTAGATTATTTTTCTTCTGAGGCAGAATTTAGCAAATTAAAAGATAGAAAATTCTATTTTTTTTCTCTGTACTCCCTCTTGACAGTACAACATTTAGAAGTGCATCTGGCACAGCTACAGAGCCCCTTCCTTTTTCTTATTCTTCCCCTGATTCCTCATTCCAACCTCTGTGCCTAGCTGGGGTGGAGCGCATACCCAAGAACCCTCATAAAGACTGAGGTGACGGGAGCTTACCTGTTCTCTAAGTACTGTCTTAATCCTGTTGAGGACCTTTGTGTCCCAGAGAAGGTGATGGACATAGGCCACCACCCACAGAGTAGGAGGGAAAAACTAGGAGAACATGGGAGTCGGAGCACTTGCCTTCTCAGTAGGAGAGGTTGAACGAGACGGGACAGAAAGACCCCCAGAGTCTGCGTTCAGCATCGTCATGAGGGAAAGGCAAAATGCAGGTGGTATTATTTTAGCTTTTATATCCAACAAGTGAAAGATTAGCTAGATAATTCCTAAAATCGATGACCAAGAAATAGCACAGTCTACATACTTGACTTTGAAAAGGAGAAATCAGTACAAGAAGAGGGAGCTGAAGATTTGAAAGTCGTCCCCTCTTTGGAAGCAGATGTAAGCCTCTCCTTTCTGTTTGACTTAACAATAAAATACACAAGCCAGTGCCAAGCTTAGTGATACAGATGTGTAATCCCAGCACTCAGGAAGAGGATGCAGGCAGATCTTGAACTCAAGGCCAGCTTGGATCCCAGGGTCACAACAAGATCCTGTTTCTAAAAGTACAAAACAGCTCACCTTTCCTCTAATTAACTCTCAGGTGGACTAGAAGAGAGCAAGCTGACTTCTATAGGACAGTGTCTTCCTTTGGTGTTGTGTATGACCAAGAAAAGAAAGCCTTTGACTGGACACAGTTCCGCATCATTTCTCGTTTGGACAAGAAGTCAGATGAGAGCCTGGAGCACTATTTTTATAGCTTTGTAGCCATGTGTCGGAATGTGTGTCGTCTCCCCGCATGGAAAGATGATGGTAAGAAGACTCTTGTCACTATGTCAGCAGGGAGGTGGGAAGAGAACACGTTAAGTTTAAATTACAGAAGTACTATAGCTGAGCTATAAAAATGCCTCTGTCTGAAGAATTCTAATAAATACTGGTAGGTTGTTGGAGGTATGAGCTTGTAATTCAGATCTATAAATTCCCAAAAGGTACAGCTCTGTGATGTTAAAATCGAGCTAAAGCCTCACGGCAGTATTACAAGATTGATGCTAACTATGCTTTCCAGAGTAGAGGGGGTTTTGTTTATTTCCTTGTTTGTTTGGTTTTGCTTTTTAAAATCAAGATCTAGGAGCTAGAAAAATGGTTCAACAATTAAAGGCACTTGTTGCTCTTGCAGAGGACCTGAGTTTAGTTCCTAATACCTTCATGGTTGCTCACAACCATCTGTAACTCTTGTTCCAGGAGATCTGACACCCCCTTCAGACCTCTGATGGCACCAAGTGTGCACCAAGTTATACACATACTTACATACATTCAAAATGTTCATACACATAAATTTAGAAACAAAGAAGGAACTAAATATTTTCTCTGTATTAGCTTAGATAAAATAAGGGCTATCATTTAAACACCTCCTGATCCAGTAGGCAACCCTTCTGATGTTTCTGCCTGGTTGGAATTTAACACATCTTCCCCCTGGTCTCCCTTCAGCCTTATGTTTGGTTAAACTGTTCTGGGCCATATTGCCACATTTTAGGAAAACAGAAACAAGCATTGAACCTCTTGCCCCCAAATATGGCTTGGTTTTAAGGTTTGTTTATTCAAGTCAAGGAGCTAATTTGAACCCTGGAGTCATATTGATGAGACTTGATTTGACTCTTCCTTTACTGCCTTAAGGAGAGTGGCTTTTCTGGACCTGTTCTATTGTCCTTAAGGCAGGAATGATTGTATCAGGATTTTTTGGAAGCTAGAGAACATGTCAGGTGTTTAGTCAGGGCACACAGCATTGGTTTAAGTGGGAACCATGGCTTGTTTCTATTTTACAATGGCCTTGTGTAAAGCTCTGTGTGTCTTTCTCTCCAGGTCCCCCTGATGCCAGCATCTATGTTGAACCCATCACTGAGGAGCGGGCAGCAAAGACTCTATACCGTATTGAACTGCTGAGGAAAGTCCGTGAGCAGGTGCTCATGTGTCCTCAACTACATGAGCGCCTCCAGCTTTGCAGGCCCAGCCTCTACCTCCCAGTCTGGTGGGAGTGTGGGAAACATGATCGAGACCTGCTCATTGGCACCGCCAAACATGGGCTCAACCGCACTGACTATTACATCATGAATGACCCCCAGCTATCCTTCCTAGATGCCTATAGAAACTATGCCCAACACAAAAGAACTGACACCCAGGCACCTGGAAGTCTCTGTTGCCTTTACCAGAGCAATTCTAAACTATATGAGTCTCTTACTTACACCCCAGTGAGTAGGACTTCAGAGTCTCTTGAAAGTGAGCCAGAGAATCTGATGAGAATGGAAAGCAGGGATGATCATCTCTGCCTGCCTGAGGGCGGCTTACCTGACATAACGTGTGAAAACTTTGTTTCCAAAGTTCAGGAGGTCATTTCTCTTGACCATGATGAAAACTTGCTGCCTGAGTCTTTGGAGAACATGATATATGGTAAGACAGGACTCAGCCAAGAGCCGCATTCTTTTCAGGAGGCCCCAACTACCAACACACAGTCCAGGAAAAATACTATCACCATCTCAGCCAGCAGAAATGAGAGCTGCCAGCCTCCTGGTATTGAGGCAGAAATTACTTCAGCTTCCTCTCTCATGAGCAGCTTAGAAGCAGGAGTAGCTAAAATGAATATTAAAAATGGAAAACATTTGCTGGTATCTATCTCAAAAGAAGGGGAGCCCTGCTGCAGTGAGACAGGACGGAGACCTGAAACCATAGGCCACCGAGAGGCCAAATGCTTAGTGTCCCCTACCTTAGATACAGGACATGAAAGTGGGTTTGTAGATCTATGTAGTCTTAGTGTCTATGACCCCAAAAGAAACTTCTCCTCAGATCAGCAATTAATTGACTTATTAGAAAACAAGAGTTTAGAAAGTAAGTTGATTTTAAATCAGAGTGATGAGGAAGAGGAAGAAAATGAGGACGAAACCTTAGCCATAGTAGCAAGCGCCACAGAAAAGCCAGAGGTCTTGGATTTCCCCAAGCCCACTGTAAACATCCCAAGGGGGAAGAACCTCAGCTTCCACCAAGATGAAGCCAAGAAAGGAAGGCTGGAGGTGGTGAGCAAGACTGCTGGACCACAGAGGGTCTTTCCTCCCCCAGCCAATCAGTGCCACTGTAAACACATCGAAAGGTGGGCACATGGCCTGGGGAGCGAGGACTCTGAAGTAGAGAAACCCAAGGCTTATCAGCCAGACCTGTACAGAAGCAAAGCCAATAATTCCACAGTGGAAGGTGAGACTGCTGTTATTCCAACAGAGCCATTTAAACTGAAGCATGAGCTTTTAAAAGAACCATGGAAAGAAAGTTCAGAGGGGGGAAAGAGTTTCTCCATGTATGCTCCTGAGGGAAGTGAGCCCAAACCAGAAGACATGGATTTTGAGAATAAAGATGATTATGAGAAAGATGGAACCTGCCTCAGTCAAGGTACAGTATGCATAACTATGTACGCATGTGATGGGAAGAGGGGTGCTGTCGGAGCTACAATCGATAGTTTTAACTCCTAAAACGGGCCTACCCACCCTCACCATGTGGGTAAACCCAAGAGGTACAAGGTCTTGATCTGAAAATTCAGCAGAGTGGTTGAGCTGAGTCACCCCAGAGAACTGGGCTGACCGTGGACAGTCAGTGCCTGCACTGCAGCATCCATATTACCTAGAAGGACTGTGTGCTTGTGTGCAGAGGATGCAAACTGGCACAGGAAAATGCTTTGTTCCTGCACTAGATGAACTGAGCTAGCTGAAGTAGAGTAACTTTGGGACATGAGACCTGCAACTAATACAGGTGCCATTAATTTGCAGGAACTCCAAAAATACAAGTCAAGTTGGCCTTGTTGAGGTGAGCATAGAAAGCAGATGTTCGTGTCATCGTCAAAACCCTGTGCTTTATGTCAGGGCATTTGTTAGGTTTCTCTTAGAACTGAACACAAATAGAAATAATAGTTACAAACAACTGAAAACATAAATTTGATCTTTTTAAATAGGGAAATCTTAACTGGGGATTCAGGTTAAAAGGAGTTTCAAGCCTTGTGTGATGGCCTATACCTTTAATCTCAGCATTCAGGAGACTGTAGTAGGTGGATCTCTTGAGTTTAAAACCAGCCAGTACAGTGAGACCCTCCCTCAAAAAAATCTGGGTGACTCTGAAATCTTCTGTGCTTTGTGGGAACATACATACAGTGACACGGGATGCAGGCCAGTGAGCAGCAGTGGTTTTTACTCCTTTCCTTAGGTCCAGGAGGGTGTGTGAGGTTTATTCTTGCCATTACCTGATCCTGAGAGGGGGTACTCCAGGGGTGAGACAGGAATGGCCTTTTTTTAAGCGAGGGAGAGAAAAGCTTAACAGTCTTGGGTTGTGTAGCTTCTTTTTCTTTTTTAATTTTTGTGTTTTATGTATGTATATGTGTGTACTCACACAAATATGCATTCCTATTTGAAGGCCAAATGTTGATTACTCTGTTATTCGAGACAGGGTCTTGCACTGAATCTAATGCTCACTTTTCAGTTAGACTGGCTAGGCAGTGAGTCCTGGAGTCACTGTCTCTCCAGCTTTCCCAGCACAGATGTTAGGCCACCATGCCCAGCCTTTCTGTGGTTTCTGGGGATTCATGTACAGGCCACCTGTTTGCATAGTAACTGCACAGTGGTCTGCCTCCTGACCTATCTCCCCAACCCATGTTGCCAGTTTTTTAAAACTTCCACCTTTAGTTTTTATCACTGTGATTAGTAACTAATGGCACTGAACCCAAGTTAAAATGTACATAGTAGCTACGGTAAGGACTTGAAAACTGAACTGAAAATGACTTGGTGGATGTGTGGCCAGGCCATGAGGATCTATCTGTGACCATGCGCCTGGATTCCTTTTAACCTGAGCCAACAAAGATCATGCAGTGTATCAAACTATAAGACTCAGATCACTTTTGGGCCCTTTTGTGAATAAACAAATCACCAAAAAGATGAGGTACTAAAAATGCAGACAAATAAGCATATGGTAAATGTGAGAGGAGAACACTCTCCCTGTCTCTGGTAGGGGCTGGGAGGCCTGGCAGCTCTGTGATGAGGATAAATGCTGGCACCAATGCACACACTACAGAGCACTGCCCACAGAGGTATGGAAGGGCAAGTTAGTGCAGGCACGTTAGCCACTCAGGAAATGAGAAATCCTGAAGTCTTGAGAGAGCAGTAGCTTACTAGTGTTCCTTAAGGGTTGTCCCCCTGCATCAGAACTCTCACTGTTGCTCCCATTGACTCCAGAGCAAAATCCAGTTTTATGTCTTGATTTACAAGACTCAGGATAACCCGGGTGATCCCTACCCCTGGCTTTACGTTTCTCCATACTCCTGGATGTCTTGGTTCCTTGGCATGCCCTGCCCTTCCCCAATTGCTTTCTCTCCTGCACAGCCGTCCCTCACTTATTAACCTATTTAGGATAAGCCTTCCCTTCATTCCTTGTCAGTACATCATGTTTTCTTTTCTTTGGATGTTTTTAGCCTGGGGTTTGAGGGGTGACCCAGGCTCTCAGTCTATAGAAACAGCTAGCCTCAAAGTCCAATCTTCCTGCCTCAGCTTCTACAATATTGGGATTATTTGTGTGAGCCACCTAGCTATGGTTGTTTGCTCCCTGAACAGCACTGCCACAATCGAGCTGTTCTTTAAAGTTAGTGGTTTTCTATCTTCCCTATGAGGGAGGGCGAACACTGAGAGCTCAGACCCTTAGCTACTGTCTTGATTATTCCTAAATCCACCAGTCCTAGCAAGGCTGCTCATAGGGAGGAGCTTCGGTGGCTCCCTAGGAGACTCATTTCACAGTGGGAAGTAACACACATTCCTTGTCAGTTTCTGAAGAAAAGAAGTCTGAGTTTCCACCTTGAACATTTTACTGCCCTCTACATATTCTCTGTCATTACTTATTAGAAGGTCTTTGAGATTCCATACCACACTTAAAAATTAACTTTAACCTTGCCTAGCATGATGGCACACGCTTTTAAGCCCACCACTTGGGGGACAGAAACAGGTAGATCTCCAATTTAAAGCCAACCTGGTCTACACAATGAGTTCCAAGCCAGCCAGGCTTGAGTGAGACCTTGTCTCAATAAAGAGAGAGAGAGAGAGAGAGAAATATATAAATAAATAAACAAAATCTTTGGCCTTAAGGTAAAGCTCCAGGCTCATTTGCTTCACTTTTTACATGAATCATGGCTCTTTGTTGGGAGGTTCATGATGTCATCCTTTCTTAATCTCATCCTATTGGTTTATCACACTTCGTTCCTCTTTTTAACTGTCAAAATAGTGTTTACTATTGTCTTGTCCACTAAGCTAGCAAGAAATGTTTAGGTAGTCTTAGATGTCAACATGTTTCAGTGGCCCTAAGCAGAATTTCCCTCTGGTTTAACTAATTTAATTCTCCTGGAAATAGGAGACAGGACTAATAGACTGAGTGGACTAATTAAAGACAGAAGAGACAGACAGGTTCACATGTCCAGAACCCTTACGTCACTAGCATTTCCCAACTATCACTAGCATTTCCCAACTATCTAGTTGTTTGTTTGTTTGTTTGTTTGTTTTTTAACCTATCTTTGCAGACTACCCAGGCAAATACTCTGAGGAAGAGAGTAAGAGTTCGGCATCAGGCATTGCAGGAGACCTTGGGGAAGAGGCACAGGAAGTGCGGGCTCCCACCATTGCTCAGCTACTGCAGGAGAAAACCCTCTATTCCTTCTCAGAATGGCCAAAGGTATCTCTCAGAGCTTGCATCCTCCACTCAGGCCATTCCCAGCTTTGATTCCTTTGCATTAAACCTTATAAAAATACTGCTGGACAAACTTAGCTGTATATATGCCTGAACATTGAAGGTGATACACTAAGTGGGGAAGAAGGATAATACTCACCAGATTAATTAAACAATCAGAGGGAAATGGCAAGTTGCCCCTAGTCATAACACTGAAGATCCATTCTTTACTGCTCAGACTGTGACATTTATAGGTTGTATAGTGAGTGTGTCTGAACACTCCTTTCTGGTCAGCTCCTTGTGAAAAATTTAACTCCTGCTCTCAGGGACTTTGCAGACTTTGGTAACTTGACAGTTTTTTTCTCAGTGCTGCTATTCTTTTCTCCAGGATCGTGTGATAATTAACCGCCTAGATAATATTTGCCATGTGGTGTTAAAGGGGAAGTGGCCCTGCAGCCACCAGTATGAGCCCTCAGGTGCACTGCCCACACCAGTGTTATCCAGCAGTGCAGGTTCTCGAAGCAGCCTCTCAGAGCCAGAAGCAACAGAGCACGGCTTCAGCAATGGTGCAGCACTGGCAGCCCAGATCCAGAAGGTAAGGTTATGGCTGGAATGGGCTGCCACAGAACAGCAACATCCCGTGTTTCCATGCAGTCATTTATTCAACAAGTATTTGGGGGTTTGGTTTAGTTTTTCAATCAGGTAGTGTTAGTTAGAACTCTGGACCTTAAACCAGTGGGGTTGAGTAGTTTGGTGTACACCTTTAATCCCAGTGCTCAGGAGGCAGAAGCGGACAGATTTCTATGAGTTGGAAGCCAGCCTAGTCTAAAGAGTTGAGTTCCAGGACAGCCAGGGCTACACAAAAAGAAATCCTGTCTCAAGGAGGAAAAAATATTAAAACAAAGTTTTGGTACAAAGAAGTAAAAACAGGGTTTTATTCCTAAACTAGAGCCTGTAGGTTGTCAGGGGAAACAAAGAAGAGAGACATGCCAGGTAAGGGTGCTGCAGAGAAAGCAATACACTTGGCAGCTGTGACTTGGGGAGAGAATAAGTGTCTTTAAGCCTTTGGAGGACAGATACCAATTATGAAATTGGGGCAGAAAGGGGTGTTTATATGGAAGGAAGGTGAGTTATTTAGGAGTTATTAGCACACTGAATCTGATTTGACTGCACTTTAGACTCAGCCAGAGACCTTGAAAAACTACTGGCTCTGATTTACTTGTTCTGGTGTATAGTCTGGAAGCCTGTTAAAAGTGTAGATTCACCAAAGTAGACTCTAGATTTAATAAGTGGGGTTCAGCACTAGTATTTGAGGACCCTTGTGGTCACAGAGAAGATAGCAGGAAATAATACAAGGCCTGAGGAAATGAGGCTTAGAGAAGGAGCTGGTGTTTGGCCACAGAGGTTACATTCAAATTTCTTGCCATGTGTGTTCACAGGAGAGCTTCTTAGCCCCAGTATTCACAAAAGATGAACAAAAGCACAGACGTCCCTATGAGTTTGAGGTGGAAAGGGATGCCAAAGCTCGGAGCCTAGAAGAATACTCTGCCACCCATGGGCGTCCGCCCATTGTCCTCAATGGCTGGCATGGGGAGTCAGCTATAGACCTCTCCTGCTCCTCAGAGGGGTCTCCAGGAGCCACATCTCCTTTCCCAGTGAGTGCCAGCACCCCTAAGATTGGTGCTATCAGTTCACTTCAAGGAGCTCTCGGTATGGACTTGTCTGGAATTCTGCAAGCTGGTCTAATCCACCCAGTGACTGGGCAGATTGTCAACGGAAGCCTCAGGAGGGATGATGCTGCCATGAGAAGGCGGAGAGGAAGGCGAAAACATATTGAGGGAGGGATGGACCTCATCTTCCTGAAGGAGCAAACACTTCAGGCTGGAATCTTGGTGAGTATATGAGGTAAAAAAAAAAAAAAAAAAACATTCTACATTGAGAAATTAATTTCTCAGACATCACGTATTTCATTTATGGATCTTTTACACCTGTTTTAAGTTGTTCGTGTTTTCTGTCATCATGAAATGTCCTCATCTTTTCTAGAATAGATGATAGTAACCCATTGGTGACCCTTAATGCATACAGCCTGGAGAAATAAACCAAAGGGTCTTATTTCAAATAGAAGCAACCCAAATCCTCCAGTGCTTCAAAAAAGAGCCCCTGGCAGTTGAATAAGCAAGGCCAGGTGGCAAGCAACATTACTCAGGCATGGTGAGGCTCTCCAGGAGTTGAGACCTGGAAGGTGGAAGGTTGATCTTGGCTTTGATCTGGCACTGATGTGTGGCACACCAACAAGCTTTATTCTGATCCTAAAACATCTAAGACATCTGCTGTGAGGATCCCTGCAGATTGCACAGAAACAGAGCATTCTAAACTCAATGAAGGTCCTTATGAAGCATGGAGGAGGTTGAGAAAAATCTTCTTTAGACTTTGTTTAGTGCCTGATGTCTTGTGTTGTCTGAGTCTTCCTCTCAGGTTTTGTATATAACTTGAGAGGTGGAAGAGGCATTTTCCCCCCTGTCTAATTCTATAGACTAATTTTACTGTTTGTTTAGTCTTATGTTTTCATTTTAATAGTGACATTTTATTTACATCCTAACCTTTTTTTTTTTAAGGTGAGTAAGGGTATCTCAGTATTGCTCAGGCTAGTCTCAAATTTGTAGGGTCACTTGAACTTCCACCCTACAAATCAATGGGACCCTTTGGATCAATGGGACCCTCAAATCTACCAGTTTTGATTTCATTGATCTGGGGTAGAAGTGTGTATGCATGTGCGTGTGTGATATCATTCTTCAGGTAGCATCCACCTTTTGGTTTGTTGAGGTGGATCTCTCACTGGCCTGGAAGCTGGGCAGTTAGGTCAGGGTGGCTGGGCAGTGAGCTTAGAGACCATCAGTTCTACCTTCCCAGCTCCAGCGTTACACACATGTGCTGCCACCTAGGGTTGGGTTTTGGTGAGGGAGTTTAGATGTACTAATTCTTGTATGCCTGGCCCACAGAGTCCAGAAGAAGGTATCAGATCCCCTGGAACTGAAGTTACAGATAATTATGGGCCATCACGTAGGTCCTAGAAAAATACCCAGTGCTCTTAACCGCTGAGCCAGCTTCCCTGTCCCGTCTGACTTTTCCCCCTTTTTAAAAAAGCATGGTTTCTTGAAACTATACTCTGGTCTTCGTGTGTTCAGGCTGAGCTCTGTACTTACTGAACCACCTCCCCAGCTACCTAAGTGCTGACAGTGAGCTCTCTTTACTGTTAAAGGCTCCTGTAGAAATAAATACCAAGCAGTGCTCTGGTCTTTGTGTGTTCAGGCTGAGCTCTGTACTTACTGAACCACCTCCCCAGCTACCTAAGTGCTGACAGTGAGCTCTCTTTACTGTTAAAGGCTCCTGTAGAAATAAATACCAAGCAGTGCTCTGGTCTTTGTGTGTTCAGGCTGAGCTCTGTACTTACTGAACCACCTCCCCAGCTACCTAAGTGCTGACAGTGAGCTCTCTTTACTGTTAAAGGCTCCTGTAGAAATAAATACCAAGCAGTGATTTTCTTCTAGTGCTCATAGTGTTCCAGCAGACTGACTAGTAGGTAAAAAATAATTTTTTTCTTCTCTGGATAATTTTTAAATTTGTTGATGCAAGCACTGTTAGCACTATTGTAGGATTGTTTGGTTAGTGATTCTGAGCTGAGTGAGACACAGTCAAGCCAAAGAGGAGGAACAGGTGAGTAAACCCTAGCATGGAATTTTCTGGGATGTGAAAAATCTGAACAGAATTTTAGGACAGAGGAGGAGGTGCCTAGGACAGAGGAGGAAATGCCTAGGACAGAGGAGGAGGTGCCTAGGACAGAGGAGGAGGTGCCTAGGTCAGAGGAAGAGGAAATGCCTAGGACAGAGGAGGAGGAAATGCCTAGGACAGAGGAGGAGGAAATGCCTAGGACAGAGGAGGAGGTACCTAGGACAGAGGAGGAGGTGCCTAGGACAGAGTAGGAGGTGCCTAGGACAGAGGAGGAGGTGCCTAGGACAGAGGAGGAGGTGCCTAGGTCAGAGTAGGAGGTGCCTAGGACAGAGGAGGAGGTGCCTAGGTCAGAGGAGGAGGAAATGCCTAGGACAGAGGAGGAGGTACCTAGGACAGAGGAGGAGGTGCCTAGGACAGAGGAGGAGGTGCCTAGGTCAGAGGAGGAGGTGCCTAGGTCAGAGGAGGAGGTGCCTAGGTCAGAGGAGGAGGTGCCTAGGACAGAGGAGGAGGTGCCTAGGTCAGAGGAGGAGGTGCCTAGGACAGAGGAGGAGGTGCCTAGGTCAGAGGAGGAGGAAATGCCTAGGTCAGAGGAGGAGGTGCCTAGGTCAGAGGAGGAGGTGCCTAGGACAGTGAGAGGTGGTGATAAAGGAATGGAAATTAGGGTGAGGTCAGGCCTGCTGAGTAGACAGGGAGGTCCAAGGTGAGCACCTAGAATGTATAAGAGCAGTGAGGAGTCAGTGGTATGGTTGAAATCCAAGCACCCAGTGGTGAAGATGGGGTGGGAGCAGCTGGAAAAGTCAGATACCCCATGTTCTCCCATAGACCTGTGACTGGTATGAGCAATGTAGAGATGTGTGTTTCAGGAACTCACTTCGTCCTGCCATCATTATTACTCATTTTGTCTTAATCCAGGAAGTCCATGAAGATGCAGGGCAGACTACCCTGAGCACCACACACCCTGAAGTGCCAGGAGCTACTTCCTCAGCTCCTGAGCCAACAGCAGCAGCCAGCAGCCAGGCTGAGAAAGCTGTTCCCAGCAAGAGCCTACTTGACTGGCTGAGGCAGCAGGCTGACTACTCTTTGGATGTTCCTGGCTTTGGGACAGTAAGTATTGGCTGTTGCTACCCTAGACCACTGTTAGCTCACTGCTAACTTGGGACAGTTGAGAGAAACTAGAAGGTAGAAGCTATTTGGAAGAAATTTATATTGACTGAGAGCATCATATTAAGGAATATTTTTTTGTTTTTAACATTTAAATTCTGACTAAATTCTCCAATAATCAAAATTGCAAGAGCATACCAAAAACTAGACATGCAAAAGTTAAAAGAACAGACTTAAGTTCACCCCTTCCCCAATATCTCCCCAGAAATGACCACATAGCATCATAAGTCCACAAAGAAATCTTTAGGTTGTATAAGTTTTACGACTTGATGAAAATTCTTGCTGGCTACTTTTTGGTACTTCTGTAGGAGCTCTGTGCTTACAGTCACTCTGCTGGGATTCTCATTCAGTCACCTGATGCCTTCGCTCTGTTCTCCCAGTGAGGGGCCTGGGACAGCGCCTGAGCACTGGCGTTCAGTCTTGGTTCTTCCTTTCTTACTTGCTCTGTGCTCACTCATAAGACACATAGATAGAGAGCGTACAGGAGCACAGATCACAGCTGCACACTCACACAAGACCCACAGAACCAGCTAGCTGGGTGCCCTGGGAAACTGGTAAGTCAGCTCAAGGCCCCAACCAAGGGCATGGGGCCTACACAGCTTGTCTTCCAGCCTGCTGTAGGAGTTCTGATACCTCAAGGAGAGAGGTTAAGTGAGGTTGATAGTAGAGTTCTGTGTAAAGTACCATTAGGAAAAAATGAATAAAACCAACTGAAGAGCTCTTGTGGTATCAGACTATGGCAGAATGCTGTGTAACATTTTTCTCTATTAACCTAGAGTTTTTCAGACAAACCCAAGCAGAGGAGACCACGCTGCAAAGAACCTGGAAAATTAGACATCAGCTCTCTAGGTGGAGAAGAGAGGGTTCCTGCTGTCCCCAAGGAGCCAGGACTGAGGGTAGGAAGAGGGCCTTGGGTGTGGGAGCACGGGGATCATCTTGATTGTGCCATGCCTTGCACACTTGGGAGAGAGCCCTGCTGAACAGTGGGTAGCTGGATGGCATTTTCCCAGAGGACAAGAGGCCAGCGCACAGTAAACCACAGTAAGTGCCACAGCCCTTGTCGAGCAGCTGTGTGTCTCCTGAGGTTATGTTTCCATCTTCACCTCCTAAACAGTGTGTTAAACCATTTGTACAGTCACACAGGCTAAACCCTTAGCTCTGGACAGCAGTCTGCTGTTTCCAGTTTAATAGATGCCATCAGGGAAACTTTCATGTCTTACCTAAGTTTTTAATGACCGTTTAAGTAAGACATTTCTTCCTAGTGCTTCTGCACTAGCAATGAAAAACAGCTGACTCTAAGCATTGCCCTGTGCCTATTATAGAATCATAAGACTGGAACCAGCTTCAAAGACATCCGCAGAATACTTGGAGTCTAACGAGGCTAAGTTAATTATAGTTTACAGATGGATGCAAGTTTAGAATAGAAGAGTTCTAACCTCTAGGGGGCGGCAGTGACATTTCCCTTAAAAAACATTGGCCAGTGGGCCCACTGCATATCATGGACATCTTATCTCGGTGCATCCCAGAGAGGAGCTTCTAGAAATTCCTGTGGAGACGGCTGCTCTTCCCCAGCTTTCCCATAAATGCAAGCTTTCCTGACTCCTCCGCTCTCAGCCAGCTACAGCGTTCCCTGCATCAGCTTCCCAGGTGGGGTCACCGCTGTGATTTCTTACTTCAGCTGCAGACACAATAGTCACTCTTCTTGGCAGAAAGGAGTTGCCAAGGCTTTTGTCACTCAGCCAGCAACAGCTCCATGGACAACTGCCTTTACCCATTTGTATGTGCTGCCACCACTGCTTCAGGACAGGACTGGTCCATCCCTCAAACCTGTCATGGTGAAAGGTCATCCTCCCTACCTTACCTCTTCCTCTCGGAAAGGCCGTTCTTAACCCGTGTGTTATCAGCTGACACAGCTCTGTTTCCATCCTACCTACACTTGTCCAGTCTTCCCCTGAGCCTCGGTGTATAGTGTCTTGAGAAAGGTCAGGGAAAGACCTCCATTTCCTGTCCTGTTGCATCCCCGGAGTTGTTGGTTTACAGACATGCCGTTGACCTTGTTTCTTTCTACATGCCCAACAGTTTCCTTCATAGTCCCTGGGAATTAATGTTCATTACCCTTTACAAGCATTGACCCTTTGCCAGCAACCTCATCTCTGTGGCACATCTCCTTCCTTTATGAAATCACATTCCCTGTCTCTGAGGTTCCTTTTCTACGCTGAGGCAAGAATAGGGAACTTTTGTCTGCCTGGCCCTCAGAGCCACTCAGTCTTCCCAACACGTAGGTGGGCAGTGGTTCTCCACAGCTCTGCCAGGGTGTACTGCCTCTTCTCTCCCAAAGGAACTCTTAAACCATTCAAGTGGGTGTACCAAAAAGCTTATAAACAACAGAAACTTATTCCTCATAATTCTCAAGGCTGAGAAATTGAAGGTTGAGTATCTAGTGAGGGTCCAGTATTCATAACCATCTTGCTGCATCCTCCATGGGGTCACATGGTGTGTGTGACAGATGAGCTCTCTGGGATCTCTTACGAGGGTTCAAACCCACTTAAGGAGTTGGGTTTGATCTCATTGTCATAAAGCCCTCCCTGCCCCCAGCTTTGGGGGTGGGATTTTATTACACAAAGTCCAAGGCAGAAACCCCTCCCCTTCTAGAAATAGATTAAAACGCACAAGGAGCTTGGTTCAAGTTCAGAATCCAGCTATATATGCTGAGGTTTATCTGGGTAAGGTCCATAGCACCAGGGGCCTTGAGACTTAGCTTTGTTTGTAAGTTCTATCTGCGCACATGGATTTAGTATATAGAGAGATCTTCATTTATTTGCTGCAGATATGCTGTAACTACCTAGATACCACCACTGTTGCACTTGTAAGCATTGATAGACTGTGCCAGCAAAGTCATACTCAGATTTTACCAGTGATTCCAAAAATGCCTGTAGACCTGGTATTGTCTGAATTTGTTTCGTTTTGCCTTGGGGATTTCTAAACATTGAGCTACCTGGTCTCTTTTCACCCAGTCGTTGTTGGATAAGCCTTTGTAACAGTAACAAGAATGACTCAGTCACTATCCTGTTGGTTCTCCCCAAGAGATTGAGGGTTAGAACAAATGCCATCATATATCGATGAGGCTGTTAGTGGGTTAAAATGTCATGCAGTCATCTGACATCCCTGTGCTGCTGCTTGAGCACAGCACTCTTCTTGCTCTCCATGCACTCTGTCCAGGCCTCCTCTGGAAGAGGGAGCAGGTTTGCTCCCCAGGGTATAATTATCAGGATGGAGAGCTGCCAAAGCCCAATTTGGCTGCTGTGTGTGGTCGCAGAGCTGCTGGGTGGGGCACCTGTCTGTGGTGGGCAGCATCTGGGTGGCTGAAGTAGCTAGCCCTCCTCCACAGGAAGTGTTGAGGGCTGACTTGCTCTCTCAGTGCTTTCTACACTGTACACAAATCGTTCTCTTCATCTGAGGAGAAAAGAAGAGCAGTCCGACTCTCTATCGAGGTCTCACTTCTCAAAAGACCCTGTGTGTGCACTCACTTTGTCTATAACTCTTGGCAAGGGCAAGGAGAGGATGCTCTTACACAGCCTGGAGCCTGAGGAAATGCCAAGTGCCAGGCCTGTTTTCCTCTTAGCAAAAAGACTTTGGAGGTGGACTGTGCCCTTCGCAGTGGCCAATGATGGGAGGAGTTAGACAGAGCACGTGTGGTGCAAGAGAAGCCTCCCCAGCACCTTCCCCTGGCTCTGCTGTGGGTGGGCAGCAGAGAGGCTGGGAGAGGCAGTGTGCTCACCAAGTGAGGTGATTGACAAGCAAGGGACCAAGATGGCATGGTATAGATAGAGGCCCAGAGCAAGGTGGTTTGTGTCAGTGAGCTTAAGACAGAGTGGTAGAAAATTATTTTTAAGCTGCATCCCATCCTTCAGGTCTTATTGTCTCTCTAGAGGTAAGCAGCCAGGAGTTTACTTCTAGTGACTACCTCAAAATCAGAGTGAGCCCTTGCCCATCACACTCCAGAAGAAAGCGTCCTGACACACTGCTAGTGGGTGGTCCTGTTGGGAGTAAAGGCACATGGCATGATGTGATGTAGAAGAGCCTGGGTGCTCTCCTGCTCAGTCCCTGCCCGCTCGCTCTGCCACAGTGGTCCTTGCCTCTCAGTTTTGAAAGGGAAGAACTGGTGTAAGTAACTGTTGAAGAGGTTCCTTCTAGATCAGTGATACTGAACTAAGGCTTTTCGAAAAGTTCTCTCAGCCAGAGGCAGGTGGATTTTTGAGTTTGAGGCCAGCCTGGACTACAGAAGGAGTTCCAGGACAGCTAGGGCTATACAGAGAAACCCTGTCTCAAAAAACAAAACAAAATAAAAAAGTTCTCTCAGCATTGGCATAATAAAGCTTTTTATCCATGATAACTCTGTTTTTTTTGGTTTTTGGTTTTTTTTTTTTTTTCTAGAATATTCTTTGGGAAAGTGAAAGACAAGCATAGCACTTCAAAAATAGCTCTCTGGGGACTCAAACACTAGAGTCATGTGTCCGTGAATTGTTAGTTTTCTGTGACGTGACACTCATACCGATTGAGTTGAGAGGAGGTGATGATGCCCTTGGGTTAGCCACTGACGTGACGCTTCCATTGCTCTCTTCCTGTCACCACTCATTCCTGAACAGCTTCTTCAGAGCTGACTACTCCCTGTGGGGAAATATGCATCCTATGAGCTTCTCCTGGAGCCTACCATGCCTGTTCTTAGAGCTCACTGAAAGCCAGAAACTAGTGTCACCAACACCCATAACTACCCTGCAAGGAGAGCTCTGTTGAGTGTTTTAGTTTTTTAATAGTTTTGGGAGAACAGAGTCAGGGAAGGCAATGGGAGACACCAGAGCTGTGAGTAAACTTCTATACCTGTCTCAGGAGGTAGTAAGTAGTTTCTTACCTGCTCGAAAGCCCAGTATCCAGGCTCAGATACCCTTAGCTTCCATAGCTTCCTCTCCATGTTTGAGGGTTCCACAGGCCCTAACAATAGGGTTTCTCTGACTCTTTGGTATCTGTTAGCAAGAACTTACTTTCTTCCCTTTCTTAGCCTTGTCTGCTCAGAACACTGCCTCTGAGCTCTGACAGGCAGCTGTAGAGTCCTACTTCCCTGCAGATCCTTGCTGTGCACACACTCCCCACTCTGAGGAGGCACCAGATCAGCTCGGAGAGATGCCGGGCTCATCCACACAGAGGCACAAGACCCATCACTATCTGGTTTCACGCTTGCTAGAGCTGAAGGAACGTTGTAAAAAGAATGCTAGCTTTGAGTCTGAACTACAGGAAGGAGATACAGGGCAGCAGGGCCTCCCCTTCATGTGCATGGGAAAGAACAGCCATCAGCAGGCTTTCTTTGTATCACTCCTGTGTGAGAAAGGGTGGAGGCTGCTCAACAACACGAGGATGTTTTAACCCTGTAGATCTGTATTACCTGATAAACTAACAGAGCAGGAACAGGGAAGGACAGCAGAGAAAGGCATGTGCAGTTATCTGTGCCCAGGGATTGCAAGCAGCACATCGAGAGGGAGACAGAAAGAATGAGAATCACTTTCTTGTGGAAGAAACAGGTTTCTCTTTTTACTGGAGGTGGAGCTCTTGTAATTTCAATAGCTTCTGTAATTTCCTCTCTACAAGCAGACCATGGTCTCTGCTGCAGCCTCCATCTCCCTTCCCACTCATCTTCCCTACTTGTCACCCCCATCAAGGCCGTGTGCTCACTGTGGTCTGTGCTGTGGTCCTGATAACGCATGGTGGGGAAGGGTCCATGGGTCTAGTGCTAGGTGACATTATGAGTCTTAGGAGCACAAGTACTGACTGTGGAGCTTTTTGCTAATTATAAAAGTAGAGCGTCTTTAATCCCAACTCTCATGAGGCAGAGGCAGGCAGAGCTCTGTGAGCTTAAGGCCAGCCTGGGCTACAGAGTGAGTTCTAGTTACATAGAGAGACTATCTTTAAAACACACACACACACATTTAAAAAAAAAAAAACTAATAAAAAATTGGGGGGGCAGGGAAAGAACTCCAAAAAGAAGAAAACTGTAGGAGCTTTCTTAAGGGAAACGAGAGCCTCGCTCACTCAAGTGCATTGCTCAGCAGTGCTCAAGGTCCTTCATTTCTACAGCCTGTGTGTACACATCCTTCTCCACTCAACTCACAACTTCCAGGGATTCAGAAAATATTAGGATGCACACATCATTAGCATGCCATGTCCCTAGTAAGTACCCCTTCTATGGCTGGGCAGCATTATAAACACTTCACTTTCAGTGACACAAAAGTGTCACTATCTTTTTTTTTTTTTTTTTTTAACCAAAGCTGACCTATTCTGAGCCTCACCAACAGCTGTACTGTTGCTCAGTCCGCCTTTAAACTCGAGTGCATCTGACTCCCAAACCCACCCAGCACACACTGCTCTGCTGCTTCCATACAATCTTGTGAGAAAGAAGGCTGGAATGTTCCATGAAGGGATTGTAGCCGTAAGAATTAAGACCTGAGGCACCGTCAGGGCTGGTCCCCCCTGCCCACCTCTGCCAGTTTCTCATACAGTGGAAACTGCTCTTCCCAGTCAGTATTGGAAGCACTTTTTGATAGGTACAGGCATCTGGTTGCTCCCTTGTCACTAAATGCTTTTGGCTTCCAAGAAGCAACCGCCTCTAGGCCAGGACACAGGAGCTACTCTGACCTCGAGCCCTGTGTGGAATGGGGGATAAGCTATGCCAGGACACAGCTGTAGCCACCCTTTGCCATCTGGTGACTTTCAGCATCCAATGTTTCTTTGTCCTTTTTCAGGGGTTTCTCCCAGAAAGCAAATTCAATCACACCCTAGCTGAGCCTGTGCTTCGAGATGCGGGTCCCCGCAGGAGGGGGAGGCGGCCTCGAAATGAACTCCTAAAAGCTCCAGCCATTGTAGCGGACTCTCCTTCTGGAATGGGACCACTGTTCATGAATGGGCTGATTGCGGGAATGGACCTGGTAGGATTGCAGAATGTGAGAAATATTCCAGGCATTCCTCTCACTGGGCTGGTGGGCTTCCCAGCTGGTTTTGCCACCATGCCCACGGGTGAAGAGGTTAAGAACACCCTGAGCATGCTGCCCATGATGCTGCCAGGCATGGCCGCGGTGCCCCAGATGTTTGGAGTTGGCGGACTCCTCAACACACCCATGGCAACCACCTGCACGACCACTGCTTCAGCGTCTCTTGCAAGCACAAAAAGTGGTACCTCAGCCACTGAAAAATCTACAGAGGACAAGCTGAGTGGCCATGATGTAAACACAGACGCTCTGGTAGACGACAAGCCTGGCCCTAGTCCGTTTTCTGATCAGTCAGAACCCACAATAACTACTAGTAGTCCTGTGGCTTTCAACCCATTTCTCATCCCAGGAGTGTCTCCTGGACTCATCTACCCTTCCATGTTTCTTTCCCCTGGCATGGGCATGGCTCTGCCAGCCATGCAGCAGGCCAGACACTCAGAGATGGTCGGTCTTGAGACCCAGAAGAGGAAAAAGAAGAAAACTAAGGGGGACAGCCCCACCCAAGAGCCTGCGTCTGTGTGTGAAAAGGAGCCAGGCAGTGATCAGAACTGCACCGAGTCCAGTGCCACTGTGTCCCCAGAGAGAGAACACGTGGCACAGGCCAGGGAGGAGGGGCTCAAAGACTCCAATGAGGATACCAATTAGAACTTTTTCATTTAAGAAATGATTGTGGCTTGTAAGTTTCTTATCCCATAAAGGTTTGTCACTTCCCTCACTTCACCTTCATAAGAACCTGTGTTTTCATCAGTAATATTACCTACCTAATTTCCTGTCTGAGAACTCTGGTGACATGTTAATAGTTGCAGGGTCTTGCCACTTTGTTAGGTAAGTGTCACCTGCCTAGTCTAGGCGGCACAGAATCCTTCCTTTTATCCAGTTCATTCCAGCAATCACAGTTGATACAGTGCTTGGTGACATACCACCTTCCCCTTCTCTTTCAAGTCCCACTCATCTGAGGAAGAAAATGGCAGAAGAAAGCTGTGTAGGGATTCACTGTGGGGCCAAAGAGCAAAGATGAACGTAAGTGCAAGCTCGTTCTTTTGTGAGCAACTGAATAAAAAGATCATATTGAGGAAACCAAAAGGCACATGATAGGAAGTGCCGGTGCGTACTTTTGTAGTTCAGGTGTCCTGTTGTCTTGGTTACTGAGTAGCGTAGTCTACAGCATATAAACTAATGGTTCAAAATGCATATACTGATGGCTTCTAAAAACAGGAACCTTCCAGATAGTAATACAGTTTCCCCCTCAAGGTTTTCCTCCTCTTCAGCAAGAAGAAATACTGGCCAGCTAGGCAGTTTCCCTATCGTCCCTGCTGAGTCTGAGACACTTCAGCACCTTGAGTTACTGCAGCAACTGCGAGGGCGCTGCTCAGGGTCCACAGATGCTGCTGGCATTTATCCCAGGACAACTGCTGCCACCCGTTTCCACTTTTAAGAAACTTGCTGGATTTTTGTGTTCTTTCACCCAGAGCAAGGCTTTTTGGAGCCTAGTAAGGTAATCGCTCAGCACTTGCTAGATTCTGTCATTAGCGTAGCGTGTCAAAACACGCACACCACCTTTTACATTGCAACTGTGAAGTTTTGTCCCTCCCATTTTCTCACTACTCAAACGGTATCTTAGTATTGGGCCCAAATTCCAAATTGTCAGTCAGGCAAGGTTCTGTTAAGTCAGCAGCATACACTCTCCAGCTCCGTGTTGAAGAATTGAGCAGGGAGGAGCCCACTCGGTGGCGCTTCAGTTCCCGTTTTCTTTCCCCTCACCCTTACATCATGTTCCTCCTGAGGGTCTCCTCCAAGGACAGCCCCTGCTGAGACTTGAACCAGCCAAACCTAGTTCTCTGGAGCACAGGCTCAGGGGCTAGACAGGTGGCGGGTGTCCCGAGTACCAGGTTCACTTCGGTGTTACAATTAACTGTGTTTTTTTTACTGTTTCTGTTACAGTTTTGCTAACTTATCAGAAGGTCGGAAAGTTTGGCTGTTTCAGTTTGCATTATTTATTTATGATGATTTTTGTCATTGTCTTTTATACGTTTGGGTTATAAATTATGTAAATGTTAAAATGAGCATCTCAAAGAAGTCTGTTAAATTGTGACCGGAAAAAAAAAAACAATCAGGTGTATTTTCAAAACAGAGAGTCCCAGTTTTATGAATCATAGATATAAACTAGAAATTCTATAACGATCTATAAGAAAGAAGAATCCAAGAACTGAATAAATGCTATTTAATAACCTCCTTGTAGTGTAGAAGGTCTGTGATGCTGGTAACAGATTTCTTAGAAATGCTGCTCACTGTTGAACTAACATCCTGTTCAGTTCTGCTCCGGCGGAAGCAGAAAGGTTTCTCGGCTGTTAAATCCTAAAGATCAATATAATTTATTTATGTAAGAGAAACATGCAATCAATATATTTTTGAACCTTTTAAGTACTAATTTTCTTTTTATCAAGTAGAAAAAAATGTATTTGCCCTAAATCCTTAAAAATACAAATGCTATAAAACCTCCTGTATTTTGCAAGCCTTACTGCAATGAGCATTGTAGACACCCAGCAGGGTCTGCTCTTCCTGTCGTCTCCCGTGTTGTCTCATGTGGAGAGCTCCTCTCCCAGCTTCCACCTAAACTTCCAAGTAGGTCACAGGGTCCGCTGCGGACCCAACTTAACCACCAGCATGCGCAATCCCTTGTTATATCTTAACCGAACCTGTATGTTAACTCTCGGGTGTTCAGGCTTCTGTTGACTGCTGTTGTGATACTGTTTGCAAAATGAAATTGACACTGTGGATTATTTGCTCTGTAAGGCATAAGTGCTTCTTATGATTATTTTAACGTTCCGAGAGCAAAAGCCAAATTTAAACTCTCTTCAGCAAACTTGAGCCTCTTCATCTAATTCCATGTCACTCATAGCCATAACTTCTCTTGGTCATCTTCACCCATGTTTCACATAATAAATTGTCTGTGGTCTTGATCCTGGATTTAAAAAGGAAGTTCAAAATTCAGATTTATATTAAGGATTTCATTAGTGCTTAGATGTCTGGCTACCTGGGCATTTTATGAATGTATTGTGTATACCAGGGATCTACAGTCCTTCTGGGTACCTGATTCCTGCTGGGCAACACTCTTGGGAGCTGACCTGACCCATCTCCACTCTCAGAACACAGATTAAACTGTGCCATGGGAAGGACTTAGCAGTATAACCTCCCTCCAGAACCAGCCCAAAGCTTCTTCCTAAAGGCACTTCTTTAAACCCATACTGCATATCTTACTAGGACCTAGAGTTCCTTAAAGAACGAGGCTGTTGTGGGTAGTGTGTCCCATAAGGTACAAGAATGCCTGGTATTCTCTTAAGAACTTTGTTATCCTGTGTATGGGAAAAACACAGCTCCTTGGCTCCAGGATTAGACATGATGATCAGTGAGGCTGGAGGGAAAGGAGTGGGCCTCGGTTAAGATGAAGCAGGATACTGGCCCAGCCTCCCCTGTGGACGGAGCCCCTATCTGGGCGCCCTCTCTAGGCAAGTAAGAGGGTGAGGTATTGAGAGTCAGGTGCAGAGCCCTTTGCTGTTATTTTTCACGGCAGGAAGTACAGTCACCAGCTTAAGATCTCTAATGGAGGACCAGTGAATGGTTACTGAGCATGACAGTGTAAGTTTGATCTCCAGAAGCCACCTTGTGAAAGGAGAGACTCCTGAAAGTTGTCCTCTCAACATGCACACACATGCACACACACATCAGTGAATGGCCTTTGAAACCTCTAATGGAGACTTCAGGGACCCTCCTAGATAGAGAAGAGCTAACTCACTAGTAGAGTCGTGGTTTTGTTCCTTGACTTAGCCCCTCACCCAGACAACCTCCCTACCAAAGCAGGGGTTAAAAAGTACATTTTGCAATTTAACCCTAATACAAGGGTTAGCCAAGTACACCCACTCCTCCACCCCGTGCAAAAGTTAATCTGTCCACATTGCTGGTATTTATATTTGCCACAAGCTACCCAGGCTATGTTAGTCTTAGGAGGCATAGCTGAAGCCAGAGCTCATAGTCCCACCGACAGACAACAACATCCCAGTCCTGGCTTCTGTAATACCAGTCTGGGACCTCTCAACTTGGAGACCAGAACTCTGAAGAACTTTTATGAAAACTTGGTACTGGGAAAAAGGGCAGACACAAAGCCGCCCCACTGAAGACCTTTCTGCTTGACTCATTGGCATCTAATCTCATTAAGTGGCCCTCACTCATGTGCTTGATCTGGAAACCTCCAAAGAATTTAAGTCAGAATTGGCCAAAGCCAAGGATTCGGGTTTCATTTGGTTGTGTTTGCAGTTTCTTCAGACCTGTTATCTGAAGTACAGGAGCTGAACAGCAGGACCCCAGGACATGCTTGCTTAGAGCTGCTTTTGTGGTCCACATACAGGATATCAGTGGGATAACATGAGAAGCAAGTAAATAAGTACTGTCTCCCACTAAGTACTTCATGAGCTTAGTGTGGGACTGGAAGCAACGTGGCAGTGGCAGTTCCATGTCACCCGAACGGCTCTGATGCCTGAGCCCTGGAGAAGAAAAGCCAAGTCCAGGGTGAGAAGGGAACAGTAGAGTCCCCAGCAGACCTCGCCCGAGGCGGGTCCTCATCTGATCATTTCTATCCTGGAGGGTCAGTAGTGGGGTTGGTGGAAATGGGTGAAGTCAAGTCCTGGGTCATATACTCCTTTCAGTAGCCAGTAAGGGTTGCCAGCTCCAATAGGAAGAGAAACCAAGAGTAAAGAAAGAACAAAGAAGTGCTTGCTGCAGATCCTGAGGCATGTACACAGGGGTAAACACCAGCTTTCCAGCCCAACTCCAGGGCCCACACACAAGAAAGGTTTCTTTCTGCATGACCTGTGTTCTGGGTGGATGAAGAGACACCACTGTAGTGCCAAGAACAGGGAGGTGTGGTTGAGTACACATTACCAGGACTTACTCAGAGTGCTTAATGGCCTTGTCCTTGGTCCCCACAATAACTGCCTATCTCTATATCCATGAGCGACCTAAGATCCAGAGAGGATAAATAGCTTATCTAGTCAGTGAACTGGTCAGTGACGAGCTGAGCTTTGAGAATCCAAATTGGTTCCTGAGCCCTAAGTTGCCTGTGGGGAGTTGGAGGGAGCGGGCAGCTGTTCTGCCTGGGGGCTTCCTAAACTAGAAGTAAGTACAGATGGCTGAGGGAGAGGGACCGTGCTAGCTCACACTGCCCTTTGCCACCAATGTCACCCTGGAGGCCAATTGGGAGGCAGTTAATTTGGGTATTTCCTAGCCCTGTTAACACGGGTGTTGAGAGGTTTCTGGGCCAGGGTGATCCGGAGAGATCTTGGTATCTCTGCTTGGCCTCACCAGCCTAAGGCTAAGGAGCCATGTGAGAAGTGGCTTCGCCTCTCAAAGGTGGAAAGAAGAATAGCAGGCCTTGAGTAGCTGCTCAGCTATAAGAACCTGGGGGAGAGGGAGCTACTAGAGAAATGGATGCTCCTCACACACTTGACCTCCCGCCCTAGGCAGCTGACCTGCATACACCATTGATGATCACCACGGCACCTATTGGTGCCTCTCTGGGTCACTGTGTCAGGGCTTGAGAGACGTGCACTTATCACAACATGTCTTCCCCAAATGAGAACCCAGTTCAAGTAGATGGCTGCCTGCCTTCAGTGGCACAACTGGTGAGCAGAAAGGCAAGAATGAAGGGCAGTCTAAATGTGCCGTCTACTGTGGCTTTGGCTTCCTGTGTGAAGCCGCAGGCCCCACATAGCTATGTAGAGGGAAAACAGCCAACGACAACCCCAGGCTGAGAAGGGACTTCATATGGATAAATTATGGGAAAAGCCAAAGGAATAGTCCATGGACATGGAGATTATATCACATTTAAATTACCATAAATAAACTTAGTGCTCAGCCACACTCATGCCAGGCTATGCTGCTTTTGTGCTGAGACCGCTGTTGTCACAGGAGCCTATGTCTGTGAAAGCCTGAGACATTCATTCCCTGGTCCTTGACCAAAATTCTTGTCTGCTGACCCCTGGCCCACAATGTCGATTTAATTTATAGACTATTTGTTAAGTCAGTTAAAATCTACTCATGAACTCAAACATTCTATAGGAATGTGGATCCTACAGTAGAATCACATTTACATTTAAGATAAAAACAGACGTCAAAGCAGCCCTGGACTCCAGGCAGCCTCCTGAACATCCTGTAAAACCCTGTGGTCCTTTCACATTGGAGGAAAAGTTTGGTCTGTCCTACCCCATGTTTTTGGGAGCCAGAAGAGGGCAAATTTGAAGATGCTGTCAAGAGTTGAGATTGCTGAAGGGAGGACCCGGGAAGTGTGTGAGGAAAGTCGGGATATAAGGAGATAACCAGGAGCCAAAGCCATCTGTGGCTTGTCATTGAAACAATGACAGTCCTCCAAAGTGGCAGAGGCTGGCCAGCAGAGTGGACCACAGGGAACCCTTGCAGGAGGACAGGCCTGGCAGATGAGCCCTTTATCAGTGCAGAAGTAAGGGAGCTTATTCCATCACAACCCACAATGGGGGTAGCTCCCTCCAGCCAGCTGGACTCTGAAATGTCTTAGAGACTTCCAGGCTCTCCCACAATGGACCAAGCTGGCTGGACCCCGCCCTTGGGGATCTGATTGTGCAGTGAGTGGCAGAGAGAATGACTGGGTTGTGCAGTCGTTGCCCTTTCCTAACTTAACACCAGGTAAGATTTGAGACAGTGTTTTGTTCCCCTGCTGGCCTGTGTGTGCTGTCACACAGTGATAGCAACCTCCAGGGCCTTCACAGAAGCCCCACCCAGCATTCAAAAAGGAATATGGGGGTTCCCGACTGGGCAAAATTATAGAAGGATTTGTATTAGTCTGTTTGAGCTACCATGACAGAGTCGCGTAGTCTGGGAAGTATAAACTTTTTTTCCCACCATCGAGAGGTCAGGAGTCCAAGATCGGGGTTCTGACGTGTCCATCTGTTTCTGCTGAACACTTACTGACTTGCAAACAGCTGCATTCTTGTGGGCACCCAGAGCAGATGCATGAAGGAAGAGAGTGCTTGAAGGCCCCTTTTAAGGATGTAGCCGGGGCTTGCTATCCTAGGCACAAAGGACGAAGTGGAGAGCTGTGGACTTCCACCTCTGTCTGAACAGCTGCCCCCACAGGAGCTGAGAAACAGGGCTGTCCATCCAAGGAACTTCCCACAACCCACAGGCACTCCACTCTAGGTGAGTGGTTCTCAACCTTCCTTTTTTTCAAAAAAGATTATTTATTTTATGTATGTGAGTACACTGTAGCTGTCTTCAGATACACCACAAGAGGGCATCAGATCTCATTACAGATGATTGTGAGCCATCCCTCCAGCCCCAGTTCCCAACCTTCCTAATGCTGCAAACCCTTTAGTAACAGTTCCACATGTTGTGGCGACCCTTGACCATAAAATTGTTTTTATTGCAACTTCATAACTGCAATCTTGCTCCTATTATGAATCGTAAGGTACTTTTGGAGGTCGAGGTTAGTCAAAGGGGTTGTGACCCACAGGTTGAGAACCGCTGCCCTAGGCACAGCAGTGTTTGTGAACTTGGATGTCTACTTCTCAGGGCTCCTACTACTCAGGATGACACACCTGGATGACGTGGAGGCTTAAGGTGGCAGGAGGTGATGGAGATCAGAAGCTTGGCACGTGGCTACTTAGCTGGTACCTCAGTAGCTGGTGTCTGCCTTACAGGGATGTGAGCTCTGTGCTGGTTCATCCCTCATTCCACAGAGCATGGAAACGCATGGTACCTCAGTAGCTGGTGTCTGCCTTACAGGGATGTGAGCTCTGTGCTGGTCCATCCCTCATTCCACAGAGCATGGAAACGCAGATGTTCCCTTATCCTTGATATTTTAAAATGTATTTTATTTATTCTTTGAGAATGCCCTGCATTTACACGATGTATTTTGTTCATAGTTACCCTCCTACAACCCCTCCAACTTCTCCCAGACTCCTTCCCACACCACATCTTCCTCCCATCTCCGTAGTCTCTTCTGTTAGTCTGCTGGATCCATAAGTGTTTCTAGTGTGTGTGTGGATATGGGGCCATCCATTGGAGTATGGACAACTTCCCAGTAGCCGCATCCCTGAAGAAAACTGATCTTCTGCCCCTCGAAGCTATCAGTAGTGAGTGCCTCTGCTAGGGGTGGGGCTTTGTAAGTGCCTCCCCCAGCCATGAGGAGATTTGCTGTGGAACAGTGTCTTCCTGCCGTGACAAGGCTGTACACATAGGGCCTCACAACGGTTGCCTTCTCAAGCCCCGAACACGCTCGATTCCCTGACTCTTAAGTGTCTGCCATCAGTTATTTTCACACTGAGTTATTTTACTTGAAGCAGACAAGTATCTGGCTGCAGGCTGAGCCTCGCTCACAGAGCTCAGTGTGAGCGATTACAGACCCGTGGGTGCCGACAGGTTCCTGATACAATCCGAAGGTAACAGGAGATACAGAAGCAGATTCCGTGTGGAGGGAGGTGACTCCCATGCCCTGGCTTTAAAAGCAGCAGGCTTATCTGGAGGTTTCAATGCAACACTGAGGCCAGACAAGTAGCTTAAGAAAGTCCCCTGAGTAATGTGTCCTTGGGCCCCTACTCAGGCCCTGTTGGAGTGCCTGTGACTGTAGCAACAACACCCTTCAGATAACCTCGGTTTTCTCCCAGTGTCTCTGGGCTCCCAGACCCTTAATGATTGCCAAAAGTGACACTCTCTATAGCCCCCTGCAGGTCTGAATACTGGGAGCAGTGGCCAGAGGAAAGGGAGAGCAATCCCCAGCATGCCCGTGGTGTGATGGACCAAGACAGCTGGAGCTGCCTAGACACCACTCCCATCATGCCCTTCCCGCCCCCGCTTCAGCTCTGACCCAGGCTTTTCCACTCGATTTCAGACTTTCCAGACAGCAAAGCCCAGATGGCCAAGGAGGGAGGGAGGGAGAAGTAGGAATCCGCAGGGATTGGACACAAGGTCTCAGCATCTTTTGGATCCTATATGTATTTCCAGCATCCAGGAATCCCCTCCTAATCTGGGCCAACTTCCCAGCTCTCATCCCTGGGACCCCAAAAGCCACCCTTCTTACATGGATATGGTAACTCTTATAAATGCTCTCATCCACAGGCCAGTAAAACATGGCCCCTGTTGTCTGAACTACCTACTATTCAGGAAGAATTCTTACACCCTTGGACAATTTTTGCTTGAACCCCTTGGGACTCTGGAATAAAACCCTGTGGGAACACAGAGGAAGACCTTCATCATGGTATAGGCAGGAGCATCACAGACTTTTCTCTGTGCCTCTGTGGGATTGGGAGAAATGACCCCAACACCCCCAGCACTACTTAGGTGCTGGGAAACCCCTGACTTCGCTATTTCAGGGACCTGGGGGGGCTTTTGTTCCCTTCAGACCAGAGGAAGAGGCTCAGAGCCTGCTACTAGAAAGCCACAGGAAACTACCAGCTGCTTACAATTGGGGCTGACTCCAGGATGCTCTCAGCACAGGCTGATGGATGCTGAGATGCCACATGGCCTGGGCCTCTTCTCCTGTGTCTGTTTAATGAAGAAGGCCCCTCCAGCTCCGTTGCCCCACCATGGAACCATGAGTTGCTGTGCTCCCCTTGTTGGGGTAGGAGGTCTCCAGGCTAGGCTCAACCTTAGACTGCAGGGCCCTCTCCCTGGCTGGGGCTCAGCACTGATATTCCCATTCAATCTTGCCTTAGAGCAGGAGTCCTGAGTCTCCCAGGCAGGATCCCTACCTCCCTATTAGTCTGTTCCCCATGAGGCTTTTTTGTAAAAACTTTGGCTGGAGACCAAGGAACTTTTGAAACCTCTATGGGCTAGACCAAGATGTACAGACCTGTCTTCCTCCTAGAGTTGATAGGGACCAGATTGTTCACAAATACTGAGGTGGAAGCTGGAGGTGGAAGAGAGGAAAGGATTGCTTAAAGTGGCCTTGCCTACTGCAGAGGCCCTGGCAGCAGTCTCCCCATCGGAGTGGGTGGGATGTGGGAGAAGTGAAGCCCGGAGCCAGGGAACTCCCATAACACACATGTGACATATATGAAGTCACCCACCCTAACATGTTTAGGTATAGATGTGTTAGATAGATAACAAACCTCAAAACTACATACTAACATGATCGATGTATAGAGAGGGGGGGCACAGGTGACCCAGGCACTACAGCTGCAGAGCCATACGCAAACATGATTTATATCAAGACACAAACACCCCAAAGGGGTATACAAAGGTTCACACTGCAGACAATGCCAAGCCAGGCACAAGAGGTTAAGAAAGGGCTGGAACTCACTGTTCATCCAACCTGCTGGAAGCCAACACACATGCATGTGTGCATGTGTGTATATGCCCTTGTGCGAGCACACATACATGTGCACGCACACAGAGAAAGCCTCTTCCTCCAGGGTAGTTTTTTCTTTTTTTGGGGTGGGGGGGATTCTGGATAGCAACATGCAGTCAAGAGCTGGTGCTGGGAATGGGGCTACTGAAGCAGCTGCAAGCCTCCTCCAGGACAAGTGCCAGGCCGGTTCCTCATCCTTGGAAGGTCAAGTAAAGCCCAGGATAAGATGGAGGGCAGGCAGGGAGCTGGGAGCTGTGGTAGGCTCTGCCACTCATCCCAGAGGACAGTGTCCAGCTATGGCACAAAGTCTAGAAAGCCAGTTGTCCCCTGCCATGGCTACTCTGACTTCTGACCCGGGCTAGCCTGGCCTACATGCCTGTCATAAGCCGATATAGCTCTTTTTTTTTTTTTTTTTGGTTTTTTTGAGACAGGGTTTCTCTGTATAGCCCTGGCCGTCCTGGAACTCACTTTGTAGATCAGGCTGGCCTCAAACTCAGAAATCCCCTGCCTCTGCCTCCCAAGTGCTGGGATTAAAAGCTCTTCCTTTAATGGAGTAGAAGGCCAGTCTCTGAGTTACAAAGACTTGATAGTTAGAGCCTTGATTTTTGTCACTGTGACTGGGTGGCTTTGAGAAAACAGTGAACATGTTTGAGCCTGACATTTGAATTTCTGACAAGTGATCAGCACTCAAAGGCAAGGCCTCTTTACCAGCCTGGGAGAACCGTGGCCTTCTTCCCATGTGTAGAAGACCTCTAGTAGAGCTGACCCAGCGGGCCCAACACTCTTCCCCAACCTACCACAGTCTCTTCTGCTGTTCTAGGCCCAGGGAAGAGGCCACCACCATCTCTAGAGCTTCCCCCCTTTTGCCCACCCCTGGGGCCCTGCTGGGGTACCTTGGGGTGTCCTATGGCCTGGGTATTGCCTGACCCAGCCTCAGCCAGATATCTGTCCCTTTAGAGCTGATTGATACCCCGAAGGCTGATGAGAGCTGCTTCATTTTCCTAACTCAGAAAAGTGGTTCAGGGCTAGAGAGATGGCTCAGTGGTTAAGTTTGAAGACTGCTCTTCAAATCCTGAGTTCAAATCCCAGCAACCACATGGTGGCTCACAACCATCCGTAATGAGATCTGACGTCCTCTTCTGGTGCATCTGAAGACAGCTACAGTGTACTTAGATATAAAAATAAATAAATAACCCCATCATTAAAAATAAGTTTTGAAAAAAAATTAAAATTACGCTTTAAGAAAGAAAGAAAGAGAGAGAGAGAGAGAGAGAAAGGAAAGAAAGAAAGAAAGAAAGAAAGAAAGAAAGAGAAAAGAAAAGAAAAGAAAAGAAAAGAAAAGAAAAGAAAAGAAAAGAAAAGTGGTTCAGATGTGGTTTGCTCTCTTCCAAAGGCAAGTTGAAATTTGTTTCCCAAGATAAGAGCTTTGATGTGGAGAGCCGGTACGTGCTGCGAGCAATCGCGTGCGTGCCGCCAGTAATCTCTGAGGAGAGCCGTGTGTGCCGCGAGCAATCGCCATTATAAGATGGCGCGGGCCTCCGCTGTGCCTAACTAGTAAACAAGCCTTGTACGCAGGTGCGAGAGTGAATTCACTCCTAGTCACTCCCATTCTCGGGGTGTAATAGTGGGGTGATGGGCAAGCAACGAATCGGGAGCTGTCACGCCATATCAGGTGCTGAAACGTCACGCTGCGGGTTATAAAAGCAGCGCCATTTTCCCGGTTCGGGATCTTCCTGAGAAGCAAGCAATAAAGCTTTTGCCACGGAAGATTCTGGTTTGTTGCGTCTTTCTTGCCGGTCGAGCGGGACGCAATACTTTGAAAATGGTAGAACCCAAAAGCTATTTGGGGGGGGGGGGGGCGCGACCCATGCCTGCCCTCAGGAAGGACCTGGCACTGCTCAGAGCTAGTGGAAATGGGTTTTTCTTTTTAAAGTCAAGACAACCCACGTGCTTTCTTCTTCCATGTGACAATACTCCTTGCCTTTCTGCCATGGTGAAGACACAGCCAGTGGGCTCACAAGAAGCAACTCCCTGGATCTAGCCTTCAGATCTAGAAATAAGCTTACCTGGTCATGGGCATTCTGTTACAGAGACAGAAAATAGAGTGAGACAGAACATGATTTTGCTTTGGGAGAATCTCCCAAGAAACCAAGCAGCCCCAGACAGCCCTAGAACTCAATCTAGTCAGCCACGCAAAGAGGGTTCACTTGAAGGCCTCCCATACTAACCTCAATGCTAGGATTCAGCAGAGGGCTGGAGGGCACAGATAGACAAAAGTGTCTGTCTTTGTGGGCTTGGTTCCACAAAGTGCTCACTGTGCACAAACCTTCTGCCTCAAACGTGGTCATATCTGCTAATGAGTTGGAATCACCCCATAAATGCAGATCTTTGTACCCCAACAAAAGTTTGAAATGTTGCCATCAGAACCCTGTTTCCCTGTCAGCTCATCCCCATAGACCACAGGTCAAGGACAGGATACGGATAGGCCACAGGCTGTGTGAGCCGGATTGTCAGAGACAGCAGGGACTTTCAAGTGCATTAGGTAAAAATGTCCACCAGTTAGTTACTCCTTATGATGCCTCTGTCTGTGTGTGTGTGTGTGTGTGTGTGAGAGAGAGAGAGAGAGAGACAGAGAGAGAGAGAGAGAGAGAGAGAGAGAGAGAGAGAGAGAGAGAGAGAGAGAGATGCAAGAGGGATATGGGATATGCCACAGCGTCTATGATGCAGAGGTCAATTTCAGGAGTCAGTTCTCTCCCACTATCAGAGAATGAAACTCCGATTATGAACTCTTGTAACCCCTCGGAGTATCTCACTAACCTGTTTTCATGTGAGTGGAAGGGGTGCATGTATGTGTGGATGTGTGTGGGGGTGTGCACACACCAGATGCAGAGAGAACAAAAGCCGTCTCATGGAGACCCCTGTCTAGGCCACAGCCTACATGAGGACTGCCCCAGCCTATTTTATCTTGCTGTAGACCAGGATATTTATAAAGCTAGGAGACTTATTCAGCTCCTGGTACTAGTGTCTAGGAAGCCCAGGAGTGTGGTGCTGGCAATGCAGGTGTGTGTCCGCCCTGGGCTGCTGTCCTTTTCCTATAAAGCCACAAGTCTTATTATGGGGTCCTAACTATGTCCTGGAGGCCCCCAACTCCAAATACTGTCAGGGTAAGATTTATGGACATTTCCACATAAGTTTATAGCATGGCCCTGGCCCTGTGCTGATGAGCAAACCCTGACACTGGACAGAGCAAGGGCTGGGCAGGATGGTGAGCTGCTGCTGTGGCAGCCCCTGGAGAGTACCTTGACTTGAAAGACAAGGTGAATCAAAGATGCTGTCTCAAGATGGGCTCAACCTTGAGGGAAAGCTGGAGTTTGTCCAGGCAGAGTGACGAACGCAAATAAATGTGGTAGAATTAGGGCAATGCCTGGTGCTTGATGTGAAGCAGGCTGGCAGAGTGTGGGTTGTTCTGGGCAGAGGGAGGTGAGAGTGTTTGACTGAGCAAGAAAGCTACTGGCAGCAGAGGAAATGTGATTGCCAGAGCAACTGGGGAACCCCTGCCACATGGAACCCCTGGCTTCAGCCCTGGAGGTGCCCTTCTGAGCCATCTCCACTTAACATGTCCGACTCAAACTCACCCTCCAGGGTTCATCCTAGGTCAAGCCCACTATGGTCAAATTCTCTTTGATTCTTGGCTTGGGGGTCTGTCTAAAATCAACCTCTGTCTCCCTCTCCCTCTCCCTCTCCCTCTCCCTCTCCCTCTCCCTCTCCCTCTCCCTCTCCCTCTCCCTCTCCCTCTCCCTCTCCCTCTCCCTCTCCCTCATTCCCTTCCTCTCCTTTTCCTTCCTTCCTCTATCCCTGTCACTCTCTTCCTCCTCCTCTAGATGGGAAGAAACCTCACACTGTGAGTTTGTAAATCTATCAACCTGTTCAGATATTCTCTTCGTTCACACCGTGTGAGCATCTGAGTTCTTTTACAGTTTTGTGTTTCATTCTTTTTTTCTAATATTTAAACCTTTAAGCCATCTGTGGTTTATTTTGGTATAAGGTAGGAATCTTAACTTATTTTTTTTCCAAATCCTTAGCCAGTTATTCTGTCCCACTTTCTGAGTAATCCATCATTTCTGCAATAGATTGTTTATTTTTTTTCCAAGATTTCATTCCCCTCCTGCCCTGCTTGGCTTTAAAGGTATAGTTGCTGTGTAGAGAAAAGAAGAATGAGAAAGAGCCAGAAGAGGGAAAATGTGGCAACCCCACGGAGGTGTGTGCCATGGAGCGTGAGAGTCCTCTTTTCCTACCTCCCCAAGAAAATGACACCCGATTCTTACTTAATATGTCTCTGCTTATCTGCGTATTATTATGTTGTGACTTGCAGCTGGGTTTTCCTTCCACACATAGACAGAGAGAGGAGAAAATCTAAAAGGGATCATCTCTAGATAATATGTATGAGCATTAAAATGTATTACCTTGGGCTGGCAAGTCATCTCAGCGGCTAACGATGGTTGCCCCAAGCCTAAAGACCCGAATTCAGTCCTCAGGAACAGCATGGCGCGGGAAAGAACCAACCTCCGTGCACATCCATTGCTCATGCATGCCCACATACAAAAACACACAAGCACCTCAGTACAGGGGAACGCCAGGGCCAAGAAGTGGGAGTGGGTGGGTAGAGGAGTGGGGGGGGTGCATGGGGGACTTTTGGGATAGCATTGGAAATGTAAATGAAGAAAATAACCTAATTTTAAAAAAAGTCACACACACACACACAAAAAAAAGAACATATAAAAAAATAAAAATCAGGGTTGAAAAAAAAACACACACAAGCAAATAAACAGACAAAACAAGTGGGGTGAAGAGACAGCTCAGCCATTAAGACCACTGGCGCTCTTCCAAAGGACCAGGTTCAATTTCCAGCATCCCCATGGTGGCTCGTAGCCATCTGTAATTTCTGACCCAGAGGGTCTGACACCTTCTTCTGGCTCAAACCCACAGCAGGCTGCTCACAACCAACTCTAATTCTAGCTCCAAGGGATCTAACATCCTCTTCTGGTCGCCCTAGGCACCTGCACTCGTGTGTGCCTACATGTACAATTTTAAGTTAGTTTTTTAAAAGAAGCTGTGTGTGTGTGTGTGTGTGTGTGTGTGTGTGTGTGTGTGTGTGTGTGTTTGGAAAAGCCGAGCAATCCCGGAAGATACAAAACAAAGAATAGAGGGTTAACATGGAGTTGAACACCTCTAATCCCACCCAACACTCAGGAGGCGGAAGCTAACAGAAGGATCAGGAGTTCAAGGGTAGTCTGAGCTACTTAGCAAGACTGTCTAAAAAGAACAAAAGGAAGGAAAGAGAGCTGAGAAGGTAGGTCAGTAGGTTAACTCTTTGCCACTCAGATGTGAAGACTGGCATTCACAGTCACTGCACCCAATAAATACTGAGTGTGCCAGGCTGCCTGCAATCCCAGCACTCAGGAAACAGAGACGGGACAGCGCCCCCTGCAGCAAGCTAGCCAGCAAGGCTAACTGAATCTGCAAACTCTCACAGTTTATGTGAGACTCAGCCTCATTAAATAAGGTGGAAAATGACCATGGAAGACACCCCTGGCCTCCACATGTGCGTGTGTGTGCACATGTACGCACATACACACACGTGTATTTGCACAGCCCCACACACATATAGACCCACACAGGTGTGAACTGAATACTTTTTTGTGTCACTCACTCCTGGCCCTGCCCATGCCAAGACACTCTCCCTAAATGTAACCGCGGCTGAAATGGCCTCTTCGCTCTAGTCTGAAGAGAACATCTCTTATATTCCAAGTTTTCATACATAAAGGGTCCACTTTGGGATCTTGGGTTTGCTGGGCCAGACTGTTTTTTCGTGCCAGCGATGAGCTGTTGAAAGTATCTGAGTTTTACCATAGGATTCGGCCCCTGAGCACTCAAGTCTTTGCCACATTGTTTGCTTCAGAAACTCAGCGACTATTCAATAGCTATTTTTCTCATGAGCCTTATATTGTACACTCCTCCTCATTGACTGGGATTTTTGTTGGATCTGAATTGTTCTCACAGATAATTAGATTATTTTGTCTATGGAGTGGATTTCCCCTTTGGTGTCTCTCTTCTGTGACTATGTTCAGACTTTGTGACTCTTTTCATGGGTCCTCTGCATCCTCCTGAGAGTTATCTTAATCTCGAGACCCCTGGTGTCAGTCACCTGAGAGGAAGAGAAAGCTGGAGACCCAGTGGTCAGGAGCTTAGGAGGGGTTGTTGGTACTCAGTAGAGCTCTCACAACTTGCACTAGCTCCAGGGGTCACCCAGGGGCCGCTTGGGCTCAGCAAACAGAAAAGTGTTCTATCTGTTGGCGCTGTGCGGCCATGGAACAACTTCTGGAGGAGGCAGTGAGCTCTCCAACCCTGGCTCTTTCCCAGTGTTCCAGGGGAAAATGGAGTCTGGGCTGCCTACAGGCTTCCCACTTGGTGACAGGAGCAGGGGAAGGTGCTAGGTCAGACACACCACACACACACACACACACACACACACACACACACACACACACACACACACACACACTGGTGTTTTTACTTTGCTCAAAGAAAAAAAGGCTAAACCTTCCAGCCCCCGCTCTGTTCCTCTCAGCTCATTTCTCCTTTTACATTGACCTCCTTCAGGTGGAATGGTGTTTCTCTATTTCACATTCTAAGACACAAACGTCTCAGCAAGCCAGGTGACTACCAAGAACACCTAGCAGGGACCTGGATTCTTTCAAACAGACTCTTCCCTGGCCACCATTCTGATTGTCTCCTGGGAGTCCTTGTTCAGAATCAGGCTGACAAATAGAAACCTGTGTCACCCTCCCCACCTCTCAGTCCTGGGACAGTTCTGGGCAAGCGAGTAGCCCAGTGGGCAGTGAGCAAGCACCTCCAGCTTGCATCCCATCCCTGGTTCTGCATGTGCATGCAGTCCTCTTTCTCCCCCGGGCAGCACTCAGCTTGGCTTGCAGTGTCCTCAGGGGGCCAATGGGCTTCTTGATTCCAGCCTGCACATCTGGAAGTTGACGCTATTAAAACAAACCCCATTATATAACAAACGGACATCTGGAACCCTTTAGCACCGAGTTTTTAGAAAAAGACATTGTTTTGGATAGGCTTACTCCTAAGAATGTGGCACAGCGCCCTCCCTCTGGCTGTCCGGGAACCCGGGGACCAAGTGGCCTCCCCTGAGTCCATTTCTCAAGGTAAGGGGCCAGAGGTGAGCTGGGGCACAGATGAGGAAAGAGACCCCACACAAGACAGTCAGCTTCATGTGTTCCTGCTATCTGCATCTTTGCAAGCTTCCTTTCCAGACCCATTTGAATCTGTGCCCCCAAAACATACCTATTATGTGCCTCTGTCTCCATGTCAATCACATGCCCGCCTCCAATGCTGCTGATGAATCTACATACTCCAGTATGTCTTTTCCCCCCTAAGCCTGCAGGGATCAATAGACAGCTCCAGGAGTAACAGTGCTTGCCACACAAGCCTGTGTTCGATCGCCAGAGCCCACATTGAAAAGGCCAGATTTAGTAGTATGAGGTCCGTAAACCTAGGACTGTAGGTAAGGTAGGATGGGGTGGTGGAGACAGGAGAATCACTACAAGCTGGCAGGCTGGCTCACCTGGGGTATGCAACATGGCAGAAACGAGAGTCCCTGCCTCCAGTCAGGATGGAAGGAGAGAAATAACTCCAGGAAGTTGTCCTCTGACCTCCACATATGCACCTGACATACGTGCGCACACGTACACACCAGCCCTCAATCTGGGCATACTGGTGTGCACCTACCTGTGTTCCCAGCTACTCGAGTCTGCAGAGGGAGGGCAAACCTGGGTAACACTGTGGAAACCAACAAAAGGAGGGAAGATGAGAAAGATGAAAAACAGAGCCTAAACTACCTGAATTACTATCTATTGTTACTTTGTTACTGCTTCGTGTGTACAACCAGCCTTGTGCATGCAGTACCCACAGAAGCCAGAAGAGGGTGTGTGATGCCCTGAATCTAAAGAACAGTGCTTTAGCCACTCTGATGTCAATCTCCAAGATTGCAAACCTGACCGCCCTTAGCCTTAGACCTCCTCCGTCCACTCTCAAACTGTTCTCCCTACCCATCTTCCCTGCACACATTGGTGGGAGCAATGATGCAAACATGACCCGGGCATAAGTGGTACTCTCTGAGCAGACCTTGGTCTATCATAAAGGAACATCTGGCTGGAGTTAGGGGTGTAGCTCCATCAGTAGGATGCTTGCGTAGCACGCACAAGGCCCTGACAGCACAATAAAACCACTGTGCCCTGTAATCCCCACCTCTGGGAAGTGGAAGCAGAAGGATGAGAAGTTCCCAGTCGTCCTCAGCTACTTGGCGTGGTCAAGGCCAGACTAGACCATACGAGACTGGCTCAAAATTAAAGAACTGTCTAAATACGGGCTGGAGAGATGGCTCTGTGGTTAGGAGCACTGGCTGCTCTTGCAGACAGCCTAGGTTTGAGGTCCAGCATCCACATGGTGACTTAACGATCTATAACTCCCACATTCCAGGGAGTTTGCAAGTCCAATGGGCCTCTCTTTGCAGTGATGACCGACTAGGCCATCTTTTGATACATATGCAGCTAAAGACAAGAGCTCCGGGTACTGGTTAGTTCATATTGTTGTTCCACCTATAGGGTTGCAGTTCCCTTTAGCTCCTTGGGTAATTTCTCTAGCTCCTCCATTAGGGGCCCTGTGACCCATCCAATAGCTGACTGTGATCATCCACTTCTGTGTTTGCTAGGCCCCGGCATAGTCTCACAAGAGACAGCTACATCTGGGTCCTTTCAGCGAAATCTTGCTAGTGTATGCAATGGTGTCAGCATTTGGAAGCTGATTATGGGATGGATCCCTGCATATGGCAATCACTAGATGGTCCATCCTTTCGTCACAGCTCCAAATTTTGTCTCTGTAACTCCTTCTATGGGTGTTTTGTTCCCATTTCTAAGAAAGGGTAAAGTGTCCACACTTCAGTCTTCATTCTTCTTGAATTTCATGCGTTTGGCAAGTTGTATCTTATATCTTGGGTATCCTAAGTTTCTGGGCTAATATCCACTTATCAGTGAGTACATATTGTACGAGTTCCTTTGTGATTGGGTTACTTCACTCAGGATGATACCCTCCAGGTCCATCCATTTGCCTAGGAATTTCATAAATTCATTTTTTAATAGCTGAGTAGTATTCCATTGTGTAAATGTACCACATTTTCTGTATCCATTCCTCTGTTGAGGGGCATCTGGGTTCTTTCCAGCTTCTGGCTATTATAAACAAGGCTGCTATGAACATAGTGGAGCATGTGTTCTTCTTACCGGTTGGGACATCTTCTGGATATATGCCCAGGAGAGGTATTGCGGGATCCTCCGGAAGTACTATGTCCAATTTTCTGAGGAACCGCCAGACTGATTTCCAGAGTGGTTGTACAAGCTTGCAATCCCACCAACAATGGAGGAGTGTTCCCCTTTCTCCGCATCCTCGCCAGCATCTGCTGTCACCTGAGTTTTTGATCTTAGCCATTCTGACTGGAGTGAAGTGGAATCTCAGTGTTGTTTTGATTTGCATTCCCCTGATGATTAAGGATGTTGAACATTTTTTCAGGTACGGTGCCTTTTTCTGACCTTTGAGGACACCAAGCACATAAGCTATCTACATATGTAGACAACTACTTGTAGAAAAGAACACTCATGCACAGAAATTAATCCAAAAAGGCTTTTTTTTTTCCCTGTCTGGCTAACATTTCCAAGTGGAAGTTCTAATTTAAAATTTTTCCCCAACAGATTACATTTAAAATGTTCAAAAATACAAAAAAATCCTAATAACTTGTACATGGAACAAGTGTGTGTATATGGCACGCGTGCAATAGTTGGTGAGTTCTTGTGCATTTCTGTCAATTCCAAAGCAAGTTGTAGGCATCAGTATCCGTCATTGACACTATGCCTGTATATGGCTGTTTCTGAGTTTTACTATGTGCCTGCACGTGTGTGTTAGAGTGTATATGTGAGCGCCAGTGTGCATGTGCTAGGGCAGGCGTGTGGAGGTTAGAGGACATCCTCGCATGTCCATCCTTGCCTCCCACCTTGTTTGTGACAGCGTCTCTTGTTCACTTCTGCATGCACCTCATCTCCCCACAGGCACACAACAGAATCACAAACACATGTGCTACTGTGCCTGCCTCCAAACCCAAACCATCAGCTTTACAGAGCAGGCGCCGTCTCAGCCTGTTTTGGGGCTTCCATGAGGTGAGACCGATGGACAGTGAGATGCACAAGCCTTATGTACCCTGTCTCACTGAGCTTGGCGTGTGTAGACACCTGTGCAATGCAACATGATCTTCATCAGCAAGACTGCCAGCCCCGCTGAGCCTCAGCCTCCCTCCTGCTCTCTGGACCCTTGCCCCTCCCAGAGACAAACACGGCTATGTGTATTTTCACCATCAATGAGGATTCACCAAATTCAGATGTTTGAAGTTGTCAGTGCCTCCCCAGGACCTCAAAATGTGATTTACTTGAAGACAGGTTCTTTCAAGAGGCTATTCAATAAAAATAGAGTTTAAGGTAAGCCCTAATGTCCTGCGGCTGTGTCCTTATTAAAAGAGAAATTAAGAAACAGCTATGCACAGAGAAGACAATGTGAAGACATGGGTTTTCTTCCTCAGAGAAAAAAGCCCTCCAGCAGGCTTCAGCCTCCAGGATTGGGGGTGAGTGAGCGCATGTCTGTTGTTTAAGCCACCCAAACTGTGGTGCTTTGTTTGAGCATTCCTAACAATCTAAGGTAGATTGGGCTTGTCTTTTCAGGAGTTCATGTAAATAAAATCAGGAGCTGAAAAGAGACAGTCAGAAAAGCAACTCTGAGGTCCAAAGCTCAGTCCCCAGAACACATGTGAACTCCAGCATTTGTGGTACGTGCTTGTATTCCTCGTGCTGAGGAGGCTCAGACAGACTAGTCAGACTAGTGGTGAGACTCAGGTCCCAACAAGAGAGCCTATCTCAAAAGACAAGGCTAGACTGGAGAGATGTCTCAGTGGTAAGAAAGCTTACCATACAAGCATGAGAGCTTGAGGTTCCCCCAAACCCACATAAAAACTAGGCATAGGCCAATGAATGACTCAGTGGGCAGAGGGGCATTTGCCAAGTCTGTTGACTTGAGTTCTATTGCTCAGACACACATAGTGAGAGAACTGATGCCCACAAACTATGCTCTGATGGCCACACACACACACACACACACACACACACGCATGCACATAAGCGCACTCGCGAGTGCGCCATGTGTGCCTGTAACCTCAGCATGGGAAGGAAAGCCATGATGGAAGTCCTAGGCTTTGCTGGACAGCCAACCTGGCTGAAAATAGTCAGGTTCAGTGACAAAGTCTGTCTCAAGGGAATAATATAGAGAGTTATTGATAAAGGAGATACCCAGTGTTCTCATCTAGCTTGGGCGTACTTATAGCACCTGCACAAACACTGTGTATGTGCATGCATGGGTGCATTCGTGCGTGCATGGGTGTGTGTGTGTGTGTGTGCATGTGTGTGTGGATGTGTGTGTGCATTCATGTGTGTATATGTGTGTGTGTGCATTCGTGTGTATGTGTGTGTGTGTGTGGCCATCAGAGCATAGTTTGTGGGCATTCGTGTGTGTATATGTGTGTGTGTGCATTTGTGTATATATGTGTGTGTGTGTGTGTGTGCATTCGTGTGTTATGTGTGTGGCTTACTTTGTCCAAACTGAAGCGCCTGGGATTTATCCACGATGTCTTGTCCCTTTTTGTTTATGGTTAATATTCCACCTTATGGCACTAGGGCAATTTGTTTTTTAACTATTGGTTGCTAAACGATTACTTTGTGTATTTTATGGTTTGTTCTGCTCAACAGCTGTCGGGTCTGGGACCTTGCCATAGACAGGACATCAGAAGCAGAGTTCTGGGCTACTATCAGGAGAAAGTGTGTTTTCTGCACCTTCGTCACGAATAATAGCCAAGAGCAAGGAGCTGGGTGGCAATGACCGTCAAATCACCAGGCGCCAAGATCAGTTAACCTGCTGATCATAGGAGAAGGGGTACGGTTAGAGCTGTGTGAAACCCACCCTCAATTGTGATATCAAAATGCTTCTGGAATGCCCATATTTTATGTGTACGTGACGGTCAGCGTGATGTAATCTAAAATTACCCAGGAAGGGAGTCGCAAGGAGAGATTGTCAGGATTAGGTTAGCTTGTGGGCAAGTCAGGGAGTCAGCGGGGGTGGTGGTGGGGGGGGGGAAGAGATTATTTTGATTACATTACTTGAGGCTAGAATACTTTCCCACTGGGGATGATACCATCCCCAAAACAAAGGGTCCTTGATGGTACAGGGATAAAGAGAGCCAGCTGCGTGCAAGCTTGGACGCAGAATTCCTTCCTCTGAGCTTCTTATCTATGGATGCAATGTGACCAGGTGCCTCAAGCTCCTGCTTCTATGGCTTCCTAAATGATGGACCGCCACCGTAAGCTGTGAGCTAAACTAACCACTCCCACCCCCTTCTCTAAATTGCTTTTGCCAAGGTATTTTATTACAACCACAAGAAACAAAACCAAGACAACATGTGGCCGGTTTTGTATCTTATTCTGTTCCACCTGAATGGGGCCTGGCAAAAATTTGCTTCACACTTTGCCATGATACTGTCTAACAATGTGAATATTTGAATTAGAAATTACAGGAGGTGGGGGCTGGAGAGATGGTGCAGCAGTTAAGTACACTGGCTGCTCTTCCAGAGGTCCTGAGTTCAATTCCCAGCAACCATGTGGTTGCTTGCAACTATCTATAATGTGATCTGATGCCCTCTTCTGACATGCAGATGTACATGCAGATAGAGCACTCATTTATAAATTAACTAATTAATTAATTAAAGAAATTACAGGAGGCGGTGGTGCATGCCTTTAAACCCAGCAGGCAGAGGCAGAAGTATCTCAGTGAGTTTGAGCCCAGCCAGGTCTGCAATGCTAGATCCAGGCCACCCTAGGTGACATCCTGACTCAAAAGAGAAAGGAAGAAGGAGAGGGAGGGGAGGGGTTGGGGAAGGACACAGAGAGCAGGAGCCCATCCTTTATCACAAATACTAATTTAATACATTTTTAAATCAGAGAAGTATATACTCCAAAGTGCCTTCATTTGTTTTATTCCAAAATTCTTTTTATCTGCTTTCAGGCTTTGAAGTTCTTAGGAATTGCTTTTTTGGCACAGTTTATCTGCTTTGTCCCGAGTGGCCTTGGAGACCTCATCATTTCGCTCCGGTGATGATCATTTTTGGCTCTTCGAGACAAGGAGAATGTCTTTGGTTTCACTTTGAAGCTTGCTAGAGAAAAAAATATCCCGGGACCCTTATCATGAGGTAAGGAAATTTGAAACAAGAGATAATTCAGATTTGGAAACCGTGACTGTAGTTGGCTCCCCCTGTCGCCGGCAGGATGTGAAGAGTCCTTTGTGGCAGCGGCTCCCTGTAACTTAGTAACATCTGATGAAGTGGTCCATTTGCAGAGGATGCTGATGGAGGAGAGGCCTCATGTGTTGTGCAGGAAAGAGTTCCTGCTGCCTCCTCAAACTTCAGCTTCACCTGCCTCCAGGGGCTTGGGAAATGCTTTCTTCTTAGTAAGGCCAGGAACAGAGCTGAAAGCAGGGTTTTTTTCCCCCTTCCCTCCCCATAGTCATCTTTGTCACAACCACAAGGTATATAGGAGCTCGCCAAGCCGCCTGCCTGCCACTTAGTGACCCCCATAGAGGGGTTTATTCAAATCAACTACATTTTACCCGTTTGGCTTTTCTGGCTGGTTTTCTTTTTCTTCCTTTGGTGCTGAGATTTGAACCCAAGCCCAACCTCATGCATGCTGGGCAAATACTCCACCATGGAGTCATACCCCTAGCTTGGTGTATTTTTATAACCCTGGGCTAGAGGGTGGATCGTACCAACACTTGTGAACTCAAAAAGCTCTCTCTAGTTAAACATCTCAACAATGGCAACTTGGAAGTATCATTGTCTTTCTTTCCCAGCTCCAAACCTGCTCCTGTGGCCGAGTTCCAGGGTCAGCCAGCTGCCAGGCCTAGGAGGTGGGGCAGCGTTGTGCTGAGCAGGCTGGCTCGGGATTTACCCTCCCTCTGCGCCAGACAGTAGGGACATTGAGCTCAGAGGACTTTGGGTGCGAATCAGATCTCCACAGTTGCAAAACTTGGCACAGGACCCACCAGAGGAGCGGCAGAGCCAGGAGCCTTGGGTGGTCCTGGTAGCCCTACTGCATCCCTCCCGAAAGCAGAGCACTTGTCCTGAAGCATAGGGAGGCCCGATTAGTGTGTTAGCAGAACATGGGCCTTGGGGATGAAGAGAATTCCAGGAGACAGAGGGAAGATGGGTGGCCAGTGGAGGGGATCCAACAGATAGAGAGGGAAGAGCCCGAGGGTGGCATACTGTGGAGCCACAGGAAGACACCGGCCATGTCTGAAAAGAAGAGACACAAGGCAAGATGCCAAGCATCTGTCATCCCAGCCCCTGGGAGGCTGAGGCAGGGGGATCCCAAGTTTGATACTAATGGTTAGACAATGTGGCTTTGTCAGAAAGAAAAGAAAAAAGAAAAAAAAAAGGCAGGAAAGGGAGAAAAAAAATTCCTGAACATGGTTTTAGGAGACATGGGTTGAAATTGAAAATGAACCGGAAAGAGGGTGGGGATGTGGGAACCCAGATGGGGTAGAGATGCAAAACCAAAGCAAAAGTGGAGAGAAGAGCCTGCGGGGTGTCGTGTGCGCAGAACAAAAATAAGTATAATATCCTAGAAGGGAAAAAGCAAGCGGGGTAAATGCCATCACTTTTTAAATGGAAAGGGAAAGTTTCCGTGGTTTGAAGAACGCCCTGGGTTTTGCAGACTGGAAGGCTCACTGGGTTCCAGGCAGAAATGATGGAAAAAAGTCTCACGGCTAGGCCAGGCCAGGGAAGAGCCCAAAATTCCATGATTAAAGGGAAAGCTCGCACAAGCTTTCCAGTGGAGAGAACAAGTCGCAAAGAACGGGGGAATCAGACCAAAAACCCAACACCCGTTTGCAGTGCTAGACTTCAGTGTTCAGTCTACAGAGTGCCAGCCTTGCAAGGCCAAGAGCTTGAGCTGGAACCCCAGCACCCAAGAGAAGAAAGCCGAGCCTGGTGACACCCACTTGTAGTCCCAGTGCTGGGGAGGTGAAGGCAGGTAGACAGTCGGCATAGCCAAGATGGTGACCTCCAGGCCAGTGAGAGACAAGATGGGCAGTATCTGAGGACTGCCAGCTGAGGCTGATCTCCAGCCTCTCCATACACAGCATACATGTACACCTGCATGCATACAGGAAGGAAGAAAGGGAGGGAGGAGGGAGGGAGGGAGGGAGGGAGGGAGGGAAGTAGCTTATATGAATTGCTTCCACATCCTACTGGAAACCCATCCCATAGTGGCCAGGCTAGCATCCACTCATCTAAGCAGGAAAAGAATATAGCCCTGCAAGATGAAGCTAGGGTAGGCCGAACCACCCACTCGTGTCTAACCAGCAACACAGGATAATGAACGCCAAGCTGGTGCTGTAGTTTGGTTGTCCCCTGAGAAATTTGCATTGAGCAGAACCTGGTGGCACAGGCCTTGCTTTGGAGACTCAGGCTGGAGGAGAGCAAGTTTAAGGCCTGTCTGGGGTTCAAGACCAGCCTGGAACAGCTCAGCGAGATATTGTCTCAAAAACAAAAATAAATGGGGGCTGGGGGCAGAGTTGAGCAGTAGTGCGCTTACCTGGTGTGTCTGAGACCCTTGGTTCTGTCTGAGGTATGGAGATGGAGGTAACCCTGTGCTGAAGTGTAATTGTTACTCTGGTGGTACTGAAAGGCAGGATATGTAAGGGGTGATGAAGTCATGGAGGAAGAGCAGTGCCCGTAATGAACAGATACGGCCATTATCACAGGACTACAAGCTCTCCCTCCCTTCTTTGGTGTCTGCCTTCCTCTTCCCCCCCCACTTCCCTCCCCCTCTCCCCCCCCCACTTCCCTCCCCCTCTCCCCCCCCACTTCCCTCCCCCTCTCCCCCCACTTCCCTCCCCCTCTCCCTCCCCCTCTCCCCCCCACTTCCCTCCCCCTCTCCTCCCCCCACTTCCCTCCCTTACCATGTAGTGCCTTCATCACGTTATGACAGGGCGGGAAGGCCTTCACCTAGACAACAGCCCTTGGACCTTCAGTCCTTCAGTCAAACCTCTGGTCTCTATAATTGACCCAGTTTGTAGTGTTCTGTGACAGCGGCAGGAAACAGACTGAGGCAGATGTATTTTTCATAGGAACCTCTCTTAGCTGCTTTTTTCACAGCTGTCACTAAATCCCCGAGAAGGAGCACCTTAAGGGAGGAAGGGTTTACTTCAGTGCATGGTGTGGTGGGTAAGACAATGGTGGCAGGAGTAGGAGACTGCTTGCTCTGGGCAGAGCAGAGAGCAGAGACATTGACACCAGAGCTCACCTTGCTCCCCCTTTACTAACATCAGGCACCCAGTCCATGCGGTGGTGTCCCCCACTTCAGAGTGGATCTTCCTCATTTAACGCTCTGTGGAAATACAAGTGTTTGCATGTGTCTGCAGGTGCATATGTGTGCCCAGAGTCCAGATTCAGCATTAGGTAACTTCCCTCATCAGTCCATACATTATTTTGTTTTTGAGGCAGGGCCAGCAAACCCTAGGAATCGTCTTGTCTCTGCCTCCCAGACACTGGAATTATAGGTGCACACCAGCTTGCCTGACTTTTTACATAGGTGTTGAAGACCCAAACTCAAGTCCTCACTCATGCTTGCAAGGCAAACACTTTACCAACTAAGCCATCTCCCCCCGCCCCCCAGCCTGTTCTAAGCTAAGCTGTCCTTCATTACATTAGGAAGTAAAAAAACGGAACCGAGGGAGGCAAGCCAGGCAGTTGGAAGCTAATAGCACATGGAAATGCTAGCGTCAACCAGGTGGTTCCCTCCCAATGTTCCTATTTTCCTTCGTTTTCTTTTTCTTTCTCAGTGAGATGTGACTTTTGAATGTATTTTCCCATTGTCACATCTTCTATCCGTTTCTGTTACTATAACAGAACACATGAGACTGGGAAGGTTGTAAAGGAGAAAGGTTTATTTTGGCTTACAGTGTGGAAGCCTAGGAGCATGGTCCTAGGAGGTGCTCAGCTTCTGGGGAGGATATCACCCAGTTCTCCAGGAAGCCGAAAGGCCAGTGAGTGTGACGGAAAACAAGGAGGGACAAAAGAGCGCTTTATAACCTCCAACTCTCTAAGGCCTCAGCTACTCAGAACTGAATTCAGTCTCCGAGTCACCTCTTCAAAGGCCCCACTCCCAACCCCGGGACCTTGGCAAGCACATTTCAACATGGGTTTTGGCAAGAGAGCCCTATCCAAAACCACAGCAGCCGTAAGACAAATAGCAGCGTCGTGCTCGCCAATCTACACGTGTTTCAGGTGATGCTCGGAGGTCCAGCTGCGCCCCTCCTGATCCTGTTCCGTAAGATCACTGATCTTTTCTTCCACCGGGCTCTCCCCTCCTCCACCCATCTGCCTCTGCGGGGGCCCCTCCATATGTCTCCTAAGTAAGTGATTTAGTCTCCACCCTCAAGCTGCAAAGGGCTGTGAGCAGATGCTGTGGTCCAGCCCTTCCTCAGACTTTCACTTCTGGTCCCCACCTAAAATATCCCTCCATCCCCTCCCCGAATCTCGGGGCGGTGGGGGGGGGGAGCTTCGACACCTCTTGTTTAGCATGAGCACAGAGGCCACTTCCTACCATCACCCACTCCTGCCCGGAAACCCCCCGCCACACCTTCAGGCCTGCGCCTCTTGGGCTCTGCTGATCCTCATCTCTCTCTCTCTCTCTCTCTCTCTCTCTCTCTCTCTCTCTCTCTCCCTGGACACACGCACCCGCGCACCCCTCCCACCACCCCCCACCACCCCCCGTCTCAGCTCCTCACATCCACTCCAGATCCAACACTTCACATTCACCTTCCTCTGAACTCCTAATTCTCCTCTCCTTCACTCTTGGCTCCTCCCTTTCCCATGATTCAACCCAGCTCAACCCAAGCAGGGACGCCCCTGCCTTGGCTTGGCTTCTGTGTAGCTCAGAAACTCCATCCTACCTTGGCTTGGCTGGTGCGTCTCTCCTCCTGTCTCCGACCACATCTTTCTGATTTTCTTCCACAATGCCTCTTCCTTGGATTTTACCTTCAGTGGCCCCTGATAGCTTCTCACCACACAACTAAATGCCTCTGGAGACCACCAGTCCCCTGCTCAGGGCTTTTGCAGAAAAATGAATTTCTCTCCGGTTTCAGGTAAAAGAGACAGGGAAGATTTTGGAAACCCAGGTTTGTTTATGGACATTTTTGTTTGTTTTTCCTCTTCCACTGCATAAGAAGCTCCGATTCCATTCTTTTATCTTTCCTGTATTTAAAGAGCATTTATTTTTCTTTTATGTGCATTGGTGTTCTACCTGCATGTATGTCTATGTGAGGGTGTCAGGTCCCCTGAAATTGGAGTCACAGACAGTTGTGAGCTGTCACGTGGGTGCCAGTACTCTTACCCTCTGAGCCATCTCTCTAGCCCCAGACTCCCTTCTTAAGACAACCTCCTCCCCTGTGACAGGATGGGGCACTTTTTCCTCTTCTCAGGAATGCAGCCAGAACGGCACCTGAGTACCTAAATTGGAGAAATTAGTTTCTCGCTGGCTGACAATTTGGGTTGCAGACATAATGAGCAATCAAGCCTCTTCCTGATTGTGGGAAAGGAGAGTGGGGTTTAAGGAGGGTCAAGGCCCTTGGGGAGGACACCCAGGGAGCACTAGGAGGGAGCCTGGGAGGAAGTTGTGGGAACAGGAAGTGTCAGGCCAGAGGAACAGAGAGGGATAGACTTGGGGGCTGCCTGGTCTGCCCTCTGACCAGGGCCTTTGACAAGAATCTGGAAGAAGGACAGGAAGCCAGCAGGACCAGCAGCCAACCATCTACTTGTGGCTCCAGGAGGAGCCTTGGATGCCATCAGGGTGGCTGCTTCCAAAACCTCACCCTGAAACACATCCCAACACCCCACGCTGAGAGTGTAGAGGACAAGTGAACCCAAGGCTAGACACAGCCTGGTGCCCTGGGCAGGCTGCTCTAGGACATCTTCCTGGGGCCTGGCTGTTCTCTCCTCCAGCAGCTTTTCCTCAGCCCTTCCTCATAGCTGCAGATGGGCCCGCCTGTCTTCCCTCCAAACACCTCTCTCTCCTGTCTCAGCAAAGGAACGAGAATCCAGAGGTCACTCTGGAGCCCCTCACAAGTCGCCTAGGGCTCTCGGTGCCAATCCGAATCACTCCAGATGTTTGCCAGCTCCTGCTCCTCTCTGGCTTGGCCATGGCCACAGCACATCCTTCTGGGCCACTTTCCTGTTCCTCTCCCTCACTTGTCCAGGGACGCCATGATGAATAGTTGGGCAGCGAAGAGGCCCTTGGAGAGGTCAGGGACTGAAAAAGCTAAGGTAGAGGTGGCAAGGAGAGGAAAAAAGGGGGGGGGGAAGACACGTGGAGATAGGAAGCAGCCATAGGGGAAGGGTTGGGAGGCAGCCATAGAGGCAGGGGTGAGAGGCAGTCATAGAGGCAGGGGTGGGAGGCAGCCATAGAGGCAGTGGTGAGAGGCAGTCATAGAGGCAGGGGTGGGAGGCAGCCATAGAGGCAGTGGTGAGAGGCAGCCATAGAGGCAGTGGTGGGAGGCAGACATAGAGGCAGGGGTAGTAGGTAGCCATAGGGGCAGGGGTGGTAGGTAGCCAGGAATCAAGATGTCCTAATCTCACACAAACCTGAACAGAGAAGGGACTGATGGTATAAAATCCCATCCATGGGAGATTCCTAACCTCTCTTTCCCAAAGGAACTGAGGCTACCAGCCAAGGCCAGAGTAGCCAGGAATGCAGGAGGCCTCACTGCTGAGATTCAACCTCAGGAAGGCCCAAAAGGTCACTTAGTAGTGGCAAAGTGGATAGATGAACCCAGGCTGCTGAACAGGGAAGGGGAGGTCTACAAGTCCAAGCCCTGACAGGGAGCCCTTATAAATAACTGTCCAATGTATCTTCAGTCCTAAGCATAAGACAGAGGAGGCTAGGGCCCCCCAGGGAATGGGTGCTCCCTGACGCTGACCTCAGCCCTGACGTACCTCCAGTCAGCTCCTGAAGCTTGACAGCTCCAGACTGGCCTTCCTGTCTGTCAGCAGCAGCTCTTGCTGGATCCACAGCTGGCTCACACGCATGCACGCGCACTCGCACGCGCATACACACACACACACACACACACACACACACACACACACACACACACACACACCGGTCATAGCTACAGAATGACCCATCCAAACCCAGGATTTTTCAGATTGTAAGCAGGAGATGGTCTGAAACTGCTGGTCTGTATTGGAGCACAACCGAGGTACACCCAGAAGCTGTGCTGTGGGTAAGGGGTCTCCAGTGGATTCATGGGGCTGGACACTAAGAGTGTCTATGCACCACCTCTGGTCTTCAGGCTGCACATAGCCTACACCCAGTCAGAACCCCCCCAGGCATCCCTCCTGGGACCTCTCTTAATCCCCCCCCACACCTCTGTTTCTCCCACCCTCCGAGTGCCTTGAGGAGAGCCTGGGGCACAGCCTGTCTGTGCTTTCCATACCAAAGAGATGGCCAGCAGACAGAAGTCCCAGAGAACTAAGCCCTACAAGCCCTCCCCTCCCCTCCCCCAACCCCCTCCCCCGGCAGTCCTTTCTCCTGTCTGCTTTGTCCTCCCTGTATCCTCCCATCCATCCTCGCCTCTTTGCCTGATAATCCCGTGTGCATCTTTTACTCCAGTGCTTATGAATAGAAGAGTTAGAAGAGAATGAGCAGAAACTATTCCCAGGGCCTTGCACCCCCAACTTGATGCCTGGGCAGCTCTGCTCCCCCCCCCCCACACACACACACTCCCCAGCCTGTCCCTATCCTAAGCCCTAGACAGATGCCAAGCACCCAGACAGGGAGCAGCTCTGACTGCTTGAAGGACACAGAAAGTGCAGGCTCCTGTCCTGCTCCCTGCGCTTGATATGCACCCCCTCCAGGTCACTTTTGTGCCAGTCCCAGTGTTTTGTGTCCTTCTGCTTAGCACCTTCCAGATGTCTTTGTATATACCTACAGCCTCCGCCCACTCAGCCTCCAGGACCTGCTGGCTCTTTAACCTGACAGACTGTGAGGTCTAGCCTTGACACCCACTCTGATGGGTTCTGATGGCCCGCCTCACTGATCCCTTGCCCGGTGTACCCATGCCATCACCAGCAGCCTGGGATATTTGTGGAAACAGCTCTCTTATGTGCTGTCCTCAGCTGTAAGTCCTGACCTTCATTAGGATGTTCAAGATGCCTCTTGTTTGCCCCTACTAAGCTCTCTTGAGACCTCAGTTACCCAGAGCCTTGAAGTGTTCATCAAACACACCAAGCTCTCTCCTAAATCTTGGTCACGTACATGCTGTGAACACTGCCTGGGACCCTCTCCTAACATGGTGACCTATGTATGACCTTTCTTATAACACACACACACACACACACACACACACACACACCAGTCCAGGCAATCAACCATTTTGTTTCCCGTGGTCCCAGACCACACAAAATGTCACAGTCAGGGACTCCTCTGTTTACATATTTGTCTCCCTGAATTGGGTCAGGTTTCTGGCTTCTGGAATCAGGTGATTTATTGGGATATGGGTAGGTGCTCTCAAATATCCATATTCATTCATATTTTCTCTCTCTCTCTCTCCCTCTCTCTCTCTCTCAGCAGAAGAATATAGGACTATAAAATGGATGCCAGGTAGAATTTAGACAGGGCGCAATCCAGGGGATTTAGCATAACCCATACGCCAACCTATCCCCTAAGGCAAGAAGGCTGTCTTTTGTGTCCTGTATCAGCTAGTCATGTGGAGGAAGGTTCTAGAATTCCCTGGAGCAGCAACTGTCATCAACCAGGATGACTCACACCAGGACTGGTGGCTGTGCTGGCCAGGTCCCAATGTGCATGCGCACAGGGTACCATCAGTGTCCCCAGTGAAGTGGGACAGATTTCTGACAGATTTCTGAAGGAGTGAGAAATGAGGATTCCTGACTCTCCCAACACCACAGATGCCTGCTGCCCTCAGAGAAGGTCCTGTCCACAGTCTGGGAGAGCACAGGGGAACTGTCACAGGGACAGACAGCTCATCTCCAGGGATGGAATCTCCACTGAGCACTGCCCCACTCAGTGAGCATCTGTGCGCCCAGCTGTGAGGCCACCGTTCCTACCTGTTCCTCTATAATGCTATAGAAGACCATTATAACCCATAGCGGCCACTTTGCATGTGGGAAAACAGGCTCACAGGAGTGATGGGACCTCAGACAGATGATATAAATTATGAGAGAAAGATCTGGGATTCAAACCCAGGTGTGACTCCCGGCCTGCTTTCATCCGCTCCTGTCTGAGTAACCTTGAATCCAGCTCTTCCTGTCTACCAGAAGTAGTTGGGTCATGCTTCTACTGTACAAAAGTGCTCGGTTAAATTCAGAGTCCCCAAGGGTCACATCTGGTATTTGCAAGTTGGGAGGCCCACACAAGTATTTTGCATACAATTTGCATAATAGATGCATCTGGCTTGCACGTGTCCATGTTGAGACCCTACAATGCCAAAGCTGTTTGTAAGCCACTCTCACTCCACGCTTTTTAGAGTCCAGGTTTCGCGATGCCTGGACTCTCTCGCTGGTCCTCACACCCAGGCTGCATACACTCTGGGTCCTGAACAAGTGATGTTTGTCTAATTGGAAAGCACCCACCACTGTGAGCTGTAGCCCCGGAGACTTGTGTCACTCTGACAGTCACCTTTTTTAGTGGTGCATGTGTAGTCCAAATGGGTTGTGATGGGCTTTGAAAAGGCAGAGCTGGACAAGGAACCTTGTTACAGGAGGTTTTTAACAGAGAGGTTCAGGTGTGCGTGGGTGGTAAGCATGGACGATGGTCTGAGTGGAGTCTATAACCCACACCTTGGTGTAGGTGCCTCCACACTTGGCTTAGAGGAGCATGGGCTGTGCTTCTCTCAGCAGCAGGGGTTCATCTGCAGCAGGGAGGGCTCCTGCCAGAAAGCTGGCAGAGTCCGAGCATTCTATTTCTGTCTCTTTTGGAAGAGCTACATTCTATAAACTGTGGCTTTCAGCGATCGTAGGTGATGATCTCTGAATAAACAAGGAGCCACATACCCTGGGTGAGACCGAAGAGGCTGAAAAGAAGGCTCACTTCTCAGGAGGGTTTGGGGGGGCACAGAAGGAGTGGATCCAAAGCATACAGCACACCAAGCATCAGGGCTCCAGGCTCACACATCACTAGCTGGGTAAGCCCAGCTCTTTGCATCCTCCCAGGATTCAATGCTCGGTTCATCCTGCTAGCATCCTTGGCTATACCGGTTACCAGGGCTATCGAGGAGGGCAATGTGTGTGACTCTGTGGGGGTGTGCAGGCTTCCACGAGACAGTGCAGCTGATTGTGTCTGGAGGTGGCTGTGCATGTCCTGTGAACGGAAACTGCGCATCTGTGTGTGGTGCCTCTGGAGTCTTCATCCAGGTGGAGACACTCCCGTCTGAGTCAGGGAGGACATGACTGTCTGCCTCCCTCTTCTGCCTCTGGCCTCCCTAGGTTTCCTGTCTGGCAAATGCAAGGTGGCTTTATCATTCACAGGGAGACCCCAGTCTCTGGCTGTATCCAGCCAAGCCCCTGAGCATCTCCCTGTGCTGGTGTCCTCCTCTTCCACTGGGATGGGGCCCAGGCCCTGACTCCCCGAACTGTTCCAATTAAAGAAGGAGCCTGTTTTTGATGTCAGCCACCTGGGAAGGGGAAGTAAGTCCCATCTGTCCTTCTAGCCCCCTGCTACATGGACATTTTCAAGTTCAAACAGGGTCCAGCCTCCTTCCTGTGAGTTGTGGGCCCCACATCTGGGGCTGGGGAAGGGAGTGAGAGGAAGGGGTGGGACCCTTTGGAAAAGGATCACAGCTTCTGGGGTGGGGGGAGTTTTCTCCCAGAGCCAGCTGAACGGTGCTGCCAAGCAGTCAGCCTGGCGGGGAGCTGGGCTCTATGCATTTGCCCTTCAGATGTCTCCCTTCATGAAAAAGCAGGAAGTCCATGGCTTCAAGAGCACGGGCACCCTGTCCTTTCAGAATGGCTCCTAACATCTCTGGTAAATGTGGGGCTTGGGTGCATCTGGAGTTGCCTGAGCCACTCAAGCTAGATCAAATGGTAGGTTATTAGAAGCAGAGCAAGGACGCCATGGCTCATCACTAAATGGCTGTTTTCTAAGCGCTGCAGTCTCCTCTCTAGGTTTCTACCCTCACTTCCTTCTAATTGGTACAGAGCTGCTGCGACCATAGTACGCCTTCTCTGGTGTGTCTTCTCGCCTCCAGGAGCCCCCGCAGGGGCTTGAACAGAGCCCCGTTCTGCTAAAATGTAGTTTCACCAGAACCCCAGATTGTGACCTTATTTGGAAATAGGGTCTTTGAAGATATATTTACTTAAGATGAGGCTGTTCAATGGCCACTGTCCTTATAAGAACACAGAAACACAGAAGAGGGTCGTGTGAAGACCAAGAGAAGGGCACGTGAATGCCAAAGCGGAGATGAGAGTGCTGTGGACACGAGCCAGAGATTGCTCAGAGCCACCAGAAGCCGGAGAGACAAGGAAGCATCGCTCCTTAGAGGAATGACCCACATAATACTTTGATTCTGGACAGTAAGCCGCCAGAAATACGGGACAATAAATTGCCGTCATTTCTAAACAGTTTGCATTAAATTTATTATCTTATTTTGTGTGCTTGGCATTTATAGTTTGTTTCTGCAAGTATGTCTGTGTACCACAGTGTGTGCCTAGTTCTGGAGGAGGCCAGAAGAGAGCATTGCATCCTCTGGAACTGGATATGTGTGAACAACCATGTGAGTTCTAGGAATCCAACATGGGTCCTCTAGAAGAGGCGTTCCAGACATGTAGCCATCTCTCCAGCCCCATAAATTGCTATCATTTTCCAGGCACTTGATTTGTTAGTTATGATGGCAGCCCTAGAAACTAAAACACTCACACCTTAGAGGGCATTCCAGCCACCTGTTTCCTACCAATACCGGGTTCAGGAGAAGAACCAGAAAGCACCATCAGAAGGATCCCCAGAGGGGTTGGAGAGATGGCTTAGTGGTTAAAAACGCTGACTGCTCTTCCAAATGGTCCTGAGTTCAAATCCTGGCAACCACATGGTGGCTCACCACCACCTGTAATGGGATCTGATGCCCTCTTCTGGTGTGTCCAAAGACAGTAACAATGGACCCATATACATTAAATAAATAAATATCACACAAAAGGTGCTTTCTTAAAAAAAAAAAAAAAAGACCACCAGAAAGGCTTAGGTCAGGTATCAGCCTTCAGAGAGCAGGTGGAGAGGGCAGGGCATAGATGTGGATTCAGAGCTGCTCTTTCCAGCATCCTTAATACCACCAGCTTCAAATGAGTTTATTCACACCTCAAAGTTACTTTAAGAAAAATTGTTTCCCGTGTCTGGTTATTTTACCTGCATGCATATGGTGTACCACATGCATGCCTGGTACCCAAGGAGGTCAGAAGAGGGTGCCAGGTCCTCTAGAACTGTCCTCTGGTAGTGCATCAAGTGCTCTTTAATGCTGAACCATCCTTCCAGCCCCTCAGAGTTCCTCTTGAAAGAAAGCAGAGTTGGGGAGACAGATCAGTCGGTGGAGTGCTTGCCTTGCAAGCATGAAGACCTGAATTTGATTTTAAAGAGAAATGGAAAGGAAGAAGGAAAGAAAGAAAGAAGAGAGAGAGAGGAGAGAGAGAGAGAGAGAGAGAGAGAGAGAGAGAGAGAGAGAGAGAGAGAGGAAGGAAGGAAGGAAGGAAGGAAGGAAGGAAGGAAGGAAGGAAGGAAGAAAATGCCAGGCATGACTGCAAGCACTTGTAACCCCAGTACTGGTGTGGTAGAATTGGGATCCACTGGGCTTATTGGGCCAGTTCGCTGGCCAGCCAGCCTAACCTACTTGACAGACTCATAACAGTGAGCAACCTAGTCTCAAAGAAACAAGGTGATAGTCCCTCAGAAGCATTACCTGAGGTTGGACTCTGGCTCCACGTGTATGCAAACACATAGGAATGTAAACCCCACCACACACACACACAGTGAGGGACAGGGACCTCCAAGTAGGCCCAGTATTTCCTTGGTGCAGATACTGGAGGGCCATCTATGGTCCTGTGGGGATGAGACAAAGCCAGAATGAAGTGGTCCTCTTGGATGACAGAATCAGAATTCAGAAAGCCTCTTGCAGGGTAGGCATTTAACAAGGTGATGTCCAATAAGCATGACTGTATAGATGAACTCTTAGGTTACATAGTCATGTTCAGGAATGAAAAAAAGCAGGAAGCCTGGCTTAAGGTAGTTTCTTACGAGGATGCCCTCGCAATATTCTTTGACTAGAAGCTAATAATGAGCCAGACACCAGACTGTGGCCCACCTAATTAAAAGCTTTTATGGGAAACACACGTGCGCGAGGGTGAGGTGGGGGTGTTATTCTTGGAGGGGTTAGAGAGGTAATGGGCACGTGGTACAGCTTACCTAACGGAAACAGACAACGCTGGCCTATCATTGAACTCAGACAGGCAGCCTGGCCACCTTCCCCGGTCTGCAAAAGTTGGTGTGAAGTGAAATCTGCAGTTATCAGATCTCCTGGGTCACCCATAGACAGGGGACACTCTGGCTGGGGAAAGGGTTCCTGGTGTGCCTCTATACAAGTTCATCTCGGGTCCAGGGTCGGGACTATGGTACCCATACTCACTAGACGTTCAAGACTGAAGTGTCCTGCTAGACAGCGAGTCTTAAGAGGTCCCAGCAGGGAGGCCAGGCCTGCCTGCAGGCTTTGCAGCTTTTTGTCCGGTACCCTAAAAGTACACAGGGGCTGCGCGTGTTTGGGGAGCCTCCTGGAATTTAGCGCCCTGCGTCCCGCCTGCTCGTTTCTTAACCTCGTGTTTGCACGCGGCCCTTCGGGCGTCAGCTTGGAGCTGGGGCCGGGGGCTGGCGACGGGGAGGGGGCTGGCGGAGCTCGCGGCGCGGCCCCAAGTTTATGCTAATCCGTGCAGAGCCCGCCTCCCGCCTCCCCTGCGCGGCCCCAGCCGCGAGTAGCCCCGGCCACTCGGCGGGACGCAGCGGCCGCACAGCTCCAGGCGGCCGAACCAGCGCGCTCCGGGGGTCGGTCGCGAGTGGCCGCGGGAGCCCGGAGGGCGAGCGGAGGATCCCCCGCGGGAGGCACCCCGAGGGACAGAGTGACGACCGAGCGCGATGGGCCGCCGTCTGTCCGTGTGGCTGTGCACCGTCGCGGCGCTGCTCTCGGGGGCGCAGGCCAAGGGCACCCCTCTCCTCGCGCGGCCCGCACAGCCCAGTGCCTCCCGTTACAGCCTCTACACCACCGGATGGCGTCCGCGGCTGCGCCCGGGGCCACACAAGTAAGCGCGGGGCCGGGCCACGGCGGGAACCCGAGGGAGGCCCCCGCGTGGCGCGCCGCCACTCCCACCTGCCCGGACCGGCGCGGAGGCGTCGAGATATGGGTACCCCAGCCACCGATGGGGCGGTTCCCCCGACACGATTCTTTGCGCGGGTAGGCGCCCCGCCATCCAGGAGGCTGCGGGGTTGGCGAAGAACAAGTCAGCCGAGGGGGCCTGGCGCGGAGACTGGGATCCTGGCAGTGCCCGTGGAAACCTTTCCAGCGAAGTAACATTTTCCAGCTGCGCTGTGAGCAAACTCCAGGCGCAGCGGACCAGGTGGAGGGAGAGGAGGAAGGGCTGTCCGCGCCTGGAACACACGGGGCTCCCCAGTCCAATGCCTTCTGTCTCTCTTCTGCCTTGCGTGGTTGTAGACAGAGCCATGCTTATTTTAGGTAGTTGCTCCTCCCCTCCTATGGTCTGGCCCCAATAGCCCTGCGGGAGCCCCAAGGTGGGTGAGATGCACAGCTGGTGAGGACTTGTGGGTCCTGGGCTTGTACTGTAGAATGGACAGACTTCCACAGTGGTTTATACAGGAATTTGAATTCCAATCGAATATAAAACCTTGAAGGCAAGTACCCAGCCCACAACCACATTCCGTGAATCCAGGAGCATCAGGGCAGATGTCCTATAAGAGAAGACACGAGTACTGCTCTCGGGAGCAAGGAAATGGCAAAGCCGAGGCTAGAGAGCTTTTTCACAGGAGGAAGGAGGAAAGCCTGATTAAAAAGAAGCCACTAAGTTGTGCTCTAGAAACCTTGAAGGCCAGGATAAGGAGTTTAGAACCAGTGAAGGAGCCCGGGTGGGGGTGGGGGTGAATAGAAAGAAGGCCAAGTGGTTGAGGGAGAAGCTGAGGCGGCCTTTTCAGAGTGGTGTTGGGTAGACACCCAATCTTCTGGTTCAATTGAGCACGTGGCTCAGTAGACAGTAGACACCCATCAAGGACACAGACCCCGTTCAGAAGATATGGACCCCAGGCAGAGGTCCAAGGTTCCATGAAACAAAAATAAAAAAATAAAATAAAATAAATAAAAAAAGATACGGGGAACTCTGAGAGCAAGAGGTGAGCTCGGGCCAAACATTCCAGAGGTGTTCCTTCCCCTGCAGGTCTCTCTGTGCCTATGTGGTACACAGAAATGTGACCTGCGTCCTACAAGAAGGAGCAGAGAGCTATATAAAGGCTGAGTACCGGAACTGTGGGTGGGGACCCAACTGCCCTTCAACAGTCAGGTGAGTGAGTATTTCCCAGGGTATTGCCTCAGCTGGGAACAGAACCACTTCTGCAAAGGGCTGCAGTACCCTGGGCTTCAGAGAACCTATCTGGGCCACAGTGCTTGCTAGAGAGGACCAGGATCCCTGAAAGAGGCCTCAAGAGACCCCAAAATTTTGAGCTTGCAGCAGATCCTCCCCCATAGAGGCAAGGACAGGCTCAGTTTGGAGCCCAGAAGCCTCAGGGATACAAGAGGGAGTCTGGGCCAGAAGATATGACAGAGGCAGAAAGTATAGGGAAAGAGAGGAGAAGTTGATACTTCAGGGGTCCCGACCAGAAGAAGGTGGAAGCCAGAGGCCCTGGTACAGTTCAGACAGGCCGCCCAGGACATGGCATATAACTAAGTCTGTGTTTGGAGAGCTTAAATGTGTATGTCTGAGAACAGACCTATGCCTCATTGTGACAGTGAGTGAACAGGTATGTGGCTGATCAGGTAGAGAAGGGGTTCCTGGTGAGCTCTGCCTGTACCCTTGGCCTTCCCTTCCCACCCACGATCAGAGATGACCTCACACCAGCCTCTGAGAAGAGTCCAGTCCCCTGACTAAGCTAGAGATGGGTGCTAAGAGGGAAAGAAGCTGGTGGGAGCTAAGAGTACCCCGGGGCAGTAAAAGGGGCTGTCGGCCCAGCCCTGATGAGGTACTCCTTCTAATATCAGAGGCTCAAAACTTTGTCAGGATTCTGAGAGGCTCCCTCGGAGCCAGAATGGAATGTCTCTTGGCAGACGGGGACCTAGTGGTCTTGGGAAGATTGGGGTTAAATCCCCGATAGCTTTCTCTTCAAGCAAGCAGTATGGTAGGGCTTCTCCATACGTCCTTCACTCCCAGGGCTCAGAGCCGCTGTAAGACCTGCTCCCTTGTTCTCTCTGATCCAGGTACCGCACAGTGTTCAGACCCAGATACAAGATTGGCTACAAGACCGTGACAGACCTGGCGTGGCGCTGCTGCCCTGGTCTTACTGGGGAAAGCTGCCCTGAACACCTCACAGACCATGGAGCCACCCCACCCCACCAGGAGCCAGAGCCTCAGATTCCCTTGGGGCAGCTGGGCCCAGGTCCCAGGCCTTCTCCTTACAGCAGAGAGGCCCCGCGCCCCCGTGGTGAGTCTGTCCATGGATGTCCTCCAGGGAGGGTTGGGTTTCTTAGGCTTAGTGGCAGGGTTGGGATGGGGGTGGGGGTGGGGGAGGAACTGATGCAGACTGACTAAGCTCTCATAGTTGTGTGTGTGTGTGTGGGGGGGTGCATCTCATGTGAGCCATGACTGTAAAACCCCAACCTTCCCCACCCAAACCCCATCTTAAAGGTGGGGGGGGGGCTGTGTCCAGGGATAAAGATAACATGTTGGAGGGCCAGGCCTGCAAGGCTCCTGGGGGTCTTTCTTCCTCCTTAGGAAGAAAAGGCCAAGGGCCGTTTGGTGAGCGGCTAGAACAGCGCCTGTCGCAAGCATATGGCACCCTGAGTGGATTGGTAGCCAGCCACGAGAATCCCAATAGGATCACTGGTGACTCCAGGGCCCCTGTCGTACCTATAGGCTTTGGGGTCATCCCCGAGGGTCTTGTGGCCCCAGAAGACAGAGGCAGAGGACCACTCATCCCTCCTCTGAGTGAGATCCTGAGCAAGGTCACAGAGGTGAGCAACACATTACAGACCAAGGTGCAGCTGTTAGATGAGGTGCGTGGGCTGGCCCTGGGGCATGAGGCTCACCTGCAGCGGCTCCGGGAAGCCCCGCCATCCCCGCTGACCTCCTTAGCGCTCCTAGAGGAATACGTGGACCAGCGGCTGCAGCGACTCTGGGGGAGCCTGCTGGATGGCTTTGAGCAGAAGCTGCAAGGTGTCCAGAGCGAGTGTGACCTTCGGGTGCAAGAGGTGCGGCAGCAATGTGAGGAGGGCCAGGCAGCCAGCCAGCGCTTGCATCAGAGCCTCGATGGCCGAGAGCTTGCCTTGCGTCGGGAGCTCTCCCAGCTGGGCACTCAGCTGCAGGGCTTGACTCTGACTGGTGGGGGCACCTGCTGCAGCCAACTGGCTTTGATCAGTGCCCGGGTGGACAGCCTTGAGAGGAACCTGCAGGCTGTCACTGAGACCCAAGGTGGCCCGGGCACCCTGGCCGCGGATGAGCTTGCGCGCCTCTCTGCAGCTATGCTTCAGGGAGGTGTGGACGGGCTGCTTGAAGGCCTTGAGACTATCAATGGGACAGAGAATGGAGCAAGGGGCTGCTGTCTGAGAATGGAGGTGGGGGGCTGGGGTGTCGGTGGCTTCGGGTCCACGCTGGAACAGCGAGTGCAGAGCCTAGAGGAGCGGCTGGCAACTCTGACCGGAGAGCTAAGCCCCGAGAGTGCCATACCAGACAGATCAGCGCGGCCGCTTGTTCATTCAGAACTAGCAGTACTGGAACAAAGGCTGGTGTCCCTGGAGACCTCGTGCACCCCAAGTACCACCACAGCCATCCTGGACAACCTCGTGGCAGAGGTGAAGGCCTGGCAGAGCCGGAGCGAGGCTCTCCTACACCAGGTGGCTCGTCACACTGCCCTGCTCCAACAGCTCAATGGCACGGTAGCTGAAGTCCAGGGGCAGCTGGCAGAAGGGACAGGCAGCTCACTGCAAGGGGAGATCACTCTCTTGAAAGTCAACCTGAACTCAGTGAGCAAGTCACTCACGGGCCTCAGCGACTCTGTCAGCCAGTACTCTGATGCCTTCTCGGCTGCCAACACATCCCTGGATGAACGAGAACGAAGAGTGGAAGCCGAGGTCCACACCATCCAGGAACAGATCAGCAGCCAGGGCTCACGGCTTCAGGCTGGCCACAGGCAGGTCCTGAACCTGCGAGGGGAGCTGGAGCAACTCAAGGCTGGCATGGCCAATGTGGCTAGAGGGTTGAGCCGCTGCCGGGACACAGCCCAGGAACTCCAGCATACAGTGGGCCACTTTGACCAGAGGGTGGCCCAAGTGGAAGGAGCATGTGAGAGGTTGGGCCTGTTGGCAACCCACCTGAACAGTCTGCCTACTGAGCAGCTGAGGTCCAGGGAGGGCCTGTGGGGCCACATAGACAAGCTGAACCACACATTGGCCCAGCACACGCAGGATATCGCCCGGCTCCGGGATGACCTGTTGGACTGCAGAGCTCAGCTGGCTGAGGTGAGGCCAGGGCGAGCTGACTAGGATCGATGCACAGAAAGCGAAAGTGCAGATCCCACCAACCCTGGGAATATCATCCCAGAGATCAACTCTACCTGGAAACACCTTCCAGCCCTCCCTGACTGTTTCAGCCATCAAAAGTCACCCTCAGAGCTGCAGCCTGGACAATTCAGGGTAACAGTCAAGGTGAGCTACACGGGATGCTGTCTCAAGAGTCAAGGCAAGGACGCCATGCCCGAACCCAAAGCTGGGCTTCTGAGATGGCACGCTGCATCGTCTGCGCGTCCTCTTATTTGCAGACACACTGGAGTTAGCAACTGTGCAGTTTCCTGACCAAGTCTCAGACAAGCTTGCCCACTGTTCCCTTTACTAACCAGGGACCAGTCACAGCACTCGGGGGGTGGGGAGGTGGGGCATCTCTTCCTTTGTCCCTGAGCTTCTAGCCTTAGATACTGGATGAGGTTTCTACAGGAAGATGATGCCCACTGGACCTCTCTGGCAGTTTCATAGGTGCTATTTCTGAACTAAAGACCAGAGGCCACCTGAGGTTTCCAGCTCCCCACACATCCTTCAGAACAGAACAAAAGCCCAGCGGCCCAGCCAAGAGCGCTCCATATTCCTTTTGATCTTGCCTCGTGATGAGGGTGCAGGCAGCTGTAGAATCCCAAAGAAGGGATCCAAACAATGTTTGAAGACCCCACCCCAATTTATCTTTTTTCTTTGATTTCACAAATACACCCACCCACACGGTCCTCTCTCCAGTTAGAGGAAAATCTCTCCCACCCACTATGGTCAGTACCGCTTGCCAAGGGCAGCCTTAGAGTATGCTGAGGCAGACCCCAGGAAAGGGGCTGGCACTGAATGAAAAGGAAGCTAAGCTTTTAAACGTCCACGCAAAACCCCAGCCTCGCAAGGAACTTCACAAACTGGAGAGAAGCTGGGGTGGAAGCCATTGAGGAAAACACATGTGTTTAGAGAGAGACTGACCATTTCTGCTGAGGCTCCTGGCCTCAGTTTCCCCCAATGCACCCTGGGCCTGCCGTGCTGTTTGTCTCTCCCACTGCCCTGCATTCAGTGTTTGCCCTCCACTCTGATGTGGATTGGAAAACAGGCTAAGGATTAAACCTTTTAACCGGTCTGAAGGTGTTTTCTTCACTAATGGCAATGGGAGGGGAAGCTAACTGCCATCCTGTGTCCTGTGGTGCCTTGGACGGTTGCTCTCTCAGCCAGCTGGCCACAAGACTGAGCTGCAGAGGCCAGGGCAGGGTGGTCAGCAAACACCATCTGTTGTAGCTAGGATTGGGCTAAGCCCCAGGAAAGGGGTGAAGTCACCAGGGGCAGGCAGGAACCACACGCCATGAGCCCTTGTACGACCTCCAAATCATTTTCCTTTTGGTCAGAGGGGCTTTGGCCTATTCAGGCTTGGAGCTGAGATTTCAAGGTAGAGGAAGAAGTAATGCTTAGATCGAGACCTGCGGGCAGAGAGACAGGATCACCTGGCTTTGGAGGGTAGCCTGGGCTCCCGAAAAGTCGTCTTCCCAGATGATACATCAAGGACCGTGGTTCTCAACCTTCTTAAAGTTGTGATTCTTTAATACCGTTCCTCGTGTTGTAAATAAAATTATTTTCATTGCTACCTCGTAACTGTAGTTTTGCTACTGTTGTGAATCATAATGTAAATATCTGACACACAGGATATCTGATATAAAACCCCTGAGAAAGGGCCATTCAACCCCCAAAGGGGATGGGACCCACAGACTGAGAGCCAATGGCCTAGGAGCTAGCGAACCCTGCAAGGGTCTAGTGACACATTTAATTGTTAGAGGTCAGGGCTGTACTGAGGTCTGGGGCAGCTGCCTCACCCCTGATAGAAAAGTGGGTCCCTGGGTCCTCTCCATGCTCCCAACAGCCACCTGGGCCTCACTTGGTGATGGTGCCATCTGTCGAGATGGCTACTTGTTCCAGTTCTTCAAGTAAATGGCCTTGAAGTGGCCATGCCTTGGTACCGAGCAGTCAAACTGATGAACACGGCATTTGTGTTTCAAGGTGGCGGTAGGGGCGGCCGCCAATCAACTTGCTGGGTTGACCCCCACGGCATGCATCTTCTAATCCTGACTGTCCTAAGTACTCCATCAGTCCTGGGTCAGACCAAGGAGACCCGGCAAGGCAAGCTCAAGCCAGGGCCTCAAAGTCCACATACGGCAGTGGCTTCCGCCAATAGCTGAGGTTGCTGTATTCAGGGCTGGCCAGGTCTGTGCTGGGACCGCGCACCACAGGTGGGAAGAGCAGCTCAACCACCTCTCCGAGCCGCTGGTACCTGTGGGCAGAAGGGGCTGCACTGAGTCAGAGTTGTCACGAGGCAGTGGCCTTCACAGCTGGGCTTACCCAGGAGAGGGGGTGGAATCTGGGTCCTGGGAGGGGCCGGGTGTGGGGGACATGTGGCCTTACGTGGCCTAACGTGGCCTTACGTGGATTTGTGGCTCTTTATGAGCTCCTGGATGAGCTCCCCCCGGGGGTTGACTGTGAAGATTCGGGACTCAGGGAGGCCCACCTGCCTGTAGGCGAAAACATCCTGCAAGAGGCAGAAAGGGTTAGGGCAGTGGCTGAGGCTGCTGGGCGCAGGGAGACGGGGCTGTGGCTGTTAAGGAGGGGACACTCACATTGGGCCTGTTCCCAAAGGCAGCATGGAAGGGCTGTCTTTGGGGCAGAAACAGCTGCTGGATATCACTCAGGCAGGCAACCTTGAACACCTCCGGCTTTTTCTCGATTACCTCCCTGGAGAGTGGCCATGGTCACGGTCAGGGAAGAGGGCAAAGGAAAGACAAGACCCCAGAGAGTCAGAGGACACGGTGTCTGAGCAGTCTGGTGAGATACCCATGGGCAAATGTGTGCTAGGCTGGAGGTGCTCTTGCCTTTCCCTTGTGTGTAAGGGTGGTTACCTGTGGAGAGCGGAGAAGAGGCTGCTGGGAGATAGCAAGATGGGGCCCTTAGGAAGGCCACAGCCATGCTCGCTCACCCACTGCAAGTACCCCTTGGTGAGGTCAGCCATGCCGATAGCCCGTGCTGAGCAGTACAGGAACTTGTACCCATTTCTGGAGGTGGGAGACAGAGTCATCAGACACATGCACTCACACACACCCATTCCCATTACCCATTTGCTACAAACACAGCTCAACGGGGGCTCTGGCCTTCCAACCCAGTGGGCTTTGGACGAAGGAGACTGAGGAAGGCCTTGGGGGTATTCTCAGCATCTGTCCCAGTTGGAACTTGGACACTGTTTTATGGGTCAGGATAGAGATGGCTTCCTGCTACCTGTAAAACTCCTCAGGAAGGGTCTCTGAACTAACAGGAAGAGGAGAAAGAGGTCAGGATAGAGATAGAGAGTCAGGTAGCTGACTCACACAAGGACTAAGGACCAGGAAGGTTTTATGGACTTCCCAGTCTTCTTCTGTTGTGGGCTCTGGTGGTGCCCAAGACTGACTTCCCAGGGCAGAAGTTAGGGTGGCCTAAGATACCCTAGTACCCCAGGTAGGAGCTCCGACCCAGTCATAGCTCAGCACTCACAGATGGATCTTGTGGTAGAGACTAGTAATGCCCTGGTGTGTCCAGTCTTTCCCCAGCTGGGGCAGAATGTGGCCCAGAGCATCCGACCTATAGCCAGAGAAGAAGGGCCATTTAGGCTACCCACATGGCTCCCGTGCTCCATGGGTGTGCCCCAGTGTGGCTCGCCCCACCTTGGCCCACCTGGAAGAAAACATTGCACACTGCTCCCACACACCCAGAAGAATGGGAGCTAGGCCCCTCACAGCCAGCTGGCTCTCACTTGGTGATGGTGCCATCTATGTCAGAGATGACCACCTTGTCATCCCAATTCCACAGGTAGATGGTGGCTTTGCAACGGCAGGTGCCTTGGTACTGGGTCGTCACACTGAAGACCACATCGTTAGCTCCTTCGTTCAGGTTTAGACACCGCTGGAGGCAGACAAAGAGGGAAGGTATAATGCCCTACTGCCCTACACTTTGACAGTAGCTTTTGATTCCCATGAGCCTCTTTCTCCTCTTCCTGCTAGTTCAGAGACCCTTCCTAAGGAGTTTTACAGTAGCCGCACACAGACACGTGTATATGAAAAGGCGTCTGCCCTGAAGGGACCTGCACAGTGCCTTCTGCTCCGTGGAACAAATATCAAACAAGTCACATTTGTGACTCTCTGCCTGGGTTTCGAGATCAGCCCCAAGGCAAGGGTTGGTCTTGACAGGAAAATACATTATTGCAAAGGAGGTGGGGCTGTGTGATCATCATAGGAAGCCCTTTGGGGGACAGGGGAACCTGAGTCAATACTCCCGAAAGTGAGACCTGGCCCTGAATGTGATCTTTAGAGAATGATGCTGGCTTCTTTCCATCATAGCTAGGAGACCTCTTTGTCCTGGCTGATCCGAAAGTGGGTAAGTACTCTAGGGTGCCAGGCAAGGGCTGCTACCTTGTACCGAGCTGGTCAAACCGTGGAGGCCTTCCTGGCCATGGGGCTACCAGATACAGAGCTCAGGGAGTCTGTATAGTGAAGGATGATGGGGTGGGCAAAAATCTGTTAGCACTGATGGCTTCAAAGAGGGTTCCAAGGTACACTGCAGTGCACTGCAGGTAGATATTTTAGGGTATGAGAGGACTTTTCCCATTAGAGCTTCTAACAGAAATAAGCTGGCCTATGAAGAGGTGAGCCCTCACAGGTATTCAAGCACAGGCTATCGGAGAAGCTGCCTATGGGGTAGGTTCCGGCCTGTGGTGAACTGCACTTCATCTCGGTCCTGTGAGACCTGAATAGAATTAACACAGCCCAGCTCCTCCACCCAGGAACACACGGAGGCGCACACTCACAATCTGATCAGAAGAGAGACGAAGAGACTTCTTGTAGGTCGGGACATAGCCTGGAGTGGAGGATGGCAGTGGGGGGACTTCAAGGATCACAGGGCTGTCTGGGACATCGTCATCGCTGCTTAAGACTTCTGTCTTCTCTCTGTGGGCATTACTGGAATTTTGAGCTCCCCCCTCCCCCTGCCACACCACTCACACACACACACACACACACACACACACACACACACACACATACCTGCAGCCATAGGTCTTTTGTTTACCCTCAGGACAGGCACATGAGCAACCCCAGGCCCTGTTCCTATCACTCTAGAGGCTGCCTTTCCTTCAGGTGCCACCTATGTGGGGTGTCTTCCCAGGGAACTGAGAGCCATCGTGGAATGGAGGCCCAACCACCTAGCTTCAGTATGCCTCTCTGGATGTCTACCCTGGAGATGTCTTTCTGAACACATGTACCCTGGAACTTATCCCTAATCCCACTGTTTTGGCTTCAGCTGACCCACCCGTGGTCACTCTTTCCACAAACTGCATGATGGCTGGGTTGCTTCCAAGATTAGAATCAAGTGTGGGCTGGGGAAGAGAGACCCTTATCCCTCCCCTTAATATAGCAGTCCCTCTCCCAGGCTAGGAGTCTGCATATCTGCTCAGCTTTGTCATTTCCTACCTGAGGGACATCTGGCATGTCTCTAGGTCTGTTTTTCCATCTTGGAGGTGGGGACATTTCTCAGGAAAATGAATCAGCTGGGGAAGAGGTTCTGGCACCCTCCCCCACCAGGCTGATCCTCACCAGGCTCCAGCCCTGAGCCCTGGCAACAGGTCCTTACTCACCCCTGCTGTTTCCTGGTTGCGGCTTTCTCCCTCTGGGAACTGTGCTGTGGGAAGAACTTCCATAAGCGAATTCTGCTTCCTGTCCTGTTGCTGGCCCTGCCCTGTGATCACTGGCCACCCACCTACCTCCTCAGCTGGGAAGTCCCTGCGTCTCCAGGAAAACCACCATCGCCCACCCTTCCGGGGCATCTTCTCCTTCTCCAGCTTGTCCACAGTGCTCTGTGGGTAGATGGTGGCCACAAGTTCTTTCTACACCACATAAATCGACCTTATGTAGACAACGGGAACCCTATGAGCCCAGAATCTCAGCCCACCATAGAGCAAGGTACTGTCAACCTCTGGGGGCTGAAGAAAATGTTCACCTCCTCCTGAGAGCCCAAGAATGGCTCATGGAAGTCTGCATAAAAAACCAAAGGCCCTTCCTGCCTCGCCAGAACTCCTGGCTCCAGCCTCGCTTCCAGATCTCACGAGCCCACGTCCTACTAGAGTGACTAGAGTAGTACTGTATCAGGAGTCTTTTGACTGGTACTTTATGCAGGATGCCTCCCAATGGCCCCAGCAACAGACTGTAGTCAGGATACCCTTCAATCCCACAGACAGACACAGAAAGCTTCCTGAAGGCAGTGATCTTAACCCATGATCCTATCCCTATCTTTGTGCTCTGATCAGTATCTGATTGGGGCACCATTGCCTTATGGGGGAAAAAAAAGGCTCATTAGATGCATGCTAGGTAACCCGCTTCCATGACCTATCGGCATCCTACAGACGCAGTTTACAGAACTCAAGTCAGAAGGACATGAGCTTGCCAGGGGTTTACCAGCCTGTGTGCCAGCAGGCTTGGGTGGGGGCCTCTCAAAGGCCTCAAGGGGTGGGTCTGTCTGGATAAAAAGAGGACAGTCAAGCCGGGCGTGGTGGCACATGCCTTTAATCCCAGCACTCGGGAGGCAGAGGAAAGCAGATTTCTGAGTTCGAGGCCAGCCTGGTCTACAGAGTGAGTTCCAGGACAGCCAGGGCTACACAGAGAAACCCTGTCTCGAAAAAAACAAAAAAACAAAAAAACAAAAAAAAAAAAGAGAAAAAAAAAGAAGAAGAGGAGAGTCAAACAAGGGACAGATTCTCTTTCTTCCTGTAAGTCCCAGATCCTGTCACCATATGGTAGAGCCAGACAGACGTCACTAAAAGGATGCTGTCAACACTTAGATGTCCTTTGAGGAAGCCTAACTGAGCTAAGCGTCATGGATAAGGCAAGAGTGGGGCCCTGGGTGCCTCACAGAGGGCAGAAAGGGCAGGTAAAGTCACAGGCCCCTCTCTGTTCACCCATCCACTTTCTTGCCAAGGCTATGCCTTCAATGACCTCACAGAGAGGCCAGGTGATATTCCTTCTGGGAAGAAATATAAACCCTGGCTTTCCTCCCCATCTGAGTATCCACCTATGCTGTTCCCTGCCTGACCTGCTCAGCACTGTCATTCATTTGTCTGAGGAATGGGCACTTGTTCAACTCCCTCGGCTGCACATCCCTGCCAATCAGTTGAATGTGATGCTCATCTGGATGGGTCTTTGGTCAACTGTGCCTTCCTGGAGGGTGGCTTTGTTTGGCTGATGACTCCTCAGGTTCTATATGGCACATAAGAGTTACCCAACATCGGAAGGCTAACTAAGGGATCAAGTACTCCTAAGCTCAGCAGAGGAGGGGCAGGGTGGAACTCGGTTTCCCAGACCTCAATCCTTCAGATCCCAAACTCTCCCATTGAAGGTTTTTCTCAGTTTATCCTGCTCTGTTGGATGTCTATCCTGCTCCGATTTCACCTGAGTTCCGCTGATGAAAAGCCCAAACTCAATAGGACCCAGCCATGGCTGACAATCCTCAAAAGCCATGGCTTTGTCCACCCAGGATGGGCAAGACATTGAAGGCCTCTGCTTCCTGCCTCAAGAGTGGGTCCAATAGCCAGCAGCCACAAGCTCCAAGCCCCATCTTTGTTCACCATCTACTTTCTTGCGGAGGTTATGGCTTCAAGGCATCGGACCCAGTGGTGGTCTAAGCATTACCTCAGGTAAGTTCTTCTGGAAGGCTTGCAGAGAAAGAATCATGGGCGCAGCCACAGCCCAGTTGTAATGCCTAGAGAGACAGAATGAGGTGCTAGAGCTACTACAGCTCTGAGGGTACTGAGAGTGGGTAACTCATGCCACCAGCCATCCCCAACCAGCTACTCACTTCTCGTTGATTTTCACCACGAGGTTTGGGTCATCCAGGAGCCCGGGATTCTTAGTGAGGTCTTCATAGGAGACCATGTGCTGGGTGAACTTCTCTGGGTACAGAGGTAGAAAGTGAGGGCTGAGGCTATCATGCCCCACATGATCTGCTTCTCCCATCCCTCCTGCTACCTCCTGTGGGCTAGGTCTTTGACTTGGCAACATTTCCTGCCTCCTGTGGTTTTTAATACCTAATCCCCACTCCAGGGACTACAGGCTAGGTCAAGGCTTACTATCAAGTATTTATGTCATAGAAATGTTGGTTGAGAATGGGCACCACAGGACAGCTAATGGCAGGAAGCCCAGCCCAGCCTCACATCTGTACTACCCCACCCTCATACATCTTCCCTGAGCTGCAGCTTCTGGAGTCTTCCCTGCTCTGTGGTGACCCCTGAAGATCTTCCTTGCTCTTCCTTGGCCCTGAGGGGGCCATTTCTGTCCTCCAATGGTTCCTAAATGTCACATCTGTTCTCTTCCCTTTTTTCATCCCTATGACTCTTCATCCCTTCTCTGATCCCCGAACATCTTCTCCATCCTCCCTTGGTCCCTAGCTCTGCACTAATCCTTGGAATGGCTGGCACCATGGTTGAACATACCCAGGGAGATATCTCGGTTGTCAGCCAGTCCACCACAAAGGGACAATTCTATTTTGTCCACTGAGTCCAGAGTGCATTCTGCTATGTGCTCAGGGTTGGGGCTCTCCAGGAGCTTCTGGTTGCTGGGCTCACTCCACCTTCTGGCCCCCATCCCATACTCACTGAGGACAAAGAGAGCAGCAATGATATGAATACAAAAGAAGATGAAGGTGGCCCCGCTTTCCTCCCAGACCCTTGATAGGAAGCCTTTGGCTCCACAGGCCCCAGTCGCAAGTTCCCTGCCACCCAGGGCCCAGGCACCTCTTGGGGAAATAAAGGGCTACGTTCTCAGAGTCCAGGGAGGGTAGATCATCCAGGTAGATGTCACTTGGGCCCAAGTGCTGGTTTCTCTTCAGGGAACCTAAGAGTGAATGAGGGGACAGTTACCCCCCAAACATTGATTCAGTGGTGTGAACAGCATGCGGCCCTTCTCCTCTGTATGTCCTAAGGCGGTGCTGTCCCATGGAACTCTTCCATGACAGAAATATCCCCATATCTGTACTGTCCAATATGGCAGCCACTAGCCACACATGGCTAAGCACACTTCAGATAGATTGGTGTGGCAGAGAGGTGGAATTTCAAAGTTTGTTCACTTGAATTATTACATTTCATTTTACATACTTATTTATTGGTGCCCTTTAAAAATGATTTTATTTATTTTGTGTGTGTTAGTGTAGGGACATGTGTGCCATGGTCTGAGGATGACAGTACACGTGTACAGGTCAGAGGACAGCTTGCAGGAGTCAGTTCTCTCCCTCTACCATGTGGATCCTGGGATTAAACTCAGTTCTTGGGCTTGGCACCAATTGCTTTACCCACTGAGCCACCTCACCAACCCTATGCATTGTTTCTTTGAGACACGGCCTCACATACCCCAGGCTTGATTTGAACTTATCGGGTAGCCAAGGACAACCTTGAGTTCCTGATCCTCCCACCTGAACCTCCCAAATTCTGGGATAAAAGCTTGTACCACTGTACACAGTTTATCTGAGACTAGGGCTCCAACCGTGGCTCCCTCCATGTTAGTCCAGCAGTCCATCAACCACACACCATCCCCAGCCCTTAATTATTCAACTTAATTTGGCCTCCTATAAATCAATGGCTACCAACTTAGACAATGCACTCTTCAGGAAAGACAAGCTGAAAGCTGAGGGAGGTCCTGCCTAGCTTGGCTCGCCTGACTTCCTGTCCCATCATCTCTCCTCACTCCAGACCACTCTCAGGTCCCAGGTCTGAAACCTGTTTCCACCTTGGAGACCTAACTCACACAGCCTCCTCTGCCTAGAATTTTCTTCTCATTCCTTCCGTGGCTGTGTCTTCAATGTCCGCATCTTGGTAATGACTCTCATTATTCAGATGTTCCATGACCATGTGATTTCACAGCCCCCACCCATGTGATTTCATTAGCCCCGAGCTAATGGCTCTGTTCTATCTGGTCTATGCTAGGCTCTCTCTTGTTTCTGCACATGCCATTTGGCTCCTCCATGGGACTGGACCCTGGGAGCACTGGCCGAGTAAGGTTTGGCATATAGCAGCTGCTCAAACTGTACCTAAAGTCCTACAGCCTAACCAGGACATAACCTGGGGCTAGGGATGCAAAGAGAGACACCCAGCCATCACTTACCCTTTCCCCTGGAAACTTGTGGATGCCCAGAGGGAGTATGGCTCTCTGGAGTAGTCCAGCTCCATGATTTAGTGGCAGGAGGGTGGCCTGCACCCCTGGAGTTCTGAGTCTTGGTTTCCTTACTCTCTGGGGCAGCAAGAGGAGAATCCACTGCAGTTTCCTCACAATGGGCCTCCACAGCAGGATGGAATGTATCAGCCCTGACTCCTGGGTGCAGCACCGGGGGACTCAAAGTGTCCACACCAGCCTCAGAGGGAGAGGAGGAAGGGCTAGGCTCCTCAGGAAGAGCACAGATCGCCTCAGCCATACTTTCAAGGATCAACGAGAACTCAGGCCGTTCAGCTTTCGCCACCTTCAATCAGATAAACACAGGAAGACACGAGGGGTGCATGTGAGCTCACAAGGTGCGCATCCCAGGGACTCTAATCCTGATGCAGAGGGACCAGGGAGTCCCTGAAGGGCAGAGACTGGGAGAAGCATGGAGGAACTCACTCACCTTAGGCAGTCTGCCCCAGACCCACTGCATGTGAGACTCAGCTCTCAGAGGACTGGGCTCCAAGGACCGCAGCTCTAGCTCTGAGTCACTCTTAGGGGACATTAGGTCACCAGAGGAGAGGCTGCAAAGAACAAGCATTCAGAGATGACCACTAGTCAACTTGTCATCACCCTTCAATCTAGGCCAACACAGAAAACCATTTTCAACAGATATTTATGCCTTTGCTGAATCTAAAATATACACACACAGAGGTGGATATGGATATATTCATATATAAATGTACATATATAAAGAACTCCTATAAATCAACAATAAGAAGGCAATCCAATTTTTAGTTTTTAAAGGTAGATGTGGTACCACATGCTTGTAATCTTAGCATCATCTGCTGTCACATAAGGAGCGCAAGGCCAGCTTTGGCTGTGTGACACCTTTTCTCAAAAAAAAAAAAAAAAAACAAAAATCAAATCAAATAGGATGGCAAGATGTAACTTCTGTGAGATCTATTTATGTGTATGTACACATGAGTGCAGTGCCTGTGGAGGCCAGAAGAGGGCATCAGATCTCCTGGAGCTGGAATGACAGGCAGTTGTGAGCTACTTCATAGATGGGTGAGGAATTGAACCTGGATCCCCTGGAAGAGCAGCAAGTGCTCTTAAGTGTGGCACCATCTCTCCGGCCCCAAAGATGTGACTTCTTAATGGGTACAGAGTTTCTTCCAGCATAAAGGAAAGTTCTAGAACTAGTGAGTAGCTATGGTCGCATAACACGGTGAACAGACGCCATGCCATTGTACACTCTGAACTGGCTAAAGCGATCAAGTCCATCTCAAGAGTATTTTGCCACCAGTTGACACACTGAGTTTGATCCTTAGCCCAAACTGTATCAAAACCAAGACAAAATAAAAATTGCCTTAAACGTGAACATTTTACAAAAGAGAAATATAAACAGGTAACAAAGCCACTGCGTGGGTCCTGAGGCTTTAGTCATCACAAAGATGTGAGCTGAAAGCAGTCTCACACCAGCCCACGTCAACACTTACTTGGCCTGTGGGGTACACTCGCCATCGGAGTAGGGGTGTATGTCCTTAGGCTGCGATGAGGGCTCCTCTGCCTCCTGAGCACTGTTTAGGGACCACAGAGAAATGCTCACTAGCAGGCAAGAGCATGGAAGCCTGCCTATCAAGGACTTTAGACAGGAAAGCCCAGAGACATCAAGGCCCTTGTCCAGAGTTGCACAGCATCCGCAGAAGAAATGTTTGGGCTAGGGTGCCCCACTTCTCCATCTGGTTCCTACCCACCTTGGGGACTCTGGTGTTGGCTTTTCCAGCAATGTCAGCTCACTCTCCGCACCTGCCTCCAACTCTTCAGAACTGGAGTCCACGGCATCCTCCTCCCTGCGCCTCGGTTTCCTCCTTCGCCGCCTCTTTCTCCGCCCTGTAATGACTAGGCCCTCAGGCTCACTGGCTGTGCCTATCTGGGAGTCTGAGGGAAAGCCCGACAGGCCTCCCCATGGGATGGGTGAGGTGCACAGACGAGGAGGCACATCTTCCTGTGGAGAAAACAAGGGCCAAACGTGGTAGGGCCTTCAGGTTATCCAGAGCCCCACAGTGAATTCATTTAGGGCCAGGCATGGGGGCTGAGCAGAGATGGCAGCAGCCTACACTGGCTGAGCAGAGGTGGTGGCAGCCCACACCATCCTCAAAGCCCCCTCTAACTGAGGCGATGCCACAGTCCAGGCAACTCTATCAGAACAGACAGAAGCAGGGGCCCCAGACTCTCCCTGTCCCCTGTTAATACCCATCTCCCCTCATAGACTTAGTCAGGTGCCACTTCCTCCAGGGAGCTTGCCCAGACTACAGTTCCTTGCAACGACCAAGTCGTTGCACCATTGGACCTTCAGATGCTCATACTCCAGACTGGTCCGAACTCTTTTTAAAGGTAAAGGAGTCACTTGTTTTAAGCCTGAATAATGTCTTGTGTACAGTAGGAGCTCAGTTAAAGTTTATCAAATTTAAGCAGTTTAAACTCTTTTGTTGGCTTGGGTTAGGCTCTGTCTTCATTCTGTAAACACCCCTCTTTTCACACCCCACCCCACCCCCAATGGATCTGATACAGACTAGAACAGCCAGCTTGACTCTTTTTGGGGGGGGGGTTGTTTTATTTATTTATTTATTTATTTATTTATTTATTTTTATTTTTTTTTGAGACAGGGTTTCTCTGTATAGCCCTGGCTGTCCTGGAACTCACTTTGTATTTATTTATTTATTTATTTATTTATTTATTTATTTATTTATTTATTTATTTTTTGAGACAGGGTTTCTATGTATAGCCCTGACTGTCCTGGAACTCACTCTGTAGACCAGGCTGGCCTCGAACTCAGAAATCCGTCTGCCTCTGCCTCCCAAGTGCTGGGATTAAAGGTGTGCGCCATCACCGCACAGTCAGCTTGACTCTTTATGGTCCCCTTAGCCTTGTCTTTTCTGCGCTTCCAATCCAAGCTATCTTTCCAATAGCTCAGAGCATCAGTGCAGAGGGCCCCTGCTTCAGAAACCTTCCCCAGGAAGCAGAATCAAGCAGAGTATCACCCTCCCCCAACCCCCGCTTTCTGGGCTTTGAATATATGAAGTTGGAAGCCAGCCTTAAGGGACCCTCTTTATCAGATCTCTGCTGAAGAGATGTCCCTGAGGTCAGGGACAGTTACAGTGAAGGACCCCAGGTTCCCTCCTGGTAGAGCACCCGTGAATAGGTGACATCAGGCACAAGGCAGGAGGATGGTCCCTACCTCATCACTGTCCAGCTCCTGGACAAAGAAGGCCTCGCCGCTGTCCCCCAGTTTCATATGCAGGTCCACGGGCTCACCATTGATCTCAATGTCCACCTGTAATGGGAATGGCCAAGGTATGGGTCCTCACACGTGCTGGCCTCCAGCTCTGAGGTAGATGGAGCACTCTCCAGATGTCAGTGGACTTTTGCTCATCACGAGGTCACCAAAAAGCCCCCGCTGTGACCTGAGTCTTCTACTTTTTCCCAGTCCCCAAGTGTTGACTGCATGGACTATGGTGAGACTTCTCACTGACTGTAGAGTGTTTTATGTAGGGCATCCTGTTAAACAACCCCTTGTAGTAACTCCTATCATTATCTTTATAGATGAAGAAGCTGAGGCGTGTGTGTGTGTGTGTGTGTGTGTGTGTGTGTGTGTGTGTGTGTGTCTGTGTGTGTGTGTGTGTGTCTGTGTGTCTGTGTTTCGGGGCTGAGGGGAGGATATGTATTTTTGAGGATCTGCAAAAGGTCTTCAACTACACCCCAATCTCTCTGTGTCTTGTTTCATGCGTGTTTACATGGGTGTGTACATGTTCGTGTAGGGAGGTCAGAGGTCAATCTCAGGTGTCTTCCTCGGTCACCCCCTACCTCATTTTTTGGGACAGGGTCTCCCAGTGAATCTGGAGCTCACTAAGGTGGGAAGGCCAGTGAGCTCCAGAGATCTGCCTGTTGCTACCTCTTCGCGCTTTATATAGTTATACTGTACATTACAGACGTATGGTGCACCTTGCTAGCGATACTGGAAAAGTTTGCTGGAAGTCAAAGCTCAGCACCACAAGCTCTTTGTTCACTCGGCCGTCTGCCCAGCTCGACGGGCCAATCTCTTACCTCGGAGTGCCTTGTCTTTTACAGATTAGAACTCCCTATCCAGGTTCTGAAAAATTCAGTTTCCTCACCTTGAATGGGGTTTGGGCTGCTCACACGTGGACCCAGAATTGCAAAAAGAACTCGTCTGTCTGAACTTGAGGAGGCAGATATAGACTTACTAAGGGACTAACCCTTGTCCCCACACTCTGGTCTCAAGGCCACATTATCAGTTCCGGTTCACTGTTCCAAACTACTCCACTTCTAGCACTAGGAAGATAAAACCTTGTCCATCCCTAAAGGTGACGTCGTGCCTGTGTTTGAAGACGTGAGGTGATTTAGCACGGTCACAGGAGAAGCACTAGTGAGTTGGGCCAGGCCTGGTAGCCACAGCATTTGGTTCTACTCCTCTGGGCTTCCTACCTGGGAAAATGAGAATTTTCTGGATCAAAGCCCCAAACCAACCCAAAAACAATGAGGACTAGGGAAGTGGCTCAGCAGGAAATGGCACTTGTGGCCAAACTTAGCGACTTGAGTTCAATCCCTGGAACCCACCACACAGTGGAAGGAAAGGATAGTCTCCCACATTGTTTTCTGATGTCCACAACTGTATGTCCGTGCACGCGTGCACGCACACACACATACACAGTATGCTCACACACAAATAGACACACAACCATATATACACAGATATATAAGATAAATAAAATAAGATAGATTTTGTTTTCTTTAAAGAAAATTCATTAAAAAGAACAAAAGAAGAGAAACAGGACAGGGATTTCCCATCTCACCCTCCATATCTCTACCTTCAAAAGCCCACCCGGATGAAGCCAAAGCACAGGCCGAAGGAAGCACTTACCACCTTCTCCCGTGACCGCAGGACACCCAGCTTGCCGAAGCGCACGTGGAAGGGTGAGCATCGGAAGGAGCCGTCCCGCTGCCTTACCACCAGCACATCGATGCCGCCGCTCAGTGTGGCCGGGTTCAGGCCCCTGTACAGCTCCTTAACCGTTCCAAACACTGTCTCTGCCAGCTGCCCTACATAGTTCATGGCTGTCGCTGGCCGAGAGCTGGGATATCCAAGCTTACGTTGTGTCCAGCCCTTGGAGAAGGAATGTTCCTGTACAGAGGCAGCAGCCGTGGGATGGGAGGGTCTCCAGAAGACCTGGGCCTACTAGCCGTGGCTGGTCCACAAACCTACTGTGGGACCCTTGGACAGCCGGCTGTCTGCTCCTGCTGCCAATCTCCACATCTGTAAAAACAAGGACTCGGGGTGAAACAACAGCTGGGTGCCCGTGCCTCGAAACGCTATGACTCACTGTAATGCTCACGAGTGCTCTGTGGGCATGGCTCATCTAATCCTCAGGACAACCTTGCAAGGCTGGCCGAGCTGGTGTTATTGCTCCTGTTTACAGATGGACTAGCTGACGCTTCAGGAGGTGGAGTGACTTGCCCAAGGTCTCACACAGATAAAAGAGGGAACCTGAGGTTCAAGTCCAGGTCTGTGTGAGTCATGTCCAGAACCCCTGGCAAGAACAAATAGAAAGAAGACTCACTGTGTAAAAAGGGCATTGTGGGCAGTGCGGAGAGCCTCCTAATGCAGGTAGCATCCTAAAGGAAGTCTTCCATTTAAGACATGGGTCTAGGGCTGCAGAGATGGCTCAGCCATAAAGGCTAGGCTCACAACCAAAATAAGAAATGGGTCTAACTAGCTTGCTGCTCCCTGACCCTAGAAATCGAGTGGGCTCTTGCATATGAACTTCAGGTACCTAAATCTCTACTGAACCCTATTACTAGTCCAGACACCAAGTAAGGTCTCTGAGTAGCTTAAGGAACCACTCCAGCCTCACAACCCCTCCTTTTTCCTGGTAAGATGAGACCCACAGCCTCACTCTAGGGTCTTCAGGCATTGTTCTGAGCTAGTCTCTAGCTTCAGACTGGAATTCAGCCAGGCAGGTCCTCAGACCCACATTCTGGCCAGTGCTGTTCTATATCCCAGCCGGACTGGTTTCTCCAGCTTCCCTGCATGAGGCAGGGTGGAGGTGAAGGAGCAGGCTTCAGTGGCAACCAAGAAAAGCCAGGGCTATAACGAGAGTCGTGACGAAGCTGACATAGTGTCCCCTCATCCTGCTCCACCTGAACCAGACTCAGCTCATCACACCTGTTTCACTGCCAAGTAAGAGACCTACTGCTCTGGCTTCGAGGACTAAGAGCCAGATCCAACACAGGACAACAGGTCACCCTCCTCTCTCAGATCTTGCCTAAGAATTCCTGGAGGACAAAGGTTCAAGATCACCCTTCAAAGAAGCTAAGCGGTATACCACACTTTATGGAGATAATAGAGCACAGATTGTGTGTGTGTCTCGGGGGTGAGCAGGAAGAGAGGCTATGACTAAGGTCTCCTGAATTCTTAATTAGTCCATAGTCCCCAAACCATACCACAGAGAGCAGCCACCTCTTCGCAGACCTGTGATGCACCAAACTTGGAATGTGGTCTAGGAATTGGCATCATAAGAGTCACTGGGGATTTGTTAGAAATGTGGGAACTCAGGACCCTTCCTAGGTCCACATGTACATCGGAACAAAGTCCCTCGTGGTGCTTGCACCCTTGAACATTTGATAGGAGCTATCTCAATGTCTGTAGTGACTTTTGGAAAAGTCTGAATGATCAGATCTCAGTGGGTTTTGAGGGAATGCTGCTATCTGGTTGGTTCTTCCTCTGTCTGTGTCAATAAATGGTGCACTTCAAGAAGACTCAGACAGGTGAAGTGACTTGCCCAGAGTTACATCTCAGTTACTGTCAGAGTGGACATTAGCACCCAGGCAGTCTGGTACCCTTACCCACAGTGCCCTGTGGCCATTCATGATCTAGGCATCTGATAATAAAAGTCTTGGCCTAGCCAGCAGGAGGCTAAGTCAAAATGGGGTGGCATTAAACTCTATGGTTCTGTATTGTCACTCAAATCCAATAATAATTTTGTCTGAAAGACACCTATTGGCTCCTTGGCAGGAAGCTTCATTCTGCTCTAACATCAAGCTCAATGACTACAGACTGAGACAGACTGATAGGACAGACACCTATCTGTTGAGCAAACCTCTAGATCAGTGAGTCTAGGAAAAGCAGAGAAGACCCAGGGGTTTCCAGGAACAAAGGAGTAAGCATGGGCGGCCCAGGGTAGGGATGGAACCAAAGCAGCCTCAGACCTGCTGGGAGTGAAAGAACTGTGAAAAAAGGGTGGTGGCAGGCTTGGTTTGCTCTAGCATGACATCTCAACTGCTGTTTGGAACCAGAGCAATGTGTGTGTGTGTGTGTGTGTGTGTGTGTGTGTGTGTGTGTGTGTGTGTGTTGTAAGACCATTTGATACCAGTAGGCTCCCAGCTCCCATCCAAGGCTGTGTCAGCCAAATTGTCTCTAGATGTTAAATGCCTCCTAGGAGTGCTAGGAGTGTAGCCCAATGGGAAAGGACCTGTCTTTCCTATGCAAGGCCCTAGGCTCAATCCACAGCACTGCAAACAAAATCAAATGTCTCCTTGGGAGAAAAACCATCCCCAGTGGAGTGTCACTAACCCAAGCAAAAGGAGCTGGATGGCAGAGGTGGCTACATGGGATGATGTCACCAGAATTATTCGGGTTCATTCACGGGTTCTCAGTTTCCCTTGTAATATAGGCCTTAAGTCAGACTCATCTCACCTAGACTCCCACTCTCTTGGGCTTCGGGTACCTCTAAGTAAAATCCTACCCCTACCCCACAAACACCCCTAAGGAAACCTTTTTGACTTTTTTCTTCCATGACTGTCCTACTGTTTAGGCTAAGTACTAGAGACTCAGATTATTGATGGCAGCAAAGCACTGTGGGTAAGAACACCACAGTGGCTGAGTTCTAATCTATACTTTGCCCCTTCCCAGGGCAAAATGCTTCATTTATCTGAGGTTTTCTTTTTAAGTATTTTTGTTTTAATTTTTTTTCTGTGCATTGGTGCTTTGCCTGCATCTATGTCTATGTGAGGGTGTCAGACCCCAGAACTGGAATTACAGATGTGAGCTGCCATGTGGTTGCTGGGAATTGAACCCGGGTTCTCTAGAAGAGCAACCAGTGCTCTTAACTCTGAGCCATCTCTCCAGTCCCTATTTATCTGAGCCTTCGTTCCAGCTTCTTTAAGTGGAGATAGTATCAGGCAGGGATGAGTACCCGCTGAGATAATTTGGATACAGCCCTGTTGTACAGTAGGTGTTATGCCTGTGTGTGACATCTAGCAGAGACACCAGCATCGTGACTTTTCCACACTCACTCAGGCTGTGGGCTGTGCAGTAGGCCAGTCTCTACTTGCAGTTAACAGTTTAGACACAGTAGGCTGCCACCCAACACCATGACCAGTGGGAACCTCACTATTTACAAAATAGAAAGGTGAACTCCAGGCTTTGTGGAGTACCTTGTTCAAGCCAGGCTAGATATATCCTCAAAGTTCTAGGGCTAGCTTGTCTCTACCACAGGGAAGCCAAACCAAGGTCCTCTGGACTCTTGGGACCCCAGATATTGAGATGGGGGAGTTATGGAGTGGGGATGACTTTCCAACTGCCACCAAAGAGAGTAGGGGTATAAGGAGGGGCCCTTATACCAGGGAAGCGGTCTACCGCTAAGTTACAATTCCCCAGCATTGGGAAACTGCCGCTTCAGTTCCCCTCATTGACAGGCAAGACAGGCCAGACAAGGGCCAGGGACACTCTTTGCAACTGAGGACTCTTATTACCAAGGACACGCCGCCAGTCTTGGGAAGCCTCTCTAAAAGGTTCTGGCATTCCTCTCTAGCTTCCTAGTCCTGGCTATCCAGGGAGCTCGCAGGGGAAGGGGCAGGAAGTGAAGCCAGCCTTCCCCTACTCTTTCCCTAGCTCCCTGTGGTCTCTGTCCCTTGACGTGAAAATGAGATAGAACAGAGTGGAAGAAAAACATATTTTGTTTTCCTATGGGCTAGGTTTCTACGTTGAAACTTCCCTCCCGAGGACCACTGAGACCCAGAAACGCCGCCTCTACCTGTACGCAGAGGTTCCACAGGTAAGGGTCCAGGTCCCGGCACTTCCGCTTTCTCTGAGACCCGGTGAGATCCGGTCTCCACTCCTTCCACCAACCAGGTGCGGCTCTCACTGTTCCCGGTCAGTCCAGGCTCCACCCTTCACTTCGAGAAGACCCCGCCCCCGTCCCGTGGTCCCACTCCAGGGCGCCCTTTTTCCTATGGGGAGCAACAGACTTCGGGGCTCTGACTCGTTCCCAGCCACACCCGTGGCCACACCAGCTGTCACGACAGGAGCACGAAAGACGTACGGACTTTAGAACCGCGTCTACCTACGTCCTGTTCCTTACTACCTGCCTCTGTGACCTTGAGCGAATCTCCCACGGATACCAGAGGAAAGCTACTTGTAAGATTTGACGGAGAACACGAATATCTTTGTCGAGGGCTTGGCGCTTGTATTTCCCATCCCGGGAACAGCGTTTCTTGATCCTCCACACCCCCTTTCTAGCCGAGGTCTAACTACCTATATGCTCACAGTTGGAATGTCTTATTTGCTCAGTTAATGTCAGTCTTGTTTGTTTTTGCATACTGACATCAAAACTCGGTGGTACACGCAAAGAGATCTACCACCGTTACACCACCCAGCTTCAACCGAGCTTGAACGCCTTTAAGAACGGACCACCTTCATACGCTCAGTGCTATTGCAAACCTGCTCAGTCATCTATCAGACACTTTAGCGAGTGGGCAGTGCGCTTAATACTACCACGGGCCAGCAGAGGGCAGATGGTGACCAGTCTTCTCACCCAATCACACTTTCTCACCACCCAACACTCTCAAGAGCAAGACAAGTGAGCAGATTTGTAGGCAATAAACCCAAGGGGCCAGCCAGGAATGACTTTGAATCCCTGACTCAGAGACCTCTCCGACTACCTGTATGGATGATCCCTGCAAACAAGATGTGCTGGAAAACATGAGACGCTGAAGGCGTTTGTTCGAAAAAGCACACACGGTCAGGCTTTGCCTAAAAGATGGCTCATTCAACCCAGCACGGTGGCGCACACCTTTATACCAACACTGGGAGGCAGGGGCAGGCAGATGCCAGAGTTTCAAGGTAAGATGTCCTTCAGAGGTAGTTCTGGGACAGCCAGGGAGACCCATAAAAACCCTGTCTGGAAAAAACAAAACTAACAGACAGACACACAAACAAAAATGGTTCAGCCAGTAAAGGTGCTTGCTTCTGAGTTGAATAACCGTAATCCACACTTACAAGGTATCTCGGGCAGGCTGTGAAGCCATCGTACACGCTGTATACACTCCAAATCAGTGGTTCTCAAACTTCCTAATGCTGTGACCTGATTCAGTTCCTCATGCTGTGGTGACCTCCAATCATAAAAATTATTTTTGTTGCTACTTCATAACTGTAATTTTGCTACTGTTAAGAGTCATTATGTAAATATCAAATATGCAAGATATCTGATATGAGACCCCTATGAAAAGGTCATTTATACCACCCCTAGGGGTCTCCACCCATGGCCTGAGAACCTCTGCTCTAAGTAAAATGTATTTATTTTAGGATAAAGTCATAAGAAGGCAGACCTAGAGGGATGGGAGTGGAGAACTGGGAAAATCAAGCTACAGACAGGACTGGGCTGTGAGGAGGGAGAAGCTGTTGTCATAATGTGACAACAAGGTGACAGAGCTTGTTTAGAAATGACTGCCTTTTGTTGTTCTTCCTGTAGTTGCTATCTCAGAGGAGCCCTGCTGGAGGCAGAGCAATTGAAAGCCCACCCTGGGGGTTGTGGCCTGCCACAAGCTTGCCTGTGGCGCCATTATATATATAAGGTTTACCTGTGATGGTAAAATCCTGGAAACGGGAATTCTCAAAGAAGGGAGGTAAGAAGGTAGGAGAGGCCACAGACTGAGGCGTCTGATGTCAGAGTCAAGCTTTTCCTTGTTTAAAATTGGGATCTCACAGTCTTTAACCCCAGCTCTCAGGAGGCAGAGGTAGGTGGATCTTTGTGAGTTCGAGGCCAGCCTGATCTTCATAGTATGTTCAGGACAACTAGGTCTTAAAAAGGTCTTGTCGAAAGGAAGGAAGAAAGGAAGGAAGGAAGAAAGAAAGATGGGGCTTCACTATATAGCTTATATAGAACAGGCTGGCCTCAATGCAAAGGACTCTGCCTGCCTCAGCCCCCCTCCGGAGTGCTGGATTAAAGGTGTGTCCGGCCATGCCGAGCCTAATCTATTGTTTTGTTTGTTTGTTTGTTTTTGGTTTGTTTTTTGGTTTGGTTTGGTTTGGTTTTTTGGTTTTTCAAGATAGGGTTTCTCTGTAGCCCTGGCTGTCCTGGAACTCACTCTGTAGACCAGACTGGCCTTGAACTCAGAAATCCTCCTACCTCTGCCTCCCAAGTGCTGGAATTAAAGGCATGCACCACCACTGCCCGGCTATTGTTTTATTCTTAATATCACTTGCAAAATAGTGATAAAATTTACCTTGCAGGATTATATTGTGAAGATCTGATAACCAGTTGTCCTCAGTCTTGGGTGTATATTTAAATCCTCATGCCCTTGACAAAGGCTGACCATGGCACTGAGATTTCAAAACCCCATGTAGTTTTACTGAGCTAAATAAATGCTGAGCAGAGCATGAGGTGCACATTAGGCATTCCCCGGTGTTTACTGAACTTTGTGTTTAGGTGTGTGGTTTGTGGGGGGAGGGGTAGAGTGGGGGAGGGTACAGTGGATGGGGAGAGGCATGTCCCTGAGAGTCTGAGTTCATACCGATGCTGGAGAAAAAGCTACGCATCTTCACTATCACTCTCTACCTTAATGCTTTGAGATGATCTGCTCTGAACCAGGAGCTTGTTTTATGGGCTCAGCTGGCCAGCCAGTGGTCTCTCCGGATCTACCTCTCTCTATGTCACAGAATGCTAGATTTATAGCACAGCTGTGACTTAATTTTTTTGTTTTGTTTTTTTTAACCAAGATAACAGGCCTGTGCCATCAAGCCTGGTTTTCGTTTTCTTTTCTTTTATTGTTTTGTGTGTCTGGGTGTTTTGCCTGCACAGACGTGTGTGTGTGTGTGTGTGTATGAGAGAGAGAGAGAGAGAGAGAGAGAGAGAGAGAGAGAGAGAGAGAGAGAGAGAGAGAGAGAGAGAAGACCATCCATGTGCAATGCCCCCAGACACCAGAAGAGGGCACTAGCTCTCCTGGGACTGGAGTTAGAGCAGTTGTGAGACTCCATGTGGGTTCTGGAGCTCAAACATTGGCCCTCTGAAAGAGCAGCAGCTCTTAACCACTGAGCTATCACTCCAGCCCTCATGACTGGCATTTTATGTGGGTCCTTGGGATATGAACTCATCTTCATGCTTGCAGGACAACAGCTCTTACCATTGAGACATCTCTCCAACTCTTTCTTTTTGTTTTATGTGGACTTGTTTTGTTGGGCATAGGGGGCTGAGATTTTGCTATGTTGCCCAGGATGACTTAAACCTCCTGGGCTCAGCTGATCCTCTGGTATCAGCCTCTTTATCAGCTCTTACTACAGGCTCACAGAACCATGACCAGCTCTCGGCTCACAGTTTTGAAGATGAAGCACAAGTAGTTTTTATCGTTCCTTATTAAAGGGGGGGAAAAGGTGCATAAGGTTGCAGAAATTGGATTTGCATCAAGCTTGGTTTTGGAACGTTGAATCATCTAGAATGTGGTAATTATGGAGGGGTGTAAATGGGTGAGAGGCAGTCTTCGGTGATCATCCTTGTCCTAATACCCAGCAGGGGCTATCCTGCTCTAGCTTGTACCTTATAGCACCACTGTTGGGGTATCCTTTAAGTCTGAAAGGATCTTGTGTTCTGTGTTGGCTTTTTTTCTCTTCTTCCTGGGTGCGTGTACTAGCTTTGGCCTATACCACTGCTGGCTGTCATTTTCTCATTAATCCAAGATTAGAGGTGGCACTGCCTTCTGTATGGAATTTTGTAGCCTATACGCTTCTGAATCCACAGGCAGGTTCAGTGACTATTTACTTTGTCCCACTACTTCCTTGCGAGTGAACCCAGCCTGAGGTGAATGGACGCTTTGAGCCAGGCCTGCAGCTGTGATCACATGTCATAAGAAGCAAGACTGGCTGCCAGGAGCAGAGCCTCTCCACCAGTCCTAGTGGGACAGGATGCAGCATAGCTGGTGTTGGCTTTCCTTAGGGAGCAGGCCTGAAGGGTAGGAGGCAGGCAACTGGTATACTGCTATTAGCAAATAAAACCAAAAGATACTAGCTGTTTTAATTTTAGATCCGCATTTTTTAGTATGTCTCATGTAATATTCATTATTTATCTCAAATTCAATACTAACTGCGTGCCTTCACTTTTTCTTTGTTAAGTATGGTGAATTCATGTCTGCCCAAATATTTAAGTTCACAGCAACTGTCTGCCCTGTCTAATTTCTCTGTCTCTCTCTCTCTCTTTCTGTCTCTCTCACTCACTTTCTCTCTCTCTCATCATGTTCTCACTGTAGATCCCTGGCTGGCCTGGAACTCACTGTCTAGACCAGGCTGACCTCAAACTCTTAGAAGTCTGCCTGCCTCTGCTTCCTGAGCGCTAGAATTAAAGGCGTGCGCAACCATCCCCATCAATACCTGACTGTTTTGTTTTAATTGAAGACAGGTCCTTATGCTTTCAAGGCAAGAACTTTACTGGTTGCTCCAGCTTCCCAGCCTCAGATTAGTGTTATTTAGAGTGAGATCCTTAGACCAGCATCAGTAGTAGCTCCTGGGAACTCATTAGCTATTCACATTCTCAGCCCACTCACCTGAGTTAGGAAGTTTGGAGGAGGGGTTGGCAGTTGGTATCTTAATAAGTCCCTCTCCTTCTCTTCCGCACCCTTGGCTTGGCACTTGATCTCATATGAGAGATGAAACATGTAAGAAATGATGTCTCCGCCCAGGCAGAGACATAAAGCACAACAGAGGCTTCCAGGTAGGTTGTTATGACTACCAACACCAGACCTGGGCCAGGCCCTGGGCATGCCATGTGGACTTCAGTTGTGCGTGCTGAGACTAAGAAAAGGAGCAGATGCCGATTGAGTAAGTGCCATATAAGACAAATACAAGTCCAGGAGTCTATAGCCAGGTGAGATGGGTCACAGAGAGCATTCTCTAGTTCTTATGTAGGCCTGAAAATTAGAACATGGCTGGAGTATTATGGGGCCTACCTTACAGGGAGGCCAACTGGTGCTAGCTAGAAGTAGGTTGGTGTTGGTAAAGCAAGAGGGGAACGGGATTGTGATGTTCCCTGCCCTAGGAGCAAAGGAAAAAACACAGCGGAGATTGTGGAAGCCCTCTGGCTTTTAGTTTAAGGGAGCACTGGGGAAAATGAAGGATGTGGGGTGAGGAGAGACCCAAAGGATGCCTTCTCATCCCTTAGATCAAAAGAGCCTCTGCCCTCAAAGGCATGTATCTACAGAGATTCGACTCCCCACTACATCCACCAGCAAGTTCTGAAACCCAGCCCATGCTCTGGGTGCAAGGCCTGCTCTTCCAGGGCCAGCAGAGGGGGAAGGGCCTGGGAAGCAGTTTCTCGAGCCCCACCCCTTCTAGCCTCTGCCTCTGCCACCCTTGCCAAAGAAAAGCCTTTGGTGCCAGCTGAGGACAGACCAGCCTGGCCATGATGCCTGGCAATGTCCAGGCTCCAACTGCCTTTCTCAGGAAAAACGTCAGACGGCCGAGCCTTTTTGGAATTTGACAGTAGTTTCTGACCTAAGGAGGAAAACTGGAAAATCAGACCACTGTGTAAAATGGAGCTCTCCTTGTCTTAAAAGAAAATTCTCCAGCAAGCTGGGGATGCAACTCTGTCAGCAGAGTGCTTGTTTGGCATGCACAAGAAACCTCAGCAGTCCATAAATTGAGAAAGGTAAGGCCGGGCTAACACCTTTAATCCCAGCACAAGGTGAGGCAGAGGCTCTGAGTTGGAGACCAGCCTGCTCTACAAAGTGAGCTGAGGACAGCCAAGGCTCTGTTACATAGAGAAACCCTGTCTTGAAAAACAAAACAAACAAAACAAAAAAACCAAGCAAGATAGAGACAGGAGGATTTAAAAAAAAAAAAAAAAAAGCAAAGCCCTCAAGGTCGTTCTCAGCTACACAGTCAGTGTGGGTCAAGTTTGGATTCAAGAGACTTTCTTTCTTCTTGAGACTGGCTCTCATTACGTAGCCTTGACTGGCCTGGAGCTTGTTTTGTAGATCAGGCTGGCCTTGAACTCACAGATATCCACCTGCCTCTGCCCCTACTGGGGGAGGGATTAAATGCATGTGCCACCCTGCCCAGCCTGAGACCTTTTCTTAAATGGGACTTAACAGGCCTATTTCTGCCACAGATATGGCTCACAGCTCTGGCTCTAGCACTTCCTCCCTGCAGGAATGAACTCTCTGAATGACTTTCTCACTAGCCTCACAGCAACATGAGACTCAGTGGAGTCTGCTCTGACTCTCCCCAGCTATGTCTCTCTGCTCCACTCTTTTCCAGCATCAAGAATCCTTTTCATGGGTCTGGGGAGATGCCCTAGTGGGTAGAACGCTTTTTGAGGAGGCATGAGGACCTGACCTGCGTCTGGAGCCACGCCCCTTACATGAAAGCTAGCTGCTGCTGCAGCCTGCATCTGTAACTCCAACCCCTCTCGGTGAGAGGGAAGTACAGAGAGTAGGGGAAAAGCCATAGTGTGGATAGACACAGGACGAGCCTAGGGGCTCTCTGGGCAACCAATAGAGCTGAAATATCTAGCTCTAGGTTCAGTAGAGAAACTAGAGCCCAAAATAAGGTAGAGAGAAATGGAGGAAGACACTCAAAGTTGACCCTCTGGTCTCTACGCATGTACATACAATGAGCATACCCATGTATGATTCATCAAAGTGAGCACACGTGTGTGAGCACACACAGTCACTTGCGCGCACACACACACACACACACACACACAATCACTTCATCACATGCTATCATAATTTAATTCTTGATGAGAACTGGTGTTGTCTCCCTCCACAGGAATGTGGACCCTGGGAGGACAAGATGTTTGGTCTGTATTCACTAATCTATCTTCAGATCAGGGTCTGGCGCACACTAGGCCTCCAATAAAAATAAGTGAACCTATAGTTATGCCTTGTATTGTCCTGTCTCCTGCCCAGTCTCAGCCCCTTCTAGCTGCCACCGGCCTCTGTTTCCAGGACACTGAGCCTCCCCCAGGGAGCAGGACTTGTCTGGTGTCTGCCTGCTTCGGAGCCTTGAGAGGATCCTGGTCGTTTGACCTTGTGTCCCTGCCAAGTTACCAGTATGTGTGAAGTGCTAAATTCTAGCTTATTGTTATTATTGATTCTGAGAGCTATGATAAGAAGGCAAAAGGACAGCAGACAAGAGAAGGAGGAGACAAATGGGTGGATATCAGAGTTGGGGAGAAAAGGCACTCACGGCTTTCCCGAGCTCCCAGTTCTGTTTTTCCCAGCAGTGCTCAGAGCAGCCAACGGCAAGCCAGAGAGGGCTGTGTGCCACGTACAATGAGCTGTGAGCCACGTGGCAGAAACAGGCTTGTTGAATCATGGAACGCTCAGCTTCTACTGGCTTGTAGAGTTTGGTGTGTGCCGTATTTTTTGCTTTTTTACAGTCCAGCTGTCTGTAATGATTTCCTTCCCGTGGCCTTGTTCACCAGAGTGTCCCTGAGTGACTAGCTGAGTCACTGCATTCCTTGCTGTTTAGGACACTGGCCCAAGCACCAAGGACCAGTGCTTTCATGGACGTGGAACCTTTGTGGGTTGCCAGAGAGTGCCCAGGGAAGACAGAACAAAGAACTCCCATCTCTAACTAGCACCCGTCCCCAGAAATATAATCTAGAAAACAGGTACAAATAAGCAAAGTGGATATTTCTAGTTTCTTTAACAAGGCAGCTGTGTCACGGGATGTTCTTCGAGAAGCTGTCTTGTGAGAGGGCATGTGATGTTCTGCTGAAAGCAGACCCTTGAGAGGTCAAATGTTGTTTAGTAAGAATAGAGATGGATGGAACCCCACAAACAGTGAGAGGATGCTTTTGCATTGCTATACGACTTTACTGGTCTTCACTGGTCTTTATAAAGAGAAACACACCAAAGAACTTCTCCTGGTCCTCCGGCTGATTCTGGCTTCCTCCCCTGACTCCTGCCCATTTGGAGGAGCCTTACTGTTCTGCTCGACTTGGCTGCTGCTACTGATTGGTGCTCGGTGTTTGCTATTGAACTGGATATCTGGTATCCAAACAATGAAGAGTGGAGTCACCCCAAGGAACTACTTCTAAACAGGCCCAGGATACCCTTTTCATATTAAGCCTACAATTAAGCATGACATTCTATTTGCTAATCACCAGGAAATGGCCACAGCCTGAAGAATTGTCAGTGACCATAAGGCCAGTGCCAAGTTGAAATGGGTGGGACATGCTAGAAACCAAGGTTCATCCCTTAGTTGCAATAGGAAGATCTGAGATCCAAATATAGAGAAATCTTTCAGGCACCTGGTGGGGCGACTAACATGTTTAGCCCCTCAGTAATGCATGAGTCAGTTTTTAGCCAGACAGTGGTGGCTCACGCCGTTGATCCCAGCACTTAGGAGGCAAAGGCAGGTGGATCTCTGAGTTTGAGGCCAGCCTGATCTACAGAACACGTTTCAGGACAGCCAGGGATACACAGAAAAATCCTGTCTAGAAAAAAAACATAAACAAAAAGAGTCAGTTTTTGGTAAAAATAAAAAAAAAAAAGCACAGGGCTTGCTTGTAGTGTAGTTGTTGCACTTCTGAGGTGATTTCTGAGAAAGTTTACTCAGATCTATAAAGAGAAAAGATGGAGATTATTATAGCATTGTTGATAGGTGGGGGATTTGGAGCAAAAGGGGCCCTGGGGATTGAGTGAGCAAAATACTGTAGATGTTTGTTTTTGCCTTCATTGTCAGCTTGATACAGCTTAGAATCTCCTAGGAAGAGAATCCTGAGGAGTGATTGTCTACGTTGAGTTGTCCTTCTGGGCATATCTATGGGAATTGTCTTAATTGATATGGAAAGACCCAAACTTCTATGGGTACCACCATTCCCTAGGTAGAGGGTCCTGAACTGTGTAAGACTGGGGAAATCTAGCTAAGCAAAGCAAGCAAATGAGCATGAATGCATTGATTTATGTTTACTTCTGACTATGTGATGTGGCTAGCTGCCTTGACTTTCCCCACAATGATGAGCTGTAAACTGAAATTATAAGTGGGGGGGAAAAATCCTCCTTTTCCCCAGGTTGCTTTTTGTCAGGATATTTTATCATACCAACAGAAATGAAACCAGAACACATTCCTTGAAATTCTGCATGTTAGTAAAAAAAATAAAACAAGAACTAAAAATCTCAAAGAGTAGCTGTTCCTAAAACAGCATGGATGGAGCTTACAGAGTTAAAGTGGGGAAAAAAGAAAAAGAGATTTTAAAATAATATACCTGTTTCATTAAGGCATAATTAATGTACAGTAAACCACACATATTTAAACTATCCCATTTGGTTTTTAACATACATCTGCAAGGCCATGATTAAGATAATGATTGTATCCATCATGCCTCAAAATAGGATATATATATATCCTATTTTAAATTTTAAAAAGTTAAATAGTATAGACATATAGCATATGTACTACAATTCCATTAATCCCATTATTGTAAGAATAAACAATGTTTGGACATTCTGAAAAAAATCAAATATTGTGGTGATTTGAGTAAGAATGGCTCCCATAGACTCATGTATTAATGCTTAGTCACCAGGGAATTTGAAAGGATTAGAAGGATTAGGAGGTGTAACCTTGTCCGAGGAAGTGTGTCACTGAGGATGGGCTTTAAGGTTTCAAAAGAAACATGAGATCCAGGTTCTCTCTCTCTCTCTCTCTCTCTCTCTCTTTCTCTCTCTGCCTATAGATAAGAATATAAAGTTCTCAGCTTAATAGCCATGCCTGCCTGCATGCCACAATGCTCTCTGCCATGATAATAACGTACTAAGCCTCTGAAGTTGCAAGCAAGCTCTCAGTTAAATGTTTTCCTTTGTAAGAGTTGCCTTGGTCATGGTGTCTCTTCACAGCAATAGAACAGTGACTAAGACAACTCTTCCAAAACTTCATGGCCCCATTTCATCCCCTGTTATAGCTGTGAACACACATTGCCAATGTATATTGTACCACGGAATTTCTGTGTGTCTGTTGTCTTGTACCATGATCTTCAGGGCATGGTTAAGTTTATTACAGTAGAAAGGGTTCATTATGGCTCCCCAGCTTTGACTTTATTAACATCACAAATGCCATTATGATGGACTCTACAGAAAGGTGCTTGGTTCTCCCGTTCTCTGCTTTACAGTGGAGAGCTGTGCCAAAAACTTCCTGTTTGTTCACTCACCTCGAGGACTAATTTCTCTCTTCATCTCTAAGTAGATGTTCCAGTAGAGCTGGATAGTCATCCATTTTGTCCCACAGGACTCTCCCTGTCATCATAAGAAGCAGTAGAGAGTTATAGGGGCAAAGGCTTGGTTGGTTGTGTCAGACTATGAGTTTGATGAACTTTTCACAGGGTAAGTCTTTTGTGTCTCGCTTGCTTGGCTCAGCAATCTCTGTGAGAGTTGTGTGTTCCTGTGAGTGTGAATGTGTACATTCTCAGGCACATGCATATGGCAGTCAGAGGTCAAGCTTGGGTGTTGTCCCTTAGGAGGTGTTCATAATGTTCCTTAAAACAGCCTCTCTATGTTCACAGTCAGCTATTGGATGGATCACAGGGCCCCCAATAGAGGAGCTAGAGAAAGCACCCAAGGTGCTGAAGGGGTCTGCAACCCTATAGGAGGAACAACAATATGAACTAACCAGTACCCCGGAGCTCTTGACTCTAGCTGCATATGTAGCAGAAGATGGCCTAGTCGGCCATCATTGGGAAGAGAGGCCCCTTGGTCTTGCAAACTTTATATGCCTCAGTACAGGGGAATGCCAGGGCCAAGAAGTGGGAGTGGGTGGGTAGGGGAGTGGCAGGGGGAGGGTCTGGGGGACTTTTGGGATAGCATTTGAAATGTAAATGAAGAAAATACCTAATTTTTTAAAAAGAAAAAACAAACAAACAAACAAAACAGGCTCTCTAATTGGCTTGGGGCTCACTAAAGTGCCTAGCTAGTTAGCCCTAGAGATCTTTGGGTCTCTGCCTCTCCACTGGTGGGATTACAAGTGCGAGCCACTATGCCTGGCTTGTGGCTTCTGAGGACTGAATTAAAGACCTATACTTGTACAGCAAGCACCTTAGATACCGTCTCCCTGGTCTCTCTTTATGAGATTCTTCCATGTGATTTTTCTGTAGTTGTTTCGTGGCCAAGTTCTTTCTGAACAGCAAAGCTCAGTTTTAGTTTCGTGCCTTGTGGCCCACAGCAAAGTCACGGAATACTTTCCACAGCCTGCTCACGGTCTCATCCCATCTGGGTTATTTTTAGAACTTGCAAAATATTCTTGAGTCTATCAGACAGTTTGGGATCATCTCTGTACGTATGACGCAGGCCTGATCATTAAGAATTGTAGAGAAAGATGCCTACTGTGGGATTCTACTCTCAGAGAGTCTAGATTCTCCAGCTCTTAATTTAAAAAAATTACTTTTTAAAATTTTTATTTTTGTGTATGATTGTTTGCCTGTGTGTATGTATGTGTACCATATGTGTGGAGTGTCCTTGGGATTTGGAAGAGTGCGGGATGCTCTAGAACTAGTGTGTTACAGATGGTTGTGAGCTGTCGTGTTGGGGGCTGAGAATTGAAGGCAGGTTCTCTGGAAGAGCAACCAATGCTCTTAACCATTGAGCCATCTCTCCAACCCTTATTTTTAAATTACGTGTTCATGACTGTGAATGGGTTTGTTCACATGGGTGTAGTTCCTAAATAGGTCAGAAGAGGGTGCCAGATCTCCTGAAGCTGGAATTACAGGCAGTTGTGATCTACTTGACATGGGTGCTGGAAACTGAACGTGAGTCCTTTGCAAGAGTGGTACTAGCTCCTAACTGCTGAGCCAACTCTTCAGACCTTTACTCTAATTCATATGTAATATATATATTACAAGCTAGGATCCATATCTGAGAGAGATTGTGAGGCCTTTTCTTTCTGAATTTGTGTCACCTTGCTAAAATTTACTTTCCAGTCACCCGTCTCCCTGAAAGTTTCATATTTTCATTATGCAGAGTAAAATTCCATTATGCATATTACAACATTATGTACTCGCCAGTTGATGAGCATCTAAGTTAGCTAGCTCCCTTTCCTTGCTAGGGTAAAGATTTATATATAGTCATGTATCTGCAAGCGTCTTTAGGGTCCTTTGGGTATATGTGCCCCAAATCCACTTTTTTTTCAAGCACACCAGTGGTTTTTAAGTCTGGGGGATCCAAACTTCTATTCTCAAGAGGTTTACTGTCCAAGCCATCTTCCTAGGACATTTCATTTTAAAAGAAACTTTTAAATTTTATTTATTTATTTACGGGACCAGAGAGCTATCAGGAGTCAGTTTTTTTCTTTCTACCATGTGGGTCCCGGGGATGAGACTCGGATTTTCAGGCTTGGCAGCAAGTGCCTAACCTGCCGAGTCCTCTCATGGGTCCTTTTTCTGTTGAAGGAAAATAATTTGCCTCTGATTAAATATCATCAACAACTTCCCCTCCTCCTTGAGATCCTTCCCGACACTAAGTGTGTGCTGGTTGCTGCCTCTGCCTAGACTCACTTCCAGTCATCTCCCCAGGCTCAGCTTCCAGCTTCCAGTGTTATTGGGAGCCCTTCCCCCACTCACCTTCATTGTTTCTTTGGCCCTTTGGATGTTTGTTCTCTCCACTGGTACTGGAGATGGAACTCCAGGGCTTGGCTATGCCAGGGCAAGCACTGTATGCCCCCAGTAGCAAGTCTCTCTTCTGCCTTTAATTTTTATCTTGAGATAAGGTCTTGCTAAAGTTGCCAAGGCTGGCTCAAACTTGTGGTCCTTCTGCCTTAGCCTCCTGAGTATCTGGGATTACATGTAAGCACCAGCTTACTTGCTCCATACTGGTAATTATACCCTCTGTGCTATGTTTACCAAAGCAGTTGGCATTTGCATATTCTCCTCCAGAACTGCAGCGTGACATGTCTGTCTCTTCTGAAATATGGAGCTCTTTGGCATCTGGGAGACTGTCTTGCTTACGTCTTCATCTCTCAGAGTGCCTAGGTGAGACGAGGTACTTGGAAAATTGGTTGAATAAATAAAAATAAATTGGAGTACAACATATCTTATATACTCATTCATTCAAGAAATATTGAGTGTTTGAACATGTCTGCCCATGTTCCAGATGCTGAAAATAAGCAAAACAAACATTCCTGCCCTGAGGGACATGAAAGATAGGAGAGGTTATACAGGCCAGGCAGAGAGGCAAAGCACAGAAAAGGGAGACGGCATGGTGAGGGTGGGACTTGATATCCATCAAAGGAAATACCTTTTGAATAGAAATGTGAAGTGAGACACATCTTCCCGATGCTCAGGAGAACATATCCTAAGTGCAAGAGTCATTCATGTTCCAGGGGCAGGAAGGAGGCTGGTGTGGCTGGCTGAGGCAAGAGGAAGAAGGAAATGCGCTTAGTTAGAAAAAAGGTACAGATTGCACGTGATCTAGGGGTCCCTGGAATAAAGGCTGTTTTTTAAAAAAATAATGTGCCCAAGATAGAAACCATTGGGTTTTTTTTTATAAAAAAATGATTTATTTTACATTCTAATCGTTTTCCCTTCCTTCCTCTCCTCCCCCCCAGCCCCCAGGAACATTATTTTGGCTTAGGCTTTAACAAGATCCCAGTGACTGCTGTGTTGACTACAGGCTGGAATGAAGGAGAGCAGGTAGGGAAGATGCTATTGCAGTATTCCCAGCATGCAGATGTCTAAAGGTGGGGCTGGCAGGCTGGCTAATGGATTAAGATGGCTATGATTGGAAGAGAGGAGTGAAGGGTGGCTGAGACCTTTGGCCTGATCATTAAAAACAAAACAAAACAAAACAAAACAAAACAAAACTGGGCTTGACATGAACTGTATGTAATGAGGAAGATTGTGTAATAACCATATGCAGTGTGTTAAGGTACAAGTTCTAGTGTTTGATGCTGGACATGTTAAGTTTGACACATTGCTCACACTTAAAACATACATTTACTAACTGTGATAAATTCAGCTTTTTTTGTTTTGCTCTTTGAGACAGGTTCTTACTATGTAGTCCAGACTGGTTTGGAACTTGCTTTGTAGCCTAGGCTGATCCCAAACTTGCAATCCTCCTGCTTCAGCCTCTTTCAGTGAGATTATGGGTGTAGACCATCTTATACACAGCAATAAAGTCAGCCTCATTTGCTAAACACCAAGATAACGTGCAAGAAGCTTTATATAGACTGCCATTTAATCTTCTCACTCATTCTATATAATCCTAACATTTTGTTGCCTTTTGTGGATGAGCAATTGTGGCCAGTTGATATTCGATATAAGCTAATTTGGGGTTGGGACCCGCTCAGTCTTCAGAGCTCTATTTGTCAATCTGGATCCGAAGCAGTAGGGGACCACTTTCTAAACATATTTGCCACAGATTTAGGTTCTGTTGTGAAAAGGTGCCTGGAACAGGAACCAAGATTTTTAATTCCAGGCCAACAGCAGCTGTGAAAATGTACATGAAGGGAGCAGGTGTTTGAAAGCGCCACTATCCTAAGACAGTGTTAAAGAATCGGAGATCATGCCTTCGTTTCGGCCGCTATTTCTCTGAGTAAACAAGATACTAGAACCTGCCGTGAACCCTTAGTGGCGTTAAAGCAACTCCCAAATGTGGCTAATTTGGAAACACTGCACTGGAGAGAGGGCGCATGGGTCTGGGACCCTTGCCCAGACTACATCCTTTTGAAAGTTTAACCTCGTGTGGCCTTCCTTAGGTGGCCCTCAAGAAAGACCAGGATACGGAGCACAAAGGCCGGGAACCGCTTAGGGCCTCAGCATCCGCTCAGTTGTCCGCCTCCCCTGCCCCCGTGGCCCCCAACACAGAGAACGCTGGCCCGCAGCCGAGCTGCGCATGCGCTCTGGGTAAGGTCCGCTCCCCGCGACGTCAAGGGGCTTGCGCCCGTTCCCAAAGCCCCGCCTCCTAGCGCCTGAGGCGACCCGGGCGGGGGGTGGGGGGTGGGGTCGAGCCACGCCCCCAGCCGAGTCGAGGAGGGCCGACCGGAGCCGAACGCCTCCGAGTGCCACCGAGCTCGGCCGAGCGGCCGGGAGTCAGTTGGTGCTGCTCGTCTTCGCCCCAGAAGCAGTCCGTGGATCTGGCGTCGCCACCGCCGCCGCCGCCGCCTCCGCGGGGCCTGTGCCGGCCGGCCGCCCACCAAGGAAGGAGGGAGGCTCGCGGCGTGGGGAGAGCAGCGGGGGCCACGGGTGCCGCCGCCGCCGCCGCCAGGTGAGCGCCCGCCGAGGCCCAACGTCCCCAGAGCTGTCAGTCCCGGGCGTCTGTGTGTCTCCCCGCCTGTCAGCCCCTGTGTGTCTGCGAGCGCCTTCCCGCCAGGCCCGGCTCCCGCCCGGCCCTGTCAGCCGCCAGCACCCCCGCTCCGAGCGGCCCCGCCCCTTCCCCCCGATGTCCCGCCTTCCCCATCTGTCAGCGCCGCGCTCGCTCGCCGTGGGCTCCACGCCCGGGAGTCCAGGGTCTGGGTGGTCGCGCGGGACAGAGTTGCAGAAGGAGCCGAAGCGGGCCGGAGGTGGGGGGCCTGGCCGTGGGTGCGTGTGTCCGCATCCCGCGGGCGGCTGGCGAGCGGCTGGCACCGGTGCGTCTGGTGAAATGAGCGTCGGGACTCGAACCACTCCGGGGTACAGTGGAATCCTCCTTGCCCACGCGGAAACACCCGGGTTCTGGGATATCCAGATGGGCGTGTGAGCAGAGTTTGGGACCTGGGAAGCCTCTCCAGTTTGGGGTTTTCATTCAGAGAAACCTGTTGGAAGTGATTGGGGAGTGGGTGGGGTGTGGGGCTTAGGGTGCAAAGTACCTGAGAGCTTGAGGCATTCTGAGTTGTGTGGCTTGCATTTGTGAACAGTGATTGCCAGGGTAGTGTGTCCTGTGAGAAACTGTTATGTGACGCGGGTGGGGGTGGGGGTGTTAGAGAAGGGAAGGCATGCTCTTTTCTGCCTTTCTGGATGTCATGCCAACACATATATTTATCTAGATAGCCTAAAATGTTTATTCATGAGGCATCTACACATTTTTTTAATGAAAAAAAAGAGTACGGCACTTTTCATATATATATATATATATATATATATATATATATATATATATATATATATACACATACATACACACACACACACACACAAACACACATGGTCTCGTATGTTGCTATCTTGATTTATTTTTTTGTTTGTGGTAACGTAGCATCACAATATTTCAAAACTAACAGAAATGTGTTCTAAAATAATTGGTAGCTTGCCGGATAATTCTCAACCGAGGAGAAAAGATCCAAAAGCACACTTCATTAGCTGGAACAACTGATTTCGGGCTTAATTTGCTTCTAAGAGACATACAGTGGAAAAATCCAGAAACAGCAAAGAATGTATCAAAGAGACTTAGGAAATGAGCAAAAGGGCCTTTGTATGTGTGTGCCTTGGAGAGATGGTATCAAAGCAGCTTTAAGGGACAGGGCTGCTGTGTAATGATAAACATATTAACCAAGTTGGTTTTGTGACCTTGATACATTGGGCCATGCTTGATTTGTGCAGTGGTTCATGACAGGCAAACATTGCGTGGGAAGTGTGGTAATTTTTTTGGAAAAGAAAAAGTTCCCTATGATGGTTTTTTCCCTCAGTTGAAGTGAGATTTCAGACTAGTTGTGTCCAAAATTGGGATGTACGGGGTGTGGTGTGGTGTGGTGTGTGTGTGTGTGTGTGTGTGAGAGAGAGAGAGAGAGAGAGAGAGAATGAGCATGTGTGAGCACTTGTGTATGGGTGAGCATCTCTGTTTTTCTGTCTCTGATTTATTTTTAAGGCAGAAAATTTGAGTAACAAACGCGTAAGGGAAAAAATCCTCATAATTTACAAACACTAGTAAACTAGTTTGGCATTTATCTTTTTCAGTCTTTTGCTCCCAAGTATATGTGTTTTCTTTTTTCTCTCTCTCAAAGTGCTACCAGCCTATATGAGTTTTATCGTATACTTTTCCTTCCATTTATAAATAGATTGTGAGGGGTATGTCTTGCTTTTATGAGCAATTATTTTCCCTTTAAAAACTTTTAAAAAAAAGAAGAAGAAGAAGAAAAGAAATCCAGGTCTCAAGAGTTGTATGCTTGCAGCCCTCCAGTAACTTCTCCTGCAGTCCTCTCTATGGCCTATTGCGCTGCCTGTCTCCAACCTGGCCAAATCAGTCTCAGCTTTTTAAGAACTTCAGTCATACTCCAGCCTCAGCACCTCTGCATTTATGCTTCTTCTGTGTACACAGCTGGCCTAGATACTGTAAAGTTAAGATGGGTTTCCTTAACTTTAGGTCTTCAGGATTTCCCAACAACTCTACAAGATCACATCACCCTCTGCTGTACTTAGCACCACTTGGTAGTATTTATTTGTTGGTTTATTGTCTGTCTCCTTTGCTATCTAACCAGCTCGAGGCCTTGTTTCACTGAGTACCCTCAGGGTTTAGAACTGTTCCTGCTCCACTATAGGTATTTAGTATTTGCTCACTGAGTAAACAATGGATGCTAGTTGTCCATCTAGTCATGTGACATTGCTGGTAGACTTCTAAGTAGCTATATCATGAGGTGGAGTAACACATTTGTAAACTCTGCAATTTTCCTCTTGTTAATATATCTAGATGAACTTTACAAAGTGAGCCTTAGTATCTTGAAAAGAATGACAATCTTAGGGACTGGAGAGACAGCTCAGCAGCTAAGAGCACTGGCTGCTCTTCCAAAGAGGACTAGGTTCCATCTCCAGCACACACATGGACAACTATCTGCAACTCTAGCCCCAGGAGTCCAATGCCTTCCACTGACTTCTGTGGGTACCAGCAGAACAGTGGTGCACAGATATACCAAAGACAAAACATCCATACACATAAAAATAATAATAAAATTAGAAAGAAAGGCTGTAGAGTTGGCTCAGCAGTGAAGAACACTTATTACTCTTGAAGAAGATCAAGGTTTGAGTCCCAGCACCCACATGGCAGCTCAGAACCATCTCTAACTCCAGCCCCAGGGAGACTGATACAGTTTTCTGACCTCCATAACTACCAAGCACACATCTAATGCTCATACATACATGCAGACAAAACACTCATACACACAAAATAATAAAATCAATGAATCTTAAAAGAAAAGAAAAGACCTTGATTTAATTTGAACAGTTTTAAGAAGAAACATTTTTTGGCAAATGTTTTTTTGGCTTTTGGAGCAGTCTAAAGCGTCCCAGTTTGGTAGTTCTTAGCGGTAGTATAAGCCTTAAGAGCATAGTGAGCTTTTTGTGTCCACAGATACCCAAAGGTGTAATTACAGCCTTGATGTGTTTTCATCTGGGGGAGGGGTAGCTGTTATATTTACTTACTTTCTTGGCAGTTCTGTCCTTTTATCTCTCTGCTTATCAGTTTTGGATGGCTTTGGAGGTGCACACACTTGTTTTTTTTTTTTAATTTTATATTTAATCCTTGACCTTTGAGCAGTTTTCATCTCTTGTGTGACCTTTGAGCTGTTGGAAAGTATGGGCTTCGTCTTTCAGGAGAAAACAACATCTGTAGTAAATAGGGATGGGGAAAATTGTATTTTTGAGTGTAAAATAAAATTCTTATAGGTTTGAACATCAGATAGGCTACTTTTGTTTTTAGGGGGGAGTCTGTTTGAGTTTTGTGGGGGGAGATTTAATGTTTTCTCTGAACCTTTCCTAGAATAATACAGCCCAGAGACCTTAGAAAAAACTTTTGATGCTTATGTTTCAAATATGTAAGAACTTGGTTGTGTAGTATATATGTCCTAAATGGAAATTTTATCCTGCCTAGGGACTATAGGGAATATGTTGAAGTTTATTTATCAGTGGACTTTTGTTGCAAATGTATTTGCATGCAAGTCTGTGTGCTTTTGTAGAGGTTGCCTAATCCTATTCAGTTTTAGATTTCCATCTCTTCCTCTGAGACAGAGTCTTGATGTATAGCTGAAGCTGCCCTTGAACTCACTGTATAGCTTAGGGAATCCTTGAGCTTGTAATCCTCTAGCTCCAGTTTCCTAAATTCTGGGAATTAAAGCATGTAATCACCATAGCTCAATATTATCATTTCTTTTCTCACTCAGCTATTTCTCTTCTCTCATTATATTCCTATCCCAGTTATTCTCACCCAAGACTTTAATATGCATTACATGGAGACAACTCCCTCGTTAAAGCGTCTCCCCCCACCCCAACCAACTCCCTGCCTGAGGCTTGCATTTTCATCTATCAAACTTTCCTGTTGTCTTTGTTTGCTGCCTCATCTCAAACTTCACATGTCTACAAATTGCCTGCTCCCTCCACTCCTGTTTCATGATAACTTGGGTCCTTGTGTTTACTAACTAATCATCCTACAGATGAGCTAAACCCCAAACCCCCAATTTGGTCTTTCAGTCTCCTGCTCAAACTTCTACATCTGTTGTCTTCATTCTTGATGCATCCATCCCTCAAGCCACCCCAGAATATTTCAAGTTCTGTTCTTTCCTAATCTTGCATTCTCTTTTCTCAGCTGGATGACTGTTGATGCCTCTCAGCTGGTCTTCTAGCCTCACTCTCTCCTGCTTCTTCTACAGAATCCAGGGTGAAGTGGTTAAAAGACAAGGTCAGACTACCTCTTTGTTAAGTGGCTATCCACTGTACTGAACCGTCATATCTGTAAATACTTTGAGGTGCCACCCAGCTCCTACTGCTCTCTCCAGTCCCTGCTCATTGCTTGTGTTTATCAGGTTGAACATCTTCAATTCCTCAAATATCCAGGTTCTCCTCCTCTTTTGTATAAATCCTTCTCTTTATCTGGCACTCTTAGAAAGATCCTTCTTCTCTTCAGAATGGCTATTACTGATGGTCCCTTGTATAGAAGCTTCCTTCTCATTCATATATGCATTTCCTGTTAGGACTTCACTAAAATCCCAAGAATTTCATTTATGTTTCTTTCCTTCTTTATTGTCTCTTTGCCAATACATTACAAGATGTGTGTGTGATGCTGGTGAGATGGCTCAGTGGGTAAGAGCACCCGACTGCTCTTCCGAAGGTCCGGAGTTCAAATCCCAGCAACCACATAGTGGCTCACAACCATCTGTAACAAGATCTGACGCCCTCTTCTGGAGTGTCTGAAGACAGCTACAGTGTACCTACATATAATGAATAAATAAGTCTAAAAAAAAAAAAAGATGTGTGTGTGAGGACAGTTTTGCCTTGGTTATGTTACGGCTCTGGTGTGCAGCTCTCTCTATAGGATCCTGTCGGTTAATGTTTCAAGCACATTGAATAATGATTATAATATCTAACCGTTTTGAGATTTATTAAGTACAAGGTCCACTGCTAAGTATAGTTACACATTGGGAGACCCTGGTAAAGTACAATGACATTTCAGTTACCATTTCCCTTTGTAGTTGAGGAAATGGAGTTGAAAGTAACAGTTAAAAAGGTAACTTAAAAGTAACACAGTTGAGAAAGTAGCAGAGTTTTGTTTGTTTTTGTTTTTCTAGAGAGCATTTCTCTATATGACAGAGCTCTGGCTCTTCTGGAAGCCCTCTGTAGACTAGGCTGGCCTCCAACTCACAGAGATCTGCTTGCCTCTACCTCCTGAGTGGTGGGGTTAAAGGAGTGAGCCACCAGGCCTGGCTAGAGTTAGGATATTAATCCACATGATCTTTCAGCCTTTCATTTTAATAACCTCTACCCTTTAACATGAACATGAGGGATACTGATATCTTTATACTTAATTACTGCTCATGTTTGTGTTTTTAAGGGTATATGAGAGCTAAAAACAGAACATTTGTGTTACAATCTTACATACTTCTGCAAGTTTTTTTTCTTTATGTGTGTATGTATTTACATGATTTTGTGTGTGTGTGTGTTATATACATGCTTGTATGAGTGTGTGTGTACAGGTATACATGTGTTTGTGTGAGTATAGAGGCCAGAGATGGACTTCAGGTGTCTCACTCTGTAGTCCTTCTGGCCTGAAACTCCCTATGTGGACCAGGCTGACCTCATACTTACAGAGATCTATCTGCCTTTTCTCCTAGAGTGCTAGGATTAACAGCCGTGCATCCCAAACACTTGGTCCTTTAAAAAAAATCAGCTGTAAATGTAAGAGAAAAAATAGTTCTTATCTCATAAGGTCATTGTGAGAAGCAGAATTGCACACACAAGAAAATCAGTGTCATTTATAAGGAAGGAAGGCTTGTAATCTCACCCACAAATATGGCTTGGTTGAGAATGAAAGACATACAGTTAATAATTTTGTATTCTTTCACTGACCCTGGTTTCGAGTTGGGATTTGTAATTATTCTGTGTATTCATGGTAACTTTAAGTTTGAATTTAAGCTTGTTTTATGGCTGTGAGGCAAGATAGCTTTCTTCTTTTAAAACTTATCTCTGTTTTTAAGATTCTTAGAGGAGAGAGTTTACAAGAGGCTATTTTCCTTTTCTACAAAGTTACCCACTGGGGCTGGAAGATAGCTCAGTGGTTAGGTGTACTAGGTACTCTTCCAGAGGCCCTGGGTTCTGTTCCCAGCATCCACATAGTGGCTCACAGCCATCTGTTGTTACTACAGCCTCAGGAGGTCTAATGTCTTCTTCTGACCTCAACATGCATTAGGCACACAAATGGTGTGCAAACATATGTGCAGATAAAACTACTCATATGCACAAAATAAAATAAATCTAAATAAACATGCTAGTAAGTTACTCACCAGTGTGCTGCTTGCTTCAGGGATGCTTACCTCCAGGGAGCTTACTTCAGATAATCACATGAACAGTGGGCCCCATTACCTGGCCTGCTCAGGTATCATGAAGTTGGCAGCAGTCATAATGGGCTCTCTGAGCACAGTTGCATTTTCTAGTAGGATGGCTTATGAGGGAATAAGAGTGTAATAGCCTCCATCCTCTTTTTATTAGTTGGTTTTCTCATTGCTGTGACCAAATACTTGACTAAAAGCAAACTAAGCTTTAAGAAGGGATACAGTTCTTCATGGAGAGAAGGCATGGTGACAGGAGGCACCTGGTCACATTTAGTCCACAGTCAGAAAGCCAAGAAATATGCATTTTGGCATAAAGCAGGTTTTCCCGTTTTAATTTCCCCTTTTAATTAAGTTGAGACTACAGTTCATGTGGTGGTGCTGCCTATATTCAGCAACAGTCTTTCTCTAAAGTTAATGATTTCTGGAAAGACCCTCACAGACACACTCAAATCTGTGCTTTACTAATAACTTGTTTGTTAATCCAACCAAGTTGACAATTGAAATTAACCAATAGAGAATGAAGTTGTTTGCTTAGAATAAATGGGATGAGTCCAAAGGAGAAAGGAGACATTGTGGCAGCCAATTAAGACTGGAAGGATAGAGAATAAGTTTGAAACAATGTCTATGCTTGTTAGGCAGCATAGAGATAGGAGATGATAGGATTAATTGGGATACCAGTCGCATTAACCACCTAATTTGGGGAGCAATGAAGGCATATGGTTGGGCTGAGCCAGAGTTGGCATTTGTTAAGGGGGAATGGCCGGACAGTGAAGCAGGTGCAATGAGAGTATTGGTCAGAAAGTGATTAACATGACAGATGGGCTGCCAAGCCTGCATGGCAAGGAGAAAAGGCCTAGAGGTGTTGATGAAGTCAAGGGATGAGTGTTTTGGAGTGATGGAGTCATACCAGGATGTGGCTAGAGAGACATGTGCATGGAAGATTCAAGAGTTGGAGCAGTTAATTAGTTGGCATGACTGACTTCTGTGTTTTGCCACAGACACTAACCACTGAAGTGAACTCAGTGAAGATGGATGAAGTCAAGGAGATTTAACAACTGAGCAGCGGAAGAGTTGTTTTGGTTGTCCCTAAAGCTAGAAAAGCCATTAGAAGCATGCCAAGATTTATGGAGCTGAGAGAAGGAAGAGTTAGGTCTGTAGAGGAATTTTAGTTCAGCAATATGGTTGTTCCAGAATGGGATCACATCCACAGATATGAACTGGCTGGAATGCAGACAAGCCCTAAGGCACAACTTTAATCCCAAGCAATGATGTCTATTGAGGGGCAGACAAAGTTGATCAATCAAAGAAAGATTTGACAGAATAAGTCAGAGATAGGATATGCCCAACTCTTATGAGAGCAGACAGTAAAGAGAGGCTACTTAAAAGAACAGGGAAGGGGAAAGAGAGTCAATTCTAGAGGCAATTTGATTCGTGCAGTTCAGTTGAGCGCAATTCAGAGCATAGCAGTTGAGTTTGAAGCAGTTCAGTTTGTGGATTTCAAGGCAGTCTTTGCAAGCAGAGCAATTTAGTCAGAAGCTGAGAGGCGCAAATTTCAATCAGTTAGCTGGAGAGGAGTTTGAGCTAGAACAGCTGAGTTGAACCAGCCAGCCAGAGTTCTGAAAGAGCTAGAAAGGGTGAACTTATTCAGCAAAAAGTCTCAGAGGCTGAAACATTCCAGGACTAGGTTAGCAGACAGAGGGTAGAAACTGAAGTCCTCAAGGTCTGGGTTTGCAGAAGATTAGATTGTATGGAGGCTAGAAGCTTTCAGGCCTAAGCTTAGGGATAGTTAGAAATGTTGTAGGCTCAGCCCAAGCCATGTATTCTTAAAGCTTGGGTATGGCTCTCATTTCATCACTTCCTCTGAGGAAATAAAAGTGACATTTACATTTACATAGGTCTCAAGTGAATGAAGTGAGGTAAGAGGTCCCAGCAGTGGAAGACACCAAGAGTGTTAAACCAGTCTATAGGAGCCTCAAATTATTGGTAGATTCTGCCCAAAAGAGGAAGTTGAAAGCATGACACAAGATGTACTACTGGTTGTAAGTTCTCTAGGAGAATTCAGCTTTGGCCTACTTTGTTGTAATTCAAATGATCTGCTCTGGTGGCAAGTATTACCGTGTTTCTAGAATGTATATGAAAGCCATCTTAAAAATAAGAGATACCAGGCTTTATCATATGGAACTATCTGGAGGGGAGGAGCTTATGAATATATATTTAACATTTCCTCTACCATATACATAATACTTGGCAATTCTTTATAATTAGCCAGGAGGCTGGCTTGGATGAAATGCATCAGAGTAGGATTGTCTTTCAGTGTCAGAGGTTGAACTCTGGCTTTACACACGCTAGACAAGTTGTTCTGTCTTTGAGCTATACCATCTGGGAGGTAAGAGTGAACTACCAAACTATACCTGATTGTATTTTATTTATTAAGACATCACTAACTTTAACAAGGCTCTGGATCATTTGCATATGTTAGCCTTTAATTATTTAAAATGACTCACTCATCAAGAATGCCCAGTTCCTTATTTTTGATAATTTGTTTTTGTAATTAGCATAATAAAATTTAAGAACTATATGGTGTAGATTGCTTTTATGGAAGCTGAAAATGAACTCGGGATCATAGTGAACATTTAAAATAATTAGAAATTCAGTCACATGATGCTTAACAAGAGGAATATGTTCTGAAAGATGCTTCATTGGGTGTTTAGCATAGAATATGCTTACATAACCAGGGATATATGATTGTGGTTTGGATAAGAATGGTCCTGTAGACTCATCTATGAATTCTTAGTCATTAGGGAGTGGAACTCTTTGAAAGGATTAGAAAGATTAATAGGTGTGCCTTGTTGACTGGGCTTTGAGGTCAGAAACCCATACCAGGCCTAGTGTCTGCCTGCCTGCCTGCCTGCCTGCCTGCCTGCCTGCCTGCCTGTCTGTCTGTCTGTCTGTCTCTGTGTCTGTCTCTCTGTCTTTTTTGTCTGTCTGTCTCTGTCTCTGTCTCTATCTCTGTCTCCATCTCTCTCTTCTTATGGATAAGGATGTAGCACTTAGCTACTTCTATGGCACCACACTTGCCTGATGCCTTCATGCTCCCTGCTCCCATGTGCCCTGCTTTAATGATAATGGACTAAACCCATGGAACTGTAAACATGTTCACAATTAAATGCTTTCCTTTATAAGAGTTGCCTTAGTTATGGTGTCTTTTCACAACAAAATAACAGCGACTAAGACAATGGTATAACCTATTGTTCCTTAGCTATATTTTTTTGGTGTGAAAAATCAAACCAAAATATAAAGTATAGTAAAAGTCCCATGTGGTTAGAATTTTTCAGCTCCATCATAATCATATAGGGCCACCATAATATACGCAGTCCATTGTTGATTGAAACATAATGTGGTTCATGACTGTGTAGTATGGTAAATGGAAAACCAAAATAGTGAGATGTATATGGCTTGGTATGTGGGGAAGGTGGAATCCTAAGTGATGCTAGTGAGGCCTTCACAGGAAAGGATTAACCCCAGGTTAGCAAGACTTTTGGATAGCCATGATCTCATTTCTGAATATCTTTTTCAGGGATGTTGGTGATGGAGCGCTGTGGAGTGGGTTAGCTGCTTAGTGTCCTTTACTCTGGGAGGCTAAGTACAAAAGGGCTAGCAGAAAAGCTGTGAAGCAGCTCAAGGGAGTTCTTCCTGGTTGAGGGCTCTGCATGCTTGGTTTCTAGGTATGGTCTGCCTCAAAAAAAAAAAAAAAAGTTACCTTGTTAGAGTGAATTATCTCTCACTGATTAAGTGTGTTCCTATGAGTGAGTCTTCACTCCTTTGGCAGGTTAGTGAAAGCCAGATAGATCTTTGTCCTAACTTTCTGGAAAGTAAAGGGCTAGAAGTTTTGCCCTTGTAAAAGCTATTTTGTTTCTGAAGTGGGTGGGCCTTTGGCACTTAGTGGTCAAAAGCAGAAAGTACAGTGAGGTCTTTGAAGGAAGGAGAATGTATCAACTTACTGTTGTGGAACTTGGAAGTGGGAGTTGATTATTGCTTCCCATTGTTTGTTGGGTGAAAGTTACACTCCACAGATTGATACTTAAGGACTTCCACTGTCTTTGATCAGTTCTACCAGGCTTCTTAATCTTTTGGCTTTATTCTAGCTCCTTTGTGTGTCAGCCAAGAGTACCTTTGATAGAACACTAGAATGTGATATGAAAGACCAGATGCTGTAGTGAAATGCCTTTTGACTCTGAGTCTAGTCCTGTGATTCAGTCTCAGCTTCTCCATTTACTAGTGACTTGCTCCTCTGAGTCATTTTCATTCCTAATCCATTTATAACCCTTTGTAATAATAGTAAGAGAGGATGATGAGTGTTAAATTAGAAACTTTAGTTTAACAAGAAACTTTATTTTAAAATTTCTTGATGAAGATTAGTAAACCATAGAGGCTGTGTCATTAGGCTATTCCTAATCCTTACTCCAAGCTCTTATATAAATTTTCTTCTTTACTACTGTATCCTCTGCTTTCACTCAGATGCTTAAACTCAGCTTATATGAGTAGAGAAGCTCTAGTTTATATAATAGACAATGCTACTGAGACCTCAGTGACCAAGAATAATAGACATTTTTGTGCTCATTTATAATACAAATAGTGTGGAAGAGGAGACCCAGTCCTATGAATACCTGCTGGTTTTAAATCATGGTTTCCTAAGTTGTCCCTGGGTGTCAGTGGTCAACAGCATGAGGGAAGAGACTGATAATGAATGAATGAATGAATATATATCGAGGAGGCTTTTTTGTACCAGACTTAGGATGGGAGCTGGTGAGTTAATTCAAAGAAGAAAAGATTAAAAAGGAGCATGTACTGGGTAGGAAGTGAGTTTGGTTGTTTATACAGAGTTGTGAAAGGACTCCAGGAAGAGTCAGGCAGGACCTGTATGGTGCCAAGACAGAATGAAGGGGTCCTTCTGTCTGGATAGCTAGAGATTGAGAAGGGTGGAGAGCCTTAGACTAGCTCCTGGTGAAGGCAAGTGGTTGCCAAGGTCAGGAGAGACAGGAGAACTAGGGTGTTCCCATACCTTCTGAAGTAACTTTCCTAATAGCTCTGGAGACAGACGTTGTAGCTCTTTAAAGACCACACAACAGGCAATGGAGAGAAATAAGTTAAGTCTGTAGTGCTGAGAACTAGGAAAATCTTACCTGGATGATTAGACAACTGAGGCCACAGATGAAATGGCTGGCAGAGAACCCCTGGGCATGGGGTAGAGGAAGATCTTTGTAGATGACTCCCCTTAGGCTGCTACAGTTGGGGTGGGAGAGTAAGAAAATAGAAGCATTTCTAGGAGGAAGCAGCAGTTTGAGCAAGTGTGGTCCAAGATTGAAAAGAGCTAGGTAGGAGGGAGAGCCTAGATCATCCAAGAACTTACAGGCTTGTCAAGGAGTTGAGACTTACTCCAAGGGCAGCAGGAAGCCATTATACACTTTGAGTGATGGGTAAAATTATCTCAATTTATATTTTGAAAAGACCATCCCATCCAGCCGTTGTATGAAGATTGGGTGGAGAGGAAGCCAGCATATGATTTCAATGTAGTAGATAAGGTAAGAAGAAGAATTCAAAAAGGTTAGTCTAGAGCTCAAATCAGTGGTCATGGGTGGAAAATAAAATTTGATCCTATGTTTCCTGTTAGCTCAATCTGTTCTAAGCCAAGCTTCCTGTGGGTAGCCTTATCCATGGCCTCTACTTCCTCACCTCCTGTGGTTCAGCCCTCTATGCTCTAGCTCTGTAACTCCCTGAAATGTCTCAGGCACCACCCAGGGTCCTTTGTGGTTTGCTAGTCCAGGTCATTCACTCTTGCCTAGCTTCATACTGTAATCAGTTCCAGCCTAGACCTGCTTTCCCCTTTAATGCTTCTATTTTTTTGGCCTTCAGGCCTGTGACCTCTTCCAGGTCCTAAGTTTTCAGACCAGTCCTGAAATGAAGGCATTCTTGAGATTTCTAAACCTGAATTTCCTGGATTTAGCTGTGTTCCTTTTTTTTTTTTTTTTTTTAAATGAACCTTCTCTTTCTTCATCAAGCCCTCCCAGCTTTATCTCAGGTGCCCCCACTGAAGCGTTCCCTGACCCCTCTGGCCATGTAAGGTACCACTCCCTGTTTTCAATTCTCATGGATAATAAACTGGATACTCACAGTAGCACTTAGCACAGTGTTTACTTAGTTGTCTGCACAGTTAATAGTACATGAAAGATAGGATTTACAACAAAATGTTTCCTGATCTAGGCCAAAGATTGCTTTCTACATTTTAGGTGAAAGCCACACTTCATTATGACGATGTCTGTTCCTAATTGCATGGCCTTTTATAGACCATTTCTCACCAACTCTGAAGGCTGGAGTTTGGATATAATATCTTCTGTCAACAGAAGAAATTAGTTTAATTTGGAATAATCAGAAATTGTCCTCATATTCTGAAAGGAACAAAAAGACTTAAAAATCTTAATCATTTCAAAAGAACTTATAAAGACTGTACTTCTTACTGGCATCTCTGCTGCCTTACTCATGCTCCAGAATCTTTATGTGCGCCTTGTACTTTGTGATTTCACAGTTCTGGGTTTGACCTTACAATTGCCTCCATGGTGATGGGCACTAATGTTCTGTGCTGAATTGTGTTACCCATGGAAAGCCACAAACAGGCTGGATGAAAGATGAGTTTCTTCCTTTTCTGTCCTTGTCTCCTGCCAACTAGCTCATTGTGGTGAGGGAAAGAGAGGAGATGAACAGAGATGGTGCTGTGTCAGTTAGTGCACAATCCAACATTTTGCAAGGTCAGTAAGGTTTGATTGGCTAATGTCAATAAACTCTCATGTCTCTCTACTCTTCTGAATTTCCCCTTTTTGTCTTTTACTTCTAAAGCCAATCTGTCTTTTTTCACAGGTAGAACAAATAAAATACAAATAAATATTGAATCACTTTCTCTCTAGTAAATATATAAACACATACACATACATATATACTTATATTTAATGTTTTATTTTCTAAACAGAAAATAAAGCAGTCCTTAGCATCATTACTCAAAATAATGCAGCAACTTATACTTTGGCTTGATTTTTTTTTTTTTTTTAAATTTACAGGGTTGCTAGAATACCTCTCAAATGGAGTAAGATTCCCTCTGTAAATGATATAGTGGGCAAACTCAGAGCACTCCTCTCTTGAGTGTTTGTTGTGTTTGCTGATGAGAACTGGCACATATGCTCCATTTATTACCACTTGTATTTCTTTCTTTCATCTAAAGTAGACATTAGGATTATAGACACTTGGGAAGTGACCGTAGAGTTTTCAGTATGCCCACTGGTAGTATGCTGAGAGCTCCCTTTTTGTAAGACCTCTGTTAGCTCAAGAATATTTTTCCTTAAAGGAAACCAGTCTCTTAACTCAGGAACTTTGATTTACCTACTTGGCATAGCAAACCTATCAACCATCTGCAGCCATCTAGATAGTAAAGTTGTATCTTTTACCCTCCAGTCTCTTCACACTCTAAATCCCTAGTCTCTTCAGGATGCAACCTTCCTTCTTATCTGTACACTGTAATCCTAAAAATCCTACAAGATTGTTCCAAAACTTCTGCTCTCTCCCCTCATCAAACTCCTGTCAATATAGATTTCCAAGTGTTTATTTAGAGAATTTTTTAAATTGCATTTATTTTGTGGATGTGTGTAAATGCATGCATGCAAACACAGTGGTGCGTATGTGGAGGCCTGGGAATAATTTGGAGGAGTTGATCCTTTCCTTCCTGAATGTGGGTTCTGGGGGTAGAATTTAAGTCATCAGACTTGGGACAAATGTTTTTATCTGTTCAGCCATTTTGCTGGCCAGGACTGTTTTTATCTCAGGAGTTTTAACTGGGAAGTTCCCTGTTGTGTTTTGTTATATTTGGTAATATTGTGATATAATTACCTTTAAAAGAAAATAAATGTTTTAAATTTGGGGGGAGAAGGGAAAATGCCAGTAAGCTGTGGAATTCTAGCTAGAACTCATTTACACACATCACTTGACTCTGATGACAAGAACCAGTTTGTTACAGATATTACTAGTGCCATGCAGTAGTCCTGTGTTAATAATAATACCATTCAGGGGTAATGTTACTGACCTCATTTTAGTAAAGAAAAAATAGAAGCATAGAAAGTTTGAGACTGCAGCATTGTTCACAGACAACAAACTCTCCGTGCCTCCCCACTACCTTGTCAACACCTTTCTTTGTTCAGCTTTCTTTTCTTGTGCTTCATACATTGTTTAGCTTTCTGGTCTCCACAATTGGAATGTGATTTTAAAAAGAATTGGCTGATTCTTGTCAACTCACCAAGACATCTAGAGGAACAGCATACACATGGTCAGTGCTGACAGAGAGTGGAGGCCCTTGGTGTGCTCTGTCTTTAGTCCCAGTAAAAAGAGGTCAAACCTCTCTTTTTCAGTCCTGAGAGTCTAGAGTCGCTCCAGGCTTCATAAGCCTATCTTAAACCGGACAAAGTCTCATGGATTGTAGAGGGCTAAAGCCAAACTAGGGAAAGTGTTTCCTTCTCTTGACACCAAATAGCACACTGTGCATAGGATTTTATTGGAATCTTGAAAAGAAATGTAGACATTCTCAACTCAGGACAGTTCCAGGAGAGGTTACTTAAACAAATGTAGGTTGGCTGTAGAGGAAACCATAGGAATATTATATTAACTCTAAGGTATGGTAATGGAAGAGCTGTTACTATCCTCTCTGCAAAGGAATGTTAGATGAATGTGCCCATAAGAATCCAGAAGAGATTTTTATTTGGAGGAAGATACTTTGAAAGGATCCTATACTTTTGGACAAGGGATGCAAGCAGACCAAGTGCAGTGAATTCCCCTAGCCTAACCCCTTTCCTCATCCCTTACCTCCTTCTCTTGGCCTTTTTCTGGAACTTAGCATTAGCAATTGATTGGGGTCAAAGGGCACAGGGACTTATTGGTCTGATCCCCAAAGCCTAGCAGGATAGAGAAGACAAAGATAATATGAAATGTACACATGTGTTTTAGGTAGAAAGTGGGATGAAAGGATGAGATGAACATTTCTTGAGCAGTACCATGTTCTAGGGACTTTCTTATGACTTCATATTTTAGGGTATGTTATTTATTTATTTATTTATTTATTTATTTTTTACAAATGTGGAGAACTTGAACCCAAATACGTTGGCCCCGAGTCTCAGCCAGTCTTTATGATCCTGGTGGTGATGGGTGGTGTGTACCCCATCCCAAAAAGCTCTATTTCATGGCATTGCCAGGAGCAGGGGACTGTAATAGAGCTGCTGTGTACCTTTCCCTTTAAATCTGTTGACATGTGGGCAAGGAAAAAGAAGAGGAAAAAAAAACTCAACTTGGCATGAGTGATGTTAAGCAAGATCAAATAAGGTGAAAAGCAAGAAGCAAAATAGAATTCAGAAATTTAGTTTTGTTTTTACCCAGAGTTCATGGGTAGATGCCGAACAAAGTCTTCCCACAAATGTTATTTCTCCCCCCCCCCCCAGTCCCTCTGTCCTTAGTTGTATTTCTCTTCCCATACATGAATATTATTATTTTACTTGCGTATAAACTTAAAAAGCATTAAAAAAGATTTATTTATTTAATTTAAAAATGTTTATGTATATGGGTCCTTTGATGGTATGCCTGTTTGTGCACCACGTTCATGCAGTGCTCAAGAAGGCCAGAAGAGGGCATCAGATCCTCTGAAACTGAATTAGAGACAATTGTTAGCTGCCATATAGGTGCTGGGAATACAACCTGGGTCCTTAGGAAGAGCAGCCAGTGCTCTTAACTGTCCTAACAACCTCTCCAGTCCATTTAAAGAGCTTTGTAAAGGATAATGATCCAATGAAACATTAGGATCAGTTATATCACCTATGCTATTTTATTTATTAGTGTAAAGATTAATAATGAGTTATACTTATTTTTGGTTCCTGAAACTTTTCATTATAAAAAGTATTTATTGAAAGCCATCATTGGGGCTGGGATATGGCTTAAGTGGTTAGGAGTATTTGCTGCTCTTGCACAGGACTCAGGTTTACTTCTCAACATTCACATGGTAGCTAACTAAGAACATTCTATAACTCTAGTTTCAGAGCACCTTCTGCTGTACAAAAGTATACATGCAAATATACACACAGGCAAAACCCATACACATAAAATAAAGTAAGCAAATCTTTAAAAAAGAAAAGAAAAGAAAATCAATAGAGACATGGAAATTTTAAATAACACTCTGGGGAGATGGCTAAGAGAGTAAGAATGCATGAGGACTTGAGTTAAAATTGCCATCACTCTCATTAAAAAATGGAATAATAATTTTTTAGATTTAGTTTATGTGTATATTATGTGTATGCCTGGTGCTCTTGAAAGTTAGAAGAGGGGCTCAGATCCCCTGGATTTCAAGTTCTAGATGGTGGTGGCTACCACGTGAGTCCTGGAGCAGAACCTGGGTCCTCTGCAAGTTTAAATAAAAAGAAAGAACCCTAACATGCTTGAAAATAACTTTACATTTTTCCTTTTTCCTAGTTTTCCTCATGTGTATAATTTTTCCATGGCTGGATTGTACAACTCAGCATTTGTTAGTGTCTCTGAAGTGCCATGGTACTATGAAACCTGCAAACTTAGTTATAATCATTTACAGTTTACCTTAACCATCCTCTCATTTGTTAGATTTTTTAAATTATTCATAGTCTTCTTCTGAAGACTACTTGTTTTGTTGAACATACTGTCTTTCTCTACAGGCACCTAGATCTACCTTTTCTCTCCGAGAGTGGGAAGAGAGCTACATTTCTTTAGAATTTGCAGAGTGGGATGAGTAACTCTGAAGCTGTTAAGGACAGGAGATGCAGTAGTTGTAGAAAGGATAGCTGGGAGAAGCGAGATTCTAGCTAAGTCAGTAAGCAGAATGGTTGCCTAAAATGTTAACATGGAGTTTTATTAAGTCTTATATTTTAAAAATGATTGCTACAAGGGAATTTAACATTATTAGCATTTGCATACATAATCTTGCTGATAATCTGAGATATGGTTAAGCTCAAACATATTCTGAGCTCTATTAAATGTGATACTTCTTAATAAATCTTATATTAAAGTAATTATACTGACCCCAGTTATCTAATACCCCTCAAATATTAACCTTGGCCTGTGTTTCCTCCCAGTTTTGGGAACCCAAGGTACTATTGTCTGTTCAGTCCTGCACAAAGCTGTAACCTAGACAGAAGGGCCTTCCTTGGATGGAGCCATGTCTTCTGATTGGCTAGAATTGTATTTTCCAGAATAGCAGTCACATTTGTTTCACTAAGCAGAAACCTTCAGAAAATCAAAGAGCTATTTGGTTTTGAATCTCTATATCCTTACACTGGGCACAATGCCCAGCACATAGCAGATGCTCAAAAACACATTTGCAGAATGAAATGTCTTGAGATAGTCCTGAAATGTGTGAATAGTACAACAGCCTCCACTTAGCTCTTCTGTAGCTTAATGTCTTCTAAGTCAGTCATTCCTCATGATAGACTCTCTTGATCCCCATGCCTGTTTCTCCTCATTGTCTGTAGCCACTGTTGACTACTAAACACTTGTAAGGTACATGGCCAGATTTCCCAGAAGTAGTGTAGTTTACAGTAATACATTCAAGTGTACATTCTTATTTTATTTTGTTGAGAAATCCCTGGCTGCTAATGTCTTTGTACTTAACTTGTTATCAAGCCTGGTAATTAAAAAAAATGCTGTGTTCATTGTTGTCTTCTATTTTAGTGTTGCTTGATGAGCTTAATGAACTGTTCATTCAGTATCCTCATCTTTAGGGAAATCCAAGGAGGAACATTGTGGAAACCTCCCTCCAAATTGGCAATAATACCTCATTCTGTGCTTCTCAGAATTTAGTTACAGTGCAGGTTCTGATTCAGTAGGTCTGAGTACACCCTGAGATTATACCTATGTAGCAAATTCTCTCAAAGGTTAGGCTGATAGTATGGTATCTCCTGGATCATACTGTGTGTAGCAAGGTGGAGTTTTGGAGTGAAACTGCTTGTGAATGCAAATCATCAACATTTGGCTGGCTATGCAGTTCCTATCATGCCCTCAGGATAGTCTTTTTTGTTGTTGTAGTTGTTGTTGTTGTTGTTGTTTTGGTTTGGTTTTTTTTTTTTTTTTTGAGACAAGGTTTCTCTGTATAGCCCTGGCTGTCCTGGTACTCACCTTGTAGACCAGGCTGGCCTCGAACCCAGAAATCTGCCCACCTCTGCCTCCCAAGTGCTGGGATTAAAGGCGTGCGCCACCACCACCCAGCAGGAGAGTCTTTCTGATGCTCACTAGATAAGCAGAGAAAACAAGGTTGGTGTTGTTTCACTAGCCTTTAAGAGCTGTCCACCCCGTTGTTCACGTTTATTGGATTCCAACAGTGCAGCTCTCATCCAGCATACCAGCCTCTTTTCAAGTTGCTTGTCATTTAGACATTTGATGAACTGTCCATCTATATTGGGTCTTTTGTTTGTTTGTTTAGTTTTTGGTATATTTTCATATACCAGAAGGTTACCAAAAAGATGAAAATTTTGTTTATATGGTACTGTGAATTGAATCCAGGACCTTAAACATGCCAAGCAAGTACTCTGCCACTGAACTATATCCCTAGCCTAAACAGACAGTTTTAAAATCTTTGTCTATAAAGTATGCTATAACTGATAAAATTATAAGAAATGTTAATGACATTCAGCATTTTTTTTACTTTATCAAAATTTTTATAAAATGAATTCATCTCTGCATTAACATTTTTAAATGGAAAAGATACTCATGTAGATAGGAGCCTTTAAGATTAGCCAAGTGAATTCTTTAGAACACAGGGTAATTCTAACCCTAACCCCTAATCCTAGAACACAGGTTAAGAACACAGAAGTACAGATGTCCCTTTTCTCAGACTTAACTCTCCCTCCCTCCCTCCCTCCCTTCCTCCCTCCCTCCCTCCCTCCCTCCCTCCTTCCTTGTGTGTGTATGGGGGGGGCGGGGGATGGAGAACCTTCTGCAGTCTAAACCAGAAGTCTGCTATTTAGTTACAACCCCCAAACTCTATCAGTGATTTTTGTTTCAAAAAATAATTATTATTCTAAGATAGAGAACTATTTATTACATCTACTTACTTTGTAGAATTCATTGTGATTTCTTTAATGGATTACAGGATGGAGATAAATTTCTACTAAGTAAAATTTTTGTCCTTTTGCTCAGATTTTTAAATACTACCTCTTTTTTGTCAGCTTGCTGATAGCCACTTGGAATATAGTGAATAAGTAAAATATAATCATTTCTCTGTGGCATTTTCACCTGGAGTGCAAAAAGCTTGAAAGACTCATTGGATTGTTTAAGACAGTCTTAACTGACATTAATTAAACTGTTGAAAGGAAAGAGACAAATTTTAAAACATTTGGTAGACATATCCAAATCCTGAATTGGTAGAGCATGGTCATATCCTTAGCATGCTACCCAAGGGAGACAGAGACCTCCTTTGTAGAAAAAATGGGAGACACCATTCTGTATTCAGTACCATGATATAACCAGCCCCTTACAGATTTGAAGTGGAACAAGAAGCATCTTTATTTCTTCTCTATTGGACTGACATTGAGTTTGGAGCCACTCATCCATGGACTTGACATTGGATAACACAACTGGAATTAGATTATTATTCAATAGTAATGTAGTGATTATTGAAAAAGAGACCGCTCTGCCTAGGAATCAATCCCATCAGCAGACACTAAACCCCCACACTATTGCTGATGCCAAGAAGCACTTGTTGACAGGAACCTGGTATGGCTGTTTCCTGAGAGGTTCTACCAGCACCTGACCAATATAGATGTAGATATTCAAAGTCAACCATTGGACAGAGTCTGGGGACCCCAATGGAAGAGCTAGGGGAAGGACTGAAGGAGCTGAAGGAGATTGCAACCCTATAGCAAGAACAATATCAACTAACTGGACCACCCAGAGCTCCCAGAGACTAAACCACCAACCAAAGAGTATTCATAAAGGGATCCACGGCTCCAGGTACATATGAGCAGAGGACAGCCTTATCTGAAATCAATAGGAGGGGAGGCCCTTGGTTCTGTGGAAGGTTGATGTCCCAGCATTAGGGGCATGCTAGGTGGTGAGGCAGGAGTGAGCGAGTGGGTAGAGGAGCACCCTCATAGAGGCAAAGGGGAGGGGAGATAAGATGGGGGTGTGTGGATGGGTAACCAGGAATAGGGATATCACTTGAAAATGTAAACAAATAAAATTATTAATTAAAAAATGGTTATTTGTTCAGGAATATTTTCTAGGGTATATTAGCATGTCTAAAAAATGCTCTGATTTCTTCCAAGTGTTTCTAAACATGCATGTCTATTTAGTTTAATATACTACTAGCATTAAATATTGAACTATATATATGCCCCCAAATAAGCAATATTACAGAGCCCTGAAATTCAAAGGAGCTTTACAAATATTTAGAATACCCATATTTCTAGTGCTGAAACGTTCCAAGCCTATTTTTCAACATTTCTAATGATGCAGAATATCTAGGCATAGGCTAAGGGGACCATGGGGAGATAATCTAAAGGTAGGACTGACAGGTTGGAGACATAGCTCAGTGGTGGTTAAAGGGTGAGTAGTACTCTTGGAGAGAACCTGAATCTGGTTCCCAGTACTCACATTGGGCATCTCACAACTGCCTGTAATGCCAGGACATCTGCCTTAGAGTTTTATTGCTGTGAATAGATGCTGCCATGACTCTGGCAACTCTTACGAAGCAAAGCATTTAATTGGGGCTGGCTTACAGTTCAGGGTTTTAGTCCATTATTGTCATTGTGGGAATCATGGCAGCATGCATGGTGCTAGAAAAGTAGCTGAGAGTTTTTCATTTAGATCCACAGACAGCAGAAAGAGAGGGTGACACTGAGCCTGGCTTGGGCATCTGAAACCTCAAAGTCTGTCTGAATGACACATTTCCTCTAGCAGGGTCACACCTCCTAATAGTGCCATTCCCTATGAGCCTGTGGGTGCCATTTTTATTCAACCTGCCATAACATCAGATGTCCTCTTTTGTACATCTTGCAGCATTACTTAAACATGCACACTCCCCATACACATAATTTTAAAAATATATCTTTAGAAAACAACAACCTCCAAACAGGACTGGTAGTATCTGGCTAATTGTACCTATGTCAGTGTAGTTTTTCCAAATACTGTCCTAACCAGATAAGACTAGTCTTTTGTAGGCTAATTTCTGTCTATGAACCTCTATGTGTTGTTCTTCAGCAAATTTTGAAAATCTTCAGTTCTTTTGTCTTAATTTGTAACTAGCATATAGTTAAACTGTGTGCAACTATTGTGGGCCAGTCACTTTTCTAGATAACAGGGATGATGCTACTGTGTAAAAGTCACCACCATAATGGAGATCTCAAATCCATAAATAATAGGGTCTAGAGTTACAGTCAAATTGAAATTTAAAAAACAAAAGTGTTTGCGTCACTCTAAATTCGAATTTAAGTGCTGTTGTTGCTAGCTTTAGTTCTTCACAAGTACCCATGATTGCTTAATGACTTAATGTTGACTTCTCATAGGTAGCTTGATCTAAGAGGGAAAGAAAACACCTGAGACGGAAGCCAGAGCCCCTCTATAACCTTGTTTTGGAAATGACGCTCCAGCACATCTGCTGTATTTGTTAGAAGTGAGTCAGTAAACTGGCCCACATTGCAGCAGAGGAGGTTACCCAAGGGCATGAATACCAGGAGGCAAAGATCATTAGTGACCATCTCAGAGTGTGCCTAACACAGAGAGTGAGACATAAGCAACTTTAACATATCACTTAAATGTTTTCAGTTATAAGTGGCAAATTTGTGGTAATGGAAATTATTGCTTTCTTTTTGTTTTATTCTATTTAATTTAAAAGACTTTACAAATATGCAAAAAAGAACATTATAAACATTGGCTATTATTCTGATGCCATTGTAGATTTTTCTTACCTGTATCAATGTTAGGACTGAATTGTTAGCTAATACCAACTTGTACCAATGGTTAACCCTGATGAGCTTTTACCCTGGTAGGTAGACTTTATGCATTTACTAAGTATTATCTTACGTAATCCTCAGGAACTCTCTGAGATAGACACCACTACTGTTTCTGTTCTACAAATGAAAACGCTTACATTGTGAATTTCTGATGGTGGCACAGGCAGTGTCACCAGCTAGTGGGCAGCACAGAGTAAGAGGAGGACAGGCTGGAGCTCACACATCCAACTGTAGCACTATTTTTGTCTTCTTTGATAGAATTATTCAAGTGCTAAATTAACCCAGGATTCCCTGGGAAATAATTTGATGATGTTTACTTACTAAATTTAGTATCATCTTGTTAGTGGGTGAGTTCCCCCTTTTACTTTTTAAATGAGGAAACCAAGGCTTAGGCAGATGAGCTGCCTGTCTGTGGTTATGCAACAACCTTAGGTGTTGGCGACAGCAGCATCCAAGAGTCAGGTTCCTGATACTAATATTAGCATTATTTCCTTTAAAATCTAAGTATTTAGCTACAAAGAAGATCAAGGTTTTAGTAGAATAGCTTAGGAAAATAAATGTTTTGTCTTGAACTGCTCAATCTGTTAGCTGGGATTCATAATTAGCTAATTTTATTTAATTATTTTCCTTTTATTGTTTTGTTGTTGTTTTGAGACAGAGTCTCACTGTGTAGCTCTGACTGGCCTAGAATTCACTCTATACAAGGCTGGCCTGGAACTCAAAAAGATCTGCCTGTCTCCACCATGCTTGACTAAAATACTTTATATTTTTAACTATAATTTCTGAGGAAAATATATATTTTAACTTCCATAACAAAATACAAAGGACCTCTAGATACCATTAAGGAAAACTATAGTATATAAACATTTCAGTAACACTAAATTATATATAATGTGCATGCAAAAACTTTATTGAAAGTGGAACAGCTAAAAGGCACTCCATAATTGAGTTTGAGGTTTTACATTTTATGTACATGTACACAGTTTATATGAAGATAACTGATGAAGTCATCTTTCATATGTGAATGTCTCATTTATAGTTCTCTGCATCACACTTTTATAATTCAAAGAATGCTATAATATTTCAAAACAAATTGGTAAGCGTTTCCCTTACAAGAAACTAAAAATGGAATAGTTCTGGAACAACTGAGTTACAGTTTTTTCAGTCACATAAATGTGTGTCCCAGTGCTGTTTTTCAAAGCCAGAGGACAAACATTCTAATTGTGGAGTTAGAAAACAAGAGGAGCACGGTCACCTGACTGTACTTGTTTGGTAAGAAGTGAAGCACAATTATTTTAAAAATACTTCTGTAAGTTTCTTCTTTCTCATTTTGGGCATAACAGTGGGCTTTATTGATAGTATATACAAGAGTGGGGCTACCTAAGCCCTTCCCCTTCTTCTGAGGATCTCAGGTACAAAGACTGAGAACAATGTTCAGTGTGTTGGGGAGCTGAGTGAGGCAGGGATTTCCTAGCAGCTGAGAGCCTCCCTCTTCCTCTCATGTAGAAAACAAAATGCATAGAGTTTGAAGACTGCAGTCTTGGTGAGAAAGGCTGTTTCTTTGAGCAGCTGTAACTGAATAGCCAACATGTTAAAGAAAATCTCAGGAAGGGAAACTAATAGGTATTGATACTCTTAGGAAACTGGAGATAGTGGAAAGACATAGGATTGGTTGTTGCTTGTACATCGAGGTGGGCAGGGGAAGAGATGGATCGGTTCTGAAGAAGAGGCTGATTTTGGTTTGGCACAAGCAAAGGAGCTTCAGAGGAACTGGGTTGTCCAAGAGCTGATATGCAGTGTACAGCTGGCCTATGGTGAGAGGAAGCTGGCTTTGGGAATTGCTGGCATGTAAAGTGAGACCTGAGCAACTGGAACAGCATAGATGAACACAACAGTCAGTGGCCTGAGAGTCAGAGAGTCTAGTAAAGCATTCTGCTTGGTGCCTTATCAATACCAAATGCAGTACTTAAATTAATTATTTGATCAATAGCTGTACATTTAAGAATCATTATACAATAAGTATTTTATATTTTATAGTTGAAGCATGAAATACAATTTTATTGCTATAGGGAAGCCAAATTGTATTACATTTTCTTTTAAAGTTATGCATATAATACCCAAACATATACTTAACATATCCAAAGCTTTCCACTTTGACCTTTCTCCTAACCCTTTGTCCTCCAAAGATTTTTAAGATGGTTTTCTATTTACTATTGCTAAGAGAAGCTGTGTCTGAATAGACAGTAAGTTAGAAATTGGAGATTGTGATTCTTCATGCTTGCCTTTGGCTCATAGCTGTGTTTTGTTAGCATTCATTGACTAGGCTTCCTGGAAGAGGTACTTACCTTTGCCCTTTGTGGTGAGTAGTCTTGATGCTATAGGACATTCAGCTTCACAGTGGAGGGCTAAATCCCTGTGTCATGAACTCTGGGGATCTCTACACAACTGAATAGATGCAGTAGAGAGGTGTGTTATTTCCATGGAATAGAAAACCACTGTTCTGTGAGTGCATGTACACAAGGCCACACAACCAGATGGACGTCAGGGAGTTGTGATATGTCTTTTTATATGCATTTACATTTTAGTATGCTTATACCAACCTCTCACTGTTAGAGTAATCTTTAGTAAATAATAGTAAAAAGTAGCCATGAGCCATTGCCTATTTATTATTTTAAATACTTTCACTGGCCCCACTTTACTGTATGTAATGAACTTAGGATTCTAGGTTATAGCTGATATCTGAACCTCATTAGAGGTATTAAAAGCCTAGTAGACATCTGGGGCATTACTCTTAGTGTTAAATATACATAAAACTATGTATTGAAGATTTCTACTTGGCAGGAAGGGTGAGAAGAGAAATATATGATTTCCTTTGATATTTGCAGAATCTAAAAACATTAATCCTGAGCAAAAGCTCTGTAAAGCTTCTGGGCATGTCTTTGATGTTGTCAGAACTGTCCTGCAGTCTCCATTTTGGGAAACAGTACTATCCTGGATTTAGTAATTAAAGCCATAAAGTTGAGCTCCATCCTTAAACTCTGTTCCTTATGTGCAGCTCATCAGAAACCTGCTGATGCCTCCTGCTTCCAGAACACAGAGAACCTTCTCCATTGCCAGCAGCCCACTGTGGGCACTAAAGCGGACTTCTATACCAGCCATTTGTTTTCTTTTTCTGCTCATATTCTAGCCCTACTACTATCCATTTGACACTTCACCCAGAGTGCTCTTTTTTGGAAACCTAAGTCAACTATGTTAGTGTCTTTTTTCACTCCCTCTTACTTGAACCCCCCCTCCCCCCACCCCATTTCCATCTCTTGTATCCCAGGCTGGCCTTGAACTCATTATATAGCCAAGAATGACTTTGAATTTCTGATCCTTCTACATCTATTCTCAAGTGCAAGGATTACTAGCATGCTGACATTACCGTCTCCAGTTTTATGTAGTCTTAGACCAATTGAGCATACAGCCCTCATTTTAATCTGTTGGTTTCTTAGTGTTTGTTAGTTTGGTTTCTGTTAACATTTATAAAAGAGGATCCGATAAGCAATTTTCTTTGTGGGAGTGGGGGGATGTTGTGAACTCTACTAATGGTATTCAAGAGAGTAGGGTTCCCTAAGTTCCTCCCTCCTCCTGGGGATCTGGGATGGAAACTGTAAAGGGAGATGCTTAGTGTTGGGACAGGAACTTTTCAGTAACTGAGGGCCTTTTTCTTCCTACATTCTTGCTGGGGCACGTGGCCCAGGGCTCCTTACTCCTTGGAGGCTCTGTAGGCCATGAGGACCACTACCCTGTTGCTGTAGTCATATTCATTGTCATACCAGGAAATGAGCTTTACAAAGTTGTCATTGAGAACAATTTCAGCCCCATCATCAAAGGCAGAAGAGGAGGCATCACTATTAAGTAGCAGGAGACAACCTTGTCTTCAGTGTAGCCAAGGATGCCCTTTTAGTGGGCCCTTTGATGACTGCTTCATCACATTCTTGATGTCATCATACTTGGCTTTCTTCAGGCAATATGTCAGATTCATGATAGATACATTGGAATAGGAACACATAAGTCAGTGAGCTTCCTGTTCGGTTCTAGTATGGCCTTGCCCACAGCCTTGGCAGCACCAGTGGATGCAGGAATGATGATCTGGGCGGCCCTATGATCATCATGCTAGAGCTTCCAGAGGGGCCATCCATAGTTTTCTAGGTGGTAGTGATGGCATAGACTGTGGTAATTAGTCCTTTCATAATGCCAAAGTTGTCATGAATGACCTTGGCCAGGGAGGCTAAGTTGATGGTACAGGAAGCATTGCTGACAATCTTGAGTGAGTTGTCATACTTCTCATGGTTCACACCCATCACAAACATGGAGACATCAGCAGAAAAGGCAGGGATTATGACCTTTTTAGCCCAACCCTTCAAGTTGGACAGGCCTTCTCCATGATGGTAAAGACACCAATAGACTCCACAACAAACTCAGCATCACCCCACTTGATGTTGGTGAGATCTCACTCCTGGAAGATGGTGACAACCTTTGAAAATGACAAGCTTTCCTTTCTCAGCCTTGAATCTGCTGTGGAACTTGCCATGTAGAGCCTGTAGGCCATGTAGTTGAGATCAGTGAGGAGGTAATGATCTGTCTGCTGGAGTTGAAGGAAGCCCTGGTACCCAATAAGGCCAAATATGTTCACTCTGATCTTCATCATTATGTCTTAGGGATAGGGGTGGCACTGCATGAGAAGACATGGGTGTCTCTGGAACAGGAAGGAGCAGAGACAGATAAGCAATTTTCAAATTATAACTGCACTGAATTTTCTAGAGAGCTTTTAAATATACAAACCTGGGCCCACTTTTGTCAGTATTGGCTCAGTTGAATTGTGTGGTCTAGAGAATGTTTTAAAGAAGCTCCCAGATAATTTTGTGTGATCATATTGGTAGCTGAACTGGGTTCTTTTAACTCAAGTGGGAATGACCATTCTTTCAGAAGTAGATTCAAGCTACAGGTACCCTTGTCCTAAGAAGTACTGGATTTAGAGCCAGCTTCTCTCTCCCTCTCTCTCTTTCTCTCTCCCTCCCCCTCTTCTCCTCCATCTTCCCCCCTCCCCCTGTGTGTGTGTACATGCGCTCGTGCATGTGCACATGCCTTGTGTGCTGCTATTTCTTCACTCTGTAGTCCTAGCACCTATGTGGGTGGTCTCCCCAGCTCATTCCCTCCTTCATTGTAGAGAGCTGTTCTACTGGCTTTTCCTTATGAGAACATTAGAGGATGCAGCTGTTCACTAGACCTTTAATTATTCTCTCGGCGATCCCTGTCTCCCTTCTACTTCCACATCAGCTTCTACTGTGTGAATTCAGGTTTGCTTTCCCCAGGGTTCTGTGGGTAAACACACATTCTTGGGGGTTCTTTCTTTTTGCTTGATTCAGATTGAGTTTTTTTCTACATGATCTTGATTTTTAATTTTTTTATATCGTCAGTCATCACTCTGATAACCTTTTTCTGTTATACTGTGCCACAGTATAATCCTTTTATAATATATTCTTATAATCGGTATTTTACATAGGACATTTTAAGAGATGGAAGAGGGGCCTAGAGAGATAGTTGGTAAAGTGCTTGCTATGCAGTGTGAGTTTATTAGATCCCTAGTATCCACACAAAAAGTTTAGGGATGGGGTGTGTCTGTGACCACAGAACTGGTATATTGTGAGTACAGAGACAGATGGATACCAAGGCCAGCCAGTTAAACTGAAAAACAGTAACCATCAGGTTCAGAGATAGGCTATGTCTCAAAAAATAGTGTGGAGAGTGATAGAACACTCCAGCTGTCCACTTCTGGTCTTATTCATGCATTTTTGGGCAGACCTGACATTACACATGTACAATGCTGAACCAAAAATTCTTGACACTTTTTGATTATTTCTGAAACGTGTCCAAGGAATTTAGCATACTAGCCACAGAAGAGGGGCAATGGCTGATTTAACCAAATGGAAAAAACAATTCTATTCTGTTAATGAAAAATGCATTTGAAGCTGTTAGATGCTGTTTTCTTGTATCAAATTAGCAAAACATGTTTGTGTGTATGGGTGTGGATGTTATGATAGGGAGTGGATGAGGGGTGGAAAGTGTTGCATACAGAGTATAGGACATTGCATGCAGGCAAAAGAGTAGAAGACATACTTCTAGTGGAATGCAAAGTGGCACAGTGTAGCTTGGCCAGATGGGTCTTAGAATGTTTTTAGAAATGCTTTGACCCAAGAATTTTCAAATTCTTGAGGTCTATTATAAGAAAACAATCATGATGAAAGCATTAATTTACATGCAAAAATTATCAAAGGTAATATAGATCAGATTTCTTAGAATTAGAGATTTATTAGATTGATGTACAGCTATGATCCAGCTAATCCAACAATGGCTATCTCACAGAATCAAGTTAATGGAAGAAAGACTTATTTTGGCTTATAGTTCCTGTGATGGCTGGCTTTATGTAAACTTGACATGACCTAGAGTTATCAGGAGTGGAGGGAGCCTCAATTGAGAAAAGGCCTCTATAAGATTCAGCTGTATGGTATTTTCTTAATTAGTGTTTGATGGGGGAAGGCCCAAACCAGGATGAGTGGTGCTATCCCTGGACTGGTGGTCATGGGTTCTATAAGAAAGCATGCTGAGCAAGCCATGAAAGCAAGTTCTTAAGCAACACCCTCTTCCATGGCTTCTGTGTGAGTTCCCCGGCTCTAGGTTCCTGCCTTGCTTGAATTCTTGCCCATACTGCTTTTGGTGATGAACTGTTATATGGAACTACGAGTGAAATAATGCCTTTCCTCTTCAAGTTGCTTTTGGTCATTGTGTTTCATCACAGCAATAGTAATGACCCTAACTAGGACAATTCCAAAGGTGTCAGTCATGGTTGTCAGACTCCACATATCTGGCATGGCACCATGCTCTCAGTGTGTCAAAAAGACAGTTCTTTACTTGTTGGTAGGTGGAAAGCACAAAGAGGGGAAAATACAGGAAGAGTTCAGGAAAGGGCAATTCCCTTCCTCCCCCTTCCTCTTCCTCTTCACCTAATTTCTGTCACCATACTATAAATACCACCTGGTAGTCCCCAGTGATAGAACTGCTTTTGGAAACACCTGGAGGTGTGCTTTTACCTATCTAGATGTTTCTAAAGCCAGACAGTCAAAATTGACTATCATAGAGTACTCTTCTATAGTCTCAAATACGATTCTGTATCGCCCAGTTTGCCATATGGAATATACATGGCTTTATAATCTGCTTTATTTTTACAAATGTCTATCCTTGGTACTGTACTTTATATTTTCAACATACCTAAAATATTTGATATGGAGGGGTGTTTAGAGTTAGAGAAACTTGAAAGAAATGCCCATGTAATTAAGTTAGAATTTATTAAGTGAAGGCTGGTGTCTTAGAGTTCCAATTGCTGTGAAGAGACACTATGACTAAGGTAACTCTTATAAAGGACAACATTTAATTGGGGCTGGTTTACAGGTTCAGAGGTTCAGTCCATTATTATAGTGGCATCCAGGCATGGTGCTGGAGAAGGAGCTGAGAGTTCCAAATCTAAATCAGAAGGCAGCCAGGGGAAGACTGGCTTCCAGGCAGCTAAAAGAAGGGTCTCAAAGCCTACCCTCAAAGTGACACACTTCCTCCAAGAAGGCCATCCCTACTCCAACAAGGCCATACCTCCTAATAGTGCCACTTCCTGGGCTAAGCATATTCAAACCACCACAACTGAGGAGATGGCTCAGTGGGTATAGTGATTGCACAATAATGAAAACCTAAATTTAAGACCCATAGGATTCATATAAAAACTGGGTGCTGTTGTGTTCACATGTAACTTCAGTACTAGAGATGGTGTCGGGGCAGGTGGATACCTGGAGCTCTGTTTAGCTAGTCTAGATGAAACAGCTGCGTCTTGGGTTCAGTAAGAGAAACTGTCTCAAAAATGAGGTGGGTAGTGATAGAGGAGAAAAACCTGATGTTTGTTAACCCCTGGCCTCTGCAAGTGCACGCTCATGCATAGAACACACACAGAGTAAATAATTAAAGATAAAATTCCATACAACTTTAAAAAGATACATTACTGTTTCACTTATAGATATATATGTATTTTTAGATTTATTGTTAATATTTTATGTATGTGAGTTTTTTGCCTCTCATGTATGTCTGTGTATCACATGCATGCCAGGTGCCTGAGGAGGTGGTGAGCCTCCATCTGGGTGCTAGGAATTGAATCCTGATCTTTTTCAATAACAACATACACTCTTAACTACTGATCCAACTATATGGCCCCGTGTATTTTAATTTTAATTACATTTATTGTGTGTGTGTTTCTATGCAAACATGCAATATCATGCATGTGGAGGTCAGAGGTCTGCTTTCAGGAGTGAGTTATTACTTCTAGCTGAAGTGAGTTCTGGGAATTAACCTCAAGTTGTTGGGCTTGGTGGCAAATGCTTTCATCCATCAAACCACCCCACTGGCCTTAAAGATATAAGAATACACAGTTTTCAAACATCTTACCTCTATCTCAGAACCACATAATAATGATACACAACTACTTTTGTGTCATTTTTTAAAAGTCCTTTGAACTTTTAATTTTTTAATAATTGAGGTGTGATTTACATAGATAAGACATATAGATATAAAAGAAACAAACAGGTGTTTTTCTTTCTGTAGGTCTGGCTGTCCTGGAACTCACTCTGTATACCAGACTAGCCTCTAACGCACAGAGATCCACTTGTCTCTGCCTCTGCTGGGATTAAAGCTGTGCACCACTACCGCCTGGAGATTTTAACTGCAGTTTTGAGAAGGGTAATCAGTATTCCAAGCACTCTCATACAAAATGTTCTTGTCAACTTGAAAAGAGCTTTTATACTCTCATTGTCATTCAGATGTAATCTCTTTTGTAATTTTTCTACCATCAGAGATTTCTTGTTTTCCCTAAAATTCTATATACCAGAGTTATATATATATTCTTTTCTAAGATTCATTTGTTCAATAAGATTTTGAGTTCAATATGATATATCAAATAAATATTATTTTTTATTGCTAAGTAGTGTTCCACTGCATACTTACCACAATCTGTCCATTCTCATGTTGACTGACCATGTGTTCAGGTACTGGCTACTTTAAAATTGAGGCTTATCAGTTTGTAGCTGTTTCACAGAGCTCAGCATGCCATCTGCTTCCCCTTTTCTGCCTGGTGAGGCTTGCAAACCTGGCATTTGTCTTGCAATAAAGGGTTGGTTTTCAGACACTTACAATAAGGACCACCACAGAAAGCAGAGAACAAAACTGAAGTTGCAGATGGCCACATCAGCAATTCAGCTATTAAACACCAAATAGCAGCCTTCAAATCAGTGAGAAACTCCATTTACAAACAGGAAAAGAGAAAAAGCAAAGGAGGAAGAAGAAAGGAAGGGCTAAGTTTTAAGAGGTTATTCCAGTTACCATCCAATGGAGAAGCCAATGCATGGAGTCAAATCACAGCAGTAGTCGCAATACTGGAGTTAGTCCCTAGCCAGCCCTGCAGCAAGTGTCCCTGAGTGCCTGGCTCCCTTCTGCTTTAGTCTTCAGGGTTGAGGAGCACTAATGCTTCAAACCCTTGCTGGGCAGCCCTTGTCTACCTTTCCAGCAGAAGTGAAATAATGAAAAGCCTCCTCTTGGCTCCTGGAAATAAAAAGCACAGAGTCAAGTAAGTGAAGTAATTGAATTGTCCTGTGCTTGGGTATGTTGTGCTATCTCAGATTAGAGATTCTGAACTGGGGGTTTGAGAAGCCAAGGTTGTCTCTCTGACAGACTAGAGTGTACCACCTCTGCCCCCAGCTTGTTTCTTGTAGAGTTTAGGCAGTTCACAAGAGCCTGTACTCCATGTGTGCATACACATGTACAGACACACATATTTGCATAAATATAAACACCAACTAGAAAGCTTCGTGTTCCACCTGTTCCCAAGTCTTGACATTAAGTTCAGGTGAACTGAGAGCAGCTAGAGTAGAGGAGTGTGAAGCAGGGCAAGGTGCGATTTAGTTATCTTGTTGAAAGCACTGGTACAGGGAGGGTGACTGTGGCTGCCCTGGAGGCAGGACCAAACAGAAAGCCTTTTCTACCTACTGTGTCAGGAGGGCTTTCTGGTTCTGGAGCAGAAATTGACAGCAGACACAGGTGCAACAGCAATTCCTTGCTTCATAGACTCAGTCTTCCAGTCTTAAATGACTTGTACTTTTGGGGACCATACAATTTCCTGGAAGTTGCTAGTCTTAGAAAGCACTACAGTTGTTTTTTTCCTGTTACCATATCTCTTTCAGTTTAAATTTTGATGTGCAAACAAGAAACCGATTGTGTTCAGCCCAAGGAATATCTATAACATCAAATGACTGTTTTCTCACAGACCTCAGCCAACATTTTTCAAGAAAATACTTTTTAAAGAGCCTTTAGGTTGAAGAGAGAACTTAGAGGTTAAGAGCACTGTCTGTGTGCTGTTGTAGAAGACCTGAGTTGTTCCTAGCACCCACATCAGGAAGCTCACAGCAAACTATAACTCCAGTTGCAGGGGATCCAATTACATGTGTGATACACACACACACAGTGACATATTTTTGCACAAATATAAAGTAAATATTTTTTTTAAATCTAATACACACTACCCTTCATATTAGAGAAATAAAAGTCTGTTTTAGAAATGATCTTCTTTTTATTAATTTTATTCTGGATAGTTAAAGAAAAGAAAAAAAATTCTTTGGGGACAGAGAAATGGTTCAGCATTGAAGTGCCCGTGGTGCAAGCTGGTCTGACAGGAATTCACTGTGTCAGAGGTCCTTGGATAGTCATGGCAATCTTGAAAAGTGAAGTCGGAAGACTTGCATGTCTGAATTTCAAAATTCACTACAAAGATGTAATAATCAAACATTATGATTCTGGCATGAATATGCATATAGATACAAGGAATAAAACTGAGAATACAGAAAAAACCCTTCTGAGTGTTGCCAATTATTTTTCAAAAGGCTTTTAAGACCATTCAGTAGTCAAAGAATAATGTTGTTAATAGTGGTGTAGAGACAAATCGTATCTTCATGTAAAACAGTGATGTTATACCCAAAATTCACACCATGTGCTAAAGTCAAAAGGAATCAAAGGCCCAGTTATAAGAGCAAAACTATGATACCTAAGTAAACATAAAGGCAAATCTCTTTTAAAAATTATTTTATGTATATGAGCATTTTGCCTGCATATATGTACATGTATCGCATGCACATGTCTGGTGCCCATAGAGGCCAGAAAAGGGGATCAGATCACCTGGAACTGGAGTTATGAATGGTTGTCAGCCACCATGTAGGTTCTGGGAACCAAACACAGGTCCTCTGGGAGAGCAACAAATGCTCTTAAGTGCTGAGCTAGGTTTCCTACCCAAAAAGCAAATCTTTATAAATGTTATAATATTATCAGTCAGTGTAACTGAGAGTAAGCACTCGTGTGCCACGGCACAACTGTAGAAGTCAGAGGCCAGTTAGGGTTTTGTTCTCTGTCTACTGTTGGCTGTACGCTTGAACTCAGGTTCTCAGGCTTTGGTAGCAAGGTCTCTTACCTCCTGACCCATCTTACTGGTCATCAGTAAATCTTGTTGATCTTGGACCCAATCAGTAAATTAAAAAAATTGGCAAATTAGAGCACATCAAAATTTAAAACTTTTGTGGACCAAAGGATGCTATCAAGAAAATACCTTACAGAACAGTAGAAAATTGAAAATCTCATAAGAGCCTGCTATTTGTCATCTTAGAACTCAACAACTAAACAACCTAATCAATATGGGTAAAGGACTTGAGTAAATTTTTCTAACGAATATATACAAATGTGTATGCATGTGAAAAGATACTCAGCACATTAGTTATTGAGAAAATACAGATCAAACTACAATGACGTACCATTTCATATCCACAGGATGGCTATATCCTTGAGAGCAAAGCAAAACAGAAATTAATAAAGTTATAAGTATTGATGAGGATGTGAAGAGTCCCCACATGTACTTTGCTGGTAAGAATGGAGAACAGTGTAGCTTCTGTTGACAACAATTCAGTAATGCCCTAAAAAGTTGAATGCAGAATTTTCATGTGACAAAGAAGTTTCACCCTCAGGTATTTACCCTAGTAATTGGAAACATGTTTTCAAATATTTAATGTTTATAAATAGTTTTATTAATAGCAATGCTATTAACAATGGCCAAAAGATTAAAAACAACCTGGTATTCATCAATACATAAATCAGTGAAGAACTGTGATACGTACAGTGGGTTTTTCATGGTAAAAAGAAATAAAATGGTGATACATAATACAATTTAGATGAAATACAGTGTTAACTGAAAGAAGCAGACATGGAGGGTCATGTTACATGATTCTGTTGATATCAGTTATTCCAAGGAAGTTAAGCATTGTAGCTCATACCATGTAATCACAGCATTTAGGAGAATGAAGGTCGTCTGAGAGTTCGAGACTAGTCTGGGTATATATAGTGAGTTTCAAAACAACAGAAACAAAAGAAGTAACCCAAAGAAATAACTCTAAAATAACATAAATCAAATTGGTGATTTCTAGGGATTAGGGGTGGGTGCTGGTAATAACTGCTTATGAGTACAAGGTTTTATTTTTAATTGCTGAAAATATTTTGTGAATGGGTAGAGGTAATTGTTGCTCAGTGCTGTGAATAGTCTAAATACCACTGAATTGTTCATTTATGTCTATGGTGAGTATTACATTATGTAGATTTTGCTTATTAAAGATTACATCATAGGCTTTCTGTGATCTCACAAATAACTATAGGTTTCCTGTCATAGTTACCTTGTGACTTGTTGGAATCCACATGATTTTGTAGCATTGCTCCATTGGGACATTTCTCTCTGTGGGTGGTTAATCTTAAAGACAGATGGTCCTAAGTGGGTTTCTTCCTATAATAACAATTAAGGAATGTAGTTTTGACTTATCATTTTTATTTGATTAATTTTGGAAAACATCTACCTTCGATTAATAATTTAAAATATAGGCTGGTCTGACATTGATTAGCTTCTTTATTTAGCCTGTTTAAACCAGCTTTGTCTTGTTTAGGAATTCAGCAACATTTGATTTATGAAAATGTGTAGAAAGCAATGCAGTTGTATTTTGGGGGGTGGGGTGGGGGGGTGGCTTCTTCTGTGCTACAGGTAGGAACGTTCGTTTTACTCTGCAACTACTGTGAATGCTTCTTGGTACCAGGAGAATTGGTGTTGCAAAAAGAAATTATATTTTCAGTTCAATCAAGCACATTTTGTGCAAAACTTAAACACATTGATTTCTTCATTGTCCACCTGCTTTGTGTTTTTGAAGGATGCATTCTGTCAGTGGAGCTGAGGGTGAGAAGAGCTTCTCACACAGAGATAGGTGTGTGTTGGTCATGAAGCTTTTCTTCAGGAATGAAGCCAGTGGCTTCTAGCCCATAGGCACTGCTGTATTTTATGGGTCCTTGTCTTTTCAGATATGTATATGTTAGTTGTCTTGTATACCTGATGCTTCTTATGACAAAAATACACCATCCAGGCTAAAGAGTCTAGAGCTTTGAAACAAACAATATTCAAATGGTCTGTAGTGAATCAAGCTGTTTGCTGCTTACATTATTAGCATTGTGTCCCTGCCAGCTGAACTGGAAAGTGAAGAAGTGTCTTACTTATATTGTGACTTCAAAGTTAAAGGTGATTTGGTGAACAACAAAATAGCTATAAATAAATAGAATAAGTTAGAGGTGAGTGAATGTAATTGTTTATGATAATTATTGCTTCTGATTTTCACATCAGATATTCTTTCTTTTCAGGAAAAAATACTTATTTTTATTTTATATGTATGAGTGTTTTGTTTTCCTGCATGTATGTCTGTGTACCACATGTGTGCCTGTTACCCACAGAAGATCCCTTAGAACTGGACCTACAGATAGCTGTAAGCTGTCATGCTGGTACTGGGAACTGAATCCAGGGCTTCTGCAAGAGTTGGCAGTGCTCTTAATCACTGAGCCATCTCTCTAGACTCCAGATTTTCTTCTTCTTCTGTTCATAAGATAATTTTCTAAAATAAAAAAGTCAGAGAATTATGAATTAGGTTTTTAATAAATTATGAATTAGGAAAAACCCAGGGAAACAAAAGCGAAACAGTGATGAGTGTTCAATGTACTGGAAAATTAAAATTAAATTTGCTTGCCTGTGAAAAGCATCATAGTACACGTGGCATGGCTAAAATAATTTACTGAATTTCTGTGTGTCATCATCTGGGTATTAGAACGATAGAATTTACATACTAAGATCATGGTAAGGATTATATGTGCTAATGTAGCTGAAGCTCCTAGTGCAGAGTAGAAGCAGTAGGAAAGGCGTAAGTGCATGTTAGGATAAAAGAATGCTGGTAATAAATTGTAGCCATTTTGGTTTGTTTGTGAGGGCCAAACCTGTTTGTATTCATAGATATTCACAACCCTGATGCCCTTGTAATGTAGCAAGATGTGAATATCTGAAACTTCAAGCCCTTCTTACTAGCATACTCACTTTGGGTCCATTTTGTTTTGTTTTTTTTTTCCATTTTTTATTAGGTATTTAGCTCATTTACATTTGCAATGCTATACCAAAAGTCCCCCATACCCACCCACCCCCACTCCCCTACCCACCCACTCCCCCTTTTTGGCCCTGGCGTTCCCCTGTACTGGGGCATACAAAGTTTGCGTGTCCAATGGGCCTCTCTTTCCAGTGATGGCCGACTAGGCCATCTTTTGATACATATGCTAGAGTATCAAAGCTAGAGTCAAGAGCTCCGGGGTACTGGTTAGTTCATAATGTTGTTCCACCTATAGGGTTGCAGATCCCTTTAGCTCCTTGGGTTCTTTCTCTAGCTCCTCCATTGGGAGCCCTGTGATCCATCCATTAGCTGACCATGAGCATCCACTTCTGTGTTTGCTAGGCCCCGGCATAGTCTCACAAGAGACAGCTACATCTGGGTCCTTTCGATAAAATCTTGCTAGGGTATGCAATGGTGTCAGCGTTTGGATGCTGATTATGGGGTGGATCCCTGGATATGGCAGTCTCTACATGGTCCATCCTTTCATCTCAGCTCCAAACTTTGTCTCTGTAACTCCTTCCATGGGTGTTTTGTTCCCAATTCTAAGGAGGGGCATAGTGTCGACACTTCAGTCTTCATTCTTCTTGAGTTTCATGTGTTTAGCAAATTGTACCTTATATCTTGGGAATCCTAGGTTTGGGGCTAATATCCACTTATCAGTGAGTACATATTGTGTGAGTTCCTTTGTGACTGTGTTACCTCACTCAGGATGATGCCCTCCAGGTCCATCCATTTGGCTAGGAATTTCATAAATTCATTCTTTTTAATAGCTGAGTAGTACTCCATTGTGTAGATGTACCACATTTTCTGTATCCATTCCTCTGTTGAGGGGCATCTGGGTTCTTTCCAGCTTCTGGCTATTATAAATAAGGCTGCTATGAACATAGTGGAGCATGTGTCCTTCTTACCAGTTGGGGCATCTTCTGGATATATGCCCAGGAGAGGTATTGCTGGATCCTCCGGTAGTACTATGTCCAATTTTCTGAGGAACCACCAGACTGACTTCCAGAGTGGTTGTACAAGCCTGCAATCCCACCAACAATGGAGGAGTGTTCCTCTTTCTCCACATCCACGCCAGCATCTGCTGTCACCTGAATTTTTGATCTTAGCCATTCTGACTGGTGTGAGGTGGAATCTCAGGGTTGTTTTGATTTGCATTTCCCTGATGATTAAGGATGTTGAACATTTTTTCAGGTGCTTCTCTGCCATTCGGTATTCCTCAGGTGAGAATTCTTTGTTCAGTTCTGAGCCCCATTTTTTTAATGGGGTTATTCGATTTTCTGAAGTCCACCTTCTTGAGTTCTTTATATATGTTGGATATTAGTCCCCTATCTGATTTAGGATAGGTAAAGATCCTTTCCCAATCTGTTGGTGGTCTTTTTGTCTTATTGACGGTGTCTTCTTCGGTGAAGTAGCTGGATATAAAATAAACTCAAACAAGTCAATGGCCTTTCTCTATACAAAGAATAAACAGGCTGAGAAAGAAATTAGGGAAACAACACCCTTCTCAATAGTCACAAATAGTATAAAATATCTTGGCGTGACTCTAACTAAGGAGGTGAAAGATCTGTATGATAAAAACTTCAAATCTCTGAAGAAAGAAATTAAAGAAGATCTCAGAAGATGGAAAGATCTCCCATGCTCATGGATTGGCAGGATAAACATTGTAAAAATGGCTATCTTGCCAAAAGCAATCTACAGATTCAATGCAATCCCCATCAAAATTCCAACTCAATTCTTCAACGAATTAGAAGGAGCAATTTGCAAATTCATCTGGAATAACAAAAAACCTAGGATAGCAAAAAGTCTTCTCAAGGATAAAAGAACCTCTGGTGGAATCACCATGCCTGACCTAAAGCTTTACTACAGAGCAATTATGATAAAAACTGCATGGTACTGGTATAGAGACAGACAAGTAGACCAATGGAATAGAATTGAAGACCCAGAAATGAACCCACACACCTATGGTCACTTGATCTTCGACAAGGGAACTAAAACCATCCAGTGGAAGAAAGACAGCATTTTCAACAAATGGTGCTGGCACAACTGGTTGTTATCATGTAGAAGAATGCGAATCGATCCATACTTATCTCCTTGTACTAAGGTCAAATCTAAGTGGAGCAAAGAACTTCACATAAAACCAGAGACACTGAAACTTATAGAGGAGAAAGTGGGGAAAAGCCTTGAAGATATGGGCACAGGGGAAAAATTCCTGAACAGAACAGCAATGGCATGTGCTGTAAGATCGAGAATTGACAAATGGGACCTAATGAAACTCCAAAGTTTCTGCAAGGGTCCATTTTGTTAATTGGCATTTTAACCAAGAAGAATGCTTTGGTAAAGGAATATAGAACTCAAAAGCACTGTGTTTTTAAGTCCTTTCTCAGTAACTTTAAGAACTCATAAAGCATCTTTGGTGGTTTTGGTTTAAAAGACTTTGCTTTATTCCTTCACTATAAATTGCCATATGCCTAACATTGCCCGTGGGCAAAATGGGATGAAGTAGATGCAAGAATCTGAGAGGAGAAAGAAAAATAGTTGTTGCTTGGCCTAGAATGAAAAAATATATATGTGTGTGTGTGTGTGTGTGTGTATGTGTGTATGTACATATATATATATATATATATATATATATATATATATATACACACATATGTATGTATATATGAATAGATAGATAGATAGATAGATAGATAGATAGATAGATAGATAGGTAGATAGATAGATAGATAGGTAGGTAGATAGGGGGGACACATGTGCCTAGGGCTTCAAAGGAAGAAAAAAAATTACCACATCTTTAGGTTATCCTGGAAGTTGAAGGCCACATGCTTATCAGCTAATTATTGCTGTCAGATTGCCGGAAGCTTAACTAGAGTGGGGGATGAAGAGATTTTAATGAATCATCTTGATTTGATGGCTGAGCTCACTGACCTGTGTTTGTATGCTCCAGTCTCAGTTTTAAGTAGTCAGAGCTCACATCAGTGATCCAGCAGCACTCGCAGTTGCTGTCAATCATCATGTGCATTTTAATGACCTCACTTGGCTCTGTGCACCTGGTATTTGTCCAGGGCTCTGATAATGAATTAGGAAAGATTAAGGAAGTTAGATAAGTGGACTTCCTAGAAATGTGCTTTCTTTTCTTGTGAGGTGATGGAATTATGCTTCTTTTACAGGGCTGAATTGCAGCTACAGAGGCAGCAAACGACTCCTTAAAGATGCCACAGGACTGCAGAAAGTGAAGGGGACCTTGGAGAAGATGATGAAGGAAAAAGAATGTTTCTCCCAAGGACAAGAAGTATGTCTGTATTTTAACAAAATTCTTGCTGTATCCAGTACAAAGTCTGTAATGTCTGAGGTGTGATAGCCATTTTTAGTTTTTATTACTGTTACACATTCTTTTTTTCATAGTATGGTGGTGTAGTGGTGATGGTATCATGGTTACAAGTCTCATGTAGTTTTGGTCTGCACCTCCAAATGCCAGCATACACACTTACACACTAGTTGGTTTTAATCCACACTTAACAATGCATGGAAAGTATCTCTCTTTAAACTTTCATTTCTTTTATGTGCTATTTTCCCAAGTTTATGGGTACCTTTTCTTTCTTTTTGTAATTACATTTGCCAGTACTATCACTTTTAGTTTATTCACAAATATTCCTAGTTGAAATATTAAACTTTCATTGGGCAGTGGATCACATTTTTTGATTTATTTATTACATATAAGTACACTGGAGTTGTCTTCAGACCCACCAGGAGAGAGCACCCATCTCATTACAGATAGTTGTGAGCCACCATGTGGTTGATGAGACTTGAACTCAGTACCTCCAGAAGAGCAGTCAGTGTTCTTAACCGCTGAGCCATCTCTCCAACCCATGTGGTTCACATTTTTAATTCCAGCACTTGGCAGGTAGAAGCAGGGAGATCTCTGAGTTTGAGGCCAGCCTGGTCTGCAGAGTAAGATCCAAGACAGCCAGGGGGTACCATAGAAACCCTGTCTCTTGAGGCCCCAGGGAAGGGGGATTCTGGCGGGGTGGGGAACAGAGGGAGAACACCCTCTCAGAGGCAAGGGGAAGGGGGAAAGGGATGAGGAACTGTGAAAGGGGGGACTGGGAGGGTGGCTACAACTGGAAGGTACATAAATAAAACAATTTTTTAAAAAAGAAACCCTGAGTAATAGTGTCAGGCCTTGGGACCTCTCCTTGAGCTGGATTCCACTTTGGGCCTGTCACTGGACCTTCTTTTCCTCAGGCTCCTCTTCATTTTCATCCCTGTAATTCTTTCAGACAGGAACAATTATGGATGAGAGATGTGACTGTGGGATGGCAACCCCATCCCTCCCTTGATGTCCTCTCTTCCTACTGGAGGTGGACTCTGTAAGTTCCCTCTCCCTACTGTCAGGCATTTCATCTAAGATCCTTCTCTTTGAGTCCTGAGAGTCTCTCACCTCCCAGGTCTCTGGTGCATTCTGGAGGGTCCCCCAATCTCCTATTTCCCTAGGTTGTCTGTTTCCATTCTTTCTGCTGGCCCTCAGGGCTTCAGTCCTTTTCCCTCACCCAATACCAGATCAGGTTCTCATCTCTCTCCTACTTCCCTCCCAGGTCCCTCCCTCCCTCCCCACTTGTGATTGCTTTCTTCTCTCTCCTAAGTGGGACTAGGGCATCCTCACTTGGGCACTTCAGTTTTTTGAGTTCGGTGGATTGTATCTTGGGTATTCTGTACTTTTTTTTTTTGGCTAATATCCACTTAGTGAGTACATGTCATGCACATCTTTTTCAGTCTAAGTTACCTCACTCAGGATGATATTTTCTAGTTCCATCCATTTGCCTGCAAAACTCAGGATGTCCTCGTTCATAATTGCAGAGTAGTATTCCATTGTGTAAATGAACCACTTTTTCTGTATCCATTCTTCTGTCCTGGCACGTCTAGGTTACTTACAGCTTCTGGCTATCACAAATAAGGCCTCTATGAATGTAGTTGGAGCACTCACAAAAAGGGACCTATCATGACTGCCCTCCAAAAGACCCAACAAGCAGCCAAAAGAGTCAGATGAAGATATTTGTACCCAACCAATGGACAGCAGCAGCTGATCCCTGTTGTTGAATTAGGGAAGGCTGATAGAAGCTGAGGAGAAGGGTGATCTTGTAGGAGAACCAGCAATCTCAATTAATCGACCCCCGAGATCTCTCAAACACTGAACCACCAAACAGACAGCATACATCAGCTGATATGAGGCCCCCAGGACACATACAGTAGAGGACATCCGGGTCTGTGTTCATTCAGAGATGATACACCTAACCCTCAAGAGACTGGAGGCCCCAGGGAATTTAGAGGTCAGGTGGGGAGGGGAGTGGGTTCATCATGTGGAGACAGGGGTGGGGAGGAGATATGGGATGTGGAACAGTCGAAGGTTGGATGGGGTGGAATAAAATATGGAGTGTAAAAATTAAAAAATAAAAGAAATAAATAAAAAACTCCTGTCTTGAAAAAAACAAAATAATAATAATAACAACAATAACAATAATAAAAACTTTCTTGGGGGTTGTTTCTTTGAGTCAGAGTTTTGCTTTAAAGCTCATGCTGCTCTTGAATCTATAATTCTCCTGCCTTAGCTTTTAAGGAGTATTAAAGTTACAGATGTGCCACTAAAGCTGGCTTTGAAACAAAACCTAAAAAAATAAAAGAAAAACATCTTTTGTTTTTTCAAGATAGGGTTTCTCTGTATAGCCCTGGCTGTCCTGGAACTGACTTGGTAGACCAGTCTGGCCTCAAAGTCAGAGATCCACCTGCCTCTACCTTCCAAGGGCTGGGATTTAAGGTGTGTATCACCATGCCTAATTACAAAAAAATATTTTTTTAAATATAAAGGGTTTTTGTAAAGTAAGCTGTTCCTTAGCCAGTTTCTTTCTGAGGCAGCAGTCCTGCAGCTCCCAGTGAATCCTTTCAGAGTGGTGTCTGGCATGATAACATGTACCTGTAATAATCAGCACTCTGAGAGGAAAAAGGATTATTTCCAGTCTGAGATTAGCTTTCACTACATAAATAATACTATGTCTCAAAAAAAAAAGCAAAACAAAATGCAGTTCATTTCCTTTTGAAGTTCCTTGAAATTCTTTTGTTTGCTTCTTTAGTTGTATAATTTTTTTTGTAATACTGAAAGAGATGCTTGTTGTCTTTCATTCATATTCTCTCTCTCTCTCTCTCTCTCTCTCTCTCTCTCTCTCTCTCTCTCTCTCTCTCTCTCTCTCTCTCTCTCCCCCTCTCTCTCTCTTTCTCTCTCATGTTTATCAGATTGTCTTTGAACTCAGACATCTGCCTAACTCTTTCTCCTGAGTTCAGGGATTAAAGTTGGTTCTGTTTCCTTTTTAAGATTTATTTTTATCAGGGGGAGGGGAAGAAAGAATATAAATGTTAAAGGATGAGTGCATATATGTATGGGTACCCATGGAGGCCAGAAGAGGGGGTTGGATCTGGATCTCCTTGGATCTGGAGTTGTGAGCTGCCTCTCGTGGGTGCTGAGAACCAAACTTGAGTCTTCTGCAGGAACAGTAAACACCACACACCACTCTTAACTGTTGAGCAATCTCTCCATTCTCTAGTCTCTAGATAATCTGTAACAATTATTTTGTGTGTAGTAACTTTAGAACACTTCCTAGGCTCACTAATATTTGAAAGTTTTTTCTCTTACAAACAGATTATTGTTGGTTTTCACCTTTGTTATAACCTTTTTGAGGGGGGATTTTGTGTCTGATGTAGAAATTTATGCTTTCTGTTTTTAGGGTTGGTATTGCATTTTCTTTCTTTCTTTTTCTTTTTCTTTTCTTTTTTTTTTTTTTTTTTTTTTTGAGACAGGGTTTCTCTGTGTAGCCCTGGCTGTCCTGGAGCTCACTCGGTAGACCAGGTTGGCCTTGAACTCAGAAATCCACCTGCCTCTGCCTCCCAAGTGCTGGGATTAAAGGAGTGCATGCGCCACCACTGCCTGGTGCTATTACATTTTCTTCTGTTTTCTGAATTTGTTTATTTTAATATTAATTTTAATATTCGTTCCTTTTCAAAGAATATTTGTTTCCTTTTGGCCTTGAAATGAGTTTTAAAGTGAACAATCTTTTGAATTCTGCAAGTGCTAAAAAGAATCTTTATTTATTTACACTCATCAGAGCAGGAGCAGGAATACATCATTCCATTCATATTCAGAAACTCAGTTTCTCTCTTTCTTGGCATTTTCTCTTCCTAATCCTAACCTGTATTTTCTCTTGTCCACCAATTATTTTTTTCTTTTCCTTCATATCCTACATATATTGTCTCTAAAATGTATCAGTTCTTCGGAGCTTTAGTTGGTTCTTCTATTTATTTTTTATTTCTGATCCATTCAGTTAATAACCACTGAGGCCTTGTCTGCAACTGATAGGCAGTGAGTGAAGACAGTGAGTGCAGGCAGGTCACACAGAGCTAAGTGTAGCTCTGTCCCTGCCTTCAAGATCACCACGCTGGGTGAGGTGGTGGCATGTGATACAAACATAACAACAATGGCAGATTGTTTTGTTTGTGGGTAAAGACATTCTGTAAGCTGAGGGTTGCCTAGCCAGCAAGTTTAAGTCTGCATCTTATAGGCTGTACCACAGAAGTCTTATGGAGGGAAACTGTGCTGTGTGAGTTCATTCTTAGAAAGGAGACTCTGTGAAGCTAACAGCAGGAAGGAAAGGCAACTAAGAAACTGTAGTTGTCTCCAGATGAAAGGTGAGGGCTATTGGCATAAGAGCCCACAGTAGGGATGGAGAATATAATGTTTGAAGCAGAATCTACAAACACTGGTGTGTGTAGTGTGGGGATTAAAGGATATCACCAAAGGGTTTTTGTTTATTAGTCTTATAGAAAGTAATGATAGAACTGTTGATCAACTGAGATTGAGGATATGAGGGGAGGACAGAAACTAATTTGGAGATAGGCAAGAGAGAATCTATTTTAGTACTTGATGATGTTTAGGGAAACACCTAGATGCTAAAATGGGCCAGTCAAGGCTGGAGATACGGTGTTTTACTCATTTGCATTGAGGAGAATGCAACTTCCAAACAATGGGTATAAGCCCTTCAAAATAGAGCATTTAGGCAGAAAATAAAACAGGCTCTTGGGAAAGGCCAAACTCTATGTACAGGAAATCAAAACATAATGAGCATTTTAATGTCTAGCATGTAGTGGCTAAGTCTCCTCAAATGGCTTTCTTGATCTTCTCAACAGCCCTGTGCATGGAAATTATTACTCTGCCTTGTGAGCCAGGAAACTAAGGCTCCAAGGCAAGCTAGGCAAGCAGTGGGATTGCAAGCCAGGACCTAATGCCAAGTCTGTGCTTTTCTGCTAGAAGCAAAGAAGTGACAAGTAGACAAGATGATTGCCTACAAGGAGCAATGGTTAGCAGGCCACATACTCAGAGATGAGTAGGATAAGGACACATTAAATCTCTGGGTTCTCAAAAAACTAAAAGCTTTGCCCACATGCTCAGTTTCTATAGAGTACCTAAGCCAGCCTGTCCTGGATTCAGTGAGGACCAGGGAGCAGTTCTGTGTCATAGAAACAAGAAGGAAACCTAGTTTGGGGGCTGTGGCTTCATGGTTAATTGTTCACATATGACAGCGTGTGCATGTATTGTTCACATATGAGGTATTCTGATTTGCTCAAGTCTTTAAACCTTTGAGGCCTATAGCTCTTAGCTTGTCTTTTGACGTTAGATATTATAAAAACAAGGGCCTTGATCCCCTTTGTGCCATCTGCTTGTTTAACTTGTTTACTTGAAAGTTATTTTTGCTTTGTTCTATTTTCTTTCTACATGTTTTTAGATGTTTCTAGACTGCAGACACTCTGGGGTAACTCTTTTGATTGCTATTTATTCATGAGACCCTGGGGGCTTCTTCTGTTTCTTCTCTCAGTTCTTTCTACTCTGGAAGTTGTTTCCTTCTGCCATTTTAGTCTTGTTCAGCTCACTTTTCTCCAGAACTCTTAATTCACAGGTTATGACTTTCCTCTAGGAAACAGCGCTCTAACAACAGAGGCAGTGGTGCTAAAAGCCAAACTCTAAAGCAGGATGCCTAGGTTGAAATTTTGGCTATGAACCAAAGGCAAGTTATTTCCTGAGTGTCTCAGTTTGCTCATCTGTAAACTTTGAGACAATAATAGTATTGACTACCAGAGGTTGTGTTAGGGGTTAAAAGACATACAACATGTAAAACGTTCAGAACAGATGACATCTAGTATGCCATGTGATACACCACTACTAACTTAGCATTCTAAGGGGAGAAATAGTGGGAGAGATGATCTCTTTGATTGTCATCTGACCCATACAAACAAGCAAGAATTCACAGACTGTTGGTTCCTTTACTTGATGATGAAAAATAGGCAATCAGATAGTCTTCTCTTATACTACCCTGAATTCACCAGGGAACATGTTAGTTTTGGCCAAATGTAGCATCTGGAGATATCCACTGCAGATACCCACTGTATGACCTCACTTTCCCTATCTCAGTGTTCAATTGATCTTCCTTAACAAACCATAAAATTATTTCCATCCTCCAGGGTAGCTCTTCCAAATTAAAAAAAAACAAAAGTTCTCTTTGAGCTTTCTCATCTACAAACAACACTTTAGAGATGGTTAATCTTCATTGTCAACTTGACTGGGTTTGGAAGCATCTAAGAAACAGGGTGTGGATGAGGTTATTTCTGATTAACTGGAGAGGGAAGACCCACCCTGAATGTGGGTAGCACTATCCTTTAGAATGGGGATCTACAATGAATAAAAGAGTCAGGGGAAAGGGTAAGTGAGCTTTACTACCAGTATTTATCTCTCTCCACTTCTTGACTAGGACCACAAAACCAGTTCTTGCTCCTGCTACCATGTTTCCCTGCCATGAATTATATCTTCTCCAACTCCAAGCCAAAATAAATGAACTAAAGTTCCTTTTGTCACCTATTGTCACACAATGACAAGAAAAGCAATTAATACTATTTAACTGACTCCAGCCCAGGGCTTCCTGGCCAGCGGAGTTGCCTGACACTCGCAAGGGCCCCCACAGGATTCCCCACGGGATCCTAAGACCTCTGGTGAGTGGAACACAGCGCCTTCCCCAATCCAATCGCGCGGAACCTGAGACTGCGGTACATAGGGAAGCAGGCTACCCGGGCCTGATCTGGGGCACAAGTCCCTTCCGCTCGACTCGAGCCCCGGGCTACCTTGCCAGCAGAGTCTTGCCCAACACCCGCAAGGGCCCACACGGGACTCCCCACGGGATCCTAAGACCTCTGGTGAGTGGAACACAGCGCCGGCCCCAATCCAATCGCGCGGAACCTGAGACTGCGGTACATAGGGAAGCAGACTGCCCTGGCCTGACCCGGGACAAAAGCCCCTTCCGCTCCACTCCAGCCCAGGGCTTCCTGGCCAGCGGAGTTGCCTGACACTGGCAAGGGCCCCCACAGGATTCTCCACGGGATCCCAAGACCTCTGGTGAGTGGAACACAGCCCTGGCCCCAATCCAATCGCGCAGAACCTGAGACTGCGGTACATAGGGAAGCAGACTGCCCGGGCCTGACCCGGGACAAAAGCCCCTTCCACTCCACTCCAGCCCAGGGCTTCCTGACCAGCGGAGTTGCCTGACACCCGCAAGGGCCCATACAGGATTCCTCACGGGATCCTAAGACCTCTAGTGAGTGGAACACAACTTCTGCCAGGAGTCCGGTTTGAACACCAGATATCTGGGTACCTTCCCTGCAAGAAGAGTGCTTTCCTGCAGAGAATACTCTACCCACTGAAACCAAGGAGAGTGCTACCCTCCCAGGTCTGCTTATAGAGGCTAACAGAGTCACCTGAAGTACAAGCTCTTAACAGAGACAACTATAACAGCTAGCTTCAGAGATTACCAGATGGCGAAAGGCAAACGTAAGAATCCTACTAACAGAAATCAAGACCACTCACCATCATCAGAACGCAGCACTCCCACCCCACCTAGTCCTGGGCACCCCAACACAACTGAAAATCTAGACCCAGATTTAAAAGCATTTTTCATGATGATGATAGAGGACATCAAGAAGGACTTTCATAAGTCACTTAAAGAATTACAGGAGAGCACTGCTAAAGAGTTACAGGCCCTTAAAGAAAAGCAGGAAAACACAGCCAAACAGGTAGAAGTCCTTAAAGAAAAACAGGAAAACACATCCAAACAGGTAATGGAAATGAACAAAACCATACTAGAACTAAAAGGGGAAGTAGACACAGTAAAGAAAACCCAAAGCGAGGCAACGCTGGAGATAGAAACCCTAGGAAAGAGATCTGGAACCATAGATGCCAGCATCAGCAACAGAATACAAGAAATGGAAGAGAGAATCTCAGGTGCAGAAGATTCCATAGAGAACATCGACACAACAGTCAAAGAAAATACAAAATGCAAAAGGATCCTAACTCAAAACATCCAGGAAATCCAGGACACAATGAGAAGACCAAACCTACGCATAATAGGAGTGGATGAGAATGAAGATTTTCAACTCAAAGGACCAGCAAACATCTTCAACAAAATAATTGAAGAAAACTTCCCAAACATAAAGAAAGAGATGTCCATGATCATACAAGAAGCCTACAGAACTCCAAATAGACTGGACCAGAAAAGAAATTCCTCCCGACACATAATAATCAGAACAACAAATGCACTAAATAAAGATAGAATATTAAAAGCAGTAAGGGAGAAAGGTCAAGTAACATATAAAGGAAGGCCTATCAGAATTACACCAGACTTTTCACCAGAGATTATGAAAGCCAGAAGAGCCTGGACAGATATTATACAGACACTAAGAGAACACAAATGCCAGCCCAGGCTACTATACCCGGCCAAACTCAATTACCATAGATGGAGAAACCAAAGTATTCCACGACAAAACCAAATTCACACAATATCTTTCCACGAATCCAGCCCTTCAAAGGATAATAACAGAAAAGAAGCAATACAAGGACAGAAATCACGCACTAGAACAAACAAGAAAGTAATCCCTCAACAAACCAAAAAGAAGACAGCCACAAGAACAGAATGCCAACTCTAACAACAAAAATAAAAGGAAGCAACAATTACTTTTCCTTAATATCTCTTAATATCAATGGACTCAATTCCCCAATAAAAAGACATAGACTAACAGACTGGCTACACAAACAGGACCCAACATTCTGCTGCTTACAGGAAACCCATCTCAGGGAAAAAGACAGACACTACCTCAGAGTGAAAGGCTGGAAAACAATTTTCCAAGCAAATGGTCTGAAGAAACAAGCTGGAGTAGCCATTCTAATATCTGATAAAATCGACTTCCAACCCAAAGTTATCAAAAAAGACAAGGAGGGACACTTCATACTCATCAAAGGTAAAATCCTCCAAGAGGAACTCTCAATTCTGAATATCTACGCTCCAAATGCAAGGGCAGCCACATTCATTAAAGACATTTTAGTAAAGCTCAAAGCACACATTGCACCTCACACAATAATAGTGGGAGACTTCAACACACCACTTTCATCAAGGGACAGATCGTGGAAACAGAAACTAAACAGGGACACAGTGAAACTAACAGAAGTTATGAAACAAATGGACCTAACAGATATCTACAGAACATTTTATCCTAAAACAAAAGGATATACCTTCTTCTCAGCACCTCACGGGACCTTCTCCAAAATTGACCATATAATTGGCCACAAAACAGGCCTTAACAGATACAAAAATATTGAAATTGTCCCATGTATCCTATCAGACCACCATGGCCTAAGACTGATCTTCAATAACAACATAAATAATGGAAAGCCAACATTCACGTGGAAACTCAACAACACTCTTCTCAATGATACCTTGGTCAAGGAAGGAATAAAGAAAGAAATTAAAGACTTTTTAGAGTTTAATGAAAATGAAGCCACAACGTACCCAAACCTTTGGGACACAATGAAAGCATTTCTAAGAGGGAAACTCATAGCTCTGAGTGCCTCCAAGAAGAAACGGGAGAGAGCACATACTAGCAGCTTGACAACACATCTAAAAGCTCTAGAAAAAAAGGAAGCAAATTCACCCAAGAGGAGTAGACGGCAGGAAATAATCAAACTCAGGGGTGAAATCAACCAAGTGGAAACAAGAAGAACTATTCAAAGAATTAACCAAACGAGGAGTTGGTTCTTTGAGAAAATCAACAAGATAGATAAACCCTTAGCTAGACTTACTAAAGGGCACAGGGACAAAATCCTAATTAACAAAATCAGAAATGAAAAGGGAGACATAACAACAGATCCTGAAGAAATCCAAAACACCATCAGATCCTTCTACAAAAGGTTATACTCAACAAAACTGGAAAACCTGGACGAAATGGACAAATTTCTGGACAGATACAAGGTACCAAAGTTGAGTCAGGATCAAGTTGACCATCTAAACAGTCCCATATCACCTAAAGAAATAGAAGCAGTTATTAATAGTCTCCCAGCCAAAAAAAGCCCAGGACCAGACGGGTTTAGTGCAGAGTTCTATCAGACCTTCAAAGAAGATCTAATTCCAGTTCTGCACAAACTATTTCACAAAATAGAAGTAGAAGGTACTCTACCCAACTCATTTTATGAAGCCACTATTACTCTGATACCTAAACCACAGAAAGATTCAACAAAGATAGAGAACTTCAGACCAATTTCTCTTATGAATATCGATGCAAAAATCCTCAATAAAATTCTTGCTAACCGAATCCAAGAACATATTAAAGCAATCATCCATCCTGACAAAGTAGGTTTTATTCCAGGAATGCAGGGATGGTTTAATATACGAAAATCCATCAATGTAATCCATTATATAAACAAACTCAAAGACAAAAACCACATGATCATCTCGTTAGATGCAGAAAAAGCATTTGACAAGATTCAACACCCATTCATGATAAAAGTTTTGGAAAGATCAGGAATTCAAGGCCCATACCTAAACATGATAAAAGCAATCTACAGCAAACCAGTAGTCAACATCAAAGTAAATGGAGAGAAGCTGGAAGCAATCCCACTAAAATCAGGGACTAGACAAGGCTGCCCACTTTCTCCCTATCTTTTCAACATAGTACTTGAAGTATTAGCCAGAGCAATTCGACAACAAATGAAGATCAAGGGGATACAAATTGGAAAAGAGGAAGTCAAAATATCACTTTTTGCAGATGATATGATAGTATATATAAGTGACCCTAAAAATTCTACCAGAGAACTCCTAAACCTGATAAGCAGCTTCGGTGAAGTAGCTGGATATAAAAATAAACTCAAACAAGTCAATGGCCTTTCTCTACACAAAGAATAAACAGGCTGAGAAAGAAATTAGGGAAACAACACCCTTCTCAATAGTCACAAATAGTATAAAATATCTTGGCGTAACTCTAACTAAGGAGGTGAAAGATCTGTATGATAAAAACTTCAAATCTCTGAAGAAAGAAATTAAAGAAGATATCAGAAGATGGAAAGATCTCCCATGCTCTTGGATTGGCAGGATCAACATTGTAAAAATGGCTATCTTGCCAAAAGCAATCTACAGATTCAATGCAATCCCCATCAAAATTCCAACTCAATTCTTCAACGGATTAGAAGGAGCAATTTGCAAATTCATCTGGAATAACAAAAAACCTAGGATAGCAAAAAGTCTTCTCAAGGATAAAAGAACCTCTGGTGGAATCACCATGCCTGACCTAAAGCTTTACTACAGAGCAATTGTGATAAAACCTGCATGGTACTGGTATATCAATGGACAAGTAGACCAATGGAATAGAATTGAAGACCCAGAAATGAACCCACACACCTATGGTCACTTGATCTTCGACAAGGGAGCTAAAACCATCCAGTGGAAGAAAGACAGCATTTTCAACAATTGGTGCTGGCACAACTGGTTGTTATCATGTAGAAGAATGCGAATCGATCCATACTTATCTCCTTGTACTAAGGTCAAATCTAAGTGGATCAAGGAACTTCACATAAAACCAGAGACACTGAAACTTATAGAGGAGAAAGTGGGGAAAAGCCTTGAAGATATGGGTACAGGGGAAAAATTCCTGAACAGAACAGCAATGGCTTGCTCTGTAAGATCGAGAATTGACAAATGGGACCTAATGAAACTCCAAAGTTTCTGCAAGGCAAAAGACACCGTCAATAAGACAAAAAGACCACCAACAGATTGGGAAAGGATCTTTACCTATCCTAAATCAGATAGGGGACTAATATCCAACATATATAAAGAACTCAAGAAGGTGGACTTCAGAAAATCAAATAACCCCATTTAAAAATGGGGCTCAGAACTGAACAAAGAATTCTCACCTGAGGAATACCGAATGGCAGAGAAGCACCTGAAAAAATGCTCAACATCCTTAATCATCAGGGAAATGCAAATCAAAACAACCCTGAGATTCCACCTCACACCAGTCAGAATGGCTAAGATCAAAAATTCAGGTGACAGCAGATGCTGGCGTGGATGTGGAGAAAGAGGAACACTCCTCCATTGTTGGTGGGATTGCAGGCTTGTACAACCACTATGGAAATCAGTCTGGCGGTTCCTCAGAAAACTGGATATAGTACTACCGGAGGATCCAGCAATACCTCTCCTGGGCATATATCCAGAAGATGCCCCAACTGGTAAGAAGGACACATGCTCCACTATGTTCATAGCAGCCTTATTTATAATAGTCAGAAGCTGGAAGGAACCCAGATGCCCCTCAACAGAGGAATGGATACAGAAAATGTGGTACATCTACACAATGGAGTACTACTCAGCTATTAAAAAGAATGAATTTATGAAATTCCTAGCCAAATGGATGGACCTGGAGGGCATCATCCTGAGTGAGGTAACACATTCACAAAGGAACTCACACAATATGTACTCACTGATAAGTGGATTAGCCCAAAACCTAAGATACCCAAGATATAAGATACAATTTCCTAAACACATGAAACTCAAGAAAAATGAAGACTGAAGTGTGAATACTATGCCCCTCCTTAGAAGTGGGAACAAAACACCCTTGGAAGGAGTTACAGAGACAAAGTTTGGAGCTGAGATAAAAGGATGGACCATGTAGACACTAGCATATCCGGGGATCCATCCCATAATCAGCTTCCAAATGCTGACACCATTGCATACACTAGCAAGATTATGCTGAAAGGACCCTGATATAGCTGTCTCTTGTCAGAGTATGCCTGGGCCTAGCAAACATAGAAGTGGATGCTCACAGTCGGCTATTGGATGGATCACATGGCCCCCAATGAAGGAGCTAGAGAAAGTACCAAAGAAGCTAAAGGGATCTGCAACCCTATAGGTGGAACAACATTATGAACTAACCAGTACCCCGGAGCTCTTGACTCTAGCTGCATATGCATCAAAAGATGGCCTAGTCGGCCATCACTGGAAAGAGAGGCCCATTGGACACGCAAACTTTATATGCCCCAGTACAGGGGAACGCCAGGGCCATAAAAGGGGAGTGGGTGGGTAGGGGAGAGGGGGTGGGTGGCTATGGGGGACTTTTGGTATAGCATTGCAAATGTAAATGAGCGAAATACCTAATAAAAAATGGAAAAAAAAAAAAAAAGAATTCTCACCTGAGCAATACCGAATGGCAGAGAAGCACCTGAAAAAATGTTCAACATCCTTAATCATCAGGGAAATGCAAATCAAAACAACCCTGAGATTCCACCTCACAGCAGTCAGAATGGCTAAGATCAAAAATTCAGGTGACAACAGATGCTGGCGTGGATGTGGAGAAAGAGGAACACTCCTCCATTGTTGGTGGGATTGCAGGCTTGTACAACCACTCTGGAAATCAGTCTGGCGGTTCCTCAGAAAATTGGACATAGTACTACCGGAGGATCCAGCAATATCTCTCCTGGGCATTTATCCAGAAGATGCCCCAACTGGTATGAAGGACACATGCTCCACTATGTTCATAGCAGCCTTATTTATAATAGCCAGAAGCTGGAAAGAACCCAGATGCCCCTCAACAGAGGAATGGATACAGAAAATGTGGTACATCTACACAATGGAGTACTACTCAGCTATTAAAAAGAATGAATTTATGAAATTCCTAGCCAAATGGATGGACCTGGAGGGCATCATCCTGAGTGTGGTAACACATTCACAAAGGAACTCACACAATATGTACTCACTGATAAGTGGATATTAGCCCCAAACCTAGGATTCCCAAGATATAAGGTACAATTTGCTAAACACATGAAACTCAAGAAGAATGAAGACTGAAGTGTCGACACTATGCCCCTCCTTAGAATTGGGAACAAAACACCCATGGAAGAGGTTACAGAGACAAAGTTTGGAGCTGAGATGAAAGGATGGACCATGTAGAGACTGCCATATCCAGGGATCCACCCCATAATCAGCATCCAAACGCTGACACCATTGCATACCCTAGCAAGATTTTATCGAAAGGACCCAGATGTAGCTGTCTCTTGTGAGACTATGCCGGGGCCTAGCAAACACAGAAGTGGATGCTCACAGTCAGCTAATGGATGGATCACAGGGCTCCCAATGGAGGAGCTAGAGAAAGAACCCAAGGAGCTAAAGGGATCTGCAACCCTATAGGTGGAACAACATTATGAACTAATCAGTACCCCGGATCTCTTGACTCTAGCTGCATATGTAACAAAAGATGGCCTAATCGGCCATCACTGGAAAGAGAGGCCCATTGGACACGTAAACTTTGTATGCCCCAGTACAGGGGAACGCCAGGGTCAAAAAGGGGGAGTGGGTGGTTAGGGGAGTGGGGGTGGGTGGGTATGGGGGACTTTTAGTATAGCATTGGAAATGTAAATGAGCTAAATACCTAATAAAAAATGGAAAAAAATACTATTTAACTACCCATACAATGTCTATATTGATCTTATCTTAGTCTTATTTATTAGCCAGAATTTTAAAACTATTCAAAACGGTTGTTGCCTTACTTTTTTTTTTTACACTCCAGCTTTTATCTCCCCATCCCCGTCCACCCTCTGACTGTCCCACATCCCATACCTCTTCCCTATCCTCTGTCTCTATGATGATGTCCCTATTCCTTACCCACGCCCCACCTGACCTCTAAACTCCCTGGGGCCCCAGTCTCTTGAGGGTTAGGTGCATCTTCTCTGACTGAACTCAACCTGGCAGTCCGCTGCTGTATTTGTGTTGGGGGGCTATATCAGCTGGTGTGTGCTGCCTGGTTGGTGGTCCAACGTTTGAGAGATCTCGGGAGTCCAGGTTAATTGAGACTGCTGGTCCTCCTACAGGGCCTCCCTCCTCCTCAGCTTCTGTTGTCTTACTTTTTATTGCTATGATAAACACATAACCTACACAGCCCAGAAAAGAAAGTGCTTATTTGGGCTTATGGTTCAGAGGGTTAGAGTTCATGATGGTGGAACAAAGACATGGTAGCAGGAACAGCTGAGAGAGCTCACATCTTAAACCCACAAACAGAAGGCAGAAAGCACATGGGAATGTCTTGAAACCTTAAAGTCCATACCCAGGGACACATCTTCAACAAGGCCACACCTCCTAATCCTTCCCAAACAGTTCTACCAATTGGGAACCAAGTATTCAAATATATAAGTCTATGGGGGCCATTCTCATACAAACAACCACAGTCACAGTAGTCTTACACTGTAAAAGTAACTTTTATTCACTAGATGTAATTATTGTCTTGGTGGTTTACTACTGAGTAAGCTTACTCTTTCTAGTTCGTTCTGAGTTGGCTGTGTTTGTTTGTTTGTTTGTTTTTGTTTTTTCGAGACAGGGTTTCTCTGTGCAGCTCTGGCTGTCCTGGAACTCACTTTGTAGACCAGGCTGGCCTCGAACTCAGAAATCCGCCTGCCTTTGCCTCCCGAGTGTTGGGATTAAAGGTGTGCGCCAACACGCCTGGCTTTTTTTTTTTTTTTTTTTTGTAAAGGGCTTTAGAAGGTTGTCGTTAATCATTCAGTGTATCGAGATAATTCATAGAGTCTTTTTTCAGTTTTTATTAGATATTTTCTTCATTTACATTTCAAATGCTATCCCAAAAGTCCCCTATATCCTCCCCCCTGCCCGATTCCCCTAACCACCCACTCCCATTTCTTGGCCCTGGTGTTCCCCTGTATTGGGGCATATAAAGTTTGTAAGACCAAGGGGCCTCTCTTCCCAGTGATGGCCAACTAGGCATCTTCTGCTTCATATGCAGCTAGAGACATGAGCTCTCAGGTTACTGGTTAGTTCATATTGTTGTTCCACCTATAGGGTTGCAGATCCCTTCAGCTCCTTGGGTAATTTCTCTAGCTCCTCCATTGGGGGCCCTGTGATCCATCCAATAGCTGACTGTGAGAATCCACTTCTGTATTTGCCAGGCACTGGCATAGCCTCACGAGAGACAGTTATATCAGGGTCCTTTCAGCAAAATCTTGCTGGCATGTGCAATAGTGTCTGCATTTGGTAGCCGATTATGTGATGGATCCCTGGGTGGGGTAGTCTCTAGATGGTCCATCCTTTCATCTTAGCTCCAAACTTTTTCTCTGTAACTCCCTCCATGGGTATTTTGTTCCTTATTCTAAGGAGTAATGAAGTATCCACACGTTGTTCTTCCTTCTTGATTTTCTTGTGTTCTAGAAATTGTATCCTGGGTATTCTAAGTTTCTGGGCTAATATCCACTTATCAGTGAGTGCATATCAAGTGACTTCTTTTGTGATTGGGTTACCTCACTCAGGTTATATCCTCCAGATATATCCATTTGCCTAAGAATTTCATAAATTTATTGTTTTTAATAGCTGAGTAGTACTTCATTTTGTAAATGTCTGAGTTGGCTGCTTCAACTCAGCTGTTCTGGCTCAAAATTCCTCTCCTAGCTGACTGATTCAGGCAGGCTTTTCTTGACTTCTCACTGAATTGTTCCGCTTGGAAAAGCTGCCTCTTAATTCCATGAACTGCACTGCACTTACTTTATGAGCTGAATAGAACTGAATGGAGCCGCATGAACTGAATAGAACTGAATGGAACGCATGAACGCAACTAAACCAACTGCATTCAGCTGAACTGCACTGAACTGGACTCAAGTGAACTCTACTGCATTGCCTGAACACAACTGAATTTTCCTGTCTATTCTCATGGGAGTTGGGCGTCTCCTATCTCTGATTCATTCTGTCAAATATTTCTCTGACTCATCACTTTGCCCCTCAAGTGTCACTTTCAAACATGGCTGCTTCCTTCTACAAACTAACTTTACCTCCATTTTTTGGGACTAAAGGTGTGTACTGAGGGCATGTCTTCATTCCAGTCAGAGGGATTAAAGGTATGTCATTCCAGCTGGATCATACAGGCTAGAAGGTCTTTGGATGTGATTCCCTTGCCAGAGCAGCCATGTTGCTGGATTAAGATTCCTTTACATTACTCTCCCACTTTAGGTTTATCTTAGAAGTGAAGTATATTCCCTCTGTGATGTTACTCTCCTGTGTTGCCTTCCTTTGGTCTCAGTATTTTCATTAGGAATGAATATTAGCAAATGATCTGTTTGTATCCATTGAAAGACTCATTCAGTTTTTCTCATTAAATGTTTGTTTTTGTATCATTCTGTTCTGGGCCAATCAATCCCTATCCATTTGGTTGTTCTTTTGTCATTTAATTGCTTTTGTCATTGAAAAAAATCTTAAGGCCTATATTGATTTAGAATTGTCTTTGACAAAGTTCTTTATTTTTACTTTGTTTCTTAAAATAACTAATGTGCCTTTGTAAAAGAAATTGAAATAATAGAATAGTTACAGACTAACCAAACATGCAATCACACAGTCTTGAAATTCTAATTTTCATTTACTAGTATATCATGTGTCCAATAGTATAGCATCTCTCTGTGTACATGCATATGTGTCTGTTTCACTATCTGTATAATATCCTATAACATACTATGATCATAATTTATCTAGTTGGTCCCCTTGGTAGATGTTTATCCTATTTCTGATGTTTTGTTTTGCTAACATCATGTAAAACATTTTCTTACATGTTTAGATGTACAAGTATTATATAGGATAGATTACTAAACATGAAATTATGGTTTAAAGATAATAAATACAAGAGTTTCAAGACTTTGAACCCCTATTGTTGTATGCAAAATAGGTTGTATACTATATATAGTGACATTTTCCTAGATCAGATTCACAAAAAGTCACTATCCCTATCCATAGCCAAAAAGGGAAAGCCTGTGAGCTGACAAAGGGAATAATCTGCCTGAAGTCCATGGGGGAACTTAGATAGCCCATGGTCTCTGACTCCAATGTGACTAATAGAAAAGTTAAAACGGAATGCCCATCAGTCTATCATGCTAGTCTCTGAAGGAGGGTTATGAGAATGCCACAACGTTTTCTTTTTCTTATAAAAAAAGGAACCAACTCCTACTACTTGCCCTCTGGCATGTACATGTGTACTTTGGCATGTGGTATCCTCTGTCACAAGGAAGTAAATATTTAAATATAAATAAAATACATTATATATATTAATATTATCTGGGCATGGTAGCACATGCCTCAGACTGCTACCTGTGAATTCCAGGTCAGCCAGGCAACATAGACTCTGTCACAAAACCATCCAAAGTGATATTCAAATTGATATAAAGTAGTAACAAAAGTGCTGCTTGCATGATGGAAGTAGTGAGGAGAAATCATATCAATGAATCACTAGGGGCTCAATTTAAAAAAATTATTACCGGGCGTGGTGGCGCAGGCCTTTAATCCCAGCACTTGGGAGGCAGAGGCAGGTGGATTTCTGAGTTTGAGGCCAGCCTGGTCTACAGAGTGAGTTCCAGGACAGCCAGGGCTACACAGAGAAACCCTGTCTCGAAAAACCAAAAAAAAAAAAAAAATTATTATGGGTGTGTGTGTTTGTGTTTGTGTTTGTGTGTGTGGTGTGTGTATACATACAAAGCACCTGTGACATAGTGTATATGTGGAGAACAGAGGACAACTTTGTGGAGTTGGTTCTCTCCTCCTGCTTGTTTGTGGATTTGTCAAGTGTGTGTTAAGAGTGCTTTTACTCACTGAGCCATATTGTTAGCCTATAACTTTGTGTTAAGGAGAGTGAACAAGTTTGTCAGTGAGGGAGAAATAGTCCTGTAAAGACCTCTAGCAGCATTTTTATAATCTCAAAACAGCTACCTCAACATATAAGTAAAAGTTAGCCAATGTATAGAGTAGGAATTAGTTTGACCAAGTGACCAATTTTATATCAGTAATATGTCAAATAATCCATCCCATGATAAACACTAAGACAAATCTAATATCATTGCTGTGGAGTTTGCCCAAAGTGTGTAATTATAATAGTATAATAGTAAGAAAACAAGTAGTACACCCAAGGATATAGCCAACAAAATAACTGATAAATAAGTTTATAGCATCAAGAATATGAACAACAATAAAATAAATGGAGTTGTTAGATACTTCAGGAGACTAAAGAGAAATAACTAAATATCTTGGGATTCTGGAAAGAAGTCTGGGACAAAAAAATATTGACAGGAAAAGCTAGTATCATTTGAATATGGCTTTAGTTTAGTATATTATGCCAATATTAGTGTTCAGGTTCTGATAAACATACTATGTTATGTAAGATGCTAACATTGATGACACTATATCAGGAGTGTATAGAAAGTAAGCTATTTCTGTAACTTTTCAAAAAGTCTAAAATGTTACTAAAGGAGGGTTTTTAAAATCCTGTACAAGATTCCTTATAAATTTCTATATCTTTGTCTTCTTTATCTTTTAAGTTAAAATCTATTATGAGGTTAAAAGAACTGTTTAATCCTTGGTAGAAACTGGCCTTAAAAAAAAAAAAAAGTAAGTTTAGGATTGAATCCTTGTGAGCGACTGGGTAGATGTTACCAGTAACTTACCATGGTATTGTGTCTAGGCTCATTTTCTAATACATCTAATTTTCTAGACTCCTTTTAAGGTTATAGTAATGAAGAGCCATGGGAAGTATCTCTGAACATTTTATAGGGCAAAGTGATCATGTAAGACACTGTACTTTTAGTCAGGTATGGTGGTGCATGCCTTTAATCCCAGCACTTGTGAGGCAGAAGCAGGGGGATATCTATGAGTTTGAGGCTAGCCTGGTCTACAAAGTGAGTCCAGGACTGCCAGAGCTCTATAACATAGAGAAACCCTATCTCCAATATAGATAGATAGATAGATAGATAGATAGATAGATAGATAGATAGATTGTATATAAATGGGGAAAAAATTCCAAACCACACTTACATAAAATTATGGGTCCCAAGATCTTTAGATCCCTGGAGTTCTCTGAATATTGTGTTTGCTGCTGATATTAAGATTATTTGAAAACTGGTGCATATCCCAAAACCATGTCTTCTGGAAGCATATGAAGTCCCTCCTTGGTCATTGGGAAACAGCCAAACTAGATCACTATATATAGAAAAATCTGAAAAGGCCAGGGGTTTATATCATATATCGATCATGGTCTAATGGGGAAGCAGACTGGGAATATGCATGGAGTCTTAGATTTGGGGTGTGAGGAAGGCTCTGTAAGAACATCTGTGGGAAGAGATGTCAGGCCCAGGGCAGACATTCTGGATTTGGTGAAACTGGGCATGCAAGTTAAACATCTTGAGGAGCTTTGAATTTGTTTCTGGGGCATCATCCTAACTTGGAATTCTGTTTGCTAGAAGCTCTGGGTGAATAACATACCAAGGCTCTAAGAAAGTCTCAGTCAAGCCAGGCAGTGGTGGCGCACACCTTTAATCCCCACACTTGGGAGGCAGAGGCAGAGGCAGGTGGATTTCTGAGTTCAAGGCCAGCCTGGTCTACAGAGTGAGTTCCAGGACAGCCAGGACTACACAGAGAAACCTTACTTCGAAAAAGAAAGAAAGAAAGAAAGAAAGAGAGAGAGAGAGAGAGAGAGAGAGAGAGAGAGAGAGAGAGAGAGAGAGAGAAAGAGAGAAAGAAAGAAAGAAAGTCTCAGTCAGGGTCTACTTTGTCTCTGGAGTTCAGTTGGTGTTTATCTAGTTCTTCCCTACCCAGTTGTGAATTGACTAATCTCTTACAGAACTAAAAGAAAAAATTAGATCTTGAAATTAACAAAGCTGAGCTAGACATACTTAGTTAGGTTGATGTTTTGTGAGCACTGTGTTCAGTCCTGATAATACAGAGCATGCTCATCGTAATCCTACCTTCATGGTGCTCACAGGCAAGAAAACTGTTCCTCCTAACTTGCATTAGCTGGCTCAGGTATCTCACTCAGAAGTGCCTTCACTAAATCACTCTGATGTCTATAAACATATGCCTTTTATTTAATACTAAAATCAACTAGTGTTTTAACTTCCTTGCAGCAGTGTGGAAAAGATATTTTCATGTATAGTTCGATTTATGTAATTTTGAGCATGCATTTTGTCCCTTTGATCTTAAAACCAGTTCTTGTCCTGACTGTTGTTCCCCTCAGGCTATGATGTTGAAGATATTTTGTTAAGGCTTTGTGGGTTTGCTCAGTGCATATGACAACCAAAAATTTGTTTACTAAGGTCTAACAAATGTGTTTACTAAGGCAGTGTGGCCAGCTGGCAGCATCCAAAGGGAGCCAAATTTTTCTGTTGCTGTGTGGACATTTCTCTCTTCCTGAATTTAATCTCCTGGGTCAGATTCCAAGCTGTAACCTCAAAGCAATGAACCAACTAGAGTAATACCATCTAACTGATTCCATAGCACTAATAGCCTCTACCAAGGCCCTTCTATATCAGAGGCTTTTGACCGTTTTAATCTAGTGGAGATATATCCTCATAACTTGAGTTGGAAAAAATGGATGTTATAAATGGTTAGCTTTTCTATATCAAGGTTATAGTCAAAGCTAGGCAATGAAGGCCCACCCTGTAATACCAGCACTCCACAACTTAGAAGCTGAAGCAGGAGGAAAAATATCAAGGATCCATCATTGCTTGACATAGTTTACAGTCCAGTAGCATGTTTGAATGAATGTGTTCTTTCTAGTTACTTTTTCAGGGCAAAGTCTATGTTCATCAGCTGAGCTTTGACCACACTCCTCTTAGCAGTGGATCTTACAGCTCTCCCTGCCTTGTTAGTCTCTTAACAGCCAATGCTGTGTCATCCTGAACATCCTGGTTCTTCAGTCACCATCCTCCCTGTAAAGTGGTCTTTGGTACATTTCACTCTTCTCTCCCTCCCTCTTGGGGTTTCTGAAAAATAGTTTCATGTAGCTATATCATTAACCTCAAGCTCACTATAGCCTAGGCTGGCCTTGAACTCGTGCCACTGCATCCTAAGCATCAGGATTGTAGGTGTGTGCCACCATGCCTGACTCTGGCTTTACCCCATCATTCTCTCCCCTTGAGTTTTCCAAACCCAGTGTAGTGCCTTTCCTGAAACTCCATAGGCTGACAGGTGATGACAACAACTACTGGCATGATTATCTCCTATCCTGAATTACCAGCTCCCTAAGTTGACAGCTGTGTGTTTTCATCTTTCTGTCACCTGGTACCCAGAAAGCTAATATCAGTGTTTAATATTCTAGCCATCACCTGAACACTGTACCTTTATTTTTATTTGTCATAACAATGCTGTGAGAGTAACATAGCATTATTCTTGTTTCACAGATGAGGAAATGAAGCATAGAAAGATTAAAGATGTTGCCCAAAGCTACAAAGGTAATAGTAGTGAAGTTTGGATTGTAAGCCAGGCAAGAAGTCCGTATACAGAGCTTTTAAGCACTACTTGTAATGTTTGTGGTAGTGCCCATGCCTTACACTGTGTGACATATTAACAAACAAAAAGCTAGTGTTTTGTTGTAATAATTTTAAATCTCATTTGGGGGTTTCTACCCCCTTTGATCATTCAGTTTCCAGATAAAATATATAAAACTTTTATATTTATAATAAGTCTTAATCTGCCACAGACACTCTGGGTCCCTGGTCTGTGAAGAACGGGATTTCTTAGGCAGATGGACAAAGAGTTTGGATGAAAATGACAGGCAGATACACGAAAGATGTGTTGAATCTGAATGTATTGTTCTGGTTGAGCTTCAGACTTATATTACAACGAATTATCAGAGGATACAAATCACAAAAAGACAAGATACACTGAAATTCACCAGTTACAGCAGAAAGGAATTTACAGGGACTAATTAAATGTTTACATTAGGGATAACAAGCCCTGCCTAGGATCAGCCTAATGCCAGGCAAGAATTTCACACTTTAAGGTTAAAAGCATCAGGGGGTTGTTAACTCTTGACAGGCCTTAAGAGTAATGCGCTATCACAGAGCTCTAAATTCTTAGGTCTAATAAAACTTATCTTGTCTGGAGAGTTTCCCCTTATCAGGGTAGTATATCAACTTATACTTGACATGGAATGAAGCCTGTAGTAAAAGATTTCTATCTTAGTGAGACTTTTAGTCTCTATCTGTAAACAACTGAGTAAAATGGCAAGTGCTTAATTGTTTACTGAATGGGTTAAGCTCCTTGCTGCTATCTGGAATCTAAGAACACTGGGAAAAGGCTTTAGCTATGTTAGAATACAATCTTAAAAGGCATTTACTATAAGGTAAAGCTATATAGAGTGCACGTGGATCCATACACTAGACTAAAGTGGATTTGGAAAATTAATTTTATGGGTTAGGGAAATAGCCAAAGATCCAGGAGTAAGTTTCCTTGAAACTTTTTCCTCATGAGAAAGCTTTCAGACTTTCATCTGTCAAGCTGACTCCACCGGAGTCCCTGGCATTAATCAGCACTAGAGCTGGACAGGTATCTATCTGCTATGCTATTATGTCTACTGTTCAGCCAGTAACCCCAAGATATGACTTGCCATATTCTGTCTGGTTCACTCAGACTGGCCAGCTTCATAGCCAGTTCTCACAATTGTTTACCCCATGGCTTCTTCTCTTCTCTCCACCTTCTCTCTCTCTTCCCTGTGTGTGTGTGGTCCTGCCTTACCCCAAGCCTGCCTACTTCTCTTCTGCCAAGCTATAGGCTGTAGGCATCTTTATTCAACCAAGAGTATAAAATTAAGGAACAAGGTAACATAGCATCACTTGGTGTATGTGAAAATTTCCTCATCCCTGGGGCAACCAGACCTTGGGAAGGGCAGGTTTTCATATCACAATATGTAGCAGCAGACCAAACCACAGCAGTGCTTATGACGGTTGATTATGTGGCAGGCACCAGGTTGTGTTATACATTACTTCACCCATCCTCACACTAAGCCCATGAGGCACGCACACAGTTGTTCTGTAGGTGAGAATACTGACGTTAGAGGGATTGGAGGTGAACATCTTGTGCTAGGCAACATTTCAGTGTGGCCTAGTAAGATTTAACAGATGAATGAGGAGTGAATGGAGACTATAGGAGAAGGGCGTAAGGAGAGGGAAAGGTATTCTGAATGCCTTCCTTTTTCTTTTAAGTATGGTTTTTTCCTTTTTTAAAAAATTAATTTATTTTATACTCCATATTTTATTCCCCCCATCTACCCTCCGACTGTTCCACATCCCATACCTCTTCCCCATCCACCTGTGGCCATGCAGATGAACCTACCCCCCCACCCCACCTGACCTCTAAACTCCTTGGGGCCTCCAGTCTCTTGAGGGTTAGGTGCATCATCTCTGAATGAACACAGACCCGGAAATCCTCTGCTGCATGTGTGTTGGGGGCTTCACATCAGCTGGTGTATGCTGCATGTTTGGTGGTCCAGTGTTTGAGAGATCTCCGGGGTCCAGATTAATTGAGACTGCTGGTCCTCCTACAGGATCACCCTTCTCCTCAGCTTCTATCAGCCTTCCCTAATTCAACAACAGGAATCAGCTGCTTCTGTCCATTGATTGGGTACAAATATCTGCATCTGACTCTTTCAGCTGTTTGTTGGGTCTTTTGGAGGGCAGTCATGATAGGTCCCTTTTTGTGAGTACTCCATAGCCTCAGTAATAGTGTCAGGCTTTGGGACCTCCCCTTGAGCTGGATCCCACTTTGGGCCTGTCACTGGACCTTCTTTTCCTCAGGCTCCTCTCCATTTCCATCCCTGTAATTCTTTCAGACAAGAATAATTATGGGTCAGAGATGTGACTGTGGGATGGCAACCCCATCCCTCACTTGATGTCCTGTCTTCCTGCTGGAAGTGGACTCTGTAAGTTCCCTCTCCCTACTGTCAGGCATTTCATCTAAGGCTCCTCTCTTTGAGTCCTGAGAGTCTCTCACCTCCCAGATCTCTGGTACATTCTGGAGGGTTCCCTAATTTCCTATTTCCCTAGGTTGTCTGTTTCCATTCTTTCTGCTGACCCTCGGGGCTTCAGTCCTTTTCCCTCACCCAATACTAAATCAGGTTCCCCTCTCCCCCAACACCCACTTCCCCCACCCATCTACTCTCCCTCCTAGGTCTCTCCCTCCCTCCATCCCCATTTATGATTGCTTTCTTCTCAGAATTTCTAACATTTTACTATTAAAACTTTCAAAGTTACTATAAAGAAATAAGAATATATGGTGAGAAACCATGCATCCACCGCTGTCTCATCCATTAATATTTCTCTTCATGTACTTCCTACTCCTGTTTTCCAACCGTTTACCCATTGTGTTTTTGATTATCCCTCCCCTAGGTACTTATATGTATGTCATGAAATAGAAGTCGGTGTTTGTTCATGGGTTTTTAAATACTAAGCTTATTTACAAGGAGAGCTCAACATTCCATGGCATATATATGAAGGTCAGAAAACTAATGGGAGATCTTTTAGGAAAAGGAGGGCCCTTGTAATTGCTTGCTGAAATGTTTTTCTGATGGCTGCTTTGGCATCAGTTGACTATTTTCTCATTCAGGTTGTGATTTTCTTGGTTCTGGTTATGACCAGTAATTTTCACTGTTGTGAACAGTGTTTCTATAACACTGGGAGAATCTGTGTCTTAATTTGCTGTTGAGTCGCCATATTTTGCAGTCCCAGTAGACTGCAAACTCTTTGGTTTGCTTAGATCCTGTGGTACTGCTGGAAGATCCCATCGGGCCTTATTGATAGAATATTAAATAATAAGTTTCCCCAGGCTGTGGTGCTGGTGCCTGTGTGTAAGGAGAGCAAGTCTCGCTGGGATGAAGGTGACTTCTGGGCACTCTGTAGAGAAAGTGGGAGTATTTCCCTAGCCTGATTTATTTTCAGCTGGACATGAGGTATTCTGCTAGTTGGTGTTGGCAGCTGGCCTGGTACTGTCGATAGAGCTCCTATTTGGCTGCCTTCTCTTGCTAGGTTGGGGGTTGGGTAGCATTGAGCCTGCTACCTTTTTCTGTTGTGTGATGGAGGGGTATCATAACATGCCCAGCTGCATGTTGTTCCTGGGTTGTTAACCGTTATTCTTCCTTCCTCTGTCTTTCCAACATCCTTTGATTGCCTCTTGTGTTACTCCCATTGTACTTAGAGAGGTAGGTGAGAAGTGAGCTCATGGCTTATCCCTGTTGCCCAGCTCATGGCACTCGCTGTTCTGTTTAGTCACTCATCTTTTAGATAATAGGATTGTTTTCAACAGTTACAACTTTAAACTTCCTAAAGTGGATGAGGGACTTCTGGTGGAGGCTTTCCAACAGCCTCAGGGTCTGAAAAGCTTTCTTACAGGACAGACCCATGGAAGGCTGTTTCTTATCTGTCTTTCCCTTACCTGGCTGTTGATGTATTTTTCATGTCTGCTTTAGAAAGGCAGCCCCTTCCTTGTTCTTAAACTTGATGAATAATACAGTATGTTTTTATACCTCTAGCACAGTTAAGACAAATAAACTGTAGTTTTGTAGGGACTTTTCTTAGCTTTTTGATCAATGCCAAATCCCTGTTGACAGGGATTTTATTTTAAATTCAACTATGTAAATTTTACCCATCAGTTAACTGTAAGATATTTAATTTTTATCTGAGTATTTAAATTTATGAACTGAAAAATATTCTTATATATGAGTTTTTTACATTCTTTTCTTGCAAACAAAAGACTTGAGGTCACCTCAGTTCTTCCACAGTAAATATGCCTTTGAAAAATCAGAATAATTCCTAACATTGGAAGCCAGAGACTGTTTTATGTAGTTTACAATAGTAATTTTGCACAAATGATTTCAGGTTAAAATTGCATACTATTTATTCCCACCCATTTCCTTTATTGGCTGTGACACACAGGAATTACGCCCATTGCTTAACTAACCTTTCTGACCTTTTGTTACTTGGCTATAAATTGACTTGGGTCTTTTGCAAAAAAACACTTGGGGGGGGGGATCTTTTTGTTAGAACCCAGCCAATTCCTGCTTCAGTGCAGAACAGTTTGTTCTCTTGAAGGAATGAGCCAGTTCAGTGAGCAGAAAAACACAGCCATAAACTGGCATCAGCAGGGCCTGCAAAGATGATTGCCCATGGTCATTCCACAAAGCAAGGGACTCGCAAAAGAATGAGGTTTTGGAGAGAGAAATATGCTTTTGAGCTCCACTGACTTTAGGTAAATATAATTGACTTTCTAAAGTGAGTTGTGAACACATGAAAAGGGTTTTCTTCCTGTGCTCTGGTGGACATGAACATTTTAACTATTTAAACAGGAGTATAGTGGAATGCTCTTCTGCTGTTCCATTGTCCCCGTGACTGTGCTTGGGCATGAAGAGGTGCACTTCACCAGATCTGCCCAGCAGGGTGGGAGCAGCTTCTGCTCTGCATACAGACACTTACTGATTGATGGCACCTTGGAAGGCTTGAGTGCTGGCCCACCCTCCAAAGAAGACGCTGATGGCAGCTGATGAATTAGAAGAAAACATGAAACATTTTACACAATTGTGAGGCAGATATAATAATAGAAAACACACAAATCACAGTATTTGACAAAGTGATTGGTAGAAATGAGGGCATTTATAAGGGCTTTTTTTTTTTTTAGCTTTTTGATCAGTGTTGTTTAAGATTGTTAGGAGACTATTTAGGAGTTTGCTAGATGGAAGGGTCTCGTTGCTGCTTAGCTTATCCTGCAGTGTACTCAAGAAGCTTTCTTTCTTTAAAAAAAAAAAGTTTCTGGGAAAATATGGCTTTAAAGTTATGGAGTAATGAGACCCTCTGGAATTTAAGGTACTAGTAGAATTACACTTGGAACTAACGTTAAGAGTGGGGAAGGGAGCGAAACGAGCTGACTATAGACTGTGTGCTGTACATCTCAGTCATGGCATGAAACAGCCTAGAATGTCTTCTGTCGGCACTAGGGCTGAAGATATTCCAGAAACCAGAGATTGCCTTGGCAGAACAGGGTGAGGAAAAGTACATTTGAGCATAAAAAAGGCAGATTGAACCAAACTAAGGAAGGGCCATAATACCAGGCTGAAGTGGTTTCTGCATGAAGTCAGTAGAGATAGTGATCCGTGTCCTGGGAAGGCAGATAGGTTGTGACTTGGACGACCATATGGGAAGCACAGGTGCAGGTAGTGTAGGTCACTGAAGTCTCTGCAGCAAATAAGGAGAGGACACTGCTCAGGGATGACCTTGGTGGAGAAAGGAGGCAGGAGGCAAGAAGTCTCCTGAACTTTCAACATGCTGTCAAAGACTCATATACACACACTATCATGTCCACTGTAGTAGACTCAGTGCTGTTTCACTCCAATATTGTATCAGAGAAAGCCGAGGTTGGGGAGATTCCGTGTTTCCCCAAACCTAAGTATCCTGTACGAGGAAGCAGCTGAGTCAGAGTTGGAACCCAGGTTATCTGTCTTCAGACATAATGACATGCCCACTCTTGGAGAGGACCTGATGCAGCTGAGCAACCCAGTGTTTAACAAGCCTCAAAATGTATACATATTCTTTTGCATGCATTTATTTATGTAGTTGAGACAGAGCTACGTTCCTGATTGACCTAGAACTTCCTATATTGACCAGACTGGCCTCAAACTTGTAGTGATTCTCCTGCCTCTGTTTTCACTTCCCTAGTGCTATGCTTACAGGTGTCCAGCCTTGTATAATTCTTAGTTTACACATATAAATAATCATCTACTAATACTTAGATACTAGCACTAATGCTAATACAAGTAACATTTTGAAAGTCTGAACATTGGCATGATCTTATCTCTTAAAATCTCACCTTATATAAGAATTGCTTTGGGAAAAGGCCCAATCAAACTGGCAAAGCATGAGTGGAAATAACTTTTAAAAATTACTGATTGATTGATTGAATTTAATATTATTATAATTTTGTTTTTTATGTGACCATGTGTGCCACAGTGAGTGTGAAGGTCAGCAGACCACTTTCCAGAGCTTGTTTTTCCTTCTACCATGTGGCTTTTAGTTGTTACACTCAGGTCATCAGGTGTGGGGCCAAGTACCCTTACCCAATGAACCAACTCACCAGCCCTAAACCATGCAAGTTTCAGTGTTCAGTGCATGTATATCTGTTTATAAGAGAACAACAAATTTTGGCCTTCAGAAACTAAAGAACCATTTAGGACTAATGTGAATATTAGCAGGGAATCACTTTTTGATAAGTGTATGCTCTAAGATGGTTCAGAAAGACACATTTTTCAGGTAACTATGTAAAAGGGGGGATTATTATACAGAGTTCAGCTTTAGTCAATCCCAAGACAAATTAATAGTTTTCTGCTTATTTCATTCATCCTTCAATCATGACAACATGCATTCCAGGGTTAGCTCCTAGGAAATAGATATAAAAGGCAAGCAAACATGGCTAACCATTTTCTGTTGAGTACCAGAGTAAAATCCACAGCCGTTTGGGACTGGATGCTCACAGTTTAGAATCAAGATTATACTTATACTAACTGTCTTCTTAGCATCCCATTTCTCAGATTCTTTTGCATGTTTCTCTAGCAGAGCAAGAGATAATGAATGTTGTGAAGATAGAAAATCTGAGTAAAGTATCTAAACTTAAATATCTCAGTACTCAGCCTGTATTATTGTGTACCAATACTGGTAAAAATGCTGGGTCTTTAGGGGAAATTTTAATACTTAATGTAGCAGAGCTGTAGCAGTAGCACAGTCCCCTGTTCAAAGTCTGGATTATGTATAGCTCAGGAGAGAAAAGCCAGCCCTGCTTTTTTCTAGCAGATGATGGCATAGCAGGAGAGGCAGGTATATAGCTGAGTGTGCTTGTTAGTATGCAGTAAATCCAGACAGCTAGGCCTCTGCGATCATTTGTCACGTGCTTCCTTGATGGCTGTTAGGCTTGGTACATACGAGGACACTGAAAACAAGGAATCCCAATGACAGTCTGATGTTAGTTCACTGGAGCACACAGACCTGTATGCAAGCAGTCCCAACTCACATAGAGTAAAAGGTTCGTGGTATACTAAACTTAAGATGACACAACAAGGAGAAATCCACCATCCACGCCTGGGGCACTGGTCGTTCCATGGGCTCCCTTATCTGTAACTTTGCTTCTTTGTACTTCTGCTATGAAAACATCTTAATGCCTGTTCCATGTTTGAGTATTACATGATATTGTGGTGATGCAGGTAATGTGCCTTCCCCACATTGCTATGCAGTGAGCATTTTGCAAATATTCCTTTCTCCTCCATTTTCCTCTGCTCAACTTCTGCAGACCCTAGTTCTGCCTTTTTTCATTTTTCTGAGAAATGTAGTCCCATTCATGAACTCCACTATATATTCAGTACCTCAAAATTCTCTCATCTTCACCGTCCTCCTCCCCTTTCCTTTATGTCTCCCAGGAATGTGTATCCCCACTCTCTTTTTTCTGTTCTTGGGTAACAGCAGGCCAAGGATGAGATGCAGGGGAAAGGAGCTGGCTTGAGAAGACTAGGGTGAATTGCTCTCATAATCATATCCTAGATCAAAATTTCTCCTAATCCAAGATCACTCAAATCTCCCAAATAGAGGAGAATGCCAGATTCTTAACTTTCTTGCAGCATGTCTTTTCATACTTCCTTTTACTCAAAAGAGAAAAAAAGAGTGTTTGACCTTGCCAAGCTGCCCAGTTCTAGAGTCTGCTCCTGTCTTAGTAGGTGTTAGGCTGGGATTTTTTTCTACCAAGCCCACATCATGGGTTCTCACTGGCTGTGCACTTCATCTTGTCAGAGTTCACATCTGAGGCTCTTGTGAGAGAGTCCTTGCAGCAGCATCTCTTTGCCTTTCCTCTGGCTCTAGGCCTCTCCTTATTCTGCACCTGCCCAGACCACCCCTATCCAGCCACCCCTTCTCTGCTACATCTTTACCTAAAGAGATAATCATTCACTTAGGGGCATTTGGAAGAGCCTCAAATCTTGATAGGTCGTCAATACTTGGGTATTATGGAAAGCTACAGGTTTCTAGTGAGTAAAGGTCAGGGATATAGTGACAGACCCTACAAAATATAGGACAGCATCCTATTCCCAAGTGTAGAGCTTCCTGTTGCAATTTTTCATTAGTAGCAAGGTTAAGAGCTCTGACTCAGGATCTGATGCTGCCCTGCCTACCTCTGTGACACTAAGGAGTTTTGCTAATCTCAGCAGCTGCTCCTTTCCCTGTATGACTTCACCTCTCTCAACTCTTCCTTCATTCCCTTCCCAATCAAGAGTGGATCCTCCCTTAGGTTCCTACCTGCAGTGTCAGTTCATTGCAGCCCGTCTCCATGTTGCTTTGATAGCCCCCAATAACTTGTTCTTTCAAGAGCAGAGAAATAGCTTGTTTGGAATGGGGATGATCATTTATCAAGTACAATATGCTGTAATCGCTATGTAATATTTATATATAAAAACAAAAATATTTCAAGGGCCTAAACCTTGGCATTGGAAGAGTAAGGAGCACATTGAACAATGAGCAAAGGACTCATAGCTCATACCTTCTATGACCTTTAGGTTCTACATAGGAAGACAGAGTCAGTATTGACTTCCTGAGATTCAGACTATGAGAAGATATCAGCGAGAACCTATCAATTTAGATGTATTTTAGAACTGGAAAATGAAGCCAGGATTCCAGATGTGACTGGGATAGTAGGTAGTTAGCACACATAGAAAATATCATTGTTTGTTCTTGTCTAGATAGTAGTGGCCTCGATTCCAGATATCTACCCAGCATTCCTCCTAATGACAGTGATCCCTTTACTGTAGAAACACTAAAAAGTGGTTTTCTTTACTCCATGGAAGCACAGGACACCCACCCACACATGACTAGTGTTTTGTTTTATGACTGAATCTTATGTAGCCCAGGCCAGTCTCAAGCCTCTAGCAATTGTGCTGTCTCCTGAGTGTTAGTATTATAGGCTTAAACCATTACACCCAGTTTCCCATTTTTTTAAAAGATTTATTTATTATTATATCTAAGTACACTTTAGCTGTCTTCAGATGCACCAGAAGTGGGCATCAGGTCTCATTATGGATGGTTGTGAGCTACCATGTGGTTGCTGGTATTTGAACTCAGGACCTTCGGAAGAGCAGTCGGTGCTCTTAACCACTGAGCCATCTCTCCAGCCCCAGTTTCCCATTTTTATAGAAACATTTCTTCCTTTCCTGGAATATTAGGACACTAGAAACATATCCTGAAGGTTAGGAGGTCTGCAGTGACCTGAGGTAGGTTGAAGACAGTTGTTTTGTAAAATTGCTGAGGCATGAGAGGGACATTGCCCACAAATATCTGTTACATGGAGACCAGCATATGATACAGATCAAGACAGTATTGCCTTTTGTTCAGACAATTATTATGATAAATTATCTTTTTCCATAGCATTAGCATGCTAGTGACAATTGACAATATATTGTTAAAAACTATTTATCATATATACTCTTAGGGAAAGGGCTATAACATTCAAATACCATCTAATATTTATTCAGAGAATTTAAAAGTCAATTCCACTGGGTGTGGTCATACCTACAGAACAGAGAGGAAGTCTTTGCTTGTCAGAGAAAGAACTGACTTTTTTATTAAAGAGAGCAAAGGCCTTAAAGCATATGAAATACTGATCTTCAACTTTATCAGTATCTAGAGAAGGGTCATAGGTCAGAGACTGATATATGCCTAATGTTTAGGCATTAGCATCAGCAGGGATCGCATAGCTTCTAGAAGTAAATGGAGCACTTCCTCCCCTATTTGCTTCTCTGACTTCTCAGAATAGACACTATTATCTCAGGACTTAGCTCTGCACTGAAGTATGTTTTCTTGTAGTATTCATTCTTATAGGATTTTTGTGTTTTTCTTCTTGCCAGCCAGAAGTACTGTGCTGTGATTTAAATATATAAGCATTGGAATCTGAAATACCTGGCTTTGATTCCCAGATGTTGTGTCTTATTTGTATGACTTAAGTCAAGTTACTTAGCTTTTGAAGATTTATTATCCCACTATGTAATTGACTTTTAAATTCTCTGAACAAATATTAGATAGGATTTGAATGTTATAGCCCTTTCCCTAAGAGTATATATGAAAATGGTTTTTGACTATATTGTCAATTGTAAGTTCTGTTGATATTTAAATCATGGTATTATTGAAAGGCTCAAAACAAATGCAAGAAAGTTGGTGAGGGCTTACAGTGATTTTGTTTGTTTGTTAATGGTGATGGCAGTGGCTGTACTGTTTGAAGACAGGCACTCTGTTAGCTTTGAATTCTTCCTGTATCTACCTGAGCTAAATATCCAGTAGCCCTCAATCTTTTTTATTAAAAAAAAGTCTATATCACACACACATACACACACACACACACACACACACACACACACACACACACACACACACACACTCACACAAGTACACATGGAGAGAATTGTCTGAAATAACAATAGTTTGAAACAATTTAGAGGTCATGTTTGAGCTCATTTTCTGAAATCTTGTTCTTAAGTCAGTCCTTACCTTACCATTCCTAAGATCATTTGAAAGGAAGGATCTGACCACATCATCTGATCCAGCTACTAAAACAACACCAGATAATAATAACTTGCTGTCTGTGCCTTGCCTTCTGGAGAGCAATATAAGCATAGCCCTTGCATGCATTTCACTGTACCTTTGCCTGGTTTCCTTATGCAGAGCTCCAAGGCATGCTTCTACCTGAGTGTCCTCCAGGAGGAATTGCCTCTGGACAGGCATTACGTATTTATGGTTATTAAGTAATGAAACAGTACCACTCAAAGTACATTTCTCTTAATATTAGCACTCTGAGGGTCAAATTATGTATCAGATAAAGAGACAACTCTGTACTTTCACCATGTCCCTCCTCCTCCCTCCCTCCTCCCTCTCTGTATTAGCAAATCATGTTTGTTTTCATTCTCATACAAAAAGGACTTCCTTCTGAGCTCTAACCTTGGGTCTTGGTTACTTAACTAAGCCATGTAACTCCACATGTTAACCCAGGATGAATCCAGTGGCCATAGTGCCAGTGGAGAGTTCAGGGCTGGCTATGACCCAGAAAGTTTGTAAGGAGCTTGGGAGGAAAAAAAACAACAAACAAAAGAACAACAACAACAAAACCAAAAACAGTCCTCAGTCTTGTAACAGCCCTACCCCCAAAGTCAGCCTTCCTTCTGACCTATATTTGGGGGGATTGGAAGCTTGGGATTGTTGTTTGTTACCCTTGATTAGGGAAGGTACCCTTAGGATAGACTAACAAAGTAGAATACCTAAGTCAAACTGAAGCCACCCTGCACTGAACTTTGTTTCACATGTCAGAACACTCCTTTATTGTGAGCCATCTTAAATTGGGTTTCTTACTTGCAGCTTGGAATCATATGGTATTTGGTAGATATATAACTTTCCATTTTTAATATATCAGTAGCTCTAACCATAAAAAGGAGCCTAGGAACGTGAGGTCTCTACCTTACAAGGCATAGTCAGTCTGGCTGAGCACAACTTTGCAAAATAATGACTTACTTTTTGATGTTTTTCAAGTCTTGCCTTTATTTTTTAATTATGAGACAAGATTTCACTCTTAGTCTTTAAACTTGTGACAATCCTCCTGCTTCAGTCTTCTAAGAGTTGGGATTATAGGCATACTTGACTTCACTTGCATTCACTTTGATTGATTAAATATAAACTTAGGTTAAATCAACAAAGTTACAGAGGTTTTTTTTTTTTGTCATTTCTTTTTCACAGTGAACAAAGGTTAATAGCATTATGTAAGTTTACACCAAAAAAACTTCATTATTTCTAGTCTACTGGCATTTGATATTCTCCATCAGTAATTCTTATCCTCCCCCCTTTTGGGAAAAACACAGCTTTTTTATTTCCCCAACAGAGCCAGAATTTTGATGCCTTAGCAGCCAAGGCTGCCTGCACATACAGCAGTGATCTCACTGAACCCTGCTAATAAGTTTGAGGAAATACTCACAGGACAGCCTTGAACTCTCTCCCAGCTTGTCCAAAACAAAATAGAAAAACCTCACCATCTCTCTTTCATGTCAGCAATGACAAAGGCTTGGTGAACTCCACAGTGCCCTGGCCTGTGTGCTGCTTCTAGAATGCCAGCTGGAAGGCCAGGCTGAGGTAGCCAGCTGGTGGTGGAGCACCTATTCTAAGACTGGGCAGTTCCTTTCTTGTGACACTGAAGTCAGAAACAAGATGGGGCATGCTGCCAGCTATTGAAGCAGTGACCTACTTTTACAGTACTCGGTCAGGTTTCTCTTTTCTCTCAGGAGGCTGTACACTCAACATCCTCCCGAGTGCTCAACAAGCCATTTCCCTAGCTAAACCCTTTTGCTTGGTGTTCTTCAGTTTGAAATGGACCTGGAGGGTATCATCCTGAGTGAGGTAACCCAATCACAAAAGAACTCACATGATATGTACTCACTGATAAGTGGATATTAGCCCAGACACTTAGAATACCCAAGATATAAGATACAATTTGTAAACACATGAAACTCAAGAAGAACAAAGACCAAAGTGTGGACACTTTGCCCCTTCTTAGAATTGGGAACAAAACACCCATGGAAGGAGTTACAGAGACAAAGTTTGGAGCTGAGACAAAAGGATGGACCATCTAGAGACTGCCATATCCAGGGATCTATCCCATAATCAGCCTCCAAACGCTGACACCATTGCATACACTAGCAAGATTTTGCTGAAAGGACCCAGATATAGCTGTCTCTTGTGAGACTATGCCGGGGCCTAGCAAACACAGAAGTGGATGCTCATAGTCAGCTATTGGATGGATTACAGGGCCCCCAATAGAGGAGCTAGAGAAAGTAACCAAGGAGCTAAAGGGATCTGCAACCCTATAGGTGGAACAACAATATGAACTAACCAGTACCCCCCCCCCCCAAGCTCGTGTCTCTAGCTGCATATGTAGCAGAAGATGGCCTAGTTGGCCATCAGTGGAAAGAGAGGCCCATTGGTTGTGCAAACTTTATATGCCCCAGTACAGGGGAACGCCAGGGCCAAGAAGTGGGAGTGGGTGGGTAGGGGAATGGGGTGGGGAGGGTATGGGGGACTTTTGTGATAGCACTGGAAATGTAAATGAAGAAAATACCTAAAAAAAAGAAAAGAAAAGAAAAAGAAAAAGAAAGAAATAGGTAACTCCAAACTGAAAAGAGAGTAATAGCTATCCCTTCTCCTATCTTGGGGGCTAGGAGACAGTTTATCAATATAAAATAGTGGGCAAAGATGGCTTTGAGGAAGAACAAAACAGGTCATTTAGGCAGAGGATGGTATTTGGTTTATAGGTCTAGGGTTTTGTTCTCAAAATTCTAATCACATGTACCAGCTTGGCCACCAAACTTCGCTTGTATTCCATAGTATAATGTGATAGAGGCAGAGTGATAAAACTTAACAGATTTTGCTCAGATAAATCTTGTTGAGGAGGAACACTGTGCTTGAGAGTTTGAGGCAGTGTACAGTGCAGCAGAAGTAGGGGTGGGTCTGGGATGAGGCTGTCGGTTGTGCCGGGCAAGGGAACTAAGAAGGGAGTCAGAGAAATTGCTGTCCCAGCCACACTCTGTGCTTGCAGCCTGACTTGACCCTGACTGGCTCACTGCTGTGGAACTAGAGCATGGTCTTTGTGTTGTTTGACCATTAGGTATATACTGTCCTAGTAGCGGATTAATATGCTCCAGGCCTTTCTCTTATTACTCCTTAAAGACATGGCAGAATATGGGAAAGTGTGTTGCATGGTTCCATGCTCTAAGGGGTGACTGAGCCATTTTTAAACCTTGGGCCTTTTACACCTAGAATGAAGCATATTCCCCTCTCCTGCCTACACAACCCCTTCTCATTCAATGTGTCCTGTTCTCTCACTCACAGGATGTGAACTCTGCCTGGTGTCCTTAGGGACATTTGCTAACTGTTCTCTAATGTTCCCATTTATTTATTTATTTATTTATTTATTTAATGTTGTTGTGTTTGTTTGTTTGTTTGTTTGTTTGTTTTCCAAGACAGGGTTTCTCTATATAGTCCTGGCTGGCCTGGAACTCACTCTGTAGACCAGGCGGGCCTGGAACTCAGAAATCCACCTGCCTCTGCCTCCCGAGTGCTAGGATTAAAGGCGTGCGCCACCACTGCCTGGCTGCCTTTTCCTTTTAAGTGTGCCCATAGAACTATGAGCTTCAGGTTTTACCTGTGTCTGTCTGTTCCTCTCAGCAAAACTGTGAGACTCATTTAGAATACATCATCTTCTTGGCAAGGTGAATCACATGCAAGAAGTATGTATATCATGAAAATGAACTTGCTTGCCATCTGCTACCAAGATGACTAAAGTTATGGAGAGGAGTATAAAAGATTCTTTTTAAAGAGTGGAGAGATGGCTTAGTAAAGAGTAGTTCCTGCTGCTCTTCCAGAAGATCTGGGTTCAGTTTCCAGTACCCACATGGCTCCTTACAATCTGGAACTCCAGTTCCAGGGATCTAATACCCTCTTCTGGCTTCCAAGGGTACCAGGCATGCATGTGATACACATATATGCATGCAGACAAAACACTCAAACATTCAAAATAAAAATAAATAAATCTTTTTTAAAATAAAGGATTTTTAAAATTCTCATTTATTTTGAGAAAGAGTCTATTTATGTAGCCCAGAGGGACCTTGAATGAATAATTCTTTAGCCTCAGCTTCCCAGTTGCTAGCTTTACAGGCATGTAAACCTTCATCCAGCCGGCAGAAGGTTTCTGGCTGAATGCCTTTTGTATTAAAAATAATAATAATAATAAAAGCAAAAATAAAAAAGATAAAGGCAAAAGAAGATATATCTTATGAAGAGTAAGCACAGCCTGTTAGAATTTGGGATGTAGGGAGTAGTGAGTTGCATAGTTTTATGTCAGTTTGACAGATGCTAGAGTCATTTGGGAAGAGGGACTCTAGGTTAAGAAAATGCTTCCATAAGGCAAGTCTGTCAAGCATTTTCTTAGTGATTGATGTAAGAGGGTCCAGCACACTGTGGGTACCACCCTTGGGCAGGTCCTGAATGACATAAGGAAGCACACTAGGGGATGGAGAGATGACTCAGTCGCTAGGAGCACTGACTGCTCTTCCAGAGGTCCTGAGTTCAACCACATGGTGACTTACAACCATCTGTAATAGGATCTGATGCCCTCTTCTGTTGTGTCTGAAGACAGCTACAGTGTACTCATATACATAAAATAAATAAGTATTTTTTTTAAAAAGAAGAAGAAAGCAGGCTAAGGAAACAAGCCAGTAAGTAGCACTCCTCCATGGCCTCTGCTTCAGTTCCTGCCTTGTTTGAATTCCTGCCTTGTTTGAATTCCTGCCTTGACTTCCCTCAGTGATGGTTTGTTACCTGGAAGTATAAAATGACATAAACCCTTTCATTCCCAAATTGCTTTTGGTCATGGTTTTGTCACAATAATAAAAACCCTAACTAAGACAGAAATTGGTACCGTATTATGGGATATCTCAACATGTATATCCTGATCCTATGTTTCTAGGAGGACTGTGGTATTAGTGAGGAAGGGCTGTGTGTAGCATTAACTATAACAGAACAGAAGCATGTTGTTTCCTTACTTTTGTACATGATAGATACACTTAAAAAATTCGGCAAATTCGTATTATTTGGCAGATGGTATTATCATGCCTCAACACGAAGTGCTCACCTGCCAACTTTGGTACAACTGCTGTACCAAAGTCTGAACTCAACATTCAGAAGGCTATTGGGTGATACCAGTGTTGACTAAGTATGGGAGTTGAAGTTGCCTTTATGGTAATCCTTGTTCCAAAGGGAGTGCATGGTATATGCTTGATAATAGAAGATATAGTGATAAATGAATCCTATAGTAACTTTGTACATTTGTCTAAGTTTTATCATGATTTGGATCTCAGATATTGAGAAGCATGACTTCAAGAATGTTCCTTGATCGAAGGACAGTTATGTACACCAGAGGGTGCTATGCTTCAATGTTCATACCTTCTTTTTTGTTTCTTATGGTTAGTTGTTAGAAGCTTTGAGGAGTAGCCAGTTGAGAAATGGCTCTCAACAAAGGACTGCCTGAACACGCCCTTCTCTTTTGCTGCTTTCCAGTCTAATAAGGGGTTCAGAAATGCTACACCCCACACTCCCTGGGTCTGTTTCACTGTATTCTAGTTCTTAACTGTCAGGTTCTTTGTTAACCTAGACAACTTTTTTTTTTAAATGCTGCAGCTTAAGTACTTTTCAATATTCTGTCTTTGGTGGAAATGGAGACCATCTGGTTACTGTTGTCTGTGTAATAACAATGATTGAAAATGGTTATTAAGTCACTCTTTAGCCTTTTCTCTTGTCTAGGCAAAGTTGTCTCTGTTCCTCTGACCATAACCCATAAATCTCATTTTCTAGTCCTTTAATCATGTTGGTGGCTTTCTGTGGAAACTACATCAAAGGCTCATTTCAGTGCCTCTATTCTGGTAAGGTCTGTCTGGCCATCAGTATTTAATGGATATGGAATGTGGTTTTAGCCATCCTGTTTCTGTGGCTAGTCCCCAGGCTTCTAAGCCAGTCCCAGTCTTCTGACCATTAGAGGCTATTTTCTCTAACTCTTCATTGTGACACATTTGAAATACTTTTGATTAAAGTGTTGATTGCAGCTTGTGAATGACTCTAGCTGTTGATGAACAGACATTTCAGCCTAACCTGTTTGTGTGAGATCCTTTTCTGTCTGGTTGTGACTTCCATGAGAAGCTAGTCCTTCCCTGTATCTTTGTCATTGTAGACTCAACATCTATGAGTGTATACTGTGTGCTCAACTCTGCTAGAGATTGAGGCGGTTAAGAAGGAGGAGGAGAAGGAGAGGGCAGAGAGGCTAGTACTTTCAGGAACAGGGACTTAAGTGTGGCCAGGCACGCATGGAACTTTACTGCATAACAGTAAGTCATAGAATCCACATGCTCTGTGGTTCTATGATAGATCTTGGAAAAGACAGGTTTGCAGAAGTAGGAAAAAGATGAGTGGTTTGCAGTGGGAGGAAAGGATAAGAAGGTAAACACAGCATGATGCTGCAATAGTGAATACAGTCAATTTTTCCAAATTCATAAAGTATGCAAGTGAGCCCTACTGTAGACCGTGGGTCTAAGCGATCATTAAATATAGAAAATGCCTTGTTTTGGTGGAGGACACTCATAATTCCGGAGCTCAGCGGTCAAGTGCTTTCTTAGCATTCGGGGAAGCCCTGGGTTCAGTTCCCAGCACTGAAAAACGAAGTAGAGCAGAGACAGAGTCATTTTGCCACACATCTGTCATTCCAGTCCTCTGAAGATGGAGGCAGAAACATCACGAGGCTAAAGTCATTTGTGACTGTATAGTGAATACAAGGCTGCCTTAGGCTATATGAGAGCCTGTCTAGGGGGGAAACCCAAGCAAAATAGATCTGGGCATAGTGGCACATACCTATAATCTAGCATTGAAGCAGAGAGTTTGTAAGTTCCTGGGATACATAGTAAGATTTTGTCTCAAAGAAGGAAGAGGGGAAAGGGAAGCGAAGGGAAGAAAGGATGGAAGGAAGGCTAGGAAGGAGGGAGGGAGGGAGGGAAAGAAAATAACCAGAACAAGGAAAGAAAAAGAGAAAGAAGCTTAACTAAGTTAATATTAATAATATATTTTTATGGGCCAGAGAGATGTCTCAGTAAATAACAATGCTTGTCGCATAAACCTGAAAATCTAAATTGAGACTCTAGGACCCCTGGTGGAAAGGCAGAGCTAAGTCTGAAAGTGGTCTTCTGACTCCAACAGGAGTATCCCATGCTCTCCCATGCAGCTTTTCTTTTACAAATATGTGCATATGTAATATGTACTTACATGTATATGCAACAGTAAGTAATTTATATATTTTATTTGACCAGATATAGTAATATATTAATTGTTTTAATATATAATTGGTTTAACTTTTTAGATCTTTTATCCTTTGTACTATGTCTTTGCAGTATTTTACACTTACAGAACTCTGAATTTTCACATTGGCTACATCGTGAGTGTCTGGTAGGTACATGAACACCTGCAGCTAATGGCTGCTGTGTTGAAGCAGCCAGGTTCTGAAACCTGAGTGTGCTCCACTCACAGGCCTCCCTAGCCACCGTGTTTCCCTCTCCCCGTGTTCTGTAATAGTAGGCAAAGCGAAGGGGGAAGAGATCTCAGAATCAGTTCATCCCACAGTGCCTCCAACTGCCTGCGGCTCCATTCACAGCATCTAGGGTAGTGCTGCCCAGTACAAATATAGTAGAAACTGTATGTGTGGTTTTAAATGTTCTAGCAGTCCAACTGAAAAACAAAACAAATAAAGCATTATTTAATTTATTTAAAATATAATTTCAATATATATCAATATTAAAATTGTTAATGGAAACATAGATCAATGGAATAAAATAGAGAGCTCAGAAATTAACAGGATACACACATAGTTGATCTTTGATCATTCTTTTTAGTGGAAAAAGGACAGTCCTTTTAACAAATGGTGCTGGGAAAACTAGATATCCCTGTGCAGATAGATAAAGCTAGACCCTTTCACCATGCAGGAAAAATGAATGCAGTATGGATCAAAGACCAAATTAAAAAATTAATACTATAAAACACTTTGAAGACAACACAGGGGGAAAAAATCTGTATTGCATTAGATTAGGTAATGTTTTCTTATCTATGACACTGAAAAGATAGACAGAAGGTGATAAGACCAATTGAACTACTTCAAAATCTTGAGTTCTACTTATCAAGGGACACATTCAAGAGTGAAAAGTGGTGTGGTGAGCTGTGCCCTGGACTGTGAGCCACAGCAAGTCCCTTCCTTCAGTGCCTTTGTCAGGAAGTCTGTCACAACAATTAGACAAGTAGGTAATCCATGTTCTCAAGCTGTTTTGGTCAGAGAGGACAAAGCCTACTAATACAGCACATAGGGGAAGAACGGAGCAGGGCACATGATGTGGGAGTGACAGGGAGATCTCTGCTTGGACATCTGGTGCAGTGCTCTGAATGTTTGTGTCCCCCAAACCTATGCATCGAAATCCTAACCCCCAGGGTAGGATGAGGAAGTGTAGCTTTTGGAAAGCCATCGGACCATGGAGAAAGAAGCCTAGTGAGCAGTACTGGTGCATTTTAAAAAGAGGCTGGACATGACTATGATCTTGAAGAGCTCTGGGAAAATATGGAACTTTACTGATGAAGTACAGTTGGGCCTGGTAGTTTGATAGAAGATCAGAAGTGGATTTTGTAGATGTATCCTGACTCTTAAGCTGAGCAACCCATTGGATGGCATTTAAGGTTGCCTATCAAGAAAGAAATGGTAACCTTAACAGCATTCAGAACACACCTCCAGAAGTGAGTGTGTACTTTAGAGTTTGGCCTTTGCTTCTAGAGACTGGAGCCTGTACTTCTGCAACTTTTCCCTGATGGAGCACTGCCTTTTTCTGGATGAAGGAACTAGAACTTTTTTAACAGAAAAGGCAAGAAAGGGCTCAATAGCTTTCTTCCCCCTTTGACAAGTAGAATAAATTTAAAAATTAACTTGTTGAGTTTGTTGTTCTTTATAAAAAGAAAAGGAAGCCAGGGATATGTTTAGTGGAGGCACAGTATGGTATGGGAGAAGGCGGTGCCTCTGCTGACCCATGCTGAGGCATCCCTTCCCCCTGAGGTACCAGCCTCAAGACGAAGGTATACTATAAAATAGAGTTTATTTAGGGCATGGAGAGGGGAGTTGAGGGGGGAGTAGAGACAGAGAAAGGTAGAAAGGGAGAGAAAGAAAGAGAAAGAGTAGAGGAATGGAGTAGAACCTGGCCATGAGCACATGGGGGCGGGGGATAGGGAGACTAGGGACAGAAAGTAAGGGAGTAAGAGCAGGAGAGTGAGAAGGGGGCAAGTAGACCCTTTTATAGTGAGTCAGGCATACCTAACTGTTGCTAAGTAACTGTGGGGTAGAGCCTAGAGGAAATGCCAACAGAGTTCACTTAAAAAGAAGACAACCAAACTGTCATTAAAAAGGACTAGGAAACAAGCTTTAGAGGAAGCTAGTTTAATGACAAGAACTAAAAGATAAGGCCAGCTGATGACACCTGCAGCTGCTGCCCCACCAGCATCATAGGATTGGGGAGGGAGGACTAAGGAAAAGCATATGTTTATTCACTTATGAACTCCTATTTCGAAGCATTATTCACAAGAGTTAAGAGGTGGACACAGCCTAATGTCCACTGACAGACAAGGAGATAAAAAAGAATGTGATGGATATAGAGAGTGGAATATTAGTCTTCAAAAGGAAGGGCATTGTGATACAGTATTACAACATAAAAGGACATTGAGACAGCTGAGTGAAAAGAACCAGACAATAGAAAGCCAATAGTTTTTGTACTAAGTAACCCTGGTTAGTAGTAACCCTGGTTAGTAGTAACCCTGGTTAGTAGTAACCCTGGTTAGTAGTAACCCTGGTTAGTAGTAACCCTGGTTAGTAGTAATGTCGGCAGATGATGAAGGTACAGACTGCGTGTGACTCTCATCTGCTTGGACTACATCCTGAACTAGGGCTTCAGCTCATGCGAGCTATAGTGTAAGCCAATACAGATAGCGCTGTGCTATTAGAATTCTTTTGTTGTTGTTGTTATTGTTGTTGTTTTTGGTTTTGGTTTTTTGAGACAGGGTTTCTCTGTGTAGCCCTGGCTGTCCTGGAACTCACTCTGTAGACCAGGCTGGCCTCGAACTCAGAAATCCGCCTGCCTCTGCCTCCCGAGTGCTGGGATTAAAGGCGTGCGCCACCACGTCCAGGTATTAGAATTCTTAACTCCATGCCTAGATCCCATTTATCCATGTGTTTAATAACTAAAAACTATCATTATATGCCAAGCATTGTGTGACATGGTAGAATTTGAAGAGGAAAAGGTCAGAAAGTTTGGAAGTATTAGGAATGTCTGCCTGAATGACCAGGGCCTGTGGTAGGATAATCCCTGTCTGCCCAGCCCAGCAGTGCTTCCTTAAAAAAAAATGAAACAAGATTTTGACATAGATGTGGGAGGTATCACAATGGTAGACACGGTTCCCACTGACTTCTCTTCTGGGTGAGCTGCAAATTGAGGACTTCTTTCATTTCTAATTGCCACATTTGGAAAAGACAGACACAAATTTTTATGTGCGCAAAGGACTGAGGATATAGTTTGGTGATTGGCTGTGCTCAAAGAACTGATCCCAAGAGAGTCTGCAGAATGAATTGAAGGTGCTTACACTGCACAGGCAGTTACTAAAGTGTAAGATGAAGACCTTCAACCATGAGACAAGTCAAATACAGAAAGAACTTGTTGGTTGTGTAGTAAACAGTTAAGTTATCTGTGCCTACCAGGGAGATCAACTAAGAAAGTAAACATCACAGTTGTGATCAGCTGAGCCTTGTTGACCCTCATAAGAGCCTGCAGAGCAGGCCATGTGAAAGTCTATCTGGGAAGGCATCTGGGCTGCACCCTTTCCCCCTTCCTCAACAGTGGGTGCTTCTGAGTTCCCTTAGAGCTATGGCTTTAACATGCAGGCAAACACAGATTGTGTTTGGGTACTGCATCCTGTAGGGGCAGTGCCCATGCATAGTACTACAGCATCTACCCCCCTAAAGTTTGTCAGCGTCGAGATATTTGGGGTATATAGGAATGTGATTTACCATCCCTGTCACCTATTTGAATGATCTAAGGCTCAACCCCACTAGCCTACTACATTCTTACTTGTTTCTGTAGCAATTAAAAGTTCTGGGAAATGTGTCATTTTAGCATTTGGTTAAATTTAACTTTTTTGTTTTGAATCCATAGAATACTCATACTGTTCTGAAATTAGGGGGTCCATGGAGGCTAATGGTTAGCTAATGGCAGTATAAATGTAGTGCCTTTGTATTTTTCACACGTGCATATTATTCCACTTTCTAGATATGCTATAATTGATTTGACTGTCTCTTTTTGATAATCGATTAGGTTGTTTCTCATCTGTTGTTGTCCCAGTGCTGGCTATGTATTCCATACTTTATATATGTGTGGGTTTATCAATAGGCTGAGTTCCTATTTATACGAGAGTGGCTGAGTTGAATAAAAGAGAACATTTCCATTTTTGTTTTAGTGGATTTTATAAATGGTGAGTGAGCATATCTATTTTTGAAGCCTTACCCACTGGATATAACCTCAGATGTCACTGGTTTTTCCCAAGCAAGCAAAAGAAAAGCAGATAGTTCTGTATTCCTCACAGTGATAGAATGAAGTGCTGTACGTCTGATCTTGTGGACTTTGTAATAAGGTCAGTGAAGACAGTTGTCAATGAGACTAAGTCTGTAGGATGAGGAGGGATGCTGGATTTGCAGGGTGAGCCAGGGAGGGCTTTTATTTTCTAAATAAATGTTCTTCAGAGATTCTTGTAAGCATGCCAGCCTGCAAGCTATTTAACTTGAAAACTATGTGGCTTACACTGGAAATTTTCAATTAAAACAAAACAAATGTAATTTCAGAAGTAAAAGCACATCCAGAACAAACCATTTATAATGCTTTAACATCTTTTAGTTTAAATTTAATAAAGTAATTTACTTTTGTATTTGAAACAAAATTTAGGATTCAAGTCTGTTTCCCAGTAACAAATTTACTTTGAAAGCAGCTTTCTCACACCTCCGTGGAACAAGTGCTGGCCACTTGCCTCTTCTGCTACCCTAGCCTTGCTCCCAGCCCTACCCCAACCCCTTAAGTCTCACCCCACTTCCTGTATTTTTTCTGTGGGTTTGAGTGGGTTTTGGCAAAGACTAGAGTCTTTTTCACTGGGGACATTGGCATTTCACAGCCTCTCTGCTCATTAGCAGTCTGATCCATTTGCTCCCCAAAACACTTGGGAGAAAACCAGCTCAATCTAGTTTCCTCTAGAACAGATTCCACTATCAGCAGCTCAGAGCTCCTTTTGCTTTCTGCATGGTGCTTACTAGTTCCAAATATGTTTTGGTTAATAGTAATACCATCATCCTACTCACCAAGTTGAAGTCTGTCTCCATTCACATGGACACAGAACACATACCCTGTACTTTCAAAAGAGTTTTCAGAACCCAGCTACCCCTCATTGCCTCAGTTTCTCCCAGCCTGATGCCAGCCACTGTCGTCTCCTGCCTGGACTTCTTCCATATTCTCATAGATGCCCCTGTGTAGCCTCTGGCTTTTCCCAGTTTGTTCTTAGTACAGCCAGTGACGCCATGCTGAACTAAACACAAGGCAGATCCTGTTAGCCCTGTATTTAAAGTCCTCCTTTGGATTGCCTGTCTCAGAGAAATTTTAACATCATTGTCTGTCTGCACTATCCCACCCCCACAGCTCTTTAACCTGGTCTCTTTCTGCCCTCTCTCTGCTTCTGCCACCATTTCAACACCTACTGCCAGATGCTATTTCTGCCTGGAATATACTTCCCCATATACACAAGACATCTCACTTCTTCATGTCCCAGCTGATGTCCCAGGGCTGGGAATTGAAAACGGCCTTGTACACGTTAAACAAGTGCTTTTCCATTGAGCTATGTGCTCAACTCCCAGCTCTTCTTTTAGGACTGGGTGAGTAGTCACTGTCTGAGACAGTGCCAGTGAACAGGCCCAAGAGTAACTGCTGAAACAAAGCAGATACTTTCCTGAAAGTGCCCCCTGGAGTAACACATTTTCTCACATTTCATTGATTACACCTAACCTTGGTTAGACAGGGAATTAATTCCAATGAGTCTGGGAAAGTGAGCCTCAGTATTAATGGTCCTAATAACCATTAGCTTCTTGAGTTCAGAGATGGCATAAACTTAACAAATCTAACCTACATAAAGGTATTTGTATGTGTGCTCACTATATAATACTATTCTAAGACCCTTTCCATTGGTGCTAAGTATTGAGCTCCTTGTCTCTGGAGATGCTCAGACAATGACTGTTCTAACCACCAAGTAGTGGTGCATTGAAGGAACCTCATACAGAGGCTAGGCTGGCTAGACTGAGTCTTTAAGTAGCTCTGATTCTGGGGCCTCTGTGTTTATAACATGCTTGCCCTTCTGAGCTTGAAGAATAACGTAGCATTCGCTTTAGAAGTGATAACATCTGAGTGGAACAGGCTATTTCTGTTGGTGATTTGACAGAAACAAGAATTGTTTGAGGGGTGAAAGCAGAGAGCTTAGGCCCTGTGCTCTCGGTTGAATTTTAGTTTTAAATGCAGAAAGTATTAAGACCTATACGCACTCAGTGGGTTAAACTAGCTCAGCTCTGGGCTCTGCCATTCTTTACCACTGGCAGACATAGGGTTAGACAGATTTGAACTTTGTGTAAGCTCTTTATTTTCAACAGAACTCTGACTACTCCAACCAGCAGGTCTGCTGTATTACCACAGTCTTGCCCACACACACTCCTGATGGAAGATGGTTTCCTATGTGTGCTGTTCCGTTGTAGCGTGCTGTTGACTCATTCTATCCCACTGTGACAGTTCTCTATTAGCTGTAACAGGAAAAATACAGCTTATCTTCTTTTTTTATTATTTTATATCATTTTTTTCCTGTGCATGGGCACACATGCCACAGTGTACAAATGGAGGTCAGGAGACACTTTGTGGGACTCGTTTTCTTCTTCTACGATGTGGGTACTAAATATAGAGCATGTCAGGCTTGGCAGCAAGCTCCCTTACCTACTAAGCCATCTTGTTGGGCCACTGCCCCTCATCTGACAGTGAGAAAAAAGTAAGAATCATTCTAACATTGAAATACCCTTCAGGCTGGTTGATTTTATGACAGATTGACACAGCTGGAGTCAGCAGACAGGAGGGAGCCTCAACTGATAAGGTGCCACTGTAAGAGTCGGCTGTAGGCAAGCCTGTAAGGCATTTTCTTAATTAGCAATTGATGTGGGAGGGCCCAGCCTATTGCGGGTTGTGCTGTTCTGGTGATCCTGGGTGCTATAAGAAAGCAGTTTGAGGAGTTGGAGAGATGGCTTGGTGGTTAAGAGCACTGACTGCTCTTCCAAACATCCTGAGTTCAAAATCCAGCAACTACATGGTGGCTCACAACCATCTGTAATGAGATCTGACGCCCTCTTCTGGTGTGTCTGAAAGACAGCTACAGAGTACTTAAATATTCGGCTGAAGCGAGTTGGGCTGGAGCAACCACATGATGGCTCACAACTATCTGTATAGCCTTGGCTGTCCTGGAACTCACTCTGTAGACCAGGCTGGCCTTGAACTCAGAAATCCTCCTGTCTCTGCCTCCCTAGTGCTGAAATAAATAAATCTTAAAAATAAAAAACAGAGAGAGAGAGAGAGAGAGAGAGAGAGAGAGAGAGAGAGAAAGAAAAGGAAAGGAAAGAAAAGAAGAAAAGAAAAAGCAGTTTGAGCAAGCCAGTAGTAAGCACCCCTCCTCCCTGGTCTCTGTATTAACTCCTGTTTCCAGGTTCCTGCCCTGTTTGAGTTCCTGCCCAGACTTCCTTCAGTGGTGGACTACGATGTGGAAGTGTGAGCCATGTAAACCCTTTCCTCTCCAAGTTACATTTGGTCATGGTGTTTCATCACAGTAGTCCTTACTAAGATATCCTTTAATGCTTTTTAAAAAAGAAAAGTCAAGTCACGTCGTGGTGGCACACGCAGGCAGATCTCTGTGAGGTTGAGGCCAGCCTGGTCTGTAGAGTGAGTTCCAGGACAGTTAGGGCGGTTACACAGAGAAACCCTGTCTCAAAAGAAAAAAAAAAAAAAAAAGGAGGAGAAAGAATAAGACATAAAGTAGAATAAAGAAAAAGATGGGAAGAATGACCACCACCCACCAAATCCACTGGAATAACTGTCAAAACTCTGAACCATGCATAAGGAGATGTGAAAATAAAAGGGCTGTGTGTGCTGTAGTATTATATATATATAGATATAGATATAGATATTCAGGGTAAATGTAGCCTACAGGGAAAATGGACTTAATCAGAATGAGACCTTCTATGATGGGCATATCCTGTCCTCCTCCTTGCTTCTGGAGTTGCTACACCTGCACCAGCCTCTTTCCTTGTACCCCTCCCGTACCCATTTCTTGAGAATAGACATTGTTTAGATCTGGAAATCCCCTACTTTCCCCTTATCCTTTCCCCCCTGAGGGCCTATAAAAACTGGGACCCCTTTCCCCTCGTGGTCAACTCCTCTACCCCTGTGTGGGATATGAGTTGTCCCCAGAGCTCTGACTTTCCCCAAATAAAGCCTCATGTGGTTTGCATCAAGTTTGGTCTCTCGTGAGTTTTTGGGTGTTCACTATTATCCCGAGGCCTGAGCGAGGGGCTCCTCTTGGAGTCTTTCACTGGATGTGTGAGCACCCTCTGATCCTTGGCTTGCCTAGGTGACAGTGTCGTAGGCACAGGGAGGAACTACAGCTTTCCCATTGTTGGGAATACAGGTGGTAGGACAACAAGCAGGAAAGACAGGCTTGGCTCTTACACCCTGCCTGCATCCATACTGAAACTTGACTTGGTCTCTGGGCCCAGTTTGAAGGAGACAGAGGCATTGTCATGTTCTTGTATGTGGGAAGACTATGAAAAGAAAAACCCTTGTTGGCCCAAATGTTTAAACAGGAATTACACTGGGTCTTTTGTTCTCAGTCTAAACTGGTCAGAATTAATTTTTAGACTCAAAAAGAATGGTTCTCCTTCCCTCCTCCTTTCCTTACTATAAGCTGAGTTACTTAATGCAAAGATATAGGGAGATGAACAAAGAAAAAAGTGTACAATTTAAACATATCAAATGGTACAGAGCATCCAAGCTCATTCTCAGGACAACTACCAAGGTGTTCCTGCCTTACAATTCATAGCTAAGAAGCACACCAGCTCCTTGTGAACACTCACAAGATATAAAGTGAGCAGTATGTGATAAGGGGCCTGAAAAACAGATAGATTCAGAGACTGTAAGATCTTCATCATACTTTTTTTCTCTTTTTCTCCAGGCTTAAGGAAAAGTGGCTTTCTGCAAATAACTGACAAAACTGACCTTAGAAGCACTTCCCAGGGCCTCATGGAGTAGCTGGAATTTGTACTACAAGGCTTTCTTGCCTACTGGTTACCTGAAGTGGTTGTCGCCATGGCCAGCAAAAGGAAGTCCACCACCCCATGCATGATCCCCGTTAAGACCGTGGTGCTGCCGGGTGCCAGCACAGAGCCTCAGCCTGTGGAGTCTCTGCCTGAAGGTCCCCAGCAGGATCTTCCCTCAGAGGCACCTGATGCGAGCAGCGAGGCAGCCCCAAACCCCAGCAGCACTGATGGCTCTGCCCTGGCAAATGGGCACCGGAGCACTTTGGATGGCTATGTATATTGCTGTAAAGAGTGTGAGTTCAGGTCCCAGGATGTGACCCACTTTATAGGACATATGAACTCAGAGCACACAGACTTTAATAAAGACCCAACTTTTGTATGTACAGGGTGCAGTTTCCTGGCAAAAAACCCTGAAGGACTTTCCCTGCATAATGCCAAGTGTCACTCAGGGGAAGCCAGCTTTTTGTGGAATGTGACCAAGCCAGACAATCATGTAGTAGTGGAGCAGAGTGTCCCTGACAGTGCTAGCTCATCTGTCCTAGCAGGTGAGTCTACTACGGAAGGGACTGAAATCATCATTACCAAGACTCCAATCATGAAGATAATGAAAGGCAAAGCTGAAGCCAAAAAAATCCATATGCTTAAAGAGAACGCTCCTAATCAGCCTGGGAGTGAGGCCTTGCCTAAGCCATTGGCAGGGGAGAGAGAGGTTAAAGAGGGGGACCACACTTTCATCAATGGGGCAGCTCCAGGCAGTCAGGCATCTGCTAAGTCCACAAAACCCCCTCCTGCTGCCAATGGGCCCCTGATAGGAACAGTGCCTGTCTTGCCAGCTGGTATAGCACAGTTCCTCTCCCTCCAGCAGCAGCCCCCAGTACATGCCCAACACCACACCCACCAACCCCTGCCTACATCCAAGACCCTTCCGAAAGTCATGATCCCCTTGAGCAGCATCCCAACATATAATGCAGCTATGGACTCCAACAGCTTTCTGAAGAACTCCTTCCACAAATTCCCCTACCCAACCAAAGCTGAGCTCTGCTATTTGACTGTGGTGACCAAGTATCCAGAAGAACAGCTTAAAATCTGGTTCACAGCCCAGAGGCTGAAGCAAGGAATCAGCTGGTCTCCTGAGGAGATTGAAGATGCCAGGAAAAAGATGTTCAATACAGTCATCCAGTCTGTGCCTCAGCCCACAATCACAGTTCTAAACACCCCGCTTGTTGCCAGTGCTGGCAATGTACAGCACCTCATCCAGGCTACTCTCCCAGGTCATGCTGTGGGACAGCCTGAGGGCACAGCAGGGGGGCTGTTGGTCACTCAACCACTGATGGCCAATGGGTTACAAGCATCAAGCTCATCTCTCCCTCTGACAACTGCATCTGTTCCCAAGCCAACTGTGGCACCCATTAACACTGTGTGTTCAAATTCGGCATCAGCTGTGAAAGTTGTCAATGCAGCCCAGTCACTCCTCACAGCATGCCCCAGCATAACTTCCCAAGCTTTCCTTGATGCAAACATCTACAAAAATAAGAAGTCTCATGAACAGCTCTCGGCTCTGAAAGGAAGCTTCTGTCGGAACCAGTTTCCTGGGCAGAGTGAAGTAGAGCATCTGACCAAAGTGACAGGCCTCAGTACCAGAGAGGTGCGGAAGTGGTTCAGTGACCGGAGATATCACTGCCGGAATCTGAAGGGCTCCAGGGCCATGATGCCCGGAGAGCATGGCTCTGTTCTCATTGACTCTGTGCCAGAGGTGCCCTTTCCCCTGGCATCTAAAGTTCCAGAGGTGACCTGTATCCCAACAGCAACCTCACTAGTAAGCCACCCTGCCACCAAACGACAATCTTGGCACCAGACCCCAGACTTCACACCAACCAAATACAAAGAAAGAGCCCCAGAGCAGCTGCGAGTCCTAGAGAACAGCTTTGCACAAAACCCACTTCCCCCCGAGGAGGAGCTGGACCGCCTAAGAAGTGAAACGAAAATGACTCGAAGGGAAATTGATGGCTGGTTCTCAGAGAGGCGGAAAAAGGTGAATACTGAGGAGACAAAGAAAGCTGATGGGCACATGCCTAAGGAGGAGGAGGAGGGTGCTGAGCAGGAGGGTAGAGATGAAGAGTTGGCCAATGAGCTGAGGGTCCCTGGTGAAAATGGCTCTCCTGAAATGTTTCTTAGCCATGCCTTGGCAGAACGGAAGGTCAGCCCCATCAAAATCAACCTCAAGAACCTGCGGGTCACTGAAGCCAGTGGCAAGAGTGAGTTTCCAGGGATGGGTGTCTGTGAGCCTGAGGAAGATGGTTTGAACAAGTTGGTAGAACAGCCACCAAGCAAAGTAAGCTACAAAAAGACCGCACAGCAGCGTCATTTGCTTCGGCAGCTCTTTGTCCAAACACAGTGGCCAAGCAACCAGGACTATGACTCCATTATGGCCCAAACAGGGCTGCCCCGGCCAGAGGTGGTACGCTGGTTTGGAGATAGCAGGTATGCCCTTAAGAATGGCCAGCTCAAGTGGTACGAAGACTATAAGAGGGGAAACTTCCCACCAGGTTTGCTGGTCATAGCCCCTGGCAACCGAGAGCTGCTGCAAGATTATTACATGACACACAAGATGTTGTGTGAGGAAGATCTGCAGACCCTCTGTGATAAGACCCAGATGAGTGCCCAGCAGGTCAAGCAGTGGTTTGCTGAGAAGATGGGTGAAGAGACCCGGGCTGTGGCAGATATAAGCAGTGAGGATCAGGGCCCTAGAAATGGAGAGCCTGTGGCAGTTCACAAGGTGCTGGGTGATGCCTATTCGGAGCTGTCTGAGAACAGCGAATCATGGGAGCCAAGTGCTCCTGAGGCCAGCTCAGAGCCTTTTGACACTTCAAGTCCCCAGTCTGGACGTCAACTCGGTAAGGAGCTCATGGGATCTAAGCATGGCTTTTCTCTGAACCTGAGGGAGGGTACAGTCACAGAGTAGGTACAGGTGGCAGGTACAGCTACCTCTAGAGCATTCAGACCAACTGCAGAGGAGTGAATGCCAGGGACAACTGGCAATAAAAGCCATAGAAGTAAAAGCTCAGAATTGGACTTTTGGTTTTGGTGCCTCTGTTTTTTTATTTATGGTGATGTTTTTGTTTTAAATCCATGCAGGGGAGAGAACATAGTCTTAAAGAGAGAACTTAAAGGGACTCCTGTGTTTCTAACCATTTCTTAGCATGGATTAAGACGTCATGGGAGTCACAGAGATACCATCTGTATGAAGACAGGGTTAGGGAATTTAACTCAGATTGGCAAGCAAAGGAGAATATTTCAATGGCCTCATTTGTATGTGTGCCTGGTACTCACAAAGATCAGAAGAGGGCATCAGATCCCCTGGAACTGGAGTTACAGGTGGTTTTTGACTTGCTGTGTAGGTTCTGGGAACCAAGCCTGGGTCTTTTGTAAATAGCAAGTGCTTTGAACTGATACACAATCTCTCCAGCCCCATTTTTTTTTTTTCATAATGAAAATCTTGTCTTAGATTTGTATTGTTTTTACTGATATAGAAGAGATGTTTATTATAATGGAAAATCACCTTGTTTTAAGGAATATGAAATTCAGTACTTAAGTTTTGCTTTTCAGTTTCTCAGGATGATGGTATTTTGGTATTCAGAAGTAAATTTGATTATTTTAAGGCACGATTATGAAGCCGTGAACATGTCACACCAATAGTTTTGATTTTCATGCCGGACAGTGGTGGCACAGGCCTGTAATCCCAGCACTCGGGAAGCAGAGACAGGCGGATTTCTGAGTTCGAGGCCAGCCTGGTCTACAAAGTGAGTTCCAGGACAGCCAGAGCTACACAGAGAAACCCTGTCTCAAAAAACAAAAACAAAACAAAAAAAAGTTTTGATTTTTCTATAATTTTGGTCCATGAGTTCCAGATTCTTCACTGTCTCTCTGCATTTGTCTCCTGGTGAAATGCCCCATCCCAGAGAGGCTAGAACAAAAGTCTGGAGAGGAGAGTGTTACAGAAGCCGAAGGACTGGGTCTCTAAAATGATAGCCTGGCCAGCTGGCTCACAAGAGGGCAGAGGCAGCTAGAAATGTCTGTGGGATTAGACAGCTGTGCGGGTGGGACCTGGAGACTGCTGCTTCTGTGTGGGGTTCTAACCAAGTACAGCACTTTAACCCTGAGGTTCCATGGTATTTTCTGGACAGTGTTTCATTGTTTACATACAATGCATGGACATTGTTGTTTGCTTTGGCCTAGGAAATCCTAGTTCCCTGTCTCTACTTATTTTCTACTTAAGACCTCTAAAAAAAATCCACAAAATGCTTATTCTTTTACTGAATATTCTTGATTTCTTTCAACACCTGTTTTGAAATACTATGCTGTTGCTTGACTTATTTAAGGAAAAGGAGATTTCCAAGTATGATGGTTGGGGGAAGAGTTGCCACCAGCGAGCACCTGTGGGTGGGTGGGTATGCCCTGTCCCCTCCCCCTCCCTCTGAGTCTCTGACTCTGTATATGCAGGTGTGTGTGCCTGTGGAAGGCAAGAGGTCAACCCCTAGGTATCTTCCTCGGTGCCATGCAGCTTGCTTTCCAAACAAGGTCTCTGCTGGGACTTGGGGCTTGGCCATTAGGCTAGTGGGTCATCAAGCTCCAGGGATCCACCTGTCTCCATGTCCTCAGCATTGGAATTCTAAGTATGTGTCATCATACCTGGCTTTGGTACAGGAATTCTAGGGAGCAAACTTAGGACCTTATGCTTACAAGGTAAGTGCTTTACTAACTGAACCATCCTCCAAACCAGAAAGCTTACTGTTTCATGCTTACCACTAAGATGAAACTCAGCTTTGCAAAGCAAACAGGGGGCAACACCTGGTGGCACCCAAGTCTCTTGTCACATTAGGCATGTGAATGCACAGTGAATGCCACTGATCTCTCCAGTTCTAGTCACATATGCACTATTGGAAGAATGCCTTCAACATCTCACAGTAGCTTTTGTCCCCTTATTTCTTCTTTCCCTCTCCTTCCCTCTTTCCTTCTCCCAATTTCTTTTTTTCTGTGTATATATCTGTGTGCATGTGCATCTAAGTATGGAAGCCAGAGGTCCACATTGAATGTCTCTTCTGTATTGCTTTTATTCTTTGAGGCAAGATTATTCACTAAACCTGAACCTAAAGCTCACTGACTAGATTGGCTGGCCAGTGAGTTTCCGGGATCTACCTTCCTCTACACTCCTGCCTTCACCCTCTTAGAGTGTGTGTCTCTACTTACAAAAAAAAAAAAAAAAAAGCTTTGGGAGTAGGTGGGTTGGGGAGCAGGGGGAGGGGAGGGTATAGGGGGCTTTGAGGATAGCATTTGAAATGTAAATGAAGAAAATAGCTAATAAAAATAATCTAGAAGTGAAGGAATTGTTATGTGGGCTAAAAAAAGCTTTTATTGTATTTGTCATTTGATAATTTTATGCATTATAAAGTTTATCGGTTACTATGGCACTCACTCTCTCTACTTCCCAGTTCTACTCACAAATTCTTGTCCCTCTGTTTTGGTAACCCACTGAGTTTAAACAGGCTCCTCCATGTAACCATGCACTTAGAACTGTCCATTCAAGCCTGGTGGCTTCTCAGTGGACACAGCTACCTCTCCTCAGAATCCATCAGCGGCCAAGAGTTCAGCTTTGTCCCATGAACCCTTCCCCAATCCACGTGTATTGATAGACCCAGATCCCCCCATTTAAAAATTAATTTTGATTTTATGTGTATTGGTGTTTTACCTGTATATGTACCACATGCCTGTCTGATGCCCTTAGATGACAGAAGAGGGCACTGGATCCCCTGGAACTAGAGCTACAGATTGTATGCTACCATGTGGATGCTGAGAACTGAACTTGGGTGCTCTGCAAGAGTATTGTGTGTTTTTAACTGGTGAGCCATCTCTACAGCCTCCTAGGCCCAGTCTTATATAAACCAAGTAAAGACAGATGCTGTGAGATCATTACTGCATTGACAATGCCAGGCTCAAAAGACAGCATTTCACAGTCCTTGTGCCCTGGCTCTTCTATACTTTTACCCTCTCTTTAATGATGGATCTCTGAGCTTTAGAGTAGGTAGAATAAACATCCTGTTTAGGGCTGAACACTCAACTATCACTTAGCACCCCGAGCAACCATTTGATTAGGCATCTTGTTGCTGTAGCAGTCTAACTAAAAAAATACTAATAACTTTTCCGCTAGGGCCTAAGATTTCCTTAGCCATGAGTTTTTACCAAACAAGAGTTCTCTTTTCTGTGAGAAAGCAGTTGTTTATACATAGAACAGTTATGTCACTATTGCACTAGCGAACACATCTTGCCTTACAGATTGATATTGTAGTTTGTAGGATTAACAGCTATATAAGACTGTTGGTGCCTTTTCTCCTTCAGCAGTATATATATATAGCATCTTCAGCACTATAGAAGCTAGCCAGCTTGGAAAAAGCTTCCAGCTCAGTTCCAGTTTGACTTCTATACCTTACAACCAAGGTATATGGTGTCTTACAGTAATAGAGTCTTATCAACGAGTTCTGATGGGCAACCAAGAGGAATGACAGTGGCTTGTATTTTTGTGCACATCTCTGGCTCTATGACCAACAACTCATAAGGCATTATCTCACATTTGGCCTCACCAAAACAAAAAAACAAAAAACAAAAACAACCAAACAAAAAACTAGCAAAGCATCCTGCTGAACATTCACAGCATCCTGAGGTGAGCATGAAGAGGCTTTCCTGGTTTGGTAAATGTCTGCTTTCTGTGCAGCAGTCCTCTTTCAACACAGCAGGCAGCCTGGGAACTATGGCCCAGGTTGCTGGTGTGGCTTATTTTTGCCAGAGGGTAGTAATGACTTTGTCCTCCAAAACTTGCAGCTTGCCGCATTTTTGCCATCATAGAGGCCAGCATCTTCTTAGCCACTGGGTATTTAAAGAGAGCACTTCCACCTTTTGGCAAACCAGACATTTAAAGAATCTTATGTTTCCACAGAGACAACACAGCAGAAACTTCAATAACCCCACATATGAAGAGTACACACTTGACAGGAAGTTTGGAAAAAAATCTCAAAACAGATGGCTCCAGCCCTCACTGAGCAAAAATTATCAATTCTGGAGGCTAAGAGAATTAAATTTTGAGTTACCACATACCATACTTAGAAGGTCCAGTTTTCAATAGAAAATTACAAAACAGAAAAAAGAAAAAGTATGTCCATTAACAGAAAAAAGAGATTGACACATAGCTTCCCTTGAAAAGTCGAGGCATCGACTGGAATCACTGATTAAAGATCTTAGATCTGCCTTCAATCTGCTCAGTGAAATACAGGAAACCATGAGAAGAATGACGAGAAATCAGGGAGAAAATGGATCATCACAATGACAATGTTAGCTAAAGAGGCACAAACTATAATAGCAAACACACTCTAGAGAAAAACAGTATAATCACTGAGACGAAAAATTTATTAGGCTAAGCAACCGATTTGAGCAAGAAGGAAGGGGTCAGAGGATTTGAAGAGATGATGAAATTACCCACAGGCACAGAAAACAAAATGGATAATAAATAGAAACTAAAGGGGCCTGTGGGACATAGATAAACACGGACATGTGTTGTAGGAATTCTAGGAGAAAGAGACAAAATATCTAATGACAGAAAACTTTTCAAATTAGATGAAAGGACACAAACATACACATCCAAGGAATTAGAGAACTCACAGCTTGTCATGTAAGGGATCCTCAATAAGGTTAGTGGCTGAGGAAGGACCATCTGAAGTACTGAAAGAGGAAAGCAGCTAAGTCATTTCCAGATGAACAAAAGCAAAAGTTGGTTGTTGCTATAGGTTGTTCTACTGGAGATGCTATCAAGAGGCCTTTGTGTAGAAATGAAATGATAGTGAATGGTAATTTGAGCCCACAAGAAAAAATAACCACAATAATGATGATTTTATAGGTAAATATAATACCAGTGTTATATTGTTATAGCTATATAATTATAGTTAGTTTGTAATTTTTCTATCATCCCTGTATGATTTAAAATGCAAACCTCATGAAAAGTATAACTCTGTTAATCCAATAGGAAGATGAATCTGCAGTAAACAGCATGGTCAGGGTCTGTCTTAGTCAGGGTTTCTATTCCTACACAAACATCATGACCAAGAAGCAAGTTGGGGAGTAAAGAGTTTATTCAGCTTACACTTCCATACTGCTGTTCATCACCAAAGGAAGTCAGGACTGGCACTCAAGCAGGTCAGAAAGCAGGAGCTGATGCAGATGCCATGGAGGGATGTTCTTTACTGGCTTGCTTCCCCTGGCTTGCTCAGCCTGCTCTCTTATAGAACCAAGATTACCAGCCCAGAGACGGTCCCACCCACAAGGGGCCTTTCCCCTGTGATCACTAATTGAGAAAATGCCTTACAGTTGGATCTCATGGAGGCATCTCCTCAACCGAAGCTCCTTTTTCTGTGATAACTCCAGCTGTGTCAAGTTGACACAAAACTAGCCAGTACAGGGTCTGAATAACACGGAAAGTGAGTGGTGTCAGGTTGGATTGTTTCAAGTTTATAGCATTATTATGATCCCCAAGTTAAGCAATAAAATAACAAAATACAAAGGAGTCAAACTGAGCACACTAAGAAAAGTAAATATCCAAAATGACAGTAAGGGAGGGTTTAAAAATAAAAACCAAATAAGACAAAAAAAAAAAAAATAGCTGGGTGGCAGGAATTCTCCTTCTTCATCAGTAATCACATACAATGTCAATGGATTAAGTTGTTCTAAAGACAAAGATTGCCATATTGGACCAAAACCATACAGGAACCATCTATTTACTGTATGTAAAGATTCACTTTAAATACAGGGACACAAAAGAAGTCAAAGGTAAAGGATAGAAAGAGAATTACCAGTGGTTGGAGTCTTTACTGAGGTGTTTCCAGGTCTCTCTCTCTCTCTCTCTCTCTCTCTCTCTCTCTCTCTCTCTCTCTCTCTCTCTCTCCCCTTTTCTGTGTGTGTGTGTGTGTGTGTGTGTGTGGTTTTTCAAGAAAGGGTTTTTCTATGTAGCATTGTTTGTTCTGGAACTTGCTGCCAGGCTGGCCTCAAACTCACAGAGATCTACCTGCCTCTGCCTTCTAAGTGCTGGGATAAAAGGCGTGTGTCACTACCACCCTGCCTAGTTCCTAGTCTCTTATCCAAAAACCTGAAAAATCAGAGATCACACAGATGTACAGAAGCAGCAAGATAACTCCCCTCCAGGGAGACACTGTGATGATTGACAATGGACCTCTACTGGCCTCCCAAGCTGTCATGTAATACACAGACATACATGCAGGAAATACACCCACAGACATGAAAATTATTTTTTTAAAGATAAAAAATTGTTTTAAGATTAAGATGTTTTGTTTTTAGGGAAATGCATATGAAACAATAAAGGTCTACAATGAGATTCTAGCTCGCACTTAAATCAGCTGTTGTTAATATGTACACAGACAGAGCCAAAGGCATTGCTGAGGAGGTGGGGAGAGCCAGCTCCCTGATCCACTGCTGCTGTGGATGTAAAGGGATTAAACCTTGGAAACCTCTTCAGCAGGTCTCAAGAAACAAACACAGGTTTCTCATCCAATCCTAAGTCTCACTCCTAGCACTGAAAAGAGGGCCTGAACTGACACTGTGACTGAATATTCAAAGCAGTCGAATTCACAAGTCTCCAAAGAAGGAAACAAGCTGTATACATTAACAATACAGGAATGGATAAATGTGCCATAGATGGATGGACGGACAGACAGATAGATAGATACACACATATACATATGTAATATAATATTATTCAATTATAAAAAAGAATACAATTCTGATACACTGCATGTGGATGGAACTTGAACACATAATGCTGAGTTAAATAAGCTACTCATAAAAGAGAAATAGTGTATGATTCTACTTTTATGAAGTCGACAAATTTATAGAGATTGAAGGTAGAATGTAAGCTTCTGAGAAGAACTGACAGTTATTATATAATGGATACAGAACTTCTATTTAAATGTACATAAAACTAGTGAGACATAGTGTGGCTGTGATGAGAAACTGTGTGTTACGTGTATTGTACCATATTATGCTTTAAACTGGAGACAAGATGAGTGAGTGTAACAGGCATGGCAGAGCAGAGCAGAGCAGCAAGGGCGGCCAAACCCTAGTGGTAGCTTGGCCTCCAAGGCTTGGCTGTTATCTGTACCATAGCTTCTTGTGCTCTCCAGCCAGCCTCAGTAGAAAGACCCTGTCTGTAAACATGGGATAAGAGCCTGTGATCAGCTGCCCTGACCTTGACTTCCAACTTGCAAGGTGTACATGAGATGTCAGAGCTCAGAGCTCTGGGGGCAGGAGGCAGGACTTTTGGAACACAGGGTTAACAGGCATCATGGGTCAGAGGCCAGGATGATGGGCTAGGTGAGTGACAGGAGCCTAAGATGTCTGAAGGCCTTGTCCAACTGAGCCAGCATCTTGTCCTTGACCCACACTCTGCTCTTTCACCTCCTCTCAGGCTGGAGGGGACAGTGGCCTGGCATTCCTCGTGGAATTAAGGAGTCCCCAACTCCAGTGATACCAGCCCAGGATAGTGAGGATAGGACATCCCTGGGGACTGTACACGTTGTAGCTGCCATGGAGTGACAGGTATGTGTTTTCTCCTCAGAAGCAGACTGAATTTGATCTTGATTACTGTGAAGGACCGGCCAGTCTGGGATGCTGTATGCCATGTGGAAGGGCCAAAACTGCCACATATCATCTTGATGGCCAGCTGCCAGGCACCAGGAGAGCCTCTGGAGCCTCGCTGAACCCAGAACCTGCCACCGCCCCAACCACCTTCCGCCTGACATTTCTGAGCAAATAGCAATGGTTTCTCATCAGCCCATCTTCCCACAGAGCAGGACCTTTCCATGGCCTCCCAGGGACAATTCAGATTGCATATACCTAGACCCAGAATCAAGTTGTTAGCATATACAGCTGCCTATATTCATTTAATAAAGCATACTACTACAGACATTTTCAATACATAGGAACTCGGGTTACCAAAACAGTACAGCTCTGACAATGCCATGTCTGTTTTCTGGGAAGCTGAGACCACAGGGACCCTCATCCTCTGCAACAGTGGGAGTCCCAGGCATGCTCAGAACTGCACCAGGCCTGGCCCTACTTGTCTTCTCAAGGGAACAGATTGTTGGAAGAGATCTCTGCATCACTGAGTGGAGGCAAGCCACATTTTGTGCCAGACTTGTCTTGTGTTCTGATTGACAAAGAGCCCACTGTTACCTTCAGTTCTGAACACAACCAAGCTATGACATTACCATTGGATGCTAACCATTCTCTTTAGTTAACTGTAATTCTGGTTTTTTTTTGTTTGTTTGTTTGTTTTTGAGTTTGAATCATGGACCAACTTCTCCATTATCAGATCAACTAAAGAAACCATTGTTGTAAAGCCCAATCTACTGACCTGTAGCTCCCTTCAGCCCTTCAATCCAGACTCCTTTAGAACAAAAGGAAAGTGATCAAAGTAGAGCCAATTGCTGTGGCTTTGGTCACCAAAGTGCTCAATGCCTCCTGCAGGTCAGAAGGAAATACATGGTGGCTGGAGGAAGAATGAGGCTGAAGGGCTTGGGAGATTTGAAGTGACTAGAGCTACACTGTTCTTGAACACAAAGACCTGCAGGTCAGAGTTCCTGGCAAAATGCCTGTCACACACCAAGGGCCCTGGCCAGCTACTGGTTTCATGATCCAGAGGTGCTGGGCATCACTGGACAGATTCCTGTGAGGGTGTTTTTAAAGTTCCACATTTATATTCCCAACCTGAGAAACAAGTACTCTATCTACTTTTGCCTAAGCCTCATGTCTTTTTAATTAAAATCACAAGAAATGGTGCCTTTGAAACAATGGAAAACTTGCTTAGGGAACTGTACTAAACATTAAAGCCCCAGTCTCACCTAGGCTGGCTTCTCTGAGAGCAGTAGACAAAGCAGGGTAGGGGAGGGAAAGATGACAAACAGGATGTGTCATCATAGCCCCACTTACCTCTTGGAGATTCCATCAGGAGACCCACAGGCAGGGCAAGAGCTTTGAAAACCAAGAAGCAGTGGTCAACTTCCAGGTGTTCTCCTCCCTCCCTTCCCAGGGGAGGGGAATAGTCTGAGGATGAACATGGCGGCCTTCAGCCTTTTAGGAAAGAGGGCTTTTTTTTGTAATCCAGGGCCCTGGAACCATTATAAGTTGTTTCTCCTGCCCTTCCTGTTCCCATAGGGATGGCCTCACGTTTGATTGGAATTTATTATTTTGTTTTATTTTTGGGGTTTTTTTTTTTTTTTTTTTTTGACTACTTGGCAAGTTTTGTTGCCTATTTTTGTATCCTTTCTGTTTGGGGAGGGAAGCTATTTGGCCCCAAACCTTGAGGAATTGGAAAGAATAAATGGTGAGTGATTGTTTTTCTTCAGAGAACAGAAGCCTGAACGTTCTCCAGAACATGTTTGTATATGTGCAGATTTACATATCCATATATACAGGACACATACTTATTTGATACTTTATTCATAAATCGTACAACTGATGTGCATTTGAGCTTCATGTGGATGCCTAGGGGGAAGTAGTCTGTGTGTGAAGAGAGAACAGTATACTGGGCAGCTGGAGCAGCAGGGGAAGCCATCTCCTGTCTAAGAAGCATGTGTGTCTCACCTGAGCCCAGACGCCTGCTGGGCTTCTCCTCCAGAGCCCTGCTGCACTAGCTGAACAGTAGACTATAAAAATGTCTGAACAATGTACATGGAACAGAAACATTACGTTACTTGGTGGACATTATGCAGGACACAGAGAGCAGCCTGGTCTCGGGCACTAGGTAGTCTTCTGGATGGGAAGTTGCAGTAACACTGGCCCCAGCACACCTTTCTCAGAGCTGGTAATGGCAAGATTGTTCAGGTAAGAAACAAGTTGCTTCCTTTGCCCTTGGATAGGGGAGGGAAGTTGTGGCTTGGACCTTGTTTGATAGATAATGGTGAGGGAGGTGGTCATAGCGTAGGCACTCCAGGGAAGGGCTTTGGGTACCAAGCATGGGTGCACTGACAGAGGAGTTGGGGTGTAGGTTGGCAGATACCAGGTCTATGGTTACTATGTGACATCACAGTGGCCTTGTACAGTTGGAGGCTCAATAGAAGGCTGGCCGTGGCTGCTGAGGTGGGGTGGAATGTGCTTCTCCTAACAAGGTGTGCTTTGTGACATGGTGAGTCTTGCCCTATCTTCTGCACTCACTTGGACTTACCAGAGGCAGTACATTCTAAGTGTCTTTTGTGCTGGTCTTGTATATTGATTTTTTTCTACTCATATATGTCAGTTCAGTTACAGATCAGAACCAACTCTAACAGAAACCTAAACTTATACATAAGCTTTGCATATTATTTGTAATTTTTTGATCAGATTTTTTTTTCTTTTGGTAGTTGGGTGTGTTAGTGTTGGGAGTCCTTTCCCTAGATGACTTTGAGGTCTACTAGTGACGGTCCTTGCACTTTTCTCTTGGCTGGGTGTCAGCAGCTGCCAGTGAACAAAATACCTTAGCACGAGGGCACCCTCCCCTCTGGAAGCACAAGGAGAGTTGGGTGGGACCTGGTAGGTAGCTACCTGTATCCTAAGTCTCTCTCCAGCTGCCCTTGGGTATGTGCTACCAGGAAGCTCAGCTGCATTCTCCAGACCCAGATGGCTCTCAGAGATTTTACTTGTTCTGACAGTAGCTATGTCATACCTGTGTCCCTTCCTCCCTGCTGGCCCTAGGACATCTGTCACACAGCTGCCTCCTGTGGAGGGTAGGGATGAGGGAGCAACCTTGCTGGTTGGAGACTCGTTTTGTCCTCTAGGTGAGTGTTGAGCTGTCCCTATCTTGAGCCATTACCTTTTGTCTTCCTAGTTTCTACGTGGACCAAAACCCTCAGAGTGGAGCAGCTCAGTCAGTGCCACTGTCACAGCCCAAAGGCACTTTCTGGGAAGCCGGCCAAGGAAATCCTAAAACAAAACTTAGAATTTGTGTTTTTACTAAAGCCACTTTGCAGATGAAGTTCTATCATATTCATTTGTAAGGCTCTGTTTTCTGCAGTAGTCTTCTAGATACATAAAGGTCTTTGGTCAGCTCATCCTATCCAAATTTTGGCATGCTGCCTGGTTTTTCTTATACTAGACTGAAGCCTTTTCGCTAACATCCCTGATTTAGCCTCATCTTCTCCTATAAGAGCACACCGTTCACCACCAACCTGCCCAAACCTTTATGAGCTGATTTCCATGTGTTATAGCACTGGAGCCCACAGGCCTTTCTAAGTACAGGTCTCCCAAGACTTGAGCCTGAATTATCCACATTGCAGTTTCTTCTGCCTTGGTTCAGTGGAGTAGGTAGGTTGCTGCGCTCTATCCTCTAGGGCTAATAAGGCTGTTGAGGGTCTTCAGTGGAATGGCTGGGTTTAGTTTTGACTAATGACAGAACTGACGATCGTACTATCTGCTGTTTACATCGCTTACTAGCTAGAAATCCAAAAGGAATGGGGTTCTCAGAGTCTGTTTCTGCCAAAATCTGTGATCTCTTGTGCCTGGCCACTAGGGATGGCTGGCATCTAGGTAGTGGCAAGCCCAAATGTACTTTCCAGAATTTGTACTTTGTTGTGGTGTGAAAGCAGCTCAGAGAGTGAATGGCCCTAGGACTGAGCGCCTGCTTTGTTCTGAGTGCTTATTAACCCAGCAGGCCTATGAACTTGGTCCCCCAGACTGGAAAGCCAAAACAGGGTTTTCTAGTTCTGAGTCTAGCAGGAACACCTCTTCCCAACTCCCTAAATTCTGGAGCAGGGATGTAAATCCAGAGAGAACACTTGGGCTGCCTACTACAGACTAAGGCAGATTCTGGTTGCTACAAGGAAGAGGTAGGCACCCGCTTCCTTGGTTCTTCAGGCTCTTATGGATGTGGGACTGAATGGATTCAGTGAAGTTACCACTCTGTTGTCTCTTCCCTCCTTGAAACATACCTTGCAGCTACTCTGGCAGGAACCAGGCAGAAGAGAGGGAGGACAGCTATTTGGCAGGGACTGTGCTACATGGTGTCTTCCTGCTGTTGACAAGGGTGGGCAAATGGCAAGTTAGAACACCTGGGAGGGGCTTGCACATTTACCTGCTATCAGTGCCACTTTTGTCAAGAGACTGGCATACTGTGCCCACAGTGGGCACCTGTATGTTAATAGCTTTTCTTGATCTATGCCTTTTGACACATGTTCCCTTCCATGGAAAGTGGGTGATTCAGTTTATTCAGAACTTGAGTTGAAGGTAAACTGCCTAGGATAAAGCCTGCTCAATCACTGAATATAAAAAGGGCTGCCAGTGCTCTGTTCTCCCCCAAACAAGCACCAGAAGAGACATGTCCAGTGGGCGGAAGTCTATTACGTGGTCCTGCTAACCTGCAGTTAGTGCTTCGGAAAGATCTTGCCCCTAGCTCCTGTCCACACATCTTGGTCTTGTTCTTGTAGCCCCATATGAGAAGGCTGGCTGCAGTGAGAGCGAACTCCCATTCCTTAGCAGGATTCCAGCACAAGTTAGGTTGCTCTGTGAAATGGGTGGGCCGAGGGCAGGAGTGGTCACTCAGGGCACTGGTCTCTCTCCCATGCTTCTGAGTAGCTGGCTTTGTTCAGCTTTGCCAGGAAGGTCAGACTGTGTCATAATTGTTATTAAACACAGAAAATGAGCCAACTTTTTTCTGGCCCTTGCTGACTATTGTTCTTTGAGTTGTCCTGACATAGCCCTTGGGGAAATTGGGGAGGCAGCCAAAGACCTGCAGTGTCCTTGCTGACAATGTCTTGGATCCTGGTCCCCAGCACCTGCTTTGTGTCCTGACCTCAGTGTGGACGGCTTTGTTCTCAGGGGGCCCGACTGCTGAGAAGTACGGCTGGGGGTGATTTGAACAGTCTGCCTTTGGTGTGCTTCCTGTCTCCCAGGAACAGCTGAAGCGACTATCCTGGTGCTAAGTGAGGGTCACCTGCTACTGCGGCCAACTATGAAAGCGAACTAAGAAATAGCATATTCTGTCACATAGACCTATGTGTGGCCCTAGCTGGCCTCCTACCTGCCTGGTCGACTCACTGTGTAGACCAGGCTGGCCTCAGACTTGGGTGCTCTTCCTGCCTCTACCTCCCAAGCACTGAGTTACAGGCATGGGCCACAACTGGCTGGAGTGTAGAAATCCTTCACCCTGGGAAACATTGGAATAGAAAGACAGCCTTTGCTTTTGGTGTGGGCTGTGTGTGGTGGGAGGTGCGAGGATGACCTCTTCTGTCTGAGTCTCGGGCCTCTTAAGGTCCCCCATGGGGATGCTGCTATTTCCAAGATGCAAATTGCACATTTCCTAGATTTTGTATCTGCAAATATGGATAAGGGATGGGATGAGGGACAAAACTGCTTGTGTAGTTTGAATGGGCCTCGGCGGTACTTCCAATCTTTTAACTGTTCCTAAATAAAAATGTACAGACACTTCTTATCTGCTGTCTTTGTGGGGGGGAGTGAATTAATAAACAAAAATCTAAAATCCCTTCTATTGATTTTTGGGGGCAGGGGACAAATCTGACCCTTAAAAGTAAATAGGTATTGGGGCTTCCCTCAGCTCCCCAGGGAGATTCCAGTTTTTGGAATTCTTTGTCTTCTGCATTCCTGAACTCACTGTGATGCAAAACTGTCTGCGTATAAAGCAAGTCTGATCTTAGAGCCATGAACTGTGGGGTGTGAGGGCATGGGCAAGTTTTCCTGTGTTCCTTTCTTTTTCTGTGTGAGAGAAGAGGTGTCGGTGAAGCATGCTGTTTGCTAAGGAGAGCCTGTCACCGTGCAGAAGGACCCTGGACCCTACTAGAGGACCAGTGTCATCCCTACACCTCCAAGCCTCATAGCAACTGGTTGTTGCTAGGATGCTCTCATTGGCCATAAAGAAAAGGGGACTCCCAAAATAAAGCCACCTGAGTGAAGTGTCAGGATCTGCTCTTGATCTGCTCTTTCCCAAGGCCAGCTCAGGTCCTAAAGAAGTTGTGTGTTGAATCTAACAGCCAGGTCATAGAACTAACTAAACTAGGGCAATACCATGGAACTATCTCTTGAGTCCTTGGTGGGCAGGTTCAGAACACACTGGTGGAGACGGCAGGATCAGCCTGCAGGGAGCTGTAGAGTCTTCCTGATAAGACACAGTGACCCATGGATATAAATCCTCTGGGGATTTATATCCTAGGTGGGGAAAGCCTCTAAGGGAAAGATGCACTTAACTAAAATGTAAGGCAGGTCTGGGCTTGTTTTGGTCACTAAGTTGGTGGGGTAACCTCACACTCACTCAGCAGATCTGATATGGTCGAGGTAAGGAATAAGTTGAAAGACAAGTGACTGTTTAGTCCCTGTCCTCAGCTAAAGTCCAGGGTGAGTCTGGCCCCAAGTGAGGCCCCAGCTCTCTCTGTTAGGGGCACAGCTACTTGTGATTTTTCTTAGTAAAGGCCACAAAATGTTTCTGTCTTTTAATCCCGCATTTCAGTCCTATACCCCTGAAGTCACAGGCAGTGACTTCTTTTGTTAACGTGTTTTCACTGGTAACACTCAGTGGTCCCTCTTTACTTGTCTCTGGCCTGCTAGCCAAAAGGAGTCATCTCTTGGCTTGTATTCCTGTTATCACTGCCTTCCCTTCCAACCCCACTCTTTTGGTTTCCTCTGCCAAAGATAATGGTTCTCAACCTGACTTCTCATTTTCATGCTCCAGGGAGCAAAGCCCTGACAACAGTATTTCTCAGATGTACCTGAGGGTGTTTTTAAACAATGCTTGGCTGAGATTCTACAGGTCATAACCCAATGGGTGCAAAGCAGTGTTAACCAAGCTGTCACATGTAGGGACACACTGGATGAATCAGGCAAGACAGCCACGGGGCACCAAGATGGGTCTCCTGGATCACTCAACAGTAGTCAGGTTTACCTGGGGGATTTAAGTAATGAAACTGATCCTTAAATCTACTCCACTGAGAAGAAACCACTACCTGAAGGGAAATATGGTAAGGGGACAAGACGTGTGAATCACGGTTCTGTGAAGCTGTTTAGGAGGCAGTGCTGAGCCTCTCTGGGAGACTTGCTCAGAAAAAGGAAATTAAGATGCTCAGCACCAAGCAAAGCTGTCATGTAGCAGTACTGAGTACTGAAAAACATGGCTCCTACCTTCTCCTGGGCCACAAGACTCAAGGATGAACTCAGAGAGTCTGAGGACCTGATACACTCCACCCACCATTTCCTGTGTGTGAAAGGATCCCTCCCCTCGGTCTGTGATGGGACAGGAAAATTTTCCATCAGTGGTTGTCAACCTTTCTAATGCTTCGGCTCTTTAATACGGTCCCTCATGCTGTAATGAACCCCAACCATAAAATTATTTCACTGCTGCTTCATAACTAACTTTGCTGTTATAAATCATAATGTAAATACCTGATATGTAAGGCATCTGATATTGGGTCCCAAAGGGATTACAACACACAGGTTGAAATTCACTGCGTTAGATGAAAGCTACAGACCCAGCCATCACCCAAATACTTATGCTCTGTGACCTGAGCCAGCTAGTTCAGCACATGGTACACGCTGCTTCACTGTGGCATGGTTTTGTCCTGCTCCAGCAAAGTGCTGCAGCAAAGCCTCAGGAAGGAATAGGCCTTCCTCAGCATGGGAGGCACAGAGGTTCTAACTGGCAGATGAAGAGGCAAACAGACGCACCTGGCAGCACATAACCAAATGCTACTTTTTTGAAGTAGGTTTCTGTGCAATGGAGACTGAGCTTGCCCCTTGATGGGGTGGGCAGGCTTCAACAATACCATTAGAAGATGGGGTGGCAGAGGGGCCTCACATTTTAGAGCCACAGGGAAGAGCTGTGTGACTTCCCAGGTCTCCAGGGATATTATACCACACTTGCTTCTATTCTCAATCACCATGTTCTCCTGAGCCCCCAAGAAACAAACAAGTTAAAAGAAAAAGGACATGAGGATGATTTATTTGGCAGTCAGATCTTAAGAGGGCAGCAGAACTAGCAAATGGCCAACCCTGAGCCCAAATTTGGGCAGTGGGTTTGCGTGTGCTGATGCTGGCTATGCTGAGGCACCTTTGCACCCACAGGCCTGGACCCCAGCCTCTGTTCTCAGAGGTGGGGCTTACCTTCCCAACCTTCCCATCTCCTTTGCATCTTTTTACCAACTGCATAGAAACTGCACCAAGCAGCAGCTTAATTTGGTACCTACTGCCTGACTCCACTTACCTATATCTCCATTCCTAAGGGGAAGCATATCGAGTCGTCTTTGTCATAAAAACAAAAAAGCTCACCAGGGTAGACATTGCTCTTCTCTCTTCCTGCCCCTCCACCCTTCTTGACAGTGCCCTCTCCCAGTACAACACCCCATAGAGCTGCTGTTCCCAAAGGCTCTGTGCTGGGTCTTCCCTTCCAAGGTGAGGAGCAGGACAGAATAACTTAGTTACAATACCACTGAGAAGAAAAAAAAATTAATACTGCTATTTTTATCATGATCCCCTGTATCTTTCAGGCTGGGTAGTGTACCCAGCCATGGGCAATGTGCCCTTGTGCTGTGTCTTCCTCCATGGGCAGAGCAGAGCCTTCTCATTATAGGCCCTGCATTCCTCTGTCCTGGCTCCAGGGCCAAACTGCAGGGCATTTACTCTTTCACCCTGTGGTTTTAAAGCTACAGGACAATGTAAACTTTGTTTCCCTGGCCCACCAAGGCTCCTCCTCCTTCTCCTTCTCCTCTTTCAGGAATGTGTCAGCAGCTCCTTGAGACCTCCTATGCCACCAACTGAGGCAACTTCTCTTTCCAAGGGGCTTCAGCCCTACTCCTGGCCCAAGATGGAAGGACCCACCTCCACATTCAGGGCCAGATGTGTGTGCTTAATTCGAGACACAGTACAGTTTTTTGCCTTCACCCAGAGCTGGGCAGGGAGGCCCAAAACAATACATATCATTAATGGCTTGGTTTTGTCTAGCCTTCACTGCTGGAATCCAGGCTCCAGGCTGTGAGACCAAGAAGGCTTTACAGTAGACAGCTCCCAGAGAACCCAGTTCATGGCATTCCACAGGTGGACAGCACCTGCTGCTCTCCAACTAGGTGGGGTCTGACTAGAGGCGGTTGTCTCCATTGACCCGAGTCCTTCTTGGGGCCCTGAACAGAAGTGAAGTGTCCTTACTGGCCTTGCAGCCAGACAGGACAACCCAAGACACACGGTTATCCCTTTTCCACAGAGGAGAAAGCTGCCAAAGGATTGATCTTTCTGGCTCCAGCACCCTTCCTCCAAGGTCCCACACTGGCTAACTTCCCCTCATCTCCCTCACCTTCGTTCCCGACTGTCAAAATGGTCTGCTAGATGCTCCTGCGAGATGCGGAAATCTTCAAATGGCTGCTGGTATCTGGCTTCAAAGGACCCTTCCCGGGCCCGGACATGGAACAGCTGGCTGGAGGCATCTGAGGCCCGTTCCCTTAGGGATATGCCACTGAAAGGACTGAGGTCACCGTTCTCCTGCTCAGCAAGGGAAGTGCACAAAAGTTGAGGTCTCTTCTGCATCTCAGGGGCTATGACTGAACTCTCTGCTCACGCTGCTGTAGTTACCTTAGCAGGGAAAATGTCAATCTTGATGAGCAGGGAGGCCAACTCCAGGTCTTCACTGTAGTTGTTCTTCAAAGGCACTGCTCTATATCCTAAGAGAAATACCTGGCTCTCAGCCTATCAAGTGTCAAGCAAGTGGATAAGCCCCATCCTGACAGCAAGACTTTATAAGGAAGATTCCTCACCTGTCTTCAGGCCTTTTACTGGGAAAGTAGCCTGAGCCAAGAAGTTCTGGTCACTAAACATGTCTTCCTCATACACCACAAAGCGCAGAAAGGCAAACTCTGGGTTACTGATCTGGAAGTGGAAGGGCTTAGCAGGCCACACAGGGTTCAGTCCGTTGTCCACTGTGAAAGCAAGGGCAAAAGCTGAGGCCACATCTACGGGATGTGATGACTGGTGGAGAGGTCTTTAACACCCCAGGGGAATGATGGGTAATGAGGGAAGACTGACTTACCTACAAACTCCGTCTTTTGCTTGGTGCTGTCGTACTCAGCCCCAGCCACCTCAATCTCCACAAAAGGACACACAATACCCCGGCCATTCTTCGGCAGATGCCTGGCCCCCAGCACCTGTGAGGCAGGCAGGCAGAGATGGGGTGATGACATCCCCCCAGCACCCCGAACATCCTCCCAGCAGAAGCTTGGGGAGCAAATCGTGGAGGAAAATGCACCATGGAGGCAGTATGCCCCCTGCTGGGCCCTGAAGGTGCTGCCCATTAGGCCGCTCATTGTTCACTCCAGAGCAAGCTGTTGGCTGTAAAACCCTGAGCTTTAGCTAAGTATCATGCGTACTTGGCAGTCCATTTCATGTTAAATCCATGTCTGTTCCAATGTGGGAATCTTTTAAATTATTCCACTTTAGAGGGAATATCTGGAAAGTAGCAGTCATGTCCATCTGTGGCTCTGTGCTCCTAAGTGTGCTCAGCTGGCCATAGACTATTCTTACTCTTTCCAGACTGTTCAGGCCACCCCTGCTGATTCCCATAGCGAAGGCTGAGCTGACCCTTGATCACAGCATTTCACCAGACATGGACTGGGGAGCTCTATTCTAGGAACTGGGAAAGGCAAACAGGCTGCTGGTCATGCTCTAGCAAGCTCAGGTTTTGCTTGGTCCTGCAGACAGGAGCCTGGCTCAGCACAGGCCCCTTTTAGCCTGATTTGTGTCATTCTGACCAGGTTTTTCCTTCCAGGTAGTGACTTTTCACAGGTTAGCTTTAACCCGACATCCTAACTCATTTGTGCCAAAAACTGGCCATGATCAGCCATGCTACCCCTGGGATCCCAACCTCACAGAGAACCTGTAGCTGGATTTCCACTTCAGGTGGTCCTACTTCAAGCTCAGGAATAGACCAAGATAAGTTCTCTTCCCCAATGTAAAGCAGAAATGCTGCTCACCTCTGGCCCTGTACCCTTTCCCACTTGTGCTGACCCACCTGGTCGCCACCTTCTTAGCAGGTTTAGTATCAATGGTCTTCATAACCCTTTCCCACCCTGAAGAACCCAGACAAATATACTCACCTCAATGCAAATGACACAGGGTTCCAGACCTCGGAGACTGCTCTTATCAAAGGGGTCAAAGGCTTCGTCTCTCATGGTGCTTGGCTGCAGCACATAGCCACAATGCCCACCAGCCATGAAGAGGGCCTGGTTCATCTGCATAGGCTTGTCTGCAAGAGTGGGATTACAGTGTGCTCCAGTGGAACTGCCCTAAGTGTCTCTCCCCACCCACAGAGACCCCCTCACCTGGGGTCTGGAAATTGAGTGCTACAAGCTGGCTACCGCAGATCCACATGGGCAGAGGGTCATAATTGGAGGAGTCTAGCCTCTGGCCCTTAGGGTAGATGCGCGAGAGCTGCAGCCGGTTGTACTGGAGGAACTTCTTGCCTTTGGCCTTGTTCACATACTTCTCAGCCTTGGTTTCCGGAAAGGAGGACATGTCCCGGTAACAAGCACGTTCTGTGCCAATCTCTGAGCCAAACAGTGAGAGCGTGTATAGAGCGGCCCCCTTGTGTAGTGTATGTAAGGGACAGGGTATTAAACGCCACTCTCAAGCCACCAGCCCCTCAGCACATGCACACCACACCTGGCCCCAGCCTTACTCTCTTCATCAAAGGGAACGGGCCGGCAGTAGACCACAAGCTCGGAGAGCTCCAAGGCGATCTTCTTCCTCCTCTCCATCATCTTTCCCTCAGTGAGCTGGTGACACACACAAGGCCCAGGCTGAGCCCTGCCCAGGAGAAGGAAGCTCCTACCAGCCTTGGGTACACACACACTTCAGGTGTTCTGAGGCCCTCTTCTCTCCTTGCACATTTTAAATAGCAGCAGACACTAAACAAAACTACTGGCTCCCAGTTTTGGCCAAAAATTATCTCTTTCTTCGTCTCCACAGATACACTTGTTCCCCAACCCTCTTGGGGTGGAAGTCTCACCATAACTTAAGTGCCAAATGACCTCACATGGAGCTAAGGTCGGCAAGGCCCTCCCAATAATGCTTTCTGATTATTCTTTACCTAGCCTCGTCCTTCAGCAAAAACACTGCTTCCCGGTTCCCTGAAGCACTAAGGCCTTAAGCCCACCTGGCAATGTGTGTGCCTTAGACGACCTTACCATCTCACGTCCCCATGGCCAATGCAGCCTTCCTCCTCCCGTTCCCGATCTTAGCTGCAGCCTACTCAGGCACTCCCCACACTGTTCTTTGTAGTCTTCTCCTTCAGGGGCTCCACTATTTATAATCTTTCTTTTCATTCCAGGCTAAATCCAGGCAGGGTCTAGCCTGCCAGCCACTGGATCTTTCAGTACCTTGCCCTCCGGGGCACACTAACAAAATCCTCAGCATTGTGTCTGTCCCCAGTCACAAATCTGCTCACCAAATGCGCTGGGGGGACAGGCTCTAAGTAGAAGCTTCCATACATCTACAAATGCTTCGCCAGGCTCAATGGAAGAGGGCTCCTCCAGAAAGCTGGTCCTTCCAAACAAATACATGCTACCCACTATCCACAAACTCCAACTCCCACTCTGAACTCCCTACAACCCACTGCCATCCAACCTTCTCATGACACTAAGACACCTCAATAGTGTCACTAGGAATATCTGCTGCTTTTAAAGCTACAGGACACCATACCTCTGTGGCCCTCAGCATAGCAAAGTTCCACTACTGTGGGTATCTGTAACTTCTCTGCCTCCTGTCCCAGACCCATGCCCTGTTACAAATGTTTACGTGAACCCTCTTCCTCTCTTCTAAGCCTGATCTGACTCCTGCTGCCAGCCCAGGACCTCTCTTCCCTCTTGCCTTACACTCATTCAGGTGATCGAGAGTACTTAATGCTCAACATTTCCTAAGCCCATCCATCACAATCCTGTCTTGAGTTTGTTCTTTTGGGTGCCTTATCTAAGGCCTGGCCACATCAGTTGCCTTCTCTAGAGGAGCTCGCTGGGGGTTGGAGGCCTTGGCTCCCGGGCAGGCCCACATGTTGCCCCCACAGATCCCAGTAGCACCTTCTAAGCTGTGGCAGGTTCTCACCCTGGCATCTGCAGTCTGGGCAACTTCACGGATCTTTTTCACCCAGTCCTGTAACTCCTCCTGTGAGTCAGCTGCAACATCCAGGGACCACTGAGCCACTGATGGCATGCTGATGGAGAAGACGAAGAGCCGGTTGTTTTTGCCCTCAGGACGGATGGCTGTTGGGGGTAAAATAATACAGGGCTAGGAATGCTCTCTGGGCTTTCTAATGCTGTGAACCCTTCAATATAGTTCCAACCATAAAATTTTTTCATTGATATTTCATAATTTTGCTACTATTTATGAATTATACTGTAAATATCTGATATGCAGCGTATCTGATATGCAAACCCTGGGAAAGGGTTGTTAGGCCTCCAAAGGGGTTAAAACCCACAGTTTGAGAACCACAGCCATAGACACTGGCTCAAAGGAATTCATTCCATTTCTTCCTGGCCATACTTATAAGCAGGCAAAACTGGTATATAGATCCGATTTACAGAGGATACTGTAGCTCAGACATACCATAGTAGTTATGGTGGAACCAAGGCTCCAACCCAGCTGAGACTCATGCCTCTTCCTTGGAGCCATGCACTGTAGCCCCCACCCTAACCCATCTCCAAGCTTCTGTCACAATGCTGTGGTCTAAACCATTAGGACTGGATGTCAGTCTGTCAACATCTCTGCCAACTTTTGACTCCACTGTACTTGGCAGAGGGTAAAATTTGGGGATGACAAAAGAGTCTGGGACTTCCATAGTATAAGAGTAGCCTCTGGGAACTCGGCCACTGGATTCCTCTCCAGAAGCAGGAGGAGTGACAAGGACACCCTGACACTAAGAGGAATCATGAGCTAGGAATTAGATCTCACCGATCTGACAAGCTGGCACATCTAAGACCCCTCGCAGCAAGTCCCCCAGTGGGCTGTTCTCATCCAGGTGCTGTAGGAAGCAAAACCCCAGGATGGTCAGCATCGCTGCCGCAGGCTCAGCTGAGGGAACTTTTTGACGATCTTTTAGGTCTACTCATGACCAGCCAAGCATGACATAGGTACAAGAGAGACTAGAGTGTAGCCACACAGGATGTGTGGCTCACAGATGACAGGAAGGCCTGGGTGTGATAGACACATCAAAAGAAAACCTGGGGACAGGGAAACAAACCCGTGACACAGAGTGGTTCCAGACATACCTCCCTCTCAGGCTCTAGGACTGCTGGATTGATCATCTCTTCCACATAGTTTGAGGGGAACCACAGCTGCTTCTTCCCACCATAGTCCCCTCGCCACCTGTGGAAGCCACAGGGTACTGACTCCAGCAACTGCCCCAAACTCACAAGCTCTTCCTGGGGGGTTCCCACACATAAGTCAGGCCAAGGCAGACACTGCTAGTGAGCATGAGACAGATGCTCTCAAAGCATACTGTCACAAGTGCTTTCAGTGACAGCTCCACAGAGGCCCCGGCCTCCTGTCCCACCACACCACAGGCTTTCTAGCCTGGATGGTTTATCTCACCAGCCACCATCTTGCTTTTCCACATTCTGGATGATGGCACTCTTGGTGAAGGTCAGCTCATCCTCTCTCTGGGCCTTGTAGTCGAAGAGGGCTTTTACTGCACACTGCAGAGGTGAGACAGTGGGATTGGATTGTGTGGAGTAAAGCAGAGGGCAGTCCCCATCCTTTAACCTAGTACAGCACATGTGCATACATGTGCCTACATGTGCCTGGGCTTACGCTAGTGGGCAGTGCCACTGTTGGCAAGTGACCCTAGACACAGGTCTTAATGCTGTCTTGGGGTAAGTTTCAGAACAAGCAGGATGGGTTTTCTCCAGGGAAATTCTTGGCCACCCAGGTAGAGTCTTTGGCACTCTGTCTGGGGTCTGCTCCCACAAGCCAGGGCTGAGGTCCAGTAAGAGTAAGTGCACAGCCCTGTGGAGCTCCCTCCATAGTTAAGACTCTTACAGGGCAATGTGCTACATTAAAGAAAAGGTCAAAACCAAGAAGACCCTAAGATCTTCATAACGAAGGGAATGCCTGGACAGTGTGCCATCTGGCCCCTGTTCTACTTACTACCCATGGAAGACACGGGGATCACTCTGAAGGAATGGTGACAAAGGGCCAGTTCTAACCCAAGACACTGGCTATAAAGTGGTTGATCCCTGGAGATTTATGGTCATTTACCAACCACACATCTTAAAATCTCTTGAGCCTCAGAAAACCACAACTAACACTTGTTTCTCCACACCTACCACAAAAGGGCCCAGAATACAGAAATATAAGCCCCAAGCAGTAGGGAACCCCTCCTTCCTTGTGGCTTCCTGTGCCAAGCACAGATATTTACCTTGAAAGTTGGCATAGGGTTTGCCTCCACATAGAAACCAGGGTTGCGGCCCTCGTATAGTGCCCCATAATCGGGTTCCTGGAAACAGGACACATTGTGATCTATCACCATCCCAGAACTGAGATAAATGCAGCTGCTAGCTCCCATTGCCCAGTTTCTGAAGCACAGCTGGCCTCTTCTACAGGACATTTGCCCCAGCTCATTGGCCCCTGGCCTACAGGAATCCCCCTCCTCATCTTCCAAGGGGAGGGTGCCTGTAGGGACTTGATCCACACTCCTTTTGCACTCTTACCCCACATCCACCACTGTGGCTCCTGCAGCCGGAGCTCCCTGCTGCCGAGCTGCCAGCAACACCACATACTTAATGTTTGTTCAGTGGCTGAGCTCACGGTCAGGAAGTAGCCCAGCACACCTCTCCTGACTTCAGGGAACAGCATGACCCTGACCAGGTTATCGTGTCACAACTGACAACTCGCAACCAATCCTGTGTGAGATGCCTGCCTTCTATTAAAAACCACAACACTGATCCAAGACCCTTGCACTACCAAGCCACGGTCTTCCCTCCAGAGCCTTCCCACAGAACAAACACATCTATACAATTGTACCTACTCTGCCCCATACACTCCAGACCCAGTCCATGTGAGCTCCTAGACCTTGCCACCTACCGCTTAGTTCATGGGGACTTTGTCTGAATACCCAGGCACGGCTCAGGTGCCATTTCCTCCAGCTACACACCATAGTTCCCAGTTACTCCTAGCGCTCTCATGTGAACTTGAAAATACCCCAAGATGAGTTTTCAACACATTCAGACAGTGGTACATTGTGAATGTCCTCTAACTATACTGGGATCCCTGCCCCCCATCCCCGCCATTCTCACAGCTGTCCCGATCTTCTCCAGTGCCTCCTCGTTGATGGGGTAGCGTAGCTTCATTTTGCGGTACAGGGGGTGCTTCTCATAGTAGCTGATGAGGTCAACCAGGCTGTCAAACTCAGAGTTCCCCAGCATCACTGTCTGGCCTTCCTGCTGTACTCGGCAGTGCTTGATCTTTCCCTCAGCCCTTCACAATGACAGGACAGTCAGCAAGGAAGACAGCCCGGACCCCAACAAGAACCCACAGCTGTCCAGCATGCCTCACCGGAAAGAGATGGCATATGAGTTAGGCTCATTGCGTTTCCGCACCAGGAAGGCCCCATCCCGGGGCACTCGCATCAGCATATGTTCAGCCTGAGCTCTAGTCAGGCTTGCGTGGTACCACCTGAAAACCAACAGAGTTAGGCCCTGGCCAATCAGTCCTACCATTACCCCTGCTCCCCTCCCTGTCCCTGCCCTCACTCTTTGCTCTCATGGGCATTCGTCTGTGGAACAGGCTCTGAAAGGCGCATCTCAAACTCATTGCAGCGCAGGGGTACTTGCTGATAATGTGTGATGAGGTCATAGAGAGAGTCAAAGACAAGGTTATCTGTCAAGAAGAACTTAGGAGTCCCAGCATCCTGCCGGGAGTGGATGCGGCAGTGCTGGACTTTCCCATTCCGCCTGAGGGAAGACAGGATGGGAGAGGCGTCAAAAGCAGGTCAGAGCTCCAAAGAATACATAACTAGGCAAGGCATAACATTTCAAAAAGGGAGGCCATTCTCCAAAGAAGCTTGGAGGAAGACATACACATCAAACATACATGTTTAAGTTCACACATGCCTGTGTAAGAATGAATTGTGTTTTATGGAAAACCTAGACCCAAGGCTAAAATGTTAACCAATTATGTCTAGGTATAGTAGACTAAACATGGGTATAGTGCTGGATGTGGGTTACCAGAAAGACAGCGTGTAGTCACCCACGAAGGTCTCACTTTCTCGCACTAGGAAGGAGCCATCAGGAGCCCCAGTCTCTATGCAGTACTCAGTGAGCAGGCGCTCAGCAATGTGCCGCCCGTCACGTCCAGCCCCGAGCTTCCCGTGGAACCACTTCTCACTCGAGTGCAGCTCTGTGCTGCTGCTGGCCTAGACAGGATGACAGCAAAGATACCCAGTGACTGTCACGTTCTCATTCAGCTGACCCCATGCCCCTCAACAATTCTACCTCCTTCGGCTCCTCTTCATCCTCATTGCCCTGGTCACTGCTGGTCTCCTCAGAGTAGTAGATCTTGCTGCTAGTCAGAACGAAGTAGTGGGGATACCACTCCTGGAGGAGACCAAAGGGGACCTGTAAGCCAGAGTTCAACACACTGCCCCACCATGTCCAGGCTCAGCTAGACCTCACATGATTCACGGGGTCCTCCAAGTAGAGGATACCATTCTTGATGGAGTTACTGATGTCATTCTCGGAGTACATCACAGAGGTAGGCACCTCCTCATAGGCACTGCCCTCAGCCAGCTTCTTGTGCTGTGGAAGCAGACCAGGTCATGGCAAAAACCATTCCACACCTAGCCCATCTCCTAATTCAAGGTTTCTCCTGGCAACGATGTCACACCTTAATAAGGATCTTCCTCCTGAGCTGGTTGGGAGAAGGAAGGCCATCAGCAGCAATGTCCACAGGCTTGGTAAGGAGTGTGTCGCCAAGCACCTTTCTGAAGTGCTGAGCCATGTTTCTCTGCTGGGCAATGCTGCAGTGGTCCTCGATGGACAGGATGACTGGGTACCTGAAGGCAAAGGGCCAGGACAGTAACACTGCTGCTACGGTTATTGTGATTCAAATCTCAGTCCAAACAGTTCCTTACAGAGTGAAATAATGGGAGTCAAGGGCCTGGGGCACCTTATCCACAGGACCCCTCTGAAGAGAGGGAGCCCTGGAGTTGGGGTGGGGGCACATCAGGAGGCAGTGGGAACCAAGAAGAGGCAAGTGTTGCAGAGGGGGAGCCTCGTGAGTTGCTGGCCTAGCAAAAGACATTCCACACAAAATAGGTCAGGAAGGATGAGAATTAGCCCCCAGTGCAGCTTGTGGATCCTTTCAGTGCAGTGGGGACTGTGGGCCTGGTGGCAGCTAGCAACTGAGATGGCTCATAGGAAACATTCTCTTCTGGGCAATGAAGGAGATGGAGATAACCTGAGACCACAGCTACAGGCATGTTTTTGAGAATGAGATGCACTTCAGTGCTACCCAGAGAAGCAGGGAGCAGAGGCAAGAACTCAGGAAACTGGCTGGAGTAAGAGCAGAGGAGACTGGAAGAATGGGAGCAAGCCATGCAAGCAGGGGATCCTAGGAGTAAAAGGACCTTCTGGAGGCTGCCCGTGATCTGCACGCCTACTCACTCTGAGGCTACGAAAGCATGCTCCTTGATGGTGTGCAGGACGTCAGAGAACTTGATCTTGGTGGTGAGAGTGTGCCCATGGTAAATGACTGGCATCCCATCTGGCCCATCCCAGCAGTCCACTAGAGAACAATATCACACAGTCAAACAGGCAGGCCTCTCACCTTCCCTCTCCAAACCTTAGACCCAACGTACACTCAATGCAGCGACAGCCCATCCTCAGGCAGCGAGCATAGGCTTCCAGGGAGGACTCACTGGAGAACTGGTCCCCAGTCAGGTACCTGGATAAGCAAGGAGAGGTACATATGGTCTGGAGGGCCTTCCTCCCTCCTTAGGAAGGGTTGGATGAGCAAAAAGAGGCTTACTCACGTATTATGTGAGGAGGAGATCCAATAGTGAGAGAGTGGGTTGTTCATGGTGTCCGGGCACACAGCATCCAGCTGTGAGTTCCACACGCTGTTCTCTTTGGAGAACAGGAAGGTGACAAGCTACAAGGATAAATGTGGAGGAGAAAGTGAATGAGTGCTGGCTGCCACTTGGGATGGAAGTAGGTACAAGAATGTGCTGAGTCTCGACTCCACTGGCAAAGTAGGCAGTAGAGTGCATGCACAGCTTTTAGAGCACAGGTCAGCTCTGGTCACCCACCCCACCTGCTTTCTCTAACAGAATGGTGGGAAAGGTGAGGCTCACCTCATCCAAGAAGAAGTATGGCTCCTCAATCTCTCGCAAGGGGTCTCGAAGGAAGCTGAGCATGAATTCCTGCACCTGGAGCCGGTCGACAGCCCACAGCTCCTGCCAGGTAAAGAAGTCATGGAGGAGGCCACCAATGATGAAGCCACCCTGCAGCCTAACTCCCTGGCCCAGACATACCCCCTGGTATTCAAGGAGGAACTGCTGGAACTCAGAAAGGGACACCTGGCAATGCTCCGGACGCTCTCCAGTCCTGTAGGGAGAAAACCTAGTGTCTGGCACTGGCTGACAAAGGGCCCCCGTCTAGTGTAGATACCCAGTGGTTTATTATGCCCCATCCCCATCTACCCACTGCTTCCCACCTGGATCTGAAACCACCCAGAGAAAAAGCCCAATTGGCTGTTCCAAACCAAACCTCAAAGCGTTGGTTTCCAAGAAGGGAAGGTCCATCTGCAGAGAACAGAATCTGGTCAGGAGGAGCCCTGGGAGGCCATGCAGGAAAGGGGCTCTTAAGAAAAGGCTAGGGAGCAGATGCCCCGGGGGAGGGGTGTGTGTGGCTAGAGTAATGGCACCAAAACCACTCCAAAGCAGGGCAGCAGGGCTATGAGAGAAGGCAGAGGAGTTGGGCCAAGGACAGGGAGGGTGGGAGGTTCATGCACCGTCTTCTGGGCGCTGTACATGAGGCTGCGGTACAGCTGAGCAAACTGCCCGTAGGTGATGTCCCCGCTGCGCTGTTCAAGGTCCTACATAGTACAGAGCAAAACTGCCAGTCAAGCCCCTTAGGAGGAGTCACTGGCCTCCCCTTCCTTGCCAGAGGATAGCCCCAAGTGTCCATTACCGTCAGCCGCTCTCGGAGGAAGCGCATATTGGGGACTCGGTAGTTGACCTGAGACAGCATGTTCTTCAAGTCCTTGGCTGATATACTAAGGGGAGAAAAAGGATTCCCTTTTGACTTTAGGCTGAACCTAAGGATGGACAGGTAAACACCTATACTCTGGGAACCTGCAGTCTTAAGAGCAACACTCTTTCAAACTTCATGCTGTGCTAGATGGAGCGAGTTCCTGCCTTTCTCTGGGCCTCAAGTTTCTGCAGTGAAAGAGAAAAAGCCCAATAGCCACAAGTGACCAAGCTCAGGAAAGCAGAGGAAAGCAGGTCAGGCTGGGATGGGAGGCAGAATAAGCCATTTCCAGCAGTTGCCCCCAGCTCTGATCTGCTGCCTGTACAGGGCAGGGCAGTGCCCACTGCCACTAACGGAGGCATCCTAGGACCCACAGTCCCCAGGATAGGTAGCAGGGAAGGGAGCGCGGGCACCCTTAGCCATGTGTAACTGCTGCTGCTGAGCACACTCCTGAGGCTCCAGGAAAAGAACTCAGAGAGAGGGACAGAAGGGAAGAGAGAAGAGGGAGAGGAGAGGGAGACAGAGAGAGAAGAGAGCATCAGCGCACTCTACCCTCTAAGCATAGCAGCTTGGACAACAACAGGATGAAAAAGCTGGAAAAGGATGCTCTCCTGGGAGGAGTGGGTGCTGGAGAGAGAACACACCCTCTTCTGGCCTAAAGCCAGGCACGAAAGACCAAAATTCCCTAAGGCTCGGATCTTCACCAATAATTGAATGTCCTGGAACAGGTAGTTCCCAAAGTAATGCTGCGCCCTTTTAATACAGTTCCTCCTCACGTTGTGGTGACCTCCAACTAGAAAATTATTTTATCACTACTTCCTAACTGTAACTTTGCTACTGTTATGAATCCTAATGTAAATGTCTGCTGTGCAGAAAGTCTTAGGTGACTCCTGGGAAAGGGTCATCCAACCCCCCCCACAGGGGTCGAGACCCACAGGTTGAGAACCAATGCCCTAGAGTCAAGGCTCTGCGGGGAGCATTGGGTCACCTGACCCTCAGTCAGCCAGGAAGCTGCAGTCAAGCCTGTCTCCTCCCTTTCCCGCTGTCATAAAAATCACACTGCTCTCTCCACCCTGCCCTGCTTAATTCTGTGTTTGTTGTCCCTTCCCCTCTATGCAAAACTCCTTTTTTAAGAGTATTTATTTATTTATTTATTTGATGTATGTGAGTACATTGTTGCTGTCTTCAGACACGCCAGAAGAGGGCATTGGAGCCCATTACAGATGGTTGTGAGCCACCATGTGTTGCTGGGAATTGACCTCTGAGTGAGTGCTCTTAAGCGCTGAGCCATCCGTCCAGCGCTATGGAAAACTCTCACAAGACTCACCTGCAATCTCCTCTGCCCCTAAGCTGCTCACCACGGACTGAAGCTGCTTTCCCCACAACATGACTACTCAGAAGGGTTAAGCATACTCCTCCTTTCCTAGCTTCCCATGTGGAAGCAGTCTGCAGCTGCCACTTGGCCTCTTCCCTTTTCTTGCTATCTGGGTCCCTGAGTTTTTATCTGGGGACCCCAAGAGTTTCCATTTCACCTGTCCACAGTCCTGTGTTACTACCTCCAGCCCGACCTCCTCATTTGAACTCATTCTACCAGCCTGGTAACTCCATACCTCTCTACCTGGGAATCTATTATGCACCATAAAACTTACATCCATACTGGACCCTAAGCTCCCACAGTAAGTTCCTCCCACTGTCTTCTTGTCTCAGCCAATGGCAACTTTACTTCCCAGTTGCGCATGTCAAAAGCCTATTGATCTCTGACTTTTTAGATGCAATTTTAAACAAAGAACATAGCCCAAATCCAGCTAATTCCTACTATTATTACCTCAACCTGAGCCCTCTCACCTACACCCAGAATGGTCGGACAGTGTCTAACAGCCCTCTACAGCAGTATGATCTTGGTTGTGTTTGCCTAGTTTTATGTCTTCTTGACACAAGCCAGAGTCATCGGTAAAAGAGAGAGCTTCGATTGAGAAAATGCCTCTGTAAGATCCAGCTGTAGGCAAGCCTGCAGGGCATTTTCTTAATTAGTGATTGGTGTGGGAGGGCCCAGCTCTATGTTGGTGGGTAGGGACACCTCTAGGCTGGTAGTCGTGGACTCTATAAGAAAGCAGGCTGAGTAAGCCATGAGGAGCAAGCCAGTAAGCAGCACCCCTCCATGGCCTCTGCATCAGCTCCTGCCTCCAGGATCCTGCACTGTTTGAGTTCCTGAGCTGGTTTCCTTTGGTGATCAACAGCAACGAGGAAGCCAATTGAAGCTGAATAAACCCTTACCTCCCCAAGCTGTTCGTTCATGGTGTTTCACTGCAGCAATTGTAAGCCTATGTAGGACACTGGGGAAACTCTAGGTCAGAGCAGGTCACTCCTCTACACATCCCATGGCTTCCTGCCTCTGGGGGACCTTGCAACAGTACAAAGCAGCACTGACAGCAGGCCATCTGGTCTCTGCTTCCTCCAGCTCCTGGTGCTCTGGCTGCATTGCCAGTTACACCTAGAAGTCCAGCACTATCTCTGTACCCCACGCTCAGCAGCATGGACTACTTTTGTGTCAGAGCCCCTAACCCCTCCCAATGTAACTCAGTTCTATGGACCCTCTGGCTCCAATGCTCTGGGTGCCTCTACCCACTGGTTAGGCATCCGCCTCAGCTTAGCACCTACCGATCCTCTCGGTTACGATCCACTGAGTAGAACTGCTTCCGGAGCCACCTGAAGAGAGAAAAGCCTGAGGTAAGGGCCTCTTCTCAGCTAAGGTAAAGCCTGGGTAGAAGAGAAGTTACCGTGTGCCCAGGAGACCTGAAGTCTCTGTCTCTTCCCTTGGTTCCGAGATGCACAGTTTTAACCACATGAAGACGATTCTTACCTCTCAATTTGCAGGGGTGTGGCTGCCTGCAGTGTATCCTCCATTAGCCAAGTTAAGCCCTTGATCCACATGTTCACTTCATCCTCAGATGTGGCTGTGAGCAGAGCAGTGGCTGAACCAAGGGCACACAGCTCCCACAAGAGCAAGTGCTTGGGCTCCCCTTACCTACACCCCACCTCCTCTCAGCCCATGTCTCCCACCTTGCAGGCTCAGGGTCTTCAAGCGGAATTCCATTCCATAGAGGATGACAAAGCAGTGTGATTGATCTGGCCGGAAGGCAGGGTCTTCTTGGTAGCGGTCAAAGTCCCGAGAAGTCTTCCCTGGACGGATCTCCTTGATTTCTCGGATATCAACTGGGATGACGGTAAAGGCCAAGTTCAAGCTAAGGTCCTCACAGTCAGCATCAAAGGGAGCAGAGCCTGCTCTCCTCACTCACTTCCACACCCTCCTTCCTCAGGGCTGGACCACAAAGAGCAACCCTTTCTGACACAGACCGAACCCACTCAATTATCCCAGGCAACAGAGAGTTGGGCTTATCTAAGAGTAGACCCTTTTGTTGTTGCTCAAGGTGAAGGCTCTTGGGGACAAGGAGGTACATGTGTTACCCTGCCTTACCTATCTTGGGGACAAGGAGGTACATGTGTTACCCCTGCCTTACCTATGTCCCACTGCTGGCAGCGCAGGCTACACACTCAGACCCGGAAAAGAGCAGGGTCCCAAGCAGTCGGTTCCTTGTGAGTCACTTTCTAACACAATACATACGCAGACCCAGCTGTAAAATCCTAGCGACTGGGCTGGGCAAGTCTAGATCGGTCTCAGAATTCCAGACAGAACGTTGGATCAGATCCAGAAAACTGGCACATCCTGAAACGACCCACACCCCAGACATGCCCACACAAGTCTTAGCAAAAGGCCAAGTTGTGGTTTAGGCCCAGGCTGTCCAAGTCTGTCTGCTGTGCAGCTTGGTATCATTATCTCAGTTACAAGGGTACTCTCAACTCTTCCCCTACCTTCACAAGCCAAGGTGAGGCACGTACACGAGCCTGAGGTAAACGATCGATTGGTACTGGCTACTAACCTGAGTGACAGACAGACAGAGCAACTGTTAGCGAGTGACCACTAAAGAGCTAAGGGTCTGACTCAGTTTCTCAGGGAAATGGGGTAGTAGGCTGCAAGGACTAGAATGTGGCTCTACATCACATTAGTGATGTCACACTGTGAGTCTGAGCAGAGACAACTGCCTGAATCCACCTCAACAAGGGGCGGAGAAGAACATCAGAGAGGACGCTGGCAAGACCACAAGTGGCGCCGAAAGCATGGAAACTGTGCCCCACAAAAAGGGGACTGTTCCTTAGCCAGCATTTGTTCAGATGGGGCTCTCAGCCCACTCAGGTCTGAAAGATCCTGCTACAGCTGCCCTGACTGTACACCCACTCCATCCTTGAACTAGCTGGGAGCCTAGACAAAAGAAAACAACAAGAGAGATTCAGGCTTGACAATGAGCTTTCCCTCAGCTTGGGAACTTCCTAAAATGTTCTGACCAGTCCCCCTTCTGAGTAAATTCCCCTTAGATTCTAGTTCTAAACACCAGCATGGCTGGAGCATCCCAAAGGCTCCAACCGGCACCTGGAAGTCTTCTTGTCTTGTCCCTTGAGTCAACCACAGTAGCCTCATCTGCCCCACCTAGAACAATGGCAACACTGTGGTCCCACCCCCAGGTCTGCTACCATAAACAGCACTAGCTTCACCCTTATCCAACTCTGTCCCCTCAGCAAAGCCCCCAGGTCTATCCTCCAGCAGGAAGTCTGAGCTTTCCTGTTGGTGGCCACAGTTCTCACCAGCTAGCTTTCCTTCCTGTCTCTTCCAAACCATAAAACATTGTTTGGACACCTGGTCCTGTAGGCCCACTCATGTTCCTCCTGTGAATATCCACTAACCTACCATGAGCCCACTCCCTTTACAGCTTTTGAGGTTCTCATGATGGGGCTCAGAGATTTACCTTGAGTTTTTGTTTTGCCCTCTCTCTGATCTTTCCAACCCAAGTCAGGCCTACAGCAAGAACAACAAATGTTCCTGCCCCTGCATTGCATCCTGGATCCTGGCCTCAGTTCTACCACTGGATTGTCTCCTACTAGAGATCCAAACGGGAAGCTCCATCCTGCAGTAATCATCTGGTCAATGCCTCAGGCTGCTATGAGATAAATGTATGTTCCTCACACTCCATGGGCGACAGAGCCCCTTCCAGTACCCACTGAATGCAAAAGTGAGAAAAATGCAGGCTCATGGATCTGCCAAGGAAAAAGGCATAGGGGATGGAGTGAAACAGAGGTTTTCTATTCAGTTCTACAATGAGGGCGGAGAGCTGGGCCACAAACCCACAACTTGATAACAGTTTCTAAAGGTGGAAGGAAGAGCTCCCATTAGGAGGAAATGCCTACATCACACACCACACAACCACCCAAAACTCTGCCCTTTGAAACAGAAACTAGAATATTCTTCCAGTGCAAAGCTATCATTCCCTTCCTACACATTCAACCATGTGTGTGCATGCACACACACCTACATGATCCACAGTTAAGGTCTTTCCTGCTGCTGCCCCCACAGGCTGTACACAATAAGGTGTATACACAATAGACAGGTAGCTATAAAGTCTGTCTAAGGCTCATGGGTAGGCCATATGTGCTTGCCCTAAATATATACGTGCACACATGGATGGTGTGTATATGTGTGGAGAGCCAGTAGGCCCAGGTGAGCTCTAGCCTGTTCTGTGTTCTAGACACATTTGCACAAAGTCTAAGTTAGAACAGGCATACAATTAAATAGGAAAAGCAGGAAGGCACAGGGCAGAGAGGCCAGGCACACTCCTCTCCTAAGCCCTCACTGGTCACACTGACCCCTTCTTCCTCCTCCCAGAAGAAGACACAGCATGGCCCTGATGCCCTAAGTCTATGAAGTCAGAAGCAGACGAGAAGGACCTGACAGCAGTGAAAATGGCCTTCAAGGCCACGAGAGCACAGCCTGTGTCTCAGGACAAACAGAGAGCCCAGGCTCATTCCTAGAAACTGCCACCACGGGGAAGAGACTACCTCATCAGACACAGCCTCTGCTTTAGTTGCACAAGAGGAGAGGAAGCCTGCCAGCCCAGCCACTGTCTGGGTGAGACCTTCTGTATGTCAGGAATGACTGTGTGTGCAAGTGCATGTGTGCGTGCATTCACAACTGCTTAGATATTCATTCCCTATGCCTGGACGAGCCATGAGCTAGCATTCCCTTCTTCCTAACAATATGGGAGAACAGCATTTGGAGGAACATTAGTGAAAAAGTAAGTCCAGGATACCCAGAGGCCCTGATGTCCAGGGGCTGGGAAATGAAAAGAAGATATGCGCTGAAACAAGGGCAGATTTCCACAACCGGGGGCCGTGATGCAACAATGGCCCAACTGCAGGCTTACCATAACCTGAATGGCCATAGCCAGCCAGCACAACCTGTCAGGAGCTTTGATATATGCACTCTTCCAAGGACAAGGGCTCTGGGCCAAGCGAGAAGGCTTACCCGGGCGTTAGGAATGGCCTGGGCAGCAAGGGACACCCAGTCCTTTACACTTAATCTTTATATACTCTTATAATGAAATCAAGACTTGGTTTTTCTTTTGTTTCTGTCTTTTTTTTTTTAGATAGATAGCCCTGGATCTTGCAGTTCTCCAAATTCTGCCTCGAGAGTGCTGACATCACTAGGTGTGAGCTACCATGATAGGCTCTTCTCAAAAAGATTTAAATAATGAGGAGCCACCTACACCTATGCCAGGGACTAACATCACATGGTAGCTCTAAGGCCAGACAGTCTAGTACACCAGGAGAATCCTGGTGGTCTGTGCTCCTCAGCACCCCTAGTGGAGACCTTCCTACTCCTATGCTCTCAGAAAATCTGCCCTGGTCAGACATTCCTGAAGCTGCCAGGCCTGGCAGGAAGAACCAAGAACTACAGGCCCTTCAATTCCAGCTGTGAGGTTCTGGTAGTCCCTCACTCTTTCAGATTCAGTTTCCCAAGCTGGAAAACTGAATTCTTCTCACTTCACAAGATAAGGGCCTTACTGATAAGTACCTGTCTGTGAGCCTGGTGCTATTGACAGGGGTCCTGTGAAAGACAGCCATGGGGGGAGATGGCACAGCTGCCTGCCAGGGCTCTGCTCGAAGGGCAAACTCAAACCTCTAAGAGTTTTTCTGAAGATAAAGGCCACCGGGGAAAGAATCCAAGCAGTTATTTCCCAGCTCAAAACTGGCCTTGCAGGATGAGTATCTGTGGGGTATAGGTCTCATAGTATATGCAAAGATGAGCTAAGATACTATTTCCTGAGTCTGTAGCAAACCCCACAGTGTAGGCATGTGTTCTCCACAGCTATAGTCCAGGAAAAAAAAAGATCTGAAATTGCAAAGATGAGCTATTTCCTTTCTGGATCGTCAAAACAAGTTAGGGGTACCCACTACCCAAACATCCACTGGGGACACCAACCCTGATCTGTCCCATCATTTCAATCTTCTATTTTGGCTTTGTAGGAGTTGAAATGTACTTGCCGCCTCTCTTAAATCTGAGGCAGATGATAAAGACTAAATTTGTAAAATCAAAGTTTGTATGATGAGGCAGGAACTCTGGGAAGGCTAATTAGTGTTCCCTTTCCGTCTCCTTTCCTCTCTGTTCTGCTTCTAACCCAGGGACAGACTCCTAACTCCTAACTCCTAACCCAGGGACAGACTCCTAACTCCTAACTCCTAACCCAGGGACAGACTCCTAACTCCTAACTCCTAACCCAGGGACAAACTCCTAACTCCTAACCCAGGGACAGACTCCTAACTCCTAACTCCTAACCCAGGGACAGACTCCTAACTCCAAACCCTGAGACTAGAGATCAGATCAGCCTTACTCAAAATGTAGCGTCTGGAAGATGCTCACACAGACAGCAAGAAACTTTAGACATGCCAGTGTCCCTCTAAAAGACATCTCATCTGGGGCACTCCAGATGAGAACTAACCCCAAGCACTCTAACAGCCATGAAGGTGGCACTCAGGGCTGAGTGAGGGCCTGCTTCTTCTGTAGAATAGGTTCTTACACCTCAAACAGGGCTCAACTCACTGAGTAAACAGAAGACACAGTGCTGACACAGGGACAAGCTAAATAGCAGCCAGCCAGTCCGCAGCCTGAGAAAGGGGGAAGAGGACTCTTCTGGTGCTTGGTTCCTGAAAGCAGACTCTTCCCAGACATCAGGCAAATGCCTGTCATCATCTCTCTTGCCCATCACAATGAGACAACCACGCTGTGCACCCACTGCAGATGGATGTTGTTGGTAAGTATTCTATAAACCAGTCAGAGTTCACCAGCAGGAACATCAGAGAAAGAGAATAAAAAGAATGGGACACTAAACCTTTTTAGAGGTCTTTAGTACACAAGCCGGAGAGCCAAGTCACAAAACCCCAAAACTTAATTTAGACCCATGGTTCTGGGCCAGAACTCCTGTCCTAGCATTCCCACCTCCAACAAAGCCACTTTCCAAACAGCCCCACAGATGAATATCCCCCACAGGGTCACATGGCAGAGAAGGTAGTGCCAAGACATACTCTCCTTCCTGTGCCTGTGCAGCAAGCAGCTGCTGCCACACCAGCAACTGTAGAGGAAAGCAACAGTGACCCCTCCTCAGAACCCTAGTCAAACCAGTCTACACTCACTCACAAGACACTGCCTCCACCCTGACCAAGGAGAGCAGCTCAGCCTAACCCTGCATTCAGCTTCTTTCCTACCCTGGTAAACAGGAAACACCGTTCAGACAGCTGCTTAGAGGTCCACAGTCCCCTAGTACACAGGACTTGCAGTGCTCTGTACAAATTGCTTCAGTGCACAATCCTCACCAATACACAAGGCCACCTAGAGACCAGATTCTAGATGACTTTCCTGTTTAGGCAAATGAGGGATGGGACCCAATGGGTCTGTCTCATCAAATGGTGATTCATGGCAGATGGTGGTTCTGGAGAGTTCTCATGGCAGTACCAACACTGATAATGGGTACATAGAGAAAAAGAAAGGAGGTCACAGAAGGCTTCACGCTGCCCAGGCAGGCAGCTCTCTTTCTTAAAACATAGTTTATTTCAGTGGTAACAGCATATATAAGTCCCAAAGGAAGGAGGAAGGAAGGAAGGAAAAGACGGCCCCACAGGGAGCACAGAGTCAGAAGAGCCCTCAGTCACCTAAGGCTCATGTACTCGGTCCATGACTTTTGTTAGTTACCAGACAACTGTCTGCTCTACCCTAGGCCCTAAGATGGGTCCTGGGGAAACAGATCAATGGGCACTGAGTTCCTGCCCTTCAGAAAATCCCAGCCTGATGGAGGAAACAGATGGGGAAGCAGATAACTCTGAGGTCATGCAAAGAATGGAGCAGCAGGGAGACATCTGTGGTGCTCTGTGTGCACAACCTCCCTTCTATTTGGTGTTCTGCTCTTGACTTTTTCCACACAACCTTACCCAGCCTTTCCTGCTTCTTTGTGTGCTAAAGGCCGACCCAATTAAACATGGGCCATGATCCTCTGTCCCTGTGCTCTGCTTTCTCCTCAATGATACTCATGTCCACAGCTTTAATTCCTTCTGGTATATAGACAATTCACAAAACATCTCTACCCTCAAGTGTCTGGCATTACACTTCAACTGCTTACTTCCTATTTCTATCTGTCCATCTAAGAAACGCACACGCACACACACCACACACTTCAAAGCAAATATCTTCTCTTACCCAAAACCCTAGGCTTCTGGCCATGCTCCTCTGGGTATACCAACAATATGAACTGAAAACTTCACAACCACCCATCAATATTCTCTTTTCTCGGGCCTAGCAAAATGGTTCATCAGGAGAAGGCACCGGCTGCCAAGCCTGAACGACGTGAGTTCAATCCCCGGGACCCACGTGGTAGAAGGAGAGAACCAACCCCCCAAGTTGTCTACTGACCTCAAAACATACTCGTTCTGAAGTTTTTTTGATTTCTGTTTCTCGTTAGTCCAACCCTGCCAGCCCAGCTGACTGTTATTCATAATGAGCAGCTGTAAGAAGGACACAAACGAGGAGCGAGAGCTCAGCCATGGAGGAAGGACTGGGTTTGCCCGGTGCTAACAGGCTGTGTTAAACAGCCTGCAGACAGTTCTCAGAAACTACAAAGCACAGAGGATGAGGTCGATGCCTCGGCAGGTGGGGAGGGCAGCAGCAGGAGTGGCATCTGGTGTCCTGTCACTCATCTCTGGCATGTTTGCTACGCATTATTACATCAAGCTCTTAATTAAACCGAGTTGTTTCATTCTTACAACCAATACTGTAAAACAAGTCTTAGGGTTCCCATTCCCCAAGCAAGGACCCTGAGCAGAGAGTGGTTAATGATCCTACCCAAGGTGACAGTTGGCAAGTGGCAGAGCCCCTGGCTTGTGCTCTCTGTGGGAAGCAGCCAAGTCGGAGCAACACAAGGAGAATGGCAGGACTCCAGGCTGCTTTTTTATATGTGTGTGTGTGTATGTACATATACATACATATATATATTTAAATTTTATTATTATTATTTGTGTGTGCGTGTATGTAATGTGTAAGGGTGCACACATCCCATAACACTTGGGAAGGCCAGAGGACAACTATGGGTTCCAATGATCAAAGGTTGTCAGGCTTGCACGGCAAGTATGTTTACCCACTGAATGAGCTATCTCTCAGTTCTATGTGTGTTCTAGGGTGATTTGGCTGTTTTTTTGTAAATTCCTTGAGGACACGAACCATGTCTATCATCTTCACTACTCCATACCTAGCAGAAACTTAACAAGTGTACAAGGAAAAAAAAAACTATAATGAGAGTCTTTTCTCGGCTAACCAACCTGCTCCTGCCAGCAGACAAGTGAGCCCTCACATCCTCAGCTGACTACTGCCTCTCTGCTGCCCCTCCCACAGGGCAGAGGACAAGCCATGGTCAGAAGGAGAAGGGAAAATCTGGGCTCTCCCTTCCACAAAGCAAACAAAGCAGCTTCAGGCTGAAGAAGAGATAGGAGAGAGGGAGTGGGGCTGGGGAGTTTCCCTTGCCAAAATACTCAGCATATTCTCTTACCACTTGCTTGTACAACAGAAGGTCACAGAGGTTAATTCCCAAGGACAAAGGGAGTCATCAAGTTGGAGACTTGGTGACCACAGACTTATTTCTTTATACCCCAGGAGGCTCTCCTGCTTTGGAGCTTCATGGCCCAGCCCCTCCATAGCACCTGTCACAATCCCTCAGGCCTGCCAGCCAAAGCCACTCCCCTTTTGCTTCCTAGAAAAGCAAAGCCCCAGAGAAAGGTCTAGTCTCTGTCTTCACCTACCTTGTGAGCCCACCCACAGTTCTGGTAAGCACTCACAATTGCCCACCAACATCCATCCATGCTAGGATGAACACCATGTTTCTAGTGCAGGCCAGTTCTCAGAGCAGAAAGCAGGACAACCTCTCAGAAGCAGTCTGGAACCAAGTACCCTCATGTCACTGCTGGACTCAAGAGGCCTGCCACAAAACTGATAAAGTGCCACTGTTACCTTCTGAACCTTCCTGGTAGCTATGCTAAGTGGTCCCAAGAACACAAGCACATTACACTCTTTTACTGTTGTGGATGAGAAAGTGACTGGGGTGGGAAGAGAAAAGCTGCTCCCAGAATGTAAGGCATCAGGTGAGACCATTACGTGGTCTGCAGAGCCTTAGAGAAGGACCATCACTACCTGCACCAACCCCCTAACTTGTCCAAGAAGGGAACTCTATACCCGTGCTGACCTACCACCACCTGAGGCTGAGAAACCTGTGGGCTAACAGATAACAGAGGCTTTCCTCTGCTCTTTCTCAGGCTAACCACTCTATGAACTTAGGCCTGAGGCTGGAATCGCCCCAACATACACTCACATCTACCTGCACAGCCAGAAACTATATTGTCCAGGCCTTACTCTTACCACAGCTATGGCCAAGCCAAGGACTCTCTAACACTCAGGTACACATGTCCCCAAGAATCACTGTATAAGACTTTTAATTCACCCACATCTCCAGGAAGTCAACCCGAAATGAATATCCCACTTGAGCTGAAGGAAGATTAGATCCACAAACAAGTAGTGTATGAGTTCTCTCACTGGTTGGACCAGTGCACTCTTCAGTGTCTGTGTTCTGCTTTACTCCAGTGCTGATGTGTCTGCCAATCAATAGGGGAAGAGCCTATACAGTAAAGGATAGGCTGCCCTGCCAGAGAAAGATCTGGGCCCTTGGGCTCAGCCCTCAGCACTTTAAGTCAGTGCTGTCTCCTGTGAGTCCTGGTTTCCCATCTGCTCTAGATTTCAAACTCCCCAGGATTAAGGACTGGGCCATCTCTTTTTCTTGCTTACCTAACTCCTCTCTGCCAGACCTGGGCTCAATAGAGGAGATGCTAGTCTTCTGCTGGAGAAAGCCTCGCCCATTTACTCCTGAATTTTGCTGAAGCAAGGGCCTCTGGCCAACACGGGAAGGGCAGGAGCCGGAAGGAAGCAGCAGAGCCTATACACAAAGCCTCTATGCGGCTATAAAAAGGAGCCCCTCCCTGCTTCCCCCAGGATGGGTCTGGTTCCTGGGAGGTGAGAGTAAAGTGCGCTACTTGTGCCAGGCACAAAGCCACTACAGCCTCTCAAAGGTAGCCCAGCACTACCTCAGACCTCTTCTTGAAAGGAGAACATGAGAGCACCAAGGGCTGAGCCAGGAATGCAGGTAGAGACTCCTGAGATCAACCCCATGGTGCCCACCAACTCGCCCCGCAGCTCTCCAGCCCTCAGCTCCTGGCCCAGTACTTCTTGCTCTCAAGGGGCCAAAAACAGATTCTCTGGAAGCCTCTAGGAGCCTGGGCTTCCAGTTCTCTAGAGCTGTGGGAGCAACCATGATAAGATGCTATAAGAATCTCTGATTTTGAGGCTACAGGAGAAACACTAAGATCACAACAGATGATGCTCAGGGGGCTCAAGCAAGGCTAAGAGGGACATTATAGAAGGGTTTTAGAGTCTAAATGCTATCTCTCGAAGGTCACACACACTATACCCAGCTTTACAGAGAAACCTTTCTTGTCTAGCCACTCGACTCCAAATCCCTCTCTAGCTTACTCTGCCCACAGTGTCCATTCAGATCTACACTACAGACCTGACCTAGACCACTGAGGCCACCCTCCAAAGACTCTAAGTGATGTGGCTTAGATGGATGGTACATGTAACATAAAGGACAAATGAGCCTTTATGCCACCAATGCGAGGTCGGTTGGGGCCTTTGTCCTTGCAGCATGCCCTCAACCATCCTTCGGACAGAGCAGCCTATGCTTGCTTCCTTCACAGCGCTCACCACACCCTGTAATTATTTGTCTGGCTGTTTCAGCCCTAACTGTATGCTCACTATGAGACTCTACAGTGCTTTCCACAGTGAGAAGCCAGAGCACGCGTGGCACCTTGCTTGTTCAGTGATCCAGTGAGGCCCAAGGAAGCCACAGTTCTTTTTTATTGAGATTTATTTTTATTTTATACATATGAATAGTTGCCTGAACGCATGACTGTATGAGTGCCTACAGAGGCCAGAAGAGGGCATCAGATTTCCTGCTAGGACTAAGGTTACAGATGACTGTGCTGGGAATCACACCTGGGGCCTCTGGAAGAGCAGTCAGTGCTCTAACCACTAAGCCATCTCTCCAGCCTCTCTCCTCCCTTCCTTTTTAAAGAAAGTGGCTAGGCTGGCATGAAGGCAACCTAGTTGAGTGCTACCATACATAAACTGGCAGAAGTAGAGGAAACCCCACCCAGCTAGGTGTGCCCAGCACAGCACCTAGGCCCACCCGACACCTGATGGATGGATATAGGGACACAGAAATGGAGGTACACTGGACTCTGTTATGAGGGGGGCCTGGGAAGGTGCTTCTTGCTGCACCTGGAACCCTGTGACCCTCTCTCTGAAGAGGTACTGATAGGCTGTTACCATGGACTAATAGGGTAAGTCCAGAGATGAGGTGCTCTGGCCTCCACGTTGGACAGTACCTAGCATCCACCTAAGGACCATGCCCAGGATAAGACTGAGAGTGGTATAGCGGCATTGAGTCGAGCTTGTCCATTGATGAAAGCCTGGCCTGGGTAAACCCATGTGACCAGAGTATAGAACAGAGGTCAAGTATCTACACAACAGTCCACCTTACTGTTACACCCTAGAGTAGGAAAATAAACAATACTATAGCAAAAATCAGAAATCCCACACTTAAACTATGCTCCGTGACTTCACTGCTGGGACCTTTGTTTCCTTACAGGGACAATTAACTCCTGCTTTCTCTGGAAGCACAGAGCCATTGCAGAGGGTGGGAGAGCGTACCATGCACTCCCAGCACATTACTCAAACACCAGATCCTTCCTTCTCTGCATCCAAACTCAAGGAGACAATAGGCTTCCAGCCACACCCCAGTGGAAAGCAGAACTCTGCTGTCAACTAATGAGTGCAAAGGGAAGGCGTGACTAAGGGCCCCAGGTGTCAAATGTGCTGCTGGTCATTTCTCAAACACCTCTCATGCTTAGATGCAATCTTACTTCATTAATTAACCTGCCAACTCTATGAGAAGGAAATTTTTTTTGTCTGCTTTTTGGTTTTGGAGACTGAACTCACCCTGCAGCCCAAACTGGTCTACATGTAACTCAGTATGTAGCCAAGATGGCCTTGAACTTGCCTTACCTGGCTAAGAATTGTTCTATAGAAAGTAACTTACCCGGGGTCACAAGGACACACTGCCTCTGGCCACACATTTGGGTGTTCACAGCTCAGTTACCAGGATGGTAGGATTGGCTCCCCAAGGACACTAAGGTTTCCCTTGTCATTATCCAAGGCCATAGAGCACTCTACAAGGCTACGTGGTACACCAAAACACTTGTGTCCTCCTCCCCAACACCTCTCCAAAGACTCTCCTGAGGTGCACACTGGCCTCTCCCGGTGAGAGAGAAGGGAGAGTCAGTCTCCTAACAGCAAGACTCAACAGCAGGCGTCTATGACCTCGGGCACTTCCTCCAGTGTATTCAGTGAAGGATACACTGACCTTGAAACCCTTTCCATAGGAAAAGAGAGTGAGAAGAGACACTCTGAGTTAACAGAAGCGGATGTAGGCCTACCATTCTGGGCTGTGTCACAGCACTTCCTGGAAGACTGGGCCTCCCTGATCATTCAGACAACTCAAGAGCTGAACTGGCTTAGAGACAAACCCTGATGTCCAAGCAGCCACTCTCAGCCAACTGCCTTCTCTCCACATCAAGACCCAAGGTAGCAGAAAGCCCTGATCACAGAGGCCCTCCCTGCTGAGAACTGTAGCTTCATGCCCTTCATCAAAGGACTTGGTGGCCAGGCACCAGCCCCTGACCACAACAGACACATCTATTCTAACCTGGCCCTCTTGGGGACTCGATCCTATTTCTCTCCTGTCAGATTCCATACCACAGCACCCTAGCCGCCAAGTACTTTACACAAACACTCCTCCAAACCTCATTAGGAACCGCGAAGTCGGTGCTGTGAACAGATGAAAAGCTCAGAAGGACACGTAGCCCATTGGAAGTCACAGAGCAGGCGAGCTGCAGCCAGTGTGCATTCTCTGCCCAGGGCTTTACTACTTTGTGCTCAGCCCTTTCTTCTCATCACTGCATTCTGGTCTTGTCTCCTCCACAAGTCAAATAAGGGGTGTACAAACAATATTTACTGAACAAATAAATGCACATAATTGCAAAGAGCCACATGAAGCAATGTGATCAAGCTCTCTAAACTCCAACTCAAGTCTATGTGCATCTATGCAGACCTTCCCCTTCCAGACACAAAGTCCCAGGGAGAAGCTGGGGTGTTGGGCTTCCTGGTACTGTGTTTGCTCATCTCTGCTAGTCATTTATGAAGCAGGTTCAGGGGACCCGAAAACTTTCACAGCAGGCAAGCCAGAGGTGCCAAGAAAACACTAAGAGGTCTAACTTCCCCTGGAAAAATGATAGTCAAAGAGGAAGCACATGGCGGGAATGGCTGGCTCTGGAGATCCAGGCGCATGCTTTCTGCTGCTCTCTCACTGTGGGCCAGCAAAAAGGAATCCTTGAGGGACATGTGCAGACAATTCTTAGGTGCCACGGACCTACTCTCAGAGCCAGCCCCTTGGTACTGCAATCCTCACCACAATAACAACATAGCTTTAGAGTCTCTACTGGAGCTACTATGCCAACAGTGGTCCTTAACTGGACAACCTCACGAAGAATAGGTCTGAGCCATCTCACTACAGGCATTACATATGGAAAGCCTAGGAAGGCGTCTTTGATGAAGATGGAGGTCTCTGCCTGTAAATACCACCTAAACATGGAGGTTTCTCTTCACAAGGGGCAACAAAGGCTACAGAAAACAGGAGACCAAGGCCTACCACCAACACAACCTGGGAGCAGAGTCCTCTGAGGACTAGCCTGCAGTCAGAGTGAAAAGTCTGTTTAGCACTGGGCAGGAAGTCTATGGCTGCTTTTAACTCACTAAATTCTGCAACATAAATGCCAGACACCAGCCTGACTTCAGTCACACAACCAAACAGCACCAAAGCACTTCTCAAGTAGACCGCTGCCTTAGACATCAGAAGGTGCTAACTAGTTTCACAAGTGTCACAGTGAGAGAACTCAAGATTTAGGAAATGGCAGTCAGCCTGTCCTTCTGTTCCGTGAGCACCCTGAGGGCAGACAGCGGCAGTCTTTCTCTCTGGCCTGGCTTCAGGTAGGGATAAGGTTATCAGCAAAAAGTCAAATACCTGAGGCATCTGAACAAGAGACCAGACAGTAGGGGACCCAGCTGGCAACTCAATCCTTTTCACAATCTGCAGGAGGCTGCAGGTTTGGGAACCCACAAAGGCAGTGAGGTGCATTCCAGCAGAAGTGGGGCAGGGCTTCGGTGGTGGGCTCCATTTACAAGGTATGAAGTCCACACAGGCTAGTCTGCAGCCTTCATTCTGGACCCCAAAAATCACAGGGTCGGGCCCAATGAAAACATGCATATCTCTGGGTGACTTTTGTGGGTCTGGAAAGGTGACGTCCTCTGTATTCCTGCCACCCATCCTCAAAGACCCAAGTGAGACAAAACGGACTGGATGGTTCTGTCTCTAAGTCCCTTCTTTCTGTCCAGGCCCCAACTCACAATGACATCCAATGTACAAAATTCCAAACATAGAAACTCATCTTACATGACAGGTGAACAGAAGGGTAAACGATGTACGGCAAAACAAGAGTTTCCTCTTTTTTCCTGGGTAATGAATTAAGGAGAACGGGACCCTCTCTCGGCCCTCCTCCCTCAGAGCCCTTTCTTTTTCTAACAGCCACATTAGACCTCCCTCAGAAGCCCCATCCCAGGGTCTAGGAGGACAAGCATCTACCATAGCTACTGCTACTAATAACTGGTTCTTAAACTTCTGTAACGTCTCTGCTCGCATCTATTACATATTTAGTTTGCTTACTTTACACCAACTATCTCACTTCCAAAAGTGACCATTTATAGTAAATATACTTCTTCTAACTTACAGAGGAACCGAGGCTCCGAGAGGGAAAGCACCTGGCTGGGTGACGTACAGCTAACACACTGGCTTCAAATACCATAGCTATCTTCCACTACTGGGCTACACACACGGTTTACAGTGCAGCTGTTACCAAGAGCTAGCTACCGGGGAACTAATGCCACCACTTAAACACAGGAAATACTACAAACGTAAAATGCCATGCCTGCAACCTGATGTCTGAGTGATGTCTCAGGACTACCGGAACTGTCTGCAGTTCCATCCCCCAACACTGAAAATCACTGAAATGTTCTTCCAGCGGAGGCCAGGGCTGATGGGCACTGGTGATGGTTAAGGGCCAATTCTGTCAGACCTGAAGTTTGTAGTTGAGGATGGCTGTCTTACCACAGAAACCTTCCTTCCTCCTCATCTCCTCACCCATCGACACACATGTACACCATCCCCAGGAAGATCTGTGGGACCTTCTCTCCGTTGTTACTTCCTGACACCACCCCCCCTTCTCTAACACAGACCTGGCTCTTAGGCTAGGTCCCTTCAACCATAGACTCTTTGGGGGTTCTTGTAAGAAACATCTCAAAGCCTGGAGTTGCAAAGACTCCTCATCCTGCCTCACACCGAGGAAAATGACTATCAGAAAGAGCCGAGGTTTCTCAAAACTCCTGACTTACTTCTCCCACCAGAGACTTGTGTGTAAACCCACCACACTCAGGTCTGGGAAGGCTACGACAGGAAACCAGAGGAGCAACTCTGGGCTACCCTGTGGTCACGAGAACATCCAACACAAAGGGCTGGACCTCAAAACCCAAGGCCAGGGAACCTTTCTGAATGCAAGCTCCTTGTTATATGCTGCAAGGGCAAAGGAGCCCTGGCTCTAGCTTTGGATGGCTGCCTAGCACCATGGACCTCCAAAATTCAGATCTGGGGCAAAAAAAAAAAAAAAAAAAAAAACCATCCACGGGACATGGGGAGGGGGAAGCAGTCACGGTTTTAGCTTTCATACCCCATCCTCCCAAAGAAGAGGGAGATGAGTAGGCCCGCTCTGCTCCACAACCAGCCCTACCCCAACATCTGCCTAAGTTCTACATGAGGATTCCAAAGGTTCTTGCGCCAATAAGCCCATCCCGGAGCTCTTAGGAGTTTTCACAGACAGCACACTCTGGAGAAATGGCAGTGGGCAGGAAGATCTTGTCGGTTCCCCAGGTTCTCAGGTTGGATGAGGGGGTCCCTGTCTTGGCTTCCCCTCACAGCCACTGACAGCCGCCCGATGCTAAGGGCCGGAATCCCACTCCACTTGTCCAACCAGTGAGGACTCTTAGGCCTCAGGGCAAAGTGCCTGGAACACTCCCCCCCTACTGGGGGAGGGGGTGTCCTATCAGGTGATCCAAGACCCGGATGCCCCCCTCCACCCGCCCCAGAGTGACCACCAGGGACTGGGCGGAGACGGGGCGCCAGGCGCGAGGCCCGAAAGTTTGCCCAAGTGTTTGGGAGGCGGGCAGGCGCGAGGCAGGCCGGAGTGGGGCGCACTTACTGGACCCCTCGATTTTGTCCGCGCCGCGGCTCCATGTGATCTGGCGCGTCTCCAACTTGACCTGGAAGGTCTTCCGTTCTGGCCGCTGCGACTTCTTGGAGTAGAACAAAGTCATGACGGTGCCCACCTCGAGGCTGCGGCAGAGGTGCAGCACCTCGGCTTCGGAGGGTGCGCCAGGCCCGCAGCCGTTGGCGCAGGGGGTCGCGACGCCCGCCATGCTGCAGCGACCTCGGCGACGCAAGCCGGCGGGCCCGGAGCGGCGGAGGCGGAGGCGGTGGCGGCGGCCGGGGAGGCGAGCGGGACCCGGTGGCAGCTCCTGCGGGCGGACGCGGGGCGGGGACTGAGCGCGGGGGCGGGGCGGGGTGAGGCTCCGCCCTCAGCGCGCCGGGAACAAAGACGCTCCTGGGGACGACCCCCGCCCACCGCCGCGCCTGCGCCCCGCAACCCGGGGCAGGCCGCAGCGGGCGGACCTGGACACCTCGGTTCGGCCGAGCTTTCCCCGCGCAGGCCTGACACAACGCGGGGCACGGCCGCCCGTCACGCACGCAACCCCGCCCACAGGCTGCGGCCCGTCGGTCCGACGCGCGCACGGGCCTCCGGCCCACACGGGACCCGCCGCGGCAGTGTGCACGCCTCCCAGGGAGCGAGGGGGCTGCGCGACCCCCAGCCCTCCCGCCGAACCCGGTTACCTGGCAAGGCTGCCGGGCGGAGGGAGCCGCGCCAGCCTGGCCTCCTCACACCCGCGGTGGCGGCGGGGGCGGGCCCTCCGCGCACCCTCTCCGGGGAGGGGCGCACTCGTGGATTGGCTAACAGGCCGTGAGTGACAGCACGCCTGCCACGCCCCCTCTGCGCAGACGTCTTTTGCAAGGGCTTGAGCAGACAGACGGGTTCTAGGGTGGCCTTGGAGTGTGGCCTCTGGGGAGGGGGCCACGCAGGTGTGGGCAGGGCCCTCAGACTCTCGGACGCGGGTCCGGTGGCCTTCGAGGCCTCTCGCGTGGTCCGCTGCCCTCCTCACGCTCCGCCCGCGCCCTACCTGCACTTAGTCTCCGAAGCTCTGGTTTGTCCTCTGCCTCATTTTCCTCTGGACTCAGTGCTGGGCCAGTTGCAGGGTGGCTTCCCCTCTGCGCAGACACAGGTGACCCCAATCCTGGGTCTCCCCTGACCTCCCGACCCAGGCATCTCGTCATCTGCGCCACAGCCTTGCTTGCCATCCTCATCACATGGCCCCTTTCACCCGCTACACCTTCTCTATATGGCAGTGAACTCCTGAATTTGGAAGACCCCACACCTTGCAAGAACCTTTTTTCTTCTCTCCCTCATCCCTAAGTAATCCACTGAGGCTCTTCCCTCCTGCCTTTGGGGCTCTCTCCACTCTACGCACGATCCTGAGGACCCCTCTTCTCTCTGTGTACACTATCCTCTTGGGTCTTGCCTGCATCTGAGCTTCAGAATTTACCACTAAAGCCTTTGAAATTGCGTACGTGAATTCCCACTGTGCTTCAAATCAGCACAGCTTCGTGGCCCAGCAGTCCTGTCTTGCCTTCCCCTATCTCTCCTGCTTCATCCCTCACCGCGGACTTTGCCTCTATTCTCCAGACATGACACCTGTCTGTGACTGTTAAATAACTTAAAATCAATCTTCCAAAAGCCGTTCTCTGAACAGCACGGGTAAACCCGAGGGCATCCCTTGATCCTGCCGTCTGGCCAATGATGAGCAGACAGTTAGTTGGACAGCTACCCTGCAGCTCTGGACAGCATCTGCATTTCAGAGGTGAGAAGTCCCACACAACATCCCCTTGCAGGAAAGCTCCCCTGGGATTCCTGAGACTAGAATTTGTGATGTATGGGTTTGGACAACCCACCCACCTGGGCCACCTTCGCTTTGCCAGGCAAATAGTGACAGATGCGCTATTTCCCTTGAGGGTGGTCTCAAGAACGTCCGAATTCTGTATACCACTGAGGAACTTTGTCCTGAGGGACTGGGGAGTTGAGATAGACTGACTGCCACCTAGTGACAGGCCTCTGATGTAGGCGGAAACTGGACTTGAGGTTGGCTTGCACAACTCATGATCCTAATTATCTTCTAATCAAGGTTTCAGAGCCCCGTGACTTGAAGTCAGGCTATGTAATAAGTGGGAAGCTGAGTGTCTGTGTTCCACAAGAGAGCCCACTGGGTGAGAGGTAATCCTGGTGGCCATTGGCTAGCTGGCCAATCATTAAGTAAGAGGAGCTGTGTCTTATGTCTGTAGGACTTCAAGAGAGGCCAAATGGTGTAAAGAGATGGACATATGTATTTTGAAGGGAAGGCTGGAGGAAAGTACTTTCCAGGTATGAATAACAGCATGTGCAAAGGCCCTGGGGTTTTTACTCAGTGGAGGGGAATGGCCAGCCAGGATGATTAGACAGAGAGGGCAGATGGAGCTGAACAGGGCCTTTCCCTGCCTGCCTGGTCTGGCCGGTTCTCTCAGGAGACACCCTCTTAAAATGTTGTAATCGTTGTTGAGCTTTCTGTGCCAACTCCAGCAGCCTAGAGGCTACAGTATGCTTTAAAATTCTATTTTCTGGGAGCTTCCTTGTGTTCAGCCCAAACCTTTTTTGCTTTTGTGTCTGTAACAAGACCCCACCCCCACCCCCAGGGGCTCCATGATTTTCTTCCAACAGCAATTTGTTTGCCAGGCCTATAATTGGGAAACAGGGCCTCATTTCCTCTTCCTAGCTTCCTAGGCCTTAGGTGTCTCCTTCTACCCAAGGAAGTTTGGGAAAAGTAGGGCACACACAGGGTGTAGCCAGTATGGGCTTCCCCCAGCTCAGCATATATAAGGATGTGTAGGTGTCACTGGTAATGTATATACATTTGTGCTGTCTGGGAGGTGCTCTAGCCCCCACACAAGGCACTTGCCTGTGACGTCACCCCGACTAGCCCAGATTGGGGCTTATTTCAGGCAACACTCATGCTTCAACCTTAGCTTATACCAAGCCTGTTCCTGGAGTCAAGGAAAGACTGCCCAGCTGCCCCTCTGGCCTGTGGGCCTGATCTCATATTGCGTTTAATAACTACTTAGAACAGTGGTAAGCATATTGTGAGCTTCTTCTTTTTTTTAATTTATTTTTTATTAGGTATTTTCCTCGTTTACATTTTCAATGCTATCCCAAAAGTCCCCCATACCCACCCCCCAATCCCCTACACACCCACTCCCCCTTTTTGGCCCTGGGGTTCCCCTGTACTGGGGCATATAAAGTTTGCAAGTCCAATGGGCCTCTCTTTGCAGTGATGGCTGACTAGGCCATCTTTTGATACATATGCAGCTAGAGACAAGAGCTCCGGGGTACTGGTTAGTTCATATTGTTGTTCCACCTATAGGGTTGCAGATCCCTTTAGCTCCTTGGGTACTTTCTCTAGCTCCTCCATTGGGGGCCGTGTGATCCATCCAATAGCTGACTGTGATCATCCACTTCTGTGTTTGCTAGGCCCCGGCATAGTCTCACAAGAGACAGCTATATCTGGGTCCTTTCAGCAAAATCTTGCTAGTGTATGCAATGGTGTCAACGTTTGGAAGCTGATTATGGGATGGGTCCCTGCATATGGCAATCACTAGATGGTCCATCCTTTCGTCGCAGCTCCAAATTTTGTCTCTGTAACTCCTTCCATGAGTGTTTTGTTCCCATTTCTAAGAAGGGGCAAAGTGTCCACACTTTGGTCTTCGTTCTTCTTGAATTTCATGCGTTTAGCAAATTGTATCTTATATCTTGGGTATCCTAAGTGAGCTTCTTTATTTACAGTTACCATGTGGGTCCTAGAGATAGAATTCGGGCCATCAGGTTTAACAGCAAGTACCTTTACCCACAGAACTACCTCACTTTCTCTGTTTTCTGTTTTTAGTTATTTTGTACAAGTTTGTCAAAGCCAGGCTCATCTTGAGTTTAGCTATTCTCCTGACTCAGCAACTCAGCCTTGCTGGGATTAAAAATGTGAGCTACTGTGCTTCCCGGCTAGGTCGGAATTTGTTTTAGGGTGCTGTCTCTGATAGGTTAGTGGGTAGAATACTTTTTAGGGAGCAGCCCTAAGGTCAGCATTGTGGAAGCAACAGGAAGGAGATGGGAGTGCGAACAGCCTCAGACAACTTCCAGGGAACTGTGTTGTGCAGTGCTATCCTGGAATGGATGTTCATTGTTCTGCAAAACGTTCATCCTCAGCCTCCTGGCTCTTTGTGAGCTGACGGACTGGCAGATGGATTTCTATTTACACTTCTTCCAGAAGTGATGACAAGTCTTTCCTTGAACAGGAAGCAGGTACGCTGCTATGTTCACTGCATTTTTCTTCAGGTATGGTCTTGCTTGTAGAACCCAGGCTGGCCTTAAACTTGAGGCCTCCCCAGCCTCCCAAGAATTGAGACATCCAGTGGGCACCACTGCACCAAGCTCTTTAGGAAAAATAGAGGGCACTTAAAACACAAAAGGACAAAAATGCTGTGTGGTTGAAATGGGAGATGTGATTATAAGGGCAATCACAGTATGGTTGAGTGGTAATGGAGCTGCTGCGATTAAGAGGCAGCTGTGGCTGAGCTCTATAGTAGCTAAAGTAGTGACTCTCAATGTTTGCTAACTAGTTCTGTGGAAAGGGAATAACATTTTCCTGGAATTAAATTATAAGAAAATATTCTCACATGACTATGTATGTGATTAAAATAACAGAGGGCATTCTTAGCAGGCTAGTACCAAGTGCTAACACACTTTTCTTCGTTATAATGATTGACTCTAGAAGTCATCATGTCAGAGCATAGTGATGTTCCGTTCACAGAGGGAGACAAAGACTTAGACTTGAAGTGTCTGCTTAATCCATTCATCAAGCTGTGTTCCGTCCCTTATTTCCTCTGCTGTTAACTGTACATGCAGCAAGCACTTCCTAAGTGCACACCTCAGTGAACCTGCAGTATAAGCCCTTGTCCTCTGACCTGCAAACCTATCTAGGGCCCCATCCCTTCTGACATCATAACCTCCGGGCTCCTTTCCTTAAGTCAGTTGCATTCTCAGTCCCTTAAAGGAACTTTAGGGGTTTTGTTTGTTTTTACTCAAGTTAAAAATCGTACCTGCTGGGTGGTGGTGGCACACCTTTAATCCCAGCACTTGGGAGGCAGAGGCAGGCAGATCTTTATGAGTTTGAGGCCAGCCTGGTCTGCAGAGCAAGTTCCAGGATAGCCAAGGGTACACAGAGAAACCCTGTCTTGTAGAACAAAAGCTCCATAACTCACATCTATGCCAACAGTTCCCAACAACCTCTTGTGTCCACAGCCCTGGCTGCCTCACTACTGACTGTTCCCATTAGCTCTCTTCAGCCAGGAACGGCCGGTACAGTGCTTGTTTCACTGAGGTCAAGCATGTGGTGCTGAAGACAGGGGAAACTGAGACCAGCATGGACTTGCTTTTACTCTCGCCCCCTTTGTTCCAGCACACATCCCTACTGTGCCTTCTAGAGAATCTCAGCAGGGCAGGAACACAGCAAGCCTGTTCAGAAACAGGCCATGCTTGGTCTGACAAAGGCACAGGGAGCAAGAAGGACCTTATCTAGATTCTTTAGTGATTATGGGAAGAGAACAAAGTGAGAGGTGCTGTGTATTCATGACAAACAGCCTCTCCAAATGAGGTAACTATTCCTTTCACAATAAGGTCACCCCAAGGTATTTTGTGGAGTGTTTCTGCAAAGGAAGTACAAAGGTTTAAAGATGAATGATTAAAATGCCAAGTATGTGTTCAGTGGCACGTGTATACTTTGAATAGGATTGTTAAAAACTATTTATAAATATTGATTCCCTACATTCAGTCCTATCAGTAAACTTTGCATGAATCTTTGAGTCTGTCTTTTTCTCTTTTTAAAGACTTATTCATTTATTATAGATGAGTACACTGTTGCTGTCTTGAGGCACACCAGAAGAGGGCATCAGATATTATTACAGGTGGTTGTGAGCCACCATGTGGTTGCTGGGAATTCAGGACTCTTATCTGCTGAGCCATCTCTCCAGCCTTGAGTCTGTCTTTTTCACCATGAGAGAACCATCCAATGTTATCAAAGCACATCGTCCCCACTGCTTCTGAAAGCCCAGACTTATTGAAGAATAATTTACACGTAAGCTGTACCTACCTTTTAAAAATTACTTTGTGTATGAGTGCTTTGCCTGTGTATACGCATGCACACCAGTTGTGTGCCCGGTGCACAGTGGTCAGGAGAGATTACTGGATCACCTGGAATTGTTACTTGGTTGGCTGTGAGCCACCATGTAGTTGTTAGGTTCCAAACACCAATCCTCTGCAAGAGTAACAAGTGTTCTTAACCCCTTAAGCATCTCTCTAGCCCTAAGATGCACCCATCTTACGTGTGAAGTTTGAGTTTGAAAAATATACTCCTTGTAACTTCTACCCAGACAGTATATAGGGCAGATCTGCGGTCACTGGGAATTTTAATTTAAGCATAATTGCCTTAATTTAAACATCCAGGCTGGCCTCGAACTCAGAGGTCTGCCTGCCTCTGCCTCCCAAGGGCTGGGATCAAAGGCGTGCGCCACCACTGCCCGGCTATAAGGATTTTCCAATGTAAGTACAGGCATGACAGTTAGTATAGTGAGCCTCCACCCAACTTTGGGAACTGATTACATTGACGGTTTTGGTGGTGGTGGTTTTATAGTGTTATGGGCAGACCCCAGGGTCACGGGCCCTGCCTCTGGCCTACACCACTAGCCCCAGCCTCTGCACTGATGAGCACTGTTTTCCAGGAATATTTTCTCTGAAAGATTTTTTAAAATATGTAAGTACAGCGTAATTATTTAACCTAAAAAATCTATATGGCAATTTCAAAAAGGCTGCTTCCTTAGGGTTGTGGGGAAAGTCTGTTAAATCTCCCCTCCCTCCCTGTTTACTGATTTGTCATCAGGGGACTACTCATAAGCATCCAAAACTAGCTTGACTGAGGTCATTTCAGGGCAGTATGTTCTCCAAGAAGTGCTCTTTTGTTCCGAACAAATTGAAAATGTCTTATAGGAGGGATCTGCAAGGGCTGAAATAAAAGTTCTAGAAAAAAAAAAGGTTTAAAAAAATGTAAGAAATTTTAAAAATTGGGAAAATGCCTATATGTGGTACAAGTATTTAGGAAAGAATTTCAAAGTCGACAAATTACTAGATATGAGCTTGGAAGGAAGGGCCAAGGGCTGAGTCTGCCTGGTTCAGTGAGGTGCTTTTCACACACAGGAAACCCAGACCCAGCAGGCTTAGAACAGCGAGTCCTGAGTTGTCCTCCAGAGGTTTCTGTGGATATCCTGCAGAACTGTGTGGCTGACTGTGCGTGCAGAGCTCAGGAGTGTGACTGCATTGGCTACATGAAATGAGAAGGACGATGGCAGCTACATTAAAAATGTCTCAGCCACAAACAGCCTGACAGAAATAGGAGTGAAACTGGGCGACATTACAGGAGCCAGAGAGGCACTTTTACAAGGGGTGGACATATACTATGAGCTCTTTCAAATAAAACATCCATAAGACATGTTTAGAGAATAAACCTGAGACCAGTGGAGGATGCATATGGGAGTGCAGAATAGCTGCAAATGGGTGTGAGGGATGAAAAGTGATCTAAAACTGACCCATGATGATGGATGAACTTGTCAGCAGTTACTAAAAATCATTTATTAAAATGTTACATTTATGGCATGTAAAGTAACAGCATTCAATTCCACCCAAAAAGAGCTTAGGCAAGATGGTGAATGAAGACTGCACTCTCTCCTTGTTGCGTGGTCACTGGTGACCAGGGTTAGAACCCAGGGAGAGGGTTGTGGTAGACACTGGATGCAGAGGGTGGGAAAAGACAGTGCAGTGGGTGACTCATCGCAGGTACTTACTTGATTGTGAAACTGAAGAGAGGTTGTGGCTGGAAAGGCTGAGGTGTGTGTGTGTGTGTGTGTGTGTGTGTGTGTGTGTGTGTGTGAAGTGTCTCTTTTCACTTTTTAAATGTGTCAGTTGTTAGGTCCCAGCTTTTGGAAGAGACAGTGCACTTGCTGCACAGATGGCAAGAGTGTGGATGATGTGTAGCTTGGTGCCACATAGAAGCACTGCCCTTTGCCCACAGAAAGGGGCTTCCCAGATACTGCCCACCTAGCTTCTGCTCTTGCATAATGGGCTACAATTGAGATGTGCTGGGTCATCAAGGATGACAGGTTTACTCCCATTCTCTAAGCGCAAGCCTTATATACCTCTAAAACTCATCAGCTCCCCCAATCTTGGCAGCCTCTTCTCAGTCCCAGTCAGGATCAGCTGAGATTCATGTGTGCTCTGTGGCTTTCCTCAAGAGGCCCGCCACCACTGCCTGGAATGCACTTTGCTATTTGCTGTTGTCTTTGTTACCAGGTCCTAAAACTAAGGTTCATTTCTTACCAGCTACCAGCCAGAGAGTATTGGTTGGTTACCAAAGGCCTCCCGTTTTAACATTCTGTCTGGCTAACTCTAACACTACAGAATTCAAAAACACCTGGCTATAATGTTCTTGGTTCCAAACAGTGATGGTTATACTGTTTTTATTCTCAGGAGTAAGTGCTGCCTTCAATAGCCAATTGAAGTTCAAGCTTCAAGGGACCAAGAGTTTGCTGCTGTGGTCCCAGCATCAGTGATAACGCAGACCACTAAGAAAGGCGGTTCTGAATAGATTGCGGATGCCAGCAAGCTCAGGTGTGGGCCCTTCAATTGGTGGCCCATTCGGACCTTCCCTTTAGTCTGGAGTTCACTTTCTCACCTTGAATTTCAGACTTAGGGTAACAGAAGGAACACTTGGTAGGGATCATGGCTACTTTGGGGTATCCAGAGCTCTGGGCTTGTTACAGTTAACAGTTAAGTCCTTCAATCAATCAATTCAGAATCTTCATTCCGTCTGGAGGCTTCTCCATATAAGCTAGCTATCCTGTTTCTGTTCAGTACACATGGAAAGCTCTCTACGATTGTTTCTCAAATAAACAAGGCTGTCCCACTCAGTAGGCACTGCCCACACTGGGATTAGGCAGTTCCTAAAGGTTTATTGTACATTCCCTTGCTTTCTGGGGCTGTCTTTAGGGATGGAAACTGATACTCTTTATCCCACATCAGGACAGATGTACTCCCAGGACAAGCCCATACCACCTTCCCACTGGGAGGGACCGACCCTTGCTGACCTGAATGAATAGACCATGAACTGCACTAAATCTCAGCCCTGAGCCTTTACTCTGGCCTGGGGCCTCATTCACAAACAGGCAGACGCTAAGTTTCCGTTAAGTTGTAGGAGTTTATTTTAAATAACCTACAGTTGATTAAAAGGGAATTCATGATAAAAATAGAAGATACTTGAGGAAAGATGTGGGAATGGACTCTGCACACACACTAACTAACAATGCCTCTAAAACTAATGATTATAGCAAAAAAAAAGTCTTCACATTAAAATTTTCCTTTTTATGTTTTTTTTTCCATTTTTTACACAATTACAAAAGAAAAAATAAAAGCCCTAAAATCTTGATTATTTTTCCTTTTTTGTTTTGTTTTGGTTTTTGTTTTTCTTGGACCAAATGCTCATTTTCCTCTAAATTTATTGACCTGTGGAAGTTTTTATACAATAACATCTTTCAAATGAAAGACTGGGGTTTCCAAAGAAAAAGATGGATCTCTTAAAGGGTACAAAGAATGGTCAGAACAAAGGATGATGGGAAAATGGTTTCAGTCACTGATTATTACATTATCCTTAGACTCACTCGCCCTTCATCCCTCCCCAACCCCAAGCTACACGATCTTTAAGATCAAGAAGAAGGCTTAAATATTTTAAAATAATTAAAACGAAATAAAAATTCACATTTAAAAAGGAACACTCAAGTCAGGAAATATTTTCCCATCATGCTTTTCTGTGAATAGGTGTCTGAACCAAAACACTGCCAATGTCACAACTGCTTCAAGTTTAATGAAAACTGATTCCCATGACGATAGAATGACAGCTGTAATAGGTGCGCTGGGTTTTTGTTTTGTTCTACTTAATTTTAAATTCCTGAAATAGGGGAGAGGAGGGAGTTTAGGAATTTGTTTCTATTAAAATATAGAAGTTATTGCAAAACCCTAACTGTAAAAACGCACCAATATAATCAGACTTCACATACAGTAGCTGAGAGAATCCAAACATTGCAGCAAAACTGAATTTGCCTGGCAGGATGCTGACAAATTCCCATCCACTTGCTCTCTTGAAAGTAAAAACAAAATTCAAAACAAATCATACAGCTAGAATTTTGATATCTGAAATATTTTTAAATAAGTTGTCCATAGGACAACTGGCTCAGCTCTCCCTTATAGTATCTCCAGGTCTATCTTTTTGCAAAGATGTTGGTTTGTTAAGACTTGTGGCCTCTCCCTCGGGTGTGAGGGCAAGTGAGGCTCAGTTTATCCATCTTCCCCAAACCACACTGTTCCTTTTCACAGAACCCCTGCCGAGACTGGTCAAAACTCGTAGTCCTCATCAGTCATATCAATGGCCCAAGCAAACTTCTCCCTCTGGGTTTTGTTGTAAATCTTCTCAATTGGGACCCCCCACTTTTTGCACCTGTAAAAAAAAAAAAAGAAAGAAAGAAAGAAAGAAAAAAGAAACGAATAAATATGGAGACAACAAAGGAGATTAGTCTAGCTCAATGATAACCCATAGCAGGGGTCCAGAGCTTTCTGGTGCACAAAAATATTCAAAGGACTTTATTTTATCAGCTCATTCTTTATCTCAGAGATCTCGAAAGCAGGCATGGGCTACTATACTAATGTGCCCATGGGGCACCTAGGATATTCCATGTACCTCAGCAACCAGAGCTGTAGGCTCTCCTGGAAGAAATGTAAACTTAGACACGGCATGAAGGAGCTGGCAATATCCAAGAGACTTTCTGCCTTTCCTTAACCAAAAGCAGGAAATCTACACAGGCCTAAGACTTACCAAGCCACTGTGATCCTAGGGTCCAGATAATTGAGTTTGGAGGTCCCCAAGGCAATTTGTTTGTTCTCCTCTCGATCTGTGGCTTGAACTTCCAGCTTCATCAACTGCTCTTCTAGTCTCTGTACAGCCTTCTTTTTTGACTCTACTACCCTGGAAGAATGGCAGAATCATACATTAAGACTGACCTCTGGACAAGAACAAACAAGTATCCTATATACTGCTTAAAGGAGAAAATCATGGAAAATTTCCTCAAGAAGTATTTGAAAACAGCTGAGAATGGTGGTTTATCCTAGGAAGCCAAGGCTACATAATGAGACCATGTGAGCTGGAACACTCAGGCCTCTGAGTGATGGTGCCAACTGTTCTCCCTTATCCAACCCTTGGTACAGTGTCAGGTACATACTTCTTGGTCTTTGCATCCTTCATGACTTTGGCATCAGCCTTAGCACTTTTCAGGTCCCTTCGAGCATCTGCTAACTGATCTTTCTTGGCATCAATCTAGATAGACAGAGAAAAACGGCAGTGCAGTTAGGAATAAAATGACCTGGAGAGGGAAAGAAGCTTCATCTGAGAACGTAAAACTGGGAGCTGTAGTGCTTCCTAGTACAAAAAGGCTTTATGAAAATGGTGGACAGTGACTGCAGAAAACAATCCAGCTGCTGTCTGCTGCTCATTTACGTTCTTCGGTGAACAATATAAGGTTCTGTAGAGTAACCTGGAAATCTGGTTGTACTCTTTCAGGAAAACACACTAGCTTTAGAAAACAGAGGAGGACCCAGATGACAGCTATTTTCAAATTAATCCTATGCCAGACTTTAGCATTCTTTTGTTTGTTTATGAGTTAGTTAGTTCGTTAGAAAGAGACTGGAGCCGGTGGTGCACACCTTTAATCCCAGCACTTGGGAGGCAGAGGCAGGCAGATTTCTGAGTTTGAGGCCAGCCTGGTATACAGAGTTGAGTTCCAGGACAGCCAGGGCTATACAGAGAAACCCTGTTTCAAAAAAAAAAAAAAAAAAAAAAAAAAAAAAAGGAAGGAAGGAAGAGACTAGAACTCACTCTGTAGACTAAGCTGGCCTTAAACTCAGTGATCAGTGATCTTCCTGTCCTTGACTTTCAAATGCTGGGATTATAGGCGTGGGCCACCACTCTGGGCCTTTAGCATTCCTTCTGAGACTACCAGAGGAGATACACACATCTACTAAGCAAGCCTGCCAAATCTGGGAAAGAATTGCCAGCTTTGGGAAAGGATATACTAAAGAGGATATCACAGGAAATTATAAACTGGCAAGTAGACATCAATGAGGAATTGCTTCAACTTGGCTTACTATTTTAGAAAGTAAAGGAGTCTAAAGTGAGAAGAAAATTAGTCATCATTCAATAAGCATCAATTGAAGTTTTCCCTCCACAGAGGAAATCTTATGGAATCCATATCTACAAGGAAGAGACAGAATAATTCCATCATTCTTTCCTGCTTGTTGAACCCACAAAACCTAAATTCTGCTTTGGGTGTTGCTTAGAAACAGCAATATGATGATATTGTAGCTAATGCTGGTGAGTTTGTGCTGCTGGATTCTAAAGAATCCTATCCCCATAATCACCCTGCTGACCTATGAGGTCAAGAGAATATCCCAGAGTGAATACATGTTGACTTACACACATTGGGTTGTTGTTGACTGAGCCTAAAATTTGTTAGAAAAACACCACACCCATTGCCACCCTCTACCCTTCCGGGGGTGGGGGTAGGGGACCCACATAAAATGCAGCCCAAGATTAGAAACAATTCACCATTGTGAGAGAATCATTAAATGTTTACTGTTAGTGGCTTCCTTCCACTATCTATGTTGTACTAGAACTGACTTTGCACACAAAAGCATTGGAGCCACAACTAGGCAGAGGCTTCTTAGACTAGAAACACAGCAAATCACAGTCGTAACCATTTCTGTGAATGCTAAACTGGCAAGCTATGTCAAATTCTCTCAAAGACTCCATTGACTGACTAGGCAACTGGGCGTGTGTTTACTTTGTGGGCACACTGGAGAAGGTTCCTACACTTGGAGGGCTTCTTTGGCAGACAGCCCGAGCTGCTCAAACAGTGGTTTCAAATGAGAGCAACAAATGACCTCCTCATTCTCCAGGAAGGGTCTCCTGAACTGTGTAAATAGCACCTGGTACTCATACTTTATTTATTCTGGGCTTGGAATGACAACACATGAGGAAAGTAAGCAGCATCAGAGGATCTCCATCTAACAGGGCAAAGCAAAGGCTCATGCTCAAAAGGCAGTCTGTGGGGTTCTTAGCTTGCTGACCGTCGTCCTTTGCTGACCTTAGGTGCAGATTTGAGATTCACTCCCTGTGGATCTGGAGATCCTTTCAGGCCAGGGGTATCAGAATCTCTAGGTTGTAGCTTTAGATTAATATACATTATGCCTGTGTTCTCATCTTGCAGAAATCTCAATAGGGGAATATTCTAAGCCTGAAAATATGTGTTAAGTTTCATTGCAAAGCAGTTTCTAAAAGTAAATTGTCCAAGTATAGAATTCTATAAATTTGGATTAAAAAAAAAATGCATCTGTACTTTGGCTACTCTCTAGTTGACATTATTTCCTCTTTAACTGTGAGCAAGAATCCAAAGAAATAACTTGTCTTGTGACTATTGCCAACAGATGGTGAATACTTTCCTGTTATGCATTGCAGTGTTGCAGAACTCTGGAAATGTCACTTTTATTATCATTGTCTTAAACTTTATAATTGTTAGGATCACCTCAAGATCTTAAATGAGGATACTTATTCCTAAGCCACAGACTGTGTGTATTAAATGTTTTCCATTGTAACCCTGTGTGTCTGTTTTAACATGTTCACTGTGGATTTAAATGCATAGTTAAGCAGCCAGTGCCGAGAGAGAAACAACAACTTGTTCTCGTATCAGTCTCTCCCAATAGGGCACAACCTGACACAGTCATATCTGACACACCTCAACCGATGTAAATAGTTGTTCTAGGATTAGGAGCGAATTAAATGCCATTGCTTCACCATCTTTTAAACTTCAAACAATGTAACAGGATTCCTCTCCCTTCCCCTGCTTCTGCTTTGGGGATCAAGCCCAGGGCTTCACATATGGTAGACAAGCAAAGGTGGGTTCTGCCACTGAGGTGTATCTTTCTGTCATGTTTCTTAGCCAGATCACCGAGACTTTATTTTTGTCATGCTAGGGATGGAGCCCAGAGCATGCTGCACACAAGGCAAGCATTCTACCACGAAGATTTCCATTTTCCCTAAGTATAACAAGGACAACAACTAGCAATTCAGTGGTATGTCAAAGTTAGCACTTCAAAACAGAAAGTGGCTCATAGAGAACTTGTGTCTCCAGCACAAATATTTTAGGAAAAAAAAACAATGATACTATCAAATTATTTCCATTTGTTGAAAAAAAATCTTTCTAAACCGACCCAGATTAGCCTGCTGTTATCCCAGGCCATACTATGTCAGATTCCAGAAGCCTCTGCTTGTCAGAAGACATCAGACATGGACTCCCTTTGCTACCCTACCTTTGGACCCACCATACCTTAGACTGCAAGTTCATCATTGACTTCTCAAAGGTCTTTGGTGGCGCCCTCTGGTGGTTACAAAGAATTGCAACAGCTCGATTGGCACGGTTATAAGATAGAATCTTCGCTGGTACATTCTCATCAGCTACAAAGAAATATAATAGTAACTGGGTCAGTTTGTATACCAAGAATATACACATGAAATGCATTCTAGATGTTTTTACAAACCTTCAGTTTATCATAACCAAGTTTCAAGGTCAACATTTGAGTCAAAGGCAGTAAATTTCTACATAAACCTGAATGAGTTTCTGTCACAGGAGGAATTCTGAGCCTCTCTTTTATATTTTTCTTTACCCTTACTGGATTTTGTGTCCAGGTCTCATTATGAAGTCCAGGTGGTCTCTAAACTGCTAAGTTCCTGAATAGCTATAACTACTGCCCAGCTTGTCTACATTACAGGGAAATCTATATTTTTGGTTTTGTTTCTTAAAAACTTCAAGAGTTGGGCCTGGAGAGATGGCTCAGCTGTTAAGAGCACTGACTGCTTTCCAGATGGTTGTGAGTGCAATTCCCAGCAACCACACAGTGGTTCATAGTCATCTGTAATGGAATCCAATATCCTCTTCTGGTATGTCTGAAGACAGTGACAGTGTACTCACATAAAACAAGTAAATCTTTAAACAAACAAACAAACCAAAACAAAAAACAAAAACCCAAAGCCCCCAGACCTTTATACTGCTTTTCTTATTCCCTGTCTCCCACTTACTAGGCAGATGTAGCAAATGCTGCAGCTGTGCTAGAAGAAATGACTACAGGAGAATGAGATGAAGGGATCCTAAGCTATACTGCAGGGGCTGCAGAGAAGGCTCAGTGGTTAAAAAATACTTGCTGCTCATGCAGAGAACCTGGGTTTGGTTTCATCTATTACTCTAGTTCTAGGGATCTGACTTTCTTTCTTTTTTGTGGAGGGGTAGGAGTGGGGATGGGGTGTTCTTTTAAGACAGGGTCCTTGAACTTGCTCTATAGACCAGGCTAGCTTCAAACTCAAGAGATTTGTTTGCCTCTGCTTCCAAGTGCTGGGCTGCCACCAACACATCCAGGCTTTTTAGCCACTGTTTAAACCAATCCTAATTACTGATCTCCAGCATACCATCTCTGGCTCGTCTAAGAGCATTTGATACATTTATAGAAGGCAGTGGAAATTCAAGTGGCAGGAGCAGAAGGGTTGCCTACAGCCTCAGCTGTGGGTAGGCTGAAGCAGAAGGTTCACTAGCTTGGATCACATGATGAATGTGCCCAGCCTTTAGCTACAGTGTGAGAGTTTGTTTTAAATGGAGAGGAAAAGAAGTTCTAAGGTCCCAGAGGTAATTATTACATACTATTATGAAGACCAAAAAGAAAAAAAGAAAAAGATTTACTACTACATTTTTCTGGTAACCATGACAACTCTATTCTCCCCAATTTAACACCACTGCCTATACCCTCTGAGCTTGTAAGTAACACAGATAAAACATAAAAATTTTTAGACCAGATGCAAAGCTCTTGTTAGTATTCTATGAGATTAATCTAGAGTTTGCAGCAGCAGTGGGAAGAAAGGCCTTGGTTTTGCTTAGACAGCAAAGCCTCTTCAAGAGGTTGGCGGGAAAGAATGAAGAGAAGGAAACTGGCACCATCCCAAGGACAACCATACAGAGTATTACTTACGGGCTGTGAGCTCTTTAAGCTGCTGCTGTAGTGTGATGGAGGCATTGTAGGTACGGAACACCTTGGCAGTCAAGCCCTCCATGAGATCCTGAAGATGTTTATTTAGAATACCAGTCTGCATTAAACACGACAACAAAGAGGATATTGGAACTGAGGTAAACACCAAATCACCCTTTCCCTTACAGTGAATACTAGGAGTCCTTGTGCCAGTGCTGCCACCATCCTGCCAGTTACTGTCCTGTCCTTCACAGAGGAAGTTAGCAAAGAGGGAAAATAATTCCAGAATACAGGAAGGATTGCATAGTGCCTTTCTATAAAGTACTTTAATCTTAAGTTCAAGACAACAAATTTTTTCTTTCTTATAAATATCTCTCCCAGTAAAGAAAGCAAGTGAAAGCCTTAGGTCTGTAGCAAAGGCAGCTGGGCGTCTCATGAAAGCATGAAAGGATGAAAGGAAGAGGGAAGATCCATGGAAAGCTCAGCTCCCTCTGCCTTGCAGCTTTGGTAGGAATCCACAGCACCACCCACAGGGTGGGAGGAGGGAGGGTCTGCTGCTGGTTACAGATGACTGAGTGCCCCAAGGGAGGAGGGATATGTAGAATGTCACTGGACAATCTAGACTGAATGGACAGTCCAAATACCCTTTGACAACTCTTGACCCCAGGAGCTTGAGATTGCCTTGGACTTTAGCCTAGTGTCCTGTGTTTACTCACATTAAGTCGATCAAAAAGATCGTCCTCAGGCTGCTTGTTCTCCATAAACAGTTGTAAGTTTTTAAAAACCTAAAACAAGTCCAATTATTATTTTAAAATTTTTTAGAAATAATTTCAAACTCACAATAACTTTCAAAAAAGAGAAAAGGTAGAAAGACAACCTATATATATTATACCCAAATTCTTGTTCTGCATGTGTAAATTTACATAAATACCTAAGTATCAGTTCTCAGCCATTTGTGGTATATATTGTAACTCAAATAGGATGTTTGTTAGCATCAAACATCCTGGCATCTACTTCCTAAGAACAAAAACACTCCCTTATAGCCAACCTATGCTTACCCTAGTTACTCGATTGAACTGGCACCCACTGTTATCGAATGGGCGAAAGTAGTAGGTACCTATGTCTATCTCATGGGTCTACAGAGATGAGCTCAGAGACTGAGAACTGAAAGATTACCATTTTATTCAGTTGGGGCTTGGACTGGGGCTAAGAAAAACCACAAGATAACAAGTGATCAGCAGATGCTGTGATGCTTAAATCACTAAAGCGGCTGTGTTCAATCTTAACATTGAGTTTGCTATAAAGGCTAACTCTCTGCAGACTCTGTTATAAACTGCTTCCAGAGATGGCCACAGGTTCCCAGCAATGTAGCAGAGGTTGCAGGGCAGGCATGAAATGAGGCACACCATATACCAAATATTATCTCTTTTCTTTCTTTGAGATCAATTTTACTAGAGCTCATCAAAATGCAGAACATGCAAAAGCCCTCAAAAAATATTTGCTGAATAAACAAACATGTAAAAAGAGCAAGCTAGAGAAAGAAGCACAGGCCACATGAACTTACTCGTTTCTCAACTGGGACTTTGTTATAGTATCTGATTGAGTCCTTCCCAGGAAAGTCAAATTCCACCACATACTCCTGACCATCCAATTCTGGGTGTAAATTGATGTGTTCCACTCTAAGTGAACAGCAGCCCACAGTGTCTGCCGTCTCTCCTTCTTCCTTCTCATTGCCTGCTCTCAGAGCAAGCTGTGCAAGAAAGGGAACAGAGTTGTTCAGAAAGAGATGAGTGAAGAAACATAGACCACATATAATCTCAATGACACTCTAAACCAGAAGCCCCCAATTTTGTAGATGGAATGAACATCAGTCTACATAACTTAGAAACTCAACTCATAAGAAAGTCACAGGGCTAGAGAGATGGCTCAGCTGTTAAGAGCCCAGCAACCACATGGTAACTTGCAACCATCTGTAATAAGATCTGACATCCTCTTCAGGTCTGAAGACAGCTACAGTGTACTTAAATATAGTAACAAATAAAAGAGTAAGAGAGAGAGAGAGAGAGAGAGAGAGACAGAGAGAGAAAGGGAGAGAAGGAGGAGGAGGAGGAGGAGGAGGGAGGGAGGGAGAGAGGGAGGTAAGAAGGGAAGGAGGGAAGGAAGGTAGGTAGGTAGGTAGGTAGGTAGGTAGGTCAGTCACAGAATACCCAGAGACCCAAGTTTCTCTACTCCATCCTTAGAGTAGAGATAGAAGAAGAAAAAAATTAAAACAAGGCAACAAATGAGACCATATTTTCATGAGAACAGTCAGATTAAAAACTTATCAATTTTGTGTGAATTCAGAATTTGGGCTAAAATTTAAGTGTAAAATGAAGAAAAAAATCTGAGCACTAAAAAAACTATCTTTCAAACTGCAATTATCATAAATCACACTTTTTTAAGAATTGTATAGGTTATAATTGTCATTTTCTAAAAGAATGAAATGAGAAATAACCACCAGAATTCAATGCTACTAGTTAACCAGTGGTTTGTGCAACTTTCGATTTAATTTCACATAAATAAAACTGTTATGTTGGATTTTGACATAAAGTAAGTACTTTTGCAGATTATGGTCAAAAATCTTGAGCATCACAGTTATTAAAAAAACAAACAGCCGGGCAGTGGTGGCACACGCCTTTAATCCCAGCACTTGGGAGGCAGAGGCAGGAAGATTTCTGAGTTTGAGCCCAGCCTCGTCTACAAAGTGAGTTCCAGGACAGCCAGGGCTACACAGAGAAACCTTGTCTCGAAAAACCAAAAACAAGCAAACAAACAAACTAACTAATAATGTTCAGTTTATGCAGATCCTCTTGTTATAGAGACTGCTCAATAGCCAACATACTGTACATGCCTCTTTCTTTGTATCCACATCTACTCTTCCTACTTAAGTAAATTTGGATTATAAGTCACACAGCAGATATACATTCCTGATCCCTATACTGTAGACATTCCCTATACCTGTAAACAGAACTGTCCAATGTGGATAAAGGAACATGTCCCCACCTTATCAATGAAGTACAGTGCTACAGCTCTCTGACGAACTTTCATCTCTTTGGACTTCCAGTCTTCCCGATACTGATTTCGGATCTTGTCCACACACTTCTTCAGACGCCGCGCAGTCTCATACTTCTGCCAGTCTTTCTCACCCTGCAGTGGAGCAACACATTGAATATTTAGAGCTCTGAACCCCAAAACAGGAACCTGATTTTAACCAAAGCTGGAAAAGCATAGAACTGAAGAGAAAGTCTGGGGCATGTAACATGACAAGAATACTTGCTATTCTACTGACTCCGTCCTGTATAATTGCTAAGAAAGCTTTCCTATCTAAAAAATGGTTCCCACTCTTGTGAGATCCACCAAGCATGCCCCCAAACTGACTTCTGTCAACATAAAGGATGTAAGCATCTCCATTGCTTCAGAAGCACCACAGCCTTGCTGTGGAATGCATGCTCCAGTTCTCTGCTAGCACTGAATTCCATTAAATTCAAGACAGCCATAGCGGTTTCAGGGACCTATCAAAGAAACAGAACCCAAGACAACAACATGTAATTACCAAGGAAGACAAAAGCTTCCATGAATAGGCGTAATTATTCACCATTTTCTCACTTCTGCATTTAAAATGGTCTCTGATTTGACTGAGAAAAAAAATGTTTCTGGGAACACCTTCCTTCTTTCTTTGGTTTTTCAAGACAGGGTTTCTCTATATAGCCCTAACTGTCCTAGAGCTAGCTCCATAGATTTAGCTTCCTTGAACTCAGAGATCTGCTGGCCTCTGCCTCCAAATGTTAGGATTAAAGGTGTACACCAACCACGACTACCTGGCTTCTTTAAAAACATAACAAAAGAGCTTTTGGCATAAAGTTTGAGATCTGATCCTAAAGCCCATGAAAATGTCACACGTGCTTGGTAATATAAACCTATCTGAGAACCTATAGCTGGGGAACTCACAGGTCTGATGGGTTAAGAAAAGCACTGATGAGACTTTGCTAAATGGACATGGCACCAGGCTGCTTTCTAAACACATATCTGTACACCCCCAGACTTGGTCCTCATCAGAAGAGTTGTGCAATGGATTTGGTTAATACCAGGGCTGCGACTGGTCAAATTACAGAGAACAGAATGTCTGTGAAATATTCAGGCATGAATTGAACCCCTACATCACACACTCTGACCTCAAAATTCAGGAAGCATCGGAAAAGGTGATGGAAAGACTTAAAGAGGTACAAACTTGACTGGGGCCAAGGTGTCTTCTAAACATGGTAGGGCCACACTGCACTCAGGAACTGCTCTGGTTGCTTGCACAGTATCAACATTCCATCATGAAATGGGGAGGGATACATAAACCCCAACTCCTAGCTGAGGAGCTATTGACATTTGATAGCTGCTAGTGTGTATTTGTAGTGGTCTCTTTTGAGGTGTGATACCTGGTAGCTTTCCCACACCCCATTGGACAGCCCCTATGTATGCATATATGGACACCACTATTTCAACTGAGTCACAGTTGAGAGAATGATGTGTGTAGGGAATCTGGTAGTAGTTGGGAAGTGTGGAGTTGTACATTATGTAAAATATATAAATACTAAATAAAAAATATTATAAAAAAAATAAAGACTGATATTAAACAACAAAAGATTTCTGTTACCACCCTGAGTAGAAAAGGACTTGAAAGCAAGGATCAATAATGTCAAGTGAGAAAGATCAGGAAAATTCCACAAGGCAGAATTTTACAAGGTGAAAATCCCCTAAGAATCTGGGGTTAGAGATGGCTTATCAATTGAGAGCCCATGCTGCTCTCTTCCAGAAGACTTGTGCTCAATACGCATATCAGAGGTGACCTGTGACTCCAGCTCCAGAGGAATCTAATGCCTCCCACACTGCAGGACTCAAACGCACATGCCCCTACACAGACATGAGATTTAAAGATCCTACAACAAAGAGGAGATGGTAGTGATTTCTTTTTGTATATTGTTTTCCACCTAAGACAAAAGGACCTAACCCATAGGACCACATGAAAGCATGGGGGTGCATGGAATAAAAAGGCTTACTTCCAGATCTTAACAAATGCTCAGAAAGTAATGCTTTTTTGGATGTGCTAGGGAGTCGTCAACATTTCCTCACAACTGAGTGTGTACTATTTGTATGGGCTTGTTTGGCTTTTAAACAAGGGGTTCAATAACTTTCAGGAAGCTGAAAATTTCTCTCTGATTTCTCTAAGTCCAACTTGACATTAAGAGAATAAATTAGAAAATGTACAATACAAGCTATCCTCCTGGTACAAAGCTACAAAGCAAGGTGTACCTCTACCACAATTTCTTACATAAACCACCACCAAGACACCTGAGAGACTCACTAAAATACACTATCTAGCCAGGAGTGGACTCTTTTCACCACTACAAAACACATAAGCATTGGTTGTGGTCAGGCAGACAAAGTTTGAGAAAGTCAAGTAAGTAATTTATAGAAGAAACCACTAAAGAGTGTTTCCTTGACATGATTGGCCTCCTGGAACAAATCAAAGTTTTCTCTAGAACACTAGGATGAGGATCAAGAAGAGGAGACATCCTGTGAAGGGCTAGCAGGCAAGGGCTAGTTCCCAAATACGCTTATCCTGGTGGCTTACAGCGCTGCTGATCAGAACCTATAAAATGATAATAGACTCAAAACCCTTTAGGACTGCTTCTAAAAAATACCCACCTAGGTCTTCCAGGGAGTCACATCAAAGCCATCATAAAAAGTACCTTCCTGACACTGGCAGAAATGTGCTCCCTCAAATTCTATTACTACATCAGCACATTACTAGTATGGAGTAGAAAATCAGTTTGGTAAAACAAAGGTAGATATTGTAGGAGTCTCTGACTCCTTTTCCTCTTTCCCTAGTTGGCAACTTCTCCATAATGGAGAAAAAACTAGTTAGTGATAGTTATAAACCAGTGGCCACCATACTTCTTTTAAATGTAGATACTTATCCACTCAATAATATAGGCAGAACAGGAAGTGAGTCATTTGCTTTTAACTCTTCACAGGACCTGTACTGAGGAAGATGCCATTTGCTAATATACTTTGAGTTTGTGAGTAAGACAAACTCAAGCTGGTTGCTCAGAGGCTTGTACCTGAAATAGGGTCTCTCACTGGCCCAGAACTCACCACTTAGGTCAGACTGTTGGACAAGCCAGGCCCAGGGATCCCTTCCCATCTCCCCAGTGCTGGAGTTACCAGCAAGTGTTACCATGCCCAGCTTTTAAAAAATAATTTGAATTGCCACATATTTTATCTTTACTTTTGAAATGTTCATACATTTATATAATAAAATGATATCTATCATCCATTTCTCCTCAAGTCCCCCATGCCCCCCTACTACTTCAAGTTTTTGGTTTTATGAACAGTTAGTGCCACCCATAAATCCTCCATGTGTATATTTGCATGGTAACACTTGATGGAACATGTGAAATCTCTCAGAATCTAGGGAAAAAAAAAAAAACAAGGCCTCCCTAGTAGCCCTGGCTAGCTTGGAACTTGCTACAAAAACCAGGATAGCCTTAGACTCAAAGCGACACACACACTCTCTCTTTCTTTCTTTCTTTCTTTCTTTCTTTCTTTCTTTCTTTCTTTCTTTCTTTCTTTCTTTCTTTCTGAGACAGGTTTCTCTGTATAGCTCTGGCTGTCCTGGAACTCACTTTGTAGACGAGGCTGGCCTCGAACTCAGAAATCTGCCTGCCTCTGCCTCCCAAGTGCTGGGATTAAAGGCGTGTGCCACCATGCCCAGCTCAAAGCGACTCTTCTGCCTTCCAAGTATTAGGTTAAATAAAGGCTATGCCACTAGAGTATTTTTTTTTTAAGATTTATTTATTTATTTATTATATGTAAGTACACTGTAGCTGTCTTCAGATCTCATTACAGGTGGTTGTGAGCCACCATGTGATTGGTGGGATTTGAACTCAGGAACTCTGGAAGAGCAGTCAGTGCTCTTAACCTCTGGGCCATCTCACCAACCCCCCTTCAAGAGTAGTTTTTTTAATTAACTGATTTGAGTATATTGGACAAAGTGCTAAGATCTGACAATGGCAGACAAGACATTCTTACATATTTGAATTATTTCATTAAAAGAAAACTCAGACCTAGAAAAATTGTTCAGAGACTAAGTGCACTCTCTGCCCTTAAAAAGGAAGTACATTTGGTTCCTAGCACCCATGAAGAGCTTGCCACTGTCCCTAACTACCTCTGGTTCTGGGGATCTGATACCTTTTATTGGACTCTGCAAACACAAGGGACATAAAACAGTATGCATGCATTATGCAGGCAAAATACTCACACATAAAAATAAAGAAGCCTATAAAACAACAACAGCAACAACAACCCCATGCCCCCTCCCACCAAAAAATCCTAAAGCTTGAACCTATGTCTTTATTTAAGAATGGAATAATTCTCTGGTAGCAGTACACTATTCATGGTGCTATCATATTCTTCCCTCTGAAGCCACTGCTATTCTGCTAGATGAAGGAGCCTATGACAAGACTGAGAGCAACTGCAAGAAGCCACAGGCACTGCCTCCTCACCCCTGGTTGCCAGCAGTTCCACCTTTCCAGACCTGTGATGACTACTCTTGGAATCTCATCCCAGTTGTATCAAGTCAAGCATTCTATCATGGGGTGATTTTCAAGTTTACGGTCAAAACCATCTTGAAGAAACCTAGAAAAATCCTTACTATGCAGTTATCTGGTTATTACTGCCTAGACTAAGCACCTCTGTCCTTGGGGTGCTGCTCTGGCTTGCCTAGCAGGTATCTATCTCACTCTTGTGAGAACTACAGTTTCCTGTGATTTTGCCTATAGGAGGACACAACAGCCACATACTTGAAATCTACTCCTTTTCCTCCACTCTCACTGCTATCACCTGCCTTGATCACTACAGTTTCTTGCCTGAAGAAGAGCTATCTAGAGGCCTCCTAACTTCCTGTTTGTGTTCAATACATACAGGCTACATACACCAAGTAGTAGTCAAAACTATCAATTATGTCACCACTCCAGTCCTATTTTCTTCTTTACGTCTGTCTAGGTCGGTAGCTTCCTTTTAGACTCATTTAAAAAGTTGGAACTGAAGTCCTGGCCTGTCTGCTTCTGCGGGGCCTTCTTCATTTCTCTTACTGCTCAAAGCACTCTGTTCTCCAAACACGTGAGCTCTTTCTCATGGCAGAAACTTGAAAAGTTCTCATTCCCTCTTTGAAATGCTAATTCCCTTTGTTTTTCTTTCCAGTGGCAAATGAGATTCCTATTCATCTCACAAATACAACCTTAAATATTATCTTTGTGGAAAAGCCTTTCCTGAAACTGAGCTAAGATTGAGCACTGAGGTATGCTCTTAAATGGTATGCAGCATTTCTCGTAGTTTATATTTATTGGTGTAATAACTTGCTAATCTTGCTGAAATTGGTAACCCATGTTTAAGAGAGCCTTCATTCAAAGTCCTTAAAGGGTTCTCTTCCCGGAACAGAAGACCGTCTTCTTGGGCATGTTATTTAAGACTGGCCACAATTTGACACCAGGATGTCATGGGAAAGCATGAGATTGGAGATCTAAATTACATTCTAAGAAGACTGAGAAGAGTTGCCAGCTATCAGATGTAGGACTTTTTTTTTAATTCCCACAGACTAAATTTATTTGTGAATATATGCCTGTAATAGTTATTAAATGTCAACTTACATGAAAAGCTTTTTAACACTAAAATAATACTCATCACAGACTGACAATATACTGACTGTGGTGAATATATATATATAGAATGTACCATTAATGTGACATTTAGTATATTAATAATATTATATATAGAACCACTACTACTTGGTAGTTGTGGTATATGTGGTACATGCACATTACAGGGTGTGGTATGTATGTATGCATGTATGCATGTATGTATGTATGTATGCATGTAGGCATACAACTCTGTAAGCATGAGGAGATTCTCTACCTCATACTGTTGTATGTATGGGCGCTAGGAATATCAAACACCGGCAATCACGAAAAATAGCCAGTACACTTAGCCACTGAGTTATCTCGTTAGCCCCTCCACCTGATTAAGAAACTGAAGACCACAATCAGCCAGGAGCTCCTAGCTTCTGACAGTTCCCAACACTGAAGTCTGCATGGCTATGTGTAGCTTTATGTGGGTGCTGGAGAGGTGAACTCAGGTCTTTTTTACAAAAAGGATTCTTATCCATTGAGCTTCCTCCCCAGCCCTACTTGACACTGTGTGGTACTTGTCACATCCCTGTAGACCAACTTACCTTCCTCTTTTGTCCATAAGCACCTGGGTCTATTTAGAAGACCTCTTTAAAGAGCTCATTTTAATCTAATTTCCTTTAAAAAGTCCATTCTGATGTTAAGAATAACTACTCTTATGTACAAGAACGACTACCTTTCTTCTAACACAACTGGATCCTTACACAATTTGCCCACCCATAAAGAAAAAAAAAAAAAAACATGGTTTCTTTACCCACTTCTGTAGTTCTGTAAACTATCTCATGGAAGAAAGGAATAAAGGAGTCTCAGTTCTCCCTTCTGATTATTTTCTTATTCTGAAACAGATACTATTTTCCAATTTATTTGAAGAAAGTATCCAGATGGTATTTTTCATTAAGAAGGTAGAGACACATGTCAGAACACAGGATATAAGCTAGAAAGCATGTAAATTTACATAGCATTTTCATCTGTGACTCTTGGATCTTAACAGAAGCTAAATCCTTAGGAACAAGGGTTTCTTTAGCTTTAGACTCTTCAATGGAAAACAGTTCTATAGGCTACACAGAGCCAATTTTCTTGGCTGTTTTTTTGTGAACCCAATGTCTCTTTTATTTGTAGTTCATATATCCATAAAGTCTGATGGAAGGAGCTTATAAAATGCTAAAGAACACAGAGTTTATAGCTACCTGGCTAACAAGATCAGAGACAGTCCCTCTCAGTAAATCTAACAATTGAAAACAATTGAGTATGTATACATGGTGGGCTAGCAATATTTCAATCACAACCTAAAGGAACCTACTCAGATGAGACAAAGTATGTTTTATCAGAAAACATAAAGTATATAAAGCTCTAGGTCCTATAGTTGTCTCTATATTTAGAGAAAAATAGTATCTACATTTCTCACATAAGCCTACTAGCCACTTCATCACATCCTGACCACCAGACAGTAGCACCTGCACAACCATTATTACCACATGCATTCACTCAGAACATAATGGGATTTCAGAGAATGTCCACAGCTAAGATTACTATAGGACACAAATGTAAAACATCTTTAATAAGAGTTTACTAGGTAATGCTAACTAACCATGAAGCCAGGGAGAGGGTAGGTTTTTAATTTGTTGAAATGAGTATCATTTGTTAAAATGAGTCTAGAAAGCACATTACAATACAACCAAAAGAGAATGAGATTACTATATTAGCTCCACCAATGGATGTGGCCTAGATTTATGCTTACCTTGATTCGTGAACTGGGATTCAGCATGATATATTTGATAGAACCTTGGATATTCTCTGTCCAGGAGACCAGCCAAGTAACCTTGTTATCATGTCGGACTTCCTTCCATTTATGTCCAGGAGGGGGAGAAGGAACCTTTGCGTCTCTATGAACATAACCATTCAGAAAGAAAATGAAATGAAAAGTGACAAACCATGTCCCCTCTCATCCTGCCCTCAATCCTGAACAAACTTGGGAGACCTGCCCATGCAAGCGCTGCACCGCTCTCATAACACTAGGAATAGTCCCAATAACCAGCCTTGAGGAAATAGCCCTGCACCCACTTCTCCCCCTAAAGAGTTTTGTGCTCACTTGCTACAGTTGATGATGATGTCCTCAGGCATGATCCTTCTCTTCAGCATACCCATCTTGGGGTGGTTCCCTCGGCCTCGGAAAAGCCCCGGAGGCTCTATCTTGAAGTTGGCAATCCGCTCTCTATGATTATCCATTACACAAAAGCCGTATTCTTTCAATAACTTTTCATTTTCTTCTTTGATTTTCTAAAATAGACCAAGGAAGTATACAAAATGGATTCAAACTCCTACATGCTAAGAATTACATATTTTTATCTCTTGCAGAAGAAAGATCAAGGTAAAGTTTAAAATCACTCAGAAACAAACTAAAATATAGGAAAATGTCTAGTGTATTTTAAACGTACATATATTATTACAGATATATAAAATAAACTGCCAAAAGATCTATCAAGAATAACTGACTTTACACAAATAAGATTCTCAACTTTTGTCTTTTGTAGTATTACAGAACTGTGTCTACCAGTGAACTAGTGCTTCAACACTTAATCTTCATTACAAAGGGTATAGACTTATAAATGTCATTTATTTTCAGTGTAGCTTAGTTTAAGTATCTGGTCTCATGTACCCCAGATGTCTTCAAACTCTCTATGTAACTGAGAATGACAGTGAATTTCTGATCCCCCGCTTCCCAAGGGCTGACACTCTAAGCATGTACCATCACTACACATGGTTTTATGCAGTGCTGAGAAGCAAAATCATGGTTCCACACACATTAGGAAAGCCCTGTACCAACTGAGCCCTTCCTAGGTATTTTTAAATGTGAGCCTTAGAAAGAGGAGAGGTAAATGCTGGGTAGTAAAGAAGGATTGAATGCAAAACACAGACTCACAAAAGGGTATAAAGCAATTTTTTTCCCTTTTAGTTTCAACACTGTCATGGATTTTGTTTTGGTTTATTTTGTGGTAGGGGATAAGTCCATAAAACATGCATTTGATGGTGAAAGTGTAAAATTTAATGCACACTTTCAGAATCACTTTTTTTCAGTGATTTGGAAAACTACAGATAAAATGAACTTAAAGAAGTCTAATGCAATATTTTGTTTGTTTTGTGGAGACATCATAGTTCTTGCTCAAGTCTAGATGCTGAGATTACAGGCATGTGCCAACACAGATAGCTGCCAGTTAGCACAACACATACATGTAATTATACTTTACTAAGTAAATCTTTAACACAGAAAAATATAAAAGTAATGAATTCACTGTTGTGTCACAAGAAGCAAAAAATTATACAAAGAATCACTATCCAAGATTTTCTAGTTTAGCAGACGATCATACCAATTTTTCTTCCTTGCTCATCTGTTTCCGAGCTTCTGACTGCGCTTTGAAATACTGGCTCATCTGTGTAAAGTCGCATTTGCTTAGGTTGGTAATCGTATTTTTTTCGTCATTAGTCATTTCCTAATTGAGTAAAAAGGTTAAGAAAATTAAATATATTAATAAGTCTTCCTGTCTCTTCAAAATTCATCCTTTTTCCCCTTTAATCAAAGGTGTCTAGAAGGGAAGCCAACCTCAATAACCATTGCTTCTGGGGAGTGGTGCTGCTCTGTTATAAGATGATTAGTTTCATATAAAATATCACTAGTCATTTATCAAAGAAAATTACTCATTTTTTAGCGATCTTTGACAAAAACACAAACTCAAACATATAAACACCAATCCAAGAGACCTATATTAATCAATTACTTTAGCAATAAAGAGAAATACTTTCTTATTCCCATGCACACTAATCTGCTCTTATTAAATTTAGAATGCCCTTGGATGGTGAATTTTAATTCAACCTCTTTTCAAAATTATCCAAATTGAAAACAATGGTACTTTTTTATATCAATACAGAATAGATGGTCAGACTGACCCTGTGTAAAGGCATCAGAGGACAGTCCCTGCAGAAACAATGCTTCCTTTGCTCAACTGGATTTGAGGTTTTCTGTTTAACCTAATCTGATAAGCTCCTTCCTGCAGTCACATGAAAGCTGAGAAGGGATATATTCTTGTTGAACAAAAACCACATTAAAATAGTAAGGGAAAAAAGATATACATTAAACTATACTTTGCATTTTTTAAACAAACAAGACATTAACAAATGAGCTATACCTCTAAGTCAGCACTTTTATAAATGATTAAGATATGAACACATGGGCCACAATACCTTTCTCCAATCTTTAAAGAAATTTTTCCTGAATATTTCCTTAGTAGTATATTCGTGGTCAAGCATTTTTGCAAAGAATGTAGCTACTTCTTCTGCTTTAGGACTCAGCTTCATAACTTTACCTGAAGGAAGAAAATGGTTCCAAACAGTGAGGCACACTATTCATATTCTATGTGCACTGAACACTGGAGAGGTCATGACTGATGGCTCACCTTTCCAAGGTGTACAAAGGTCTGCTGACACACAGTGATAACAACAACAGAGTAACATACTGTCAGAGATCTACTTAAAAATTTCTCCTTCTCTTTAGTAGATATTTACCTGGGTCTTTTTTTGGAGACTATGCCAGTTAATTGTTCCCAGGTGCCTGCTCAGGACAGGGATGACCTGGGGAAGGCCCAGCCACTCTTCCTTTTCCTTTCAGCAAGCAGGGTCCTTTACACCTCTTCAATGGTTTTTAAAAATCAAATCCTCAGAAGGACTCCTGCCACTGCTAAGCTAAGCAGCCTCTGTTCAAGAAGGGGAGGAAAGGATAGGGGCAGGGAGTGGAAGAAAGGAATTGTGGGGAAAAGAAATAGGCATCTTTCTTCTTCAAAGTTACGTGGGTGGAATATGAATAAGAATATATATTCATAGCAGGCAAGCCCAGATTTCCCACATAAAAAGCGTAAATAAGACCTTCCTCTAGAACCTTGCTACTCAAGTAGTTCACAGACCAAAACCATCACAAGCAAGTTTGTTATAAATACCAAGTTTTGGGCCTCAGTCCTATACCTAGAATCAAAAACTGCACTGTATGTCTATGTGTGGGGTTGTATGTGTACAACAGTACCCATGGAAGGTCAGAGCCTTAGGTGTCAGTCCTTGCCTTCCATCTTATTTTGAGATAAGGTCTCTTTGTTCACTGCTATATATATATATAGAGGCTAGCTGGCACGGACTCATCCATTCTCGTCTCCACTTCCCCTCTCACCACAGGGACACGCTACAATTGCAGACAAGTGTGCTACTTTGATGTGGTTCTAAAAAAACATCCTTAAGACACCAGGCTGGTACAGCAGGTACTTTACCCACTGAGCCAGCCTCCCAGCCAGAAAAGCACTTTTGGAGCACTAGTGTATTCAGAGTGAAATACAGGTACACATGCACCTGAAACACTGGGAATAGCACCAGGAACTCACTTCTTTCAGGAAAGTCTAATCATTCCACAGCATGAGGTGAGGGTGGGTTAGGCAGCAAGTAAGTATATGTAAAGACTGTCCAAAAAAGCCTGTGGTTCACAAGGAAAGCCACTACAATAGTTAATAAATCCTGGAAGTGATTTTGTGTCCTCAGATAGATCATAACTGACAGTGAAAGAAAAGTACTTAAAAGCTTAATCTACAAAATATTCAAAGAGAATATTGCACTCCTAGGGCCAATTTCTATCTTTTCTCAAAAAAAAAAAAATCAACTTTATAATATTATATAGAAACAATTTATGCCACAATAGCATTTTGCTGCATTCTAAATGAGATTAATATCTCACACTTACAACTATGTAAGTACTAATAATAATTCAAAAGAATTAAAATTTATTACAGAAATCTAAAACTTAACCAGAAGCCTACTCATTGTAATAATTGAGAGACATCTCATCTCATAATGGGTAGTATTGCTCAACCAGACTGTATGAAACATAGGGAATACATCACAAAACAAACTTGTGCTACAGGTACATTATCAGCTTAGAAGACATAACCTAAAAGGCAAATAGGTGGTGTAGCTCTTCCTCAGCACACTCAAGATTCTGTGTTGGAAAAGGATTTTTTGAGTAAGGTGTTTCCTGTTTTCCCCACTCAGTCTGAACAAGAGTTGCCAGCAAAACAGCAACATGATTCAAATATAATGGAGGGGAATACAAACAAACAAACAAACAAATGGGGGCAAAAAGACAAGGTAGCAGTAGCCTATAATTGTAGCATTCGGAAGGCTGGGAAAGGAGGATTGTGCATTTGAAACTGGTCTCAGCTACAAAATCAGCATCTCAAAACAAAAAATAAAAATAGATAAGGAAATTTTAAGGAATGTGTTCCCTGGTATGTTTGTTTTCATAAACTAAATATTCCCCAATAGTGTTCTTATTTTGGGTGGGGAGCCTTTGCACTGCACTGGCTTTGTCCCACCCACAAAGAACCTACTTGATTTGTTTTAAATGGGCTGTGGAAGGATTAAGTAACAGCTATAGCACCGGAGTGGTGGAGGGTGTGTAGGTTCCCAGCAATCATCGTAGTACTTTGTGGGAAAAGTTGAGCTCCCGGAAACAAAAAGAAACTGTTGAGTCAGAGTTGAAATGGCAGGTCCTTAACAGCGGCTGCAATTCTGTGCTTCAGCCAACTCATGTCCTGTGCAGAGGCGGCCAGGGGGAAGTCCAGGGCAAGGCAGCAATGTCCTGCCTACCAGTACTTACTTATCAGTTTGCACTAGTAAGTCAAACACTCTTGACTTATTTGGAGGAGTTTTATAACCAAAGGGAGGAAATCCTAGGAGGACCAACAGAGAAAAGGAAACTAGAGGTAGGGACCACAGGCCTTAGTTTCCTTGAAACCCCACAATAAAAAAAAAAAAAAAAAAAAACTACTTTCTATCGTCATCACCTTGGCTTTCACAGTGAGGCTTTTCCAGCGAGCTGTCTAAAGTTAGTGAGCTCAGGTCAGGCTACAGAATACAGCAATTGTCTTTTTCAAGGTCTTAAGGCCTTTTCTCTTCACTAGGAAGTTTAAATTTGTGTATTTTCGTAAATCTTCAGGAATGATCTAGTGTGTAGGGTGTCTTACAGTTTCTGGTCAAACTGGTTAGCTAATCTAAAAACTTGCCAGTCACACCACCAAGTGTTTTATGCCACTGACTTCCTACATAGATTAAATCAGTAGTCTCTATCTATCTGGGACTTGGGTGTCTGAACACAAGCATATTCAATAAACATTTCCGAACCTTTCGAAAATATTAGTTGAACATCCATTTCCCAAAACATGTGATTTTTTTCCATTTTCATTTTTTTCACCCCTAGATTTTGGAGAATGACGGTATGTGGGGGTGTGTTTGTAAAAATAAGGTATCAGGTTGGGTATTATTAGTAATCAGTGATGGGAATCTTTAATTCCAGCACTCAGGCAGAGACAAGCAGGCCTCTGAGATCAAAGCCAGCTAAGACTACAAAAATGAGACCTTATCTCAAAAAAAAAAAAAAAAAAGAGGGAGGGAGAGAGAGAAATAAAATATCTTAAGGATGAGACCCAGGTCAAAATTCACTTGTTTCATATACAGATTTCAATTATTGGATGCTAATAAACCCGTCTCATCCTAAACCCACAGGCATCTATGCTCCTAAAGCCATTGCTGGCGGTTAAAGAGATACACCAAGGGGCTGGTGAGATGGCTCAGTGGGTAAGAGCACCCGACTGCTCTTCTGAAGGTCCAGAGTTCAAATCCCAGCAACCACATGGTGGCTCACAACCATCTGTAACAAAATCTGACGCCCTCTTCTTCTGGAGTGTCTGAAGACAGCTACAGTATACTTACATATAATAAATAAATAAATCTAAAAAAAAAAAAAAAAAAAAAAAAAAGAGATACACCAAATAGCTCTGAATGGTTTTGCTATTTTGGTGTCCAGTGTCTCTCCCTGTTAGTAAATACATTTATTTGATTCATAAACACCCAGTCCTACCTCTCATCTATTAACCTGGTGAATTATAAATACATAGAGAGTTTGAGAACGAACTCTAGCATCTCTGGACAGAACTCTTAGAATGAAGGAGTCAGTTGGACATTACTACCTGATACACAGTCAGTCGAAGGATTGTGAGAGGCTACTCTCAGATCCCTCAACCCAAGGACAAAAACACAGATGTGGAACTCTCAGACATTTTAGAAAGTTCCAAGAGACCCAAGGAGGCCAGATAAGGTGGCATGTGCCTCAGGAGCAGATGGGTACATCTACTGAATTCAAGGACAGCTGATCTATATTATCAAGTTACAGGCCAGGCAGGGCTACACAGTTAGAAATGTCTCAAAAAAATAAAATTAAGAGACCTAGGCAGAGCGTTTCTTTAAAATTCACCTGTCAAAGGCACAGTTGCACTACTTAGAGTGACATAGCTTAGGTTTCTTACCTATAAGCTGAATGATGGCCACTAATCCTTTGCTAATACAATTTCTAGTGATAAGCAGCATGTTGGCATACTATATTATCACTAAGTGCTACTATTTAAATGAGAACTCAATACAGAACAGCTTCCTATTGAGTTACACACTCAAAATAAAAACCTTCAATGTGTATTTTATAGGCTGTGAGCCAAACAGATAAACCTTTTTAGACTACAGATAAGACATTAACAGCCCCCTTTTTCATATTTTTCAAGCAGCAAAGGGGTCCTTCTGAATTAAACACCTGAGATTCCTTTTCCCAAGCCACACATAGACAATAAAACAAAGTGAAATAACTAGCTAGGACTGTGCAATATAGGCAGTGCCCTCATTTTCTAACCCTGAATAGAAACAAACCATTCTTAGCCAAAATTCAAACAACCTGAAATAACTCACCATCATAGTAAAACTTGACACTCTCTGGCAGAGGCTCATATGGTGGAGCGAAGACAGGCCCTTTATGCTCTAGGAATTTCCATTTGATGCCTTCTGGATAACGTTCTTCTTCCCACCTTTCAAAGACAAGGCACAAGCTCATTAAGTGATCACCTGGCTTAGTAAAAAGATCCTCACCTATTAAATTCAAAATAATTAACTAATCAATTTGTGGTGCCCATTCAAAGGCTGTGTCTCACTGAAAAGAGCAGCAATTTCAAGCAAACTGAAAGAATATGGTAATTAAAAAAATTTCATTTCAACAGTTTCAATTTAGAGATACTAAGTATTAAAAGACCATCCATCACTCAAAAAACCCATATAAAACTATTTATATATAAAATATGCCACAGTGGTACATGCAAAAGAGGCATTACTAAACTGATGGCACATGCAGGTGAGAGTTTAGAAGAAAGCAGCCCTATTTGAAAATTCAAAGCACAACCAGACTGGATGCCTTCAGTTCCAGAGTGTGGAATTCTGAGACCAGCAGAAGGTAGAGTTCTGGGACAGCCAAGGCTACATAGTAAGACCTGGACTCAAGAAAACCAACAATACAAACGCAAGAGGACTGAGGAGATTCTAATGGAGGTGCACTAAGTTTAAGGCACTTCTGAAATACAGGGAACTATCCCGTAGATACTTGACAAAAATCTAAATAAACTGCAGAATAAATATCTTTCTAAAACATTTTATTTTTTAAAAATTAAGCATAGGGGGCTGGTGAGATGGCTCAACAGGTAAGAGCACCCGACTGCTCTTCCGAAGGTCCTGAGTTCAAATCCCAGCAACCACATGGTGGCTCACAACCATCCGTAACGAGATCTGACTCTCTCTTCTGGTGTGTCTGAAAACAGCTACAGTGTACTTACATATAATAATAAATAATAAATAAATCTTTAAAAAAAGTTTAAAAAAATTAAGCATATAAAAACAATTAACTGTAAATATATACAAAGAATTATTAAAATTTATTACATTTCTACTTTTACTGATCACTTCAAAATTAGTTTTGGATGTGAAAGTTCAATAAATATTATAGCAATTATCTTTATAAAACTGATCTTGTATAGAACTATAACATCAGATTGATTTTTTTTGTGTCACTTTATTTTTTATAAATTCACCAATGAGATCCAGTATTTTACAAGTACAAATCTACTGATTTTGGGCATTACATATGGATGTGTCTCTAACACACCCTTTACACTGATAAACAGATCTTACCACCCCTCTCAGAGTTGTAAAAGAATCCATCTGATACATACAGACTACTTTTAAATTTCTCAAACTTATTACTGCTACTTCTACACAAAAGGAATTTTATGGATTCCTGTTTTGGTTTGGGTTTGTAGTTGTTGTCTTTTGAGACAGGGTTTCTCTGTGTAGTCCTGGCTGTCCTGGAAATAGCTCTGTAGACCAAGCTGGCCTTGAACTTGATCTGCCTGTCTCCTGAGTGCTGGGATAGTTCTGCCTTGTTCTGCTGTTAATTAATTCCATGAATTCCAAGTCCCATATTTTAAACATTCAGAATCACAGGGTAAGAGATAAATGAATCCGTTTAAGCTGTAACAATACTGTTATATAAAATTACTGTCAACATATATTGGCAAGTCATTTTAAACAGGAATTATCATCATGTTATGGTTAGAGATGACAGAGTTTCAACACTGGAGTTTGAAGAGAATGACACTGGGGCAAGTCCTTTATACTATATACAAAAATTAACTCTATATGAATCAGGAATTAAAATTCTAATTTATAAAAACTAAAGCTCATTTGGACATTAGGAGAAAATAAGAGGGAATGGCTTCATCACACTGAATTTGGCAGTGACTTCCTGGATACAATAAATATAAAAGTAACAGCAACAAAACCACATAAGTTGGGTTACATCAAAATTTAAAAAACAAAAACAAAAACAAAAAACCCTATGGATCAAATGGAATATTCAAGAAAAAAAGAGGTAACTCATAATGAAAATAGCTCATAAGTTAAAAATCCTAAAAAGGGTTGATATAATACACAAAGAATTCCATATTGGACATAATGGGATTGGCTGACAGTTCCAGTAACTTGGGAGGCTAAGGAAAAAAAGCCAGGAACCCAAGGCCAGCCTGAGCAACAGCAGTAAGGACAAAGGAAAGCTGAGTATTGGTAGACGTACCTCCCTGTATTCTATACAATATTCTCTCCAAGATTCCAATTTTTCTATTTCAGTCCCACCAAAACTTCTTTTTGTTGCCTCTTAATGGATGTACAGTTTCTCATTACAGCTTATTTACAATAAGATGACAAAATGTAAATATACATCTAAATTACATTGTAAGAAAGAAGTATTATTTTCTTTCTTAAAGATTTTATAAAGAGGGAATAAGCCGGGCGTGGTGGCACACCCTTAATCCAGCACTCAGGAGGCAGAGGCAGGCGGATTTCTGAGTTCGAGGCCAGCCTGGTCTACAAAGTGAGTTCCAGGGCAGCCAGAGCTCTACAGAGAAACCCTGTCTCGAAAAACAAAAAGAGGGAACAATAAAGACTTTGTATAATCAACAACCACTTTACAGATAAAACGTTATTATACTAGCTGATGTCAAATGCCCAGATAGAAACTACCTAACCTTCAAATTTACTACTCTCCAAATCAGAGAAAAATGTTTGCAAGCATGTGAAAGCACCTACAAGTGACTCATCTGTTTTAATAGTCATATAGTAACCGGGGAGTGATTCAGAATACCATTCCCTTTATATTCTTGTCATCAACTCCATTGTTTTGAAATTAAGATTCCAAGCCATGTTTCACAATTCCTCCAAATTCAACATGTTTTTTTTCTTCAGGACAAATAACAACTTCCTTACCATTTAAGCAAAGATTCAATGAATCACTAAACACAAAACCTTGAGTTTAAACAGACCGGTACTACCATACAAATAAAACTGTAGTGTTGGCCTTCTAACAGTCCAACACCAGCACCAACTAAAGAAGGGTAGGCTTATAAATTCAAGTTAGGTAGCAGTTTTATTTAAAAAAAAACAAAAAAGTTTCCTTGGAAAGACAAAAAGTTTAACAGTCTAAAAATGAATAGAAAATAGCTCAGAAGTTAAAAATCCTATAAAGAGTTAATATAATACACAAAGAATTCCGTATTGGACATAATGGGATTGGGATTGGCTTACAGTTCCAGTAACTTGGGAGGCTAAGGGGAAAAAAAGCCAGGAACCCAAGGCCAGCCTGAGCAACAGCATAGGCCTACTACTTTCTCAAGTCAAGGTCTCCTGGTGTTAGCAGGTATCTTAAAACAGACTATATAATTTATGAAAAATAAAGATTTGTAGATAAAAATCTAAAACTAGAGATTTCTGGAAGCTGTCTAGAATGAAGAACAGACTCTGATTTGGAGAAGATATGATAATGCTTGTTCTTTAAGGTTTCTTAATTATGTATGTATGCATGTATGTATTGCATAAGCATTGTCATTGTTAAGACTGTTAAGTCCTGGTCTTTCAACAGTAATTCCTATACAATATTATTTATCCCTAGCTTCTTTTTTAACATTTTTCTTTGCCCAAAGACTTGAAACTTCAACCTAGCATAGGTGATGAACTGGCCATTCTCCAAGTCTTTTGGTAAAGAATTATCTGTTTAGAATTATTCTTGTTCTTGTTTTTGGTTGTCTTAAAAGATGGATTATTTGGGGAAAAAGATGATGTTTGTCCAGAAGAGGGTGGAGCTATAGAGGATTATGAGAAGATAACTAAACATAAGTCCTTTGCAAGAGTAGCAGGTGTTCTAGTACACTTTAAGCTTATGCATGCTTTTCTTAAATCTGAGTAAACTTGGCTCTATGAGGTCAGTTGAGAGAGGAAAAAAGACAAATAGACCTGAAAACCTATGCAAATTGGCAGTTTTATGAAAATGATTTATAGATTAAAAAAAAAAGAACCCTTTACATAGTGAATACATTTCTAAGAGCAATAATAAACTGACACAGGAAAGTATGCTGGTAGTTCTCAGCATAAAGATAGAATGTATTATGAGATAGGTAGACTTAGCCTGATTTAAACATTACATAAAGTATATATACACTGATATATTATAATACTACTAGGTACAATTTGAAGTGATTGAATGAATGAATGAATGAATGAATGAATTCATTTTGAAGTCCCTTCTATATATAAGCTATATTCAATCCGATTCAATGAGAAGAAACTAGTTTTGAGATCCACTAGATTTAGAGCTGGTAAATTACTAGGATCTGAAAACTTATCTGTTCTTCAAAAGAGTCTGTAAGTACTTCTCCATCAAATGTCAAGAAATTAACCTTAATATTTCAACTCTTGTTTAATTGGGCTGCACAGTGAAAGTGCTGACATCTTAACCCAGTGCTGAGATGTTACCATTTCCACTTCTGTTCCTCTTCCTTTTTCGGCTTCTTTTTCTTATTATCTGGCTCAGCAACTTTTTTATCTTTATCTTTATTCTTGGGCTTTTTAAGTTTACCATCCTACAAAAAAACAGAAAGCACTTAAATCAGGATTGTTTACACGCCTGGAAGCTGTTTTTGGAAGCCACTAGGAAGAAAAACTATGAACAAGAAGTCCTGGAACTGGAAAAGATCGTATATCTAATTCCTCCCCGAAATCAAGGGAAAAATTTATTGATATTTTACAATTGAGTAAATACTTCCCGCAGTCCCTCTAGCAAACAATTATTTAGGAATTTCACAAGGGAAAGCCTGGGGAACTAACAGTAATCCCAGGGTATTTTCTTCATTTATTTTAAAGTGTGTTCATCTTTAATCTCTTTAAATATAACAAAGTATAGAAAAGAAATACAAGAAAAATTTAGTATTTGATCTGAAAGGAGATTTCTGTGATTCAGTTACTATTGCTTATATACACAAAGTTAAGAGTATTCTCAGCTGGGAACTGCTCGCAGTGGCAAAGTAAAAAAAAAAAAAAAAACAAAAAAACAAAACACACCAGTCAAGCATGATAGTGCACACCTGTTGATTCTAGCACTAAAGGAAGCTGTAGCAGGAACTGTCATGATACATACATAGTAAAAGCATACCAAAAAAAAAAAAAAAAAGTCAGGCATAGTGGTAGCGTACACCTTTAATTCCAGTATTAGGGAGACAGAAGCAGGTGGACCTCTTGAGTTTGAGGCCAGGACAGCCAGGGTTAACACAGAGAAACCCTATTCCCCCCCTCCCCCCCCAAAAAAACCCAAAAAAACCCAAAAAACCTTTACTGCTAGGTTAGGGAAGAGTCTGTTTACTTCAGGGATTGAGGTCCTGAGAGGCTAACTATGCTCACACCACACCCATGTTCTAAGAAAATACTAAGTGGGCTCAGTGGATTAAGACAATAAATGAGAGGCAAAGTTAGGAGAGAGGTAGGACAGGAATTGGAAGGAAGGGAGTGAGGGGATGAAGTTCGAGGTTGAGAGCGAAGTTGAGAGTATCCTGTCTTTGTGTGTCTAAACAGTAGTAACTTAGCCACAGGAGTTCAAAGACAGACTGCCAGATTCCAATCTTAAAAACACAAAATAGGCTGGGGATAGCATATGCCTTCAATCTTAGTATTCAGGAGACAGAGACAAAGGGATCGTTTGAGTTTGAGGTCAACCGTGGGTGTGTAACTCTAAAAACAAAAAAAAAAAAAAGCTTCAAACCCAAGAGTAAGACAAATCCAAAACACATCCCAACAAAAATGTGACTCAACAGGTAAAGAGGCAGACTCCAGAGAATCTACTTTCTTCTGAAGAACCTAACTTTGATCTACATTTTCAGCATCACATGAGGCTTTACTTGGTAAGTTTTATATAGCAATGAAAGATGGTTTATGGAATGGAAACTATTTGGTTTCTTCTCTTCCAGCAATAATCAAGATAGTTCTAAAATCAGTTTCCATTTGATCAAGTTTATATAACTGCTGCTGAACAAAATAAAACCCTAAGTATATTTTCAAATCAAACAAACAAAAACCAACAGAATATGATGAATGAAAATGGCTAGAGAATATCCTGTGAGTCTGTAATAAGATGGTAATCAAAGTAGTAATAAACTTGAAGGTCTTTAAGTATTATTTTAAGGATGAAAAAAGCAAATGCTATGCTATTGCATTTTAAGTAACAATGAGGAATACAAGTGTGCAAGTAGAAGAGCATTCAAATACTCTGTTGGTGGCTCGAGTCTAAAAATACCTATAGTCAAGGGGGAGATAGGAGGATTGCCAGGAGTCACAGAGTAAAACTCCTTATCTCTCTGTCTCTGTCTCTCTCTCTCTGATGTTCTCTTCTAACTTCTGCAGGCATCTGAGACAAACATGGTACAAGCGGGTCTCATATACAAAAATTTTAAAATCTTTTTTTTTTAAAGATTTATTTATTATTTCTAAGTACACTGTAGCTGTCTTCAGATGCACCAGAAGAGGGAGTCAGATCTCATCACGGATGGTTGTGAGCCACCATGTGGTTGCTGGGATTTGAACTCAGGACCTTTGGAAGAGCAGTCGGTGCTCTTAACCACTGAGCCATCTCTCCAGCCTGCATATCAAGTTCTTAATAAATGGCATATTTAGTTGTCACTGTGTAGCCCAGGCTAGACTTTGATCTCATAATTCTCCCATCTCAGTCTTCAAAGTACTGAGATTACAATTTTGCAGTCACCATAACTGATCAAATTACTTTCTCTGTGCCTCCTGAATACAAGGTCTTTGTAGACGCAAACTCATGTATTCCTGCCTCTGCCTTCTGAGTGCTGGGATTAGAGGTGTGTGTCACCATACTCACCCTGAGATAACAATCTCAAAAGCCCATGCCCCATTATCACTATTATGACTGCTGGTACATTTTAACCTAACCACATTTAAGCCTATTTTGTCCACAACATTGATTAACCTCACAGAATGAACATAAAGTTAAGAACTCTACTTAAGAGCCTAAAGAATTGCTGATTTTTTTAAAAAAAATTCTTGCAAGTAAATACAAGTAATTAAAAAAATAAAGAAAATAACTACATTATTCTATTTATATCTACCACAAGCACCAAATAGGATCCTTGGAAAAAAGTACTTGAACTAAAGTTATGAAATTATGGAAGATTATAAAACAGTAGAAGGGAATAAATAATGTGTGTTCCAGACAGAAGAACAACATGTACTACACACCGAAATCTGAAGTACAAAATCTGGTGTGAAAAACAAACAGAGGCAGCCAGTATGGCCAGAGCAAGGTGAGCTCAGGAGGGACAAAATGAAGCAAGGCACAAGATGCAAAGGCCAGACTGAGGAAAGGTACTCCAGTGCTTAGATTTCATCCTACAACCAAGAGGGCACTGATTAAATTAGAGCTACATTTATTTAAAATGAGGAAAGAGCATGCTTCATTGGTCATGAAATATTGTTAAGACAGAATTTTCAGAGTTGTTCCTTATGAACATTTTTCTGCATACCTACAGGTGGCATACTTTATCAACATCAACGCAGGCTATGAATAGACTCAAGGGTGGCGAGTAATCTGGATACTTCAAAATCTTGGCAAACTCAGCACAACCACAACTTGTTTGCAAAACATTTCCCCACTCTAACTACTACAACAAACCAAAAATTTTCTAAAGCTCATTTGGCCTCAAGATCTATTTTAGGACATAAGAGATGATGATGCAGCAGTTAAAGGTACCTGCTGTCAAACTTAACCCCCGTTCAATTTCCAGGAGAATCGACTTCTCAAAGCTGTCCTCTGACTTCCACATGTGCATCATGATACCCACAATTAAAAATAATCTCATGCTTTTTAAGGCTATTTTATACAAATAAATGTATGCCTCAAAAACTTTTACTAACCTCTTCCTCTTCTGATTTTCTTTTCTTCTCCTTCTTGATATCTTCTGTCTTAATTTTCTTAGGTTTATAATCAGCACTAGAAAGGAGAACATGAATATGCAGTTATTGCAACTACAACTCAAGAGATCTCACCTATAGAATTAGGATCTCCCAACTCTTTGAAAAGTGTCCATGGCAGGTGACTGCTGTTATTCTTGATAGGAATTCAATGGTAGTGAAGACGAGATTAAGGTCTGGGGAGATGTTCAAGCTGGTAAGACTACTGGCTGCTCTTGCAGAGAACCTCAGCTTAGTTATCAGCATCCACATGGGATAGCTCATAGCAATCTATAACTCCAGTTCTAAAGAATCTGATGAACTCTTTAGGCTTCTGTAGGTACCAGGCATGCATATGGTATACATATAAATGTTCAGGATCATGACATAATATAAAAAGTGAAATAAATATAAAAGACAGACAGAAACAGACTAGAGGCTATAAAGAGCTGCCTAATATGGATGCTGGCAAACAAACTTGAGTTCTCTAGAAGAACAGCAAGCACTCTTAACAACTAAGCTATAGCTGTAGCCATTATTTGATTTTTAAATGTTATTTAAGTGCACACACGTCTGAATGCTCATATTCATGTGGAAGCCAATGGACAACTTGTACTGTCCTCCTAAAGAACATTCTCAAGCTCCATTGAGACCTGGCTTCTCAGGAGCATGGAGCTCACTAAGTAAGCTAAGCTAAATTGCCAGCAGTCCTAGGGAGTCTCCGGTCTCTGCCTTTCCAAGTCCTAGCATGCTCTAGCACACCTGAAATTTGTATGTGAGCTCTGGATCAAACTCAGGTCCTCATGCTTGTAAAGTAAGTACTTTATCAACTGTGCTACAGCCTCAGCCATTCCATCTTAAATCCTGTGACTATCTCATAGAATAGAATAAGTATTATATAATTATATAATATAATACTCAAAACTAGTAAAATGGAATACATTATCATTGGAGGTAAATGTAAGCCTTAAATAACAATATCAACTTCACTATCTCTGTACATTGAAGGTTCCCTTATATCAAAAGGCATAGATCCTAGAAGGAAAAAGAATTGAAGCAGAGTCTCATGTAGCCCAAGTTAGCCTCAAATTCACTCTGTAGTCAAAAATGACTGAATTTCTGATCTTCTTGCCTCCACTTCCCAAATGTTGGTATATGAGGTTTGTATGAGTTCTATGAGGTTCTGGGATCAACCCCTGGCTTTTTGTGTGGTAGATAAGCATTCTACCAACTGAGCTATATATCCCTAACCTAATATTTCTCAATTTACTTGTGGTACAAAACTGAAAAACTCCCAAGGATCTAAAATAGTTTACCCGTCACTAATTCTATTTTGAAATAGTTTGAAATATCTATAATAAATATGCATTATTTTTTTAGTAAGAAAAAACACATTACACATAACCCATAAATTAATTTGCTTAGCAAACCCACTTCTCATAAATTAGTCCATTAACCACAAATGCCAATTAATATATTATTATTAATTATAGATATACACATATTTATTCTTAAAACAGATTTTCCCTTCTGTTTTGTTTTGTTTATTTTTTCAAGACAAGGTATCTCTGTGTAGCCCTGGCAGTCCTAGACCCTGTTCTATAGATCAGGCTGGCCTTAAACTTAGAGATCCCCTGCCTCTGCCTCTTGAGTAATAGGATTAAAGGCGGTGGCATCATGCCTGGCTCTGGCCTTTTCTTTTTAAACGTTGTTGAAGTAGTCCGGTGGTGGTGTTGCATGCCTTTAATCCCAGCACTTGAGAGGCAGAGGCAGGCTGATTTCTGAGTTCCGAGGGCAGCCAGAGCTATACAGAGAAACCCTGTCTCGAAACAAACAAACAAACAAACAACAACAAAAAACCAAACAAACAAAAAATAAATAAAATAAAAATTATGAAGTATCTCTTCTTATAATTTTATAATTTTTTATAAATTTATATATACATATATATATATACACACATGTATATATAAACTCTTCCAAATTACCATACTAAAACTAACAGATCTAGTTCAATGAACATTTATATTTTAAACAGGCACTCAGAATGAAGTTCTACAGCTTTGTTCAATTTTACATTTTCAATACTGAATGTAGTTTATGCCCTTATCTACCACCAAATGGGGAAAAAGAGGGTGGGGGAGGAAAAAAAGAAGATTCCACATAAAAACAGAAGTAGAAAAACAATTAGCTTTATATCCTCGTTTATAATGCATTCAGTACTTCCTCATCTGTTTCAATTACTTAGCCTTTCCTATTCTCTTCCTTCAAAGTATTGGTAGAATTCCAGGAGAGAATGTGAGTTTTTTTCTTTGAGATTATATGACCTTGCTTGCTATTACATATTTTAAATCCATCCATATTCCTATAAAACTATTAATTTCATGTTTCTATAGAGATGAGCAGCACATTCTACTATCCACCCACAGATCACACGTCCATTAGCCATTCATTTGTTGATGAACAAGGTTGATTCCAATTTTACCATTGTTAATCAGGCAGCAACAAACATTATTTCAAAATTGAAATTTCTTTATATGTTCCACTTTAATCAAAATGGAAGAAATACATACTCATCTTCATCTCGAAGCCTCTTCAATGGCTTAATATCCTCTTTTGGAGGAGCAAAATAGCCATCATCCTCAGGTTCATCTTTAATTCGTGGCGGACTAAAGAGAGAACAAAGCAGCTAGTTAAGGATTACTAAATTGTCAGAATTGTGTTAAATAACATAAAGTAGGTGCCCTGCCTAGTTTAATGTCCACCTGAGTGACACAAGCTACAGTTATTGGAAAGGAAGGGACCTCAACTGAGAAAATACCTCCCTAAAGATACAGTTGTAGGGCATTTTAATTAGTGATTGATGTGAGAGAACCCAGTCCATTGTGTGTAGGACCACCCCTGGGCTGCTGGTCCTGAGCACTGAGAAAGCAGGTTGAGCAAGCCATGACAGGCAAGCCAGTAAGCAGCACCCCTCCATGACCTCTGCGCCAGCTCCTAGCTCCAGGTTCCTGCCCTGAATTCCTTCAGTAATAAAAGGTGATGTGAAAAAAAAATGCAACTGAGGATGTAAACTGGTACAGTCACTATGAAAATCCTATAGAGGTCTTCCACAACATGACCCAGCTATACTACTCCTAGGTATATGCCCAAGAGAAGCTTTGTCAGTACACCATAAAACATGGATCTCTCTGTAAATCCATAATAGTATAAATCCAGAACCAGTGTAGATGCTAATCAATAGATGAATGGATAAAGAAAATATGGCATATACACAATGGAATTTTATTCAGGCATAAAGAATAAAATTGTGTTATTTGCAGGGAAAAATAGAAGAAATAACATGTTTTCTTTATTATGCAAAAAACCCTCAATTTTTAAAAATGTGGCATGAAAGGAGATGGAGAGATGGCATAATGTTTAGGAGCACTTACTAATCTTCCAGAAAGCATAGACCCAAGTTCCAGGGGATCTTCTTTAGTGACTAGGCACAGGCATGGTGTATAGAACTACATGAGGCTAAAATAGTCATATACATTTAAAAAAAAAATCTTTTCATGAAAATAGAACGGGATAGGTTTATAGCAAGGGAGAAAAGAATGTCACATTTTCTTTCCTTTGCAAAATCTCTATCTATCTAGAGAATTTATGAGCAGAGTACAATGACATTATGAAACCTGTACTAACTAGAAAGAATAAACTGGGGGTCTGGAGAGATGGCTCAGCACTTATAGAGCACTTGTTTTTGCAAGGAGCCCAGATTTATCCAACACTCACCAGGAAGCTCACCATCACCTATAACTAGCTCCAGGATATCCAACACTTCATTTTTACCTCCATGGAAATAGGCAAGCACAGATACATATGAGCAAAACATTTACTCATACACGTAAAATTTAAATATCTAATTTTTTCTTTTTTAAATTAAGTTGGGTACACACGTCTGTAATTTCAACACTTCCAACAATTAAGGAGGAGGAGCAGGAGTGGAGGTTCGTCTTGGTTTATGTAATGGTTCAAGCCACTCTGAACTTCAGAAGACTCTGCCATTTACTAATAATGAGATAGGGGAGCGTGTATGTCAGCTATCTTATAGTGATATGGTGATGGTGGTAGTGGTGGTGGTGGAGGAGGAGGAGGTGGTGGTAGTGATGATGATGATGGGGGAAGGGGAAGGGGAAGGAGAATTGCCGGTGACACGGACAAACACTCAGAAACCTTGGAATGTTCTTTCCTAGGTTGGCTTGTTACATCTCTTCAAATTAGACCTCACTGACTTAACTCAGTAAAGAAAATGGCCTCCCAAAATAAAGCTGCCATTCATGAAGTGGTGGATCTGAAGTGTAAGTATCTAGTCTCAACAGTAAAATATATTCACAGCATGAAGTATAGATAATGTATTCTCCTTTCTTTCTAAAAGCATTAAAACCAGTTTGCTTGCAACAAAATCTGAAGGTTTAAAAAGATTAGCTCTTCTTATTCCAGCACATTTTCCCCAATTCCTAAATGCCACTTCTACAGCTGTTTCGCCTTCAATTACAAAGCCCTGGAGATCCAAAGAAGACACTACAACATCCAATGGTTCAAAGTTAATGCCCCATCCTAAGTGTCGTGTGTGAAAGCAAATAGTGAGTTACCACACTTCGAAGATGAAGTTCAAGTGAAGCATCTGGATTCTCTACAGGACTCACTGCTGACAAGCAGGCCAGCAACGACAATCGGGGGCAAAGCACACACGCCTGTCCTTCTAATCCCCCAAGTCATTAAGTGAATTCATGACGAAAGTTCAAATAATCTATTCATATCTTGCAGGATCTCTTGGCAAAGAATAGACATCGTGAGCCTCATTTTATTGTTTAACAGAATTCCTAGGGTACTTTGTAGAATGCTTACTCAACTTTATTATTCTGCTTTCTTACACCATTTGTAAAATATCCCTATAAAAGGCACCTGCTTCTCTTTTTCTAAAGGACCTGGATACAAAGTCTCAAGAAAGCAAAGCTCTTAAAACTCTGTTACAGTCAATAAGGCAAATGCTTTCAACAAGTCTTAACAAATCCATTCCGTGGTTCCATGGAAGACATCAGAATATACAATGTGATCTTAAATGGTCTTCTCAATCTAGAGTGGACTTGAGCACTTACTTTAGGGAACTGAAAATGAGGAAAACAGAACAGATGGACTGCAGAGTGTAAAAACAGCCTATAGGTAATATACACTATATTAAAAAATTAAGTCCAATAAGGGTTTACGTATGTCTTATATTACAAAGGAGGAATTAATTTAAGACTAAGAAATTCCATAATTACTACCAAGGAGTTTCTCTTGAAATATTGGGAAATAGTGAGGTAAATACCATAAAAGCCCATAAGCTATATATATGCTAGCATAGCAAATTTTGTGGTATGTATATACCTCAACTTTTAAAATCTCATTCTGGCCGGGCGTGGTGGCACACACCTTTAATCCCAGCACTCGGGAGGCAGAGGCAGGCGGATTTCTGAGTTCGAGGCCAGCCTGGTCTACAAAGTGAGTTCCAGGACAGCCAGAGAAACCCTGTCTCGAAAAACCAAAAAAAAACCTCATTCTGATAGCCTTCTCCATTTCTGGTAGATTTCTGGATAAATGCTGTTCAGTCTCACTAACTAGAACTATTAAAAAACCAAAGTTTGCCTAGGTCAAGTGCTCTTAATACTGACTTTTTTTGAATTGTCAAGGTGGCTAGTTCAGTTCATGTTGGAAAAGCTTAGACACCACCATGCAGAGTCACACACCCCCCTCCCAAAAAAAGCTGCTGTAGCAAAAGGTCTTACCTAGAGAAGCCATTTTCCTTTTCCTTCTTTATTTTTGCATCCCCAGCAGCTCTAATCTGCAAGGTAAAACCACAGCCTCTCAGTAAGTACTTTGAAAGTTTTTAATACTAAAACAAGACAAAAAACTCTTATTCAAGAAGATTACCATCAATTTGGGAGATTTTAAATTTGTTAGCATACACTAATTATACATAAAGCAGGTTTCATTATGGTATATGCAAGTATATGAGGTACTCGGATCTACTCACTCCCCGTTCCTAATGATCCCCTTCCCAGCCATGACTTGTCTTTTCTTCCTGCTTTTTGGATGTCCCACTGAGTTGAATCAGAATTGCTTATAGGAGTGTAGATAGGCACCTTAACAGTGACTATACCACCTGAGAAAATGTCTCAACTTCCTCTAATAACCATTAATGGATGGTAGTCTTCAAGGAAGAGACCTCATCTACCCTTCTCCAAGACAGAATGCTGACAGGCTCAATACTGCTCGTGTCCTGTGCTGATAACCACAGTCATTGAGTGTTCGGGAATGGCAAGATCATGCCAGGCTATTTTGGAGCATCTTGATCCTGGACTGACTCTTCTTGTTAGCAAAACTGAAGTGGGTCAACTAAAGACATTTTCCCAGGGCTGTTTTTTGACAATTCTGGTGAAATTAATCGAGAAAGTTCTTCCTCAAAACAGCAACTTTTTAATCTTAAAATAACAGTAGATTTCATCTCCCCAATAAATATATCCACTACTCAAAAATTTGCTGCGAGCCTCACAGTGGGGTGAGGGTACCATAAAATAGACTAGTCTATTTCCTGCCCTCTCTAGTGTATGATTGCCCACCTACAAATTTCTTTTTCACTTTAAAAAACAAAAACAAAAAAACAAAACAAAACAAAAAAACAATGCATTGAAAAACCTTGACACATACACACAAAAGGATGGCCCTCAACTCCTTATCTACAGGGTCTCTGAAAAGTCACAAAGTGATCAGTGCATTGGCTACCTCATAGAAAAGACAGGGACTGTAAGTCAGGAATAAACAAGGATATCTTGTTCAACAGTCTTTACTCCCCAGTGTCCGAGTTTTTCATTCAAGTATCCTCTTTCTTTCATGAGACAGAGTATACATCCCAGATTGGGGATCACCTTGAACTCACTCTGTAGCCCAAGATGACCTTAAGTTTCTACTCGCCCTATCTCCCCACCTCCCAAGTGCTAGAATAACAGGCACACACAAACACAACTGTTGGTAGTAGTGCTGGAAATCATAAGACTTCCTTCATGCTAGTCAAACTTAGTCAGTCTATCAACTAAGTATAGACACAGCCCCAGAATCTTCAATCAGAGGAGACCCAATAAAGCTTTAGGTTTTCCAAAAACAAAACTTTCCCTAAAACAGAAAAGATGTTTCCAGAAACATTATAGGCACACTGTAGTATAAAATAAACATACTTATTGCATTGTTAAAGACATGGTGTTAAATAATTTGGTTATCATAGCTTCAGACAGATTGAATCTAAAATCTTTTTTGTTTGGGGAGTGAGGAGTTTAATGAGTACATTGCAAGGAAGCCAGTGTTTAGTTGTAGTTTTTGCTATAGCACTACCTGCTAATTTTGAAGTCTGCTACAGGGTCAAGGGTAGATATAACAAAGTTACTTTCATTACCACTTCTAAAGTATTCAAAATAAAAGTACATCTTAACTCTTGTTTCCCCTTAAGGCAAAGTTCTGTACCTTTTCCTCCTTTCGTCTTTCCTTGTCTCTGTCTTTATGTTTGTCTTTATGTTTTTCTGAGCTGCCATCTTTGTGTTTGGTTTTCTCTTTCTCTTTGTGTTTCTTTTCAGAATCTTTATGTTCACTGTTAAAAATAAGACATAAAAAGTTAGCCTAGAGTAAGAACAACAAAATCAACTCAAAAGCCATACACCATGAAAACTTATAATGCTTACACAGTCCTGAAAAAAGGTTCAAAGACTGCTAGCTGTATCAGAGGGGACCTCCTGGGTTAAATTCACCGAGTGTAACCAGAAAGCACTAAAAGTCATAAGGAGTTTGTATTGATCTCCCTTCAGCTCCTAGGTACAAGTTGCTGCTGGGACAGGAGCCCATGGTGATCCAGGAGAGACAAAGACATGTACCCAGTGTATAACTGCACTGCTGTGTTAGGAACACATGAACAACTGGAAATATAAACGATTCCATGGCATAACCTTGCTTCATGACCCATAATGAGGTTATCATGGAACAAATGAGACCTGGGGGATGGTGGCCCTTTATGTGTCTGTTGATTCAGCAATCAATCAAGTCCCTTAAAAATAAAGTTGCTAGAATCCTGAACATGGTCACCTGTTTCCTATCCTAACAAGAGCTTCTTTAGGATGCCTTCATAGTTGACTAATTATTACATGGAAATTCGGAGTTCCCACTCTCATTAACAAAAAAACTTAAGAGATTCAGAAGGAAGTTCAGGGCACACAGGTGGAAATCTCAGTACCTCCCAGAGGAAAAGAAAGAGAAAAGAGGAAGACCAAGAAAAAAAAAAATCTATGCTGCTGAATTAGGCTGGCATGTTCAGCAATGGAGGTCTGCAAATAGCTACTTGGCAAACAAGCAACTACATGGCAGAAGGGGGCACTGGGGAAGTTGTCTCAGAGAACAAGTGAGAAGCTCAGTGTTAGAGAAAGTATAGCCAGGATTTTGCCCTGCATATCAAAAGAAAGATTTAAAAAAAAAAAAAAAGACAAGTTAAGCTTTCAGATTAGGTCTTACTGAAGCAGGTGGATAAACTCTAAAGCACTACATAATGTAAGCTCTGCAAGCATTTTAAAAGGTAGTAGAATATACAGTAGGTTTAGTCTTATTTCTGTAACTTTCTAACAATAAAATATACAGTTGAAAGGTCTATCTCCAACAGTCACAACTGCTGTAAGAGGACTCAATCCAAATTACCCAAAAAAGTATTTGTTGACTGTGCCAGACTCAGGACAAAACATTGTAAACTGAATGGCCCAACACACTAAAAGCTTTCTCACTAACTACGAAGAAACAGATGAAGTTTGTAGATCCTGCAGGCCTCTTCCTCACAATAAGACCCACCTGAAAGCAAGGACAAGGTCTATGTTCATCATATTTCTAAGTCTTATTTGAAAGAGGTATGTGTCATATTAGTAGCCCCGTAAAAGTACATTTTTCTATTTTGGAAAGCAAGATATTACATCACAAGGCAAGAGTCATTAAAATGATCATACATGTTCATATAAGATCTTCTAGAAATGTCTCTTAGGGAAGATGTTTATTTTGGTACTTACTATAGTATCCAAAGGGAAAAAGAAAATGAGAAAATGGATGCAATCTAAATGATTAACCAGAGAGGAAACTGTGTTATATGAAATAAGATAACTATTAAGGAATATTTGTTATTTTAAGTACACATCCAGAATACTACTGACAGATCCCAACAAGACTATACAAAATACCTTTGACTGTAAATGTAGATAAAGACAAGAGACTAGCAGCAAAAACCACATGTTGCAGAACAATGTGGATAGTCATTTTCTTTGGTGTTAAGGCACCTGCTCCCTGCTGGATTATTCCACAGCTAAGCAAAACAGAACTCAAGCTCAAGTGGTCTGAATTAGGGGTTCATCACAGGTGCAGAATTGCTAACTGTAAGCCCAAACAATAGAAACAGTCAGGACTATAAGATTTGTCACAGCTCATTTGCCACTTGTTTGACTCAGAGCAGAAAAAGCTGGCCTCACTGGCAATGATCTCAAGAGACCCAAGAATTTTCCTTTAAACACTTTCCTAAAAAAGGTGTTTGTCTATAAAGAAGATTAAAAACAAGACAAAAAGCAATGGCATTTAATTAAGCCAAGCAACAGAATACATATCAAATCGCCTACTGTTACACTCACTTCTATGCACAAAAGTAGCCATAACTAAGACAGGCATCTGGGTTATAAACACAAACTGAAGCTGAGCAGTGGTAGTGCACACCTTTGATCCCAACACTTGGTGGGCAGAGGCAGGCAAATGTGAGTTCGAGGCCAGCCGGGTCTACAGAGTTAGTTCTAGGACAGCCAAGGGCCACACAGAGAAACCCTGCCTCAAAAAAACAAATTCTTAGAAAATTAACCAGAAGGTAAAGACTAGCAGATACAGGACTACAGGTTTAGGAGGATTCCAGCACTATCACAGATGGGAGGGAAGGAGGGCCCACTTTGCATTGTTTACATACTCCCTCATTTCCATTCTCCTCCAGCACTCGTTAGCTGTTACTTATATGAGCTATACATTAAAGGGCAAGTTTCCACAGCAAACCTTCCACTCATTAAGGCTGAATGGCACACAGAATGCTAATGGCACACACAGAGACCACATTTTACCAACAGTACATCATTCCACTCATTGTGTTTTCATGATGTGTTTCTATCAGTATAAAAAAATCCTTTATATAGTGCAAAGACTAAAACTAGACTCACTATATATCATACACATGATAATATGCATGGTTTTGATATTACCATGTTTAGCTTCTATTATAAAGGTACTATAGTAATAGTTATAGAAACCTATAACAACAACAACAACAACAAAAACCCTTAGTCTCCTACACAAATTTTACATAAAAATAAACTCCAGAAACAATCGCAGGCATTTTGATGATGAACACATCTTCTCCTTACAACATCCTTACAGCATTGCACTTGTTTTTTGATGTTGAGAAAGTATTATGTACAGACTAGTGTGTGTAGCATGTGTGCATGGTGTGTGTGCTTTGGGTTTTTGGCTTGTCTTTGAGATTGGGTCTTAATATGCAGCCTGGCTAGCCTATAACTCACTATGTAGACCAGGCTGTTCTTAAACTCACAGGGACCTGCTGGCCCCTGTTGGGAGATTAAAGGTGTAAGCCACACCTGACTGGCTGTACTTGGTCTTACAACCCTTATTTTACTCAATTCTGTAATAATTCTAAGAGGTTTTATTTTCTTTTAGACAAATGTATATACAGAAGAAATGGTCACTTAAAAAACTGATGCACACTGACTGCTCTTCCAGAGGTCCTGAGCTCAATTCCCAGCAACCACATGGTGGCTCACAACCATCTGTAATGAGATCTGATGCTGCTCTCTTCGGTGTGTCTGAAGACAGTTACAGTGTACTCATCACATAAATAAAATTAATAAATAAATCAGAAAGAAAGAAAGAAAGGAAGGAAGGAAGGAAGGAAGGAAGGAGGCAGTGGTGGCATACGCCTTTAATCCCAGCATGAGGCAGAGGAGGCAGAGGAGGCAGAGGCAGAGGCAGAGGCAGATTTCTAAGTTCAAGGCCAGCCTGGTCTACAGAGTGAGTTCCAGTACAGCCACGGCTATACAGAGAAACCCTGTCTCAAAAAAACAAGACAAAAAACTAATGCAAATTCTGTTATAGAGGACAATGCTAGGATTAAACTTAGTATTTCCATTTAGAAGTTTAGAAAACCTGTACATTGTTATTACATTTCCACTTAAATCGTTTTTAAAAATATTTGTTTATTGTATGTGGGTGTTTTGCCTGCATGTATGTCTGTACCACATGCACACCTGGTATTTGAGGAAGACAGAGGGTGTCAGATCCCCTGGGACTAGAGTAAGCTGTGAGCTGGCATGTGGGTGCAAGTGACTGTAATGGGGTACTCTTGAAAAGTAGTAAGTACTCTAAACTGCTGAACCACCTCTTCAACCTCAGATATAAATGGTGTTGTACTTAAGTCTAAGATTTGACATATCTTGCCACCAAGTAGGTATTTTCTAAATACTTGAAAAGATCAAACCTTTGTGATTACTTCTTATGAAAATATAAATGGCTAATTAGAGTGCTTCAGGCTCTGTCTTCCTTTAGTTATTACACTACTCTTCTCAATTCTCTTTCTTAATGAAAATTATTAGAAAACTAATCTGCCTTAGTGGAAAAATGACCTTTTGGCAATCAGAGGATGCAAACCTGAGTCTCTAGATTTCAGTTTTGTTATTCATTAGAACACCAAACTAAAAGAATCAGTAAGTAGTAATGGTATATCAAGACTACTCTAGGGTAATAAAACAAAACACACAAATTGTTACTTCCTCTGAAGAGGGAGCCTAATGAGAATCTATGTAGAAAACTCAAAGATCCTCCTGGAGTATTAATCCTCTTGTGTACCAATAACAGTAAAACGGATGAAATGTCAACCTTATTTTTTAAACAGACTAAGTCTCCTTTATACCCATCTGTTTGGAATATCATAAACTAGGTTTGTATTTTGAACTAGTTAAACTCAGATAATTTACAGTTGGGTATTAAGACAGGGTTTCTCCCCATAACTCTGCTGTCCTGAAACTCACTATGTAAACCAGGCTGATATCAAAGTCAGGCATCCACCTACTTCTGCCTCCTTTGTGCTGGCTGGGATTAAAGGCATGCACCACCTGGGCAGGAGATCTTGCCACTTTTTCAGCAATAGACAGTATGTCAAAGTCACAAAGCTAGTTTTAACAACCAAAGGCTACAACAGAGGCTAGAGAGTGGCCAACTTTACCAATGAAAAGACTTCTAGAAATTAAATACATAAAAGAAATGCTTAGGAACAAGCATAGGAAGGAACTTGAAAAACATAGTGCTCAGGACCTACATGGATATTCTGTAATGGTTACACTTTTGGATGAAATATAAAATTAACACCACAGATATGAGGCACTCTGAAAGAAAAAAAAATCCTAATGAATGGCTATGAACAGAGGTTGACTCCTTGATTCAATACTCATGTTTCTCTGTAAGACTGTACCACACCGGTTGAATAAGCAAGTCATGTTTAAGAAAGTAAATAGACAATATCCATAGCCCTAAATGGAATACACGCAACACACGCACCCCCCTCCTTTAAAATCTCAGGGTCACTTCAGAAGAGAGCGCAGAAAGAAAGACAAAGAGGTGATAGATAATGATGTCTTCAAAATCTCTAAGAATAATTTTTAAAAGAAGGATAATAAAAATTCTTAAAACCTTTTTTTCATAATGTGCATGCTTGACTTATACTTCAAACAACTGAATTTTAATGATGATGATCATGAAGAAGGGAGGGGGGAGGAAGAAGAGGAAGAGGAGGAAGAGTTAGAGGAAGAGGAGGAGGAGAAGAAACTAATGATAAAGATGGTGGGAGAAAATAGCCATGCTATTTCTTAGGTGACAATTATGAAACTTCTGGTCTATGATTCTCATAGAAGCTAAACAAACTAAAGAAAAAAATGGCAGGGTTTCTTTAAAGACCTTAAGCAGAAGGAAGGCATGAGAAAGGACAAGTGAGGGATGGCAGTAAAATGGGAAAATAAAGCATTCCTCTTTTGCACTAGAAAAGTAATTAATCTTTAGAAAAAAAATATAGAGAGTAGTAGTACTCCTGCAAAACTCAGAGTCTGATACTCAGGAAGGCTAGATGTTGGCTATGGGAAGCCATCAAAATTTAAAGTTTACTTTATGGTCAATTAAAGTATTTAGCAAATAGCAACGATATTACCACCTAATATTATACACATCTTGCTACAACAAAACCCTGAAATGAATACTGGTATCTAAACTTTGCACATCTGGAAATTAAAAGCACAGAATGCTTAAGTAACTTGTCCAGGGAAAATGAGGAGTTCAACTCAGGCAGTTTGTCTCCAGTCATGAAATTAACCATTCTATTACTTCTATTCTATTCTATTCTTCCCAAACAAAGCAAACAAAAACCAAACACTATTAGGTAGAATCTGCTCATCTTCTGAGAAGAGAACTTAGCCACTAATATTTGCCAACTATGCAAAGCAGCAGACAGGGTGACAGACAATGGCATCTCAGGCACTCCTATAAGAGAATGAGTAGGCTTTAACAATACAGAAGGAAAGAAATTAATGTGTTTACAAGGAAAGCAGGCATCAAAATAAAGCTTAAATGCTTTAAATAAAAGAATTCCGGGTAACTTTAAGTTGTCTCCCAGACAATAGTACAGCAGCTAGTTTTCAAAAGGCTCTAAAGCATAGCGGCTGCTGAATGTCCATCATCATTAGGCTACTAAGCAAAATCACAAGGACACTTGCCCACCTTGGATGTAGTGAATTCCTGACACCAGATAGTACCCAACTCTATATACAAGGGCAGGGTTGGGGTGGAGGTCCGGGTGGGGGTTGATTTCCTTATACAAACATATCTACTATAAATTTTGGCCTATAAATTGGGTATAAGGAATTAATACACAGCCATCATTTTCTGGAGTTCAACACAACCATTCACGCTCTTCTTTGAGAACTTTTGCTTTCCACTTACAAGAAACACCTTACTGCCCGCTTTTTGGTATATCCCAATTGCTGAATCACCACACTCTCACTCTGAAGGCATTAAATAAAGGTAAATTGAACACAACTTTCAATTATGATTGACAAACGGATAAGAATGTATGTATTTTGAATATAGAAGTCAGAGAGATGAATTAAGTCCCAGGGTTGTATTTCCTAAGGGTGCTCAGAAAGTCATAACATTTTAAACTTACATTCATAAGTATAATCCATAAGATCTTAATTAAATCCAGCCTGGGTAACTATTTCAAGACAAATAAACAAACAAAACTCATTTAGTGTTTATCACGAGGAATTTTCTATTAGGTTAGTTTGAACTTGCTGTCTGAAAAAAAATCATTGCATCTTGTGCCCAGGAAGGAAAATTGTGTGCAATTACAGAAAAGTCAAATAGAATAACTTATTCCTTCGTTTGCGGACTGGAAAAGATAAAAGGATGTTTCCAAAAAAAAAAAAAAAAAGGATGTTTCCAAAGATGCCCAAACCAGTGCACTTTCTAAACCTCTATTCCTTCTCGAAGTTCTAATTTATACGTTATATTCTGGTTTACAGCTCAGCCTTTTGTGGCTACCTATCTTATTATAAAAAGCTGCCCAATTGTCCAAAACAAGAACCATTTCTGTATTATAAATTCCCCTTTCTGAACTGTTTCCAGTAGCTTCTTCCTCCCTTTAAAAACTAAAGCTCTTCTTTAAATTAAAGCAATTTCTTGAATTAAAACAGTTTTCAGCAGTAGTTTATCTCAAGACAACATTTTAGACCTCATTTCTGTCCTACACTTTGTAACTAAAGTATCCACTTAATTGGATCCATTCTGAAACAAAATGCATGCTACAACAGTAACATGTCTTGTGTATGTTTTGTTTCTTGTGATATTGGGAATAAAACATAGGGCTTGTATATTCTACGGGGTACACACTAACACGGAGCTACATTCCTTAACCTCTTCATGCTTTTCTTATCATCTGAAAGGCTCCTTTAATTATATTTGAGACAGTTATAGCTCAGTTTGGCTTGGAACTTGGTCACCCTTCTGCCATAACCTCCCAAGTCAAGTACCACTGTACCCACCAGATACCTCTTTTTTTAGCCATTATCCTTTCATCCTTCTGTGATCGTAACTATTTTCAGTGGCTAGCTTCATATGTTGTCTCCATGAGCTGGGTGTGGTGATATATGTCTTCAATCCCAGCACTTGAGAGGCAGAAACAGGAGGGTATCTGAGTTGCTGGTCAGCCTGGCCTATAGAACTAGTTTTAGAACAGCCAGAGCTACACAGAGAAACCCGGTCTTAAAAAAACAAAAAGGTTGGGGGCTGGAGAGATGGCTCAGTAGTTAAGAGCACTGACTGCTCTTTCAGAGGTCCTGAGTTCAAATCCCAGCAATCACATGATGGCTCACAACCATCTGTAATAGTATCTGATGCTCTCTTCTGGTGTGTCTGAAGATTGCAACAGTGTACTCATATACATTAAATGAATAAAAAGATTTTTTTTTTAAAAAAAAAGAGCCAGAATCAACAAGTTTGATAACCAACATCTGCAAAAACAAACAAAAAGGTTGCCTCCACCATGAAATCTTAAAAGCAATGATAGTACTCAACTATAAAGCTAGAAATAACTAAAAAGTCCTAGTTCCAAATCAGATTTATCAATAATTAACTACTGAGTTAGATTCCACTACAAAAACTGACAGTTGCAATTTATCTACATGATCTTTTATTAGGTTTTGTTATAATTGTCATCATCACCATCATTATCTAAATTACTTAGCAGGAAATCAATCAAAAATGAAAAGGAGGCAAAAAAGGTAAGATGCTTAGATTAGGATACAGTTTGTGAGTGGCAGAACTTGACCTTTTGTTTTATAGTGCTTTTCAATATTACAAATTAAAGAAAATCTGATTAAGAATGATTAAGAGAGCTACCTGGTCACACTACAAGCCCAGTAATGCCTTGAGACCTAGAAAAACAGTCCTTTTATTTCAAAGTGTATTTTTAAATATCTGATCTGTAAAATATTACTACTTTCTATTGTTCTGATAAAACACTGATCAAAAGGAACTTGGGGAGAAAATGGTTTATTTGGCTTACATGTCCCGGGTCACATCGCACTGAAGGCAGAAGCCATGAAGCCATAAAGGAATGCTGCTTACTGGCTTACTCTGCATGGGTCGCCCAGCCAGCCTTCTTATACAACTACCACCTCAGCCACAGTAGATTGAGCCTTCTAACATCAACCATTAATCTAGAACAACCCCCCCCCCCACCTCTTGCCTATAGGCCGATCTTTTTTTTGGGGGGGGGGGGGGGTTGAGACAGGGTTTTTCTGTGTAGCTCTGGCTGTCCTGGAACTCACTTTGTAGACCAGGCTGGCCTCGAACTCAGAAATCCACCTGCCTCTGCCTCCCAAGTACTGGGATTAAAGGTGTGTACCACCACGAATGGCCTATAGGCCGATCTTAGGGAAGCAGTTTTTCAGTTTCCCAATTGAGGTTCCCTCTTTCCAAATGACTAAAACTTATGCCAAATTCATGTAAGTCACCAACATATAACTATAGCTACATTATCAAAAAATGAGGACTATGGAGATGGCAAAGCTGAGTACTTGCTGCTCTTGCAGAGGGCCTGGGTTCAGTTCCTAGCATCCACATAGTGGTTCAAAACCATCCACATGACTCCAATTCCAGGGTACTTGATGTCCTCTTCTGATCTTTGAGGGTACCAGGCATACATGTGGTACACATACATACATGAAGGTACACATACATAAAAAATACCCATAAGATAAATCTAATTAAAAATATATAAGTAATTATTTCATTTGATTAGTGTAAACCATGCAACGTCAGATGCCAAATAGTAGACAGTCGGGGATGAAGTTTTCCTAAAGTTAGAATTTAATGTGATTAGTGCTTTTCGTGACAAGTTTGAGAGACTTGGAATCCAAAGAAAAAGGAAGTAACATAAGCTGGCATTTAAGACATTTTTAGACACTGTCAAAAAGCAAAGCATAACAAAAAGCTGCCTAAATCTGTGTGTGCTTACTCACTCAAAACTGTAATTATGAAAAATGGACAAAATATATTTTCACATTTGTAGAGCACTTCATAAGATCTTTACATTTATTGACTCCTGGGCCCTCCTGTGAAGCACTGGAGAAAAAGGGTTTTGGGTGACCTAGTGAAAGTCATAGAACACATTAGTGGACAGGCCAGGACGCCCAAGACAGAGGCTATTGAATTATTGTAATAGTTCTGACAATAAAATACCAGTTTTAAGAAAAGATTTCAGTAAAACAGTACAAGAAACTAGTCCCTAGGTCCTTAGATACACTTTTGCTTTATGCTGTCCCTCTCGCTCATTATAATCATAAATTGTGGTTGGTGAAATATGTAAGAGAACATGAAATCATTTTGGAAAAGCTTGTTTTAAATATTAATCTTTCTTTTAAATATTTTCAAAATAAATTCCTAATAACATTAAAATCAGCATGTCTTGATCAGACCTGTAAAAACATGTCTCTGATCACTACTGATGATAAAGCTTCTTCATGGTAAAGAGGAAAAAATAAGTTAAAAAAAACCCAACAAATCGAAACCTCTTTGTTTTTCTATTGCATTATACATAAGCTAGGCCATCATAACAAGCAGGGTAAAACGGGTTAAGGGTTACAGATGTAGCTCAGCTGTAGAATGTTGGCCATGTTCAATCACCTCAGTCCAATCCCCAGTACCTCAAAAGGAAAAAGAAAGCAACGACTGACATGGTCCAATACCTCCACTCTTAGATGTACACACCTGAAGGAATTGAGAACAGAACTTCAAATGTGTGTTCAAATATCAATGTTCATAGCAGTATTATTCCTAACAGCCAAACCTGGTAATTACTATGGAAATAATATATTCAGGAGACCACAGAAATTAGTAATATGACATAGTTAGAAAGTTATTACTAAAAGAATATTAAGAAAGCAACAAGAAAGTCCAGGTACAGTAGTGCTTGGGAAGATGAAGTAGTTTCCAGGCCTGCCTGGGCCTATGGAACAAGAACCAACAAGCCTGGGCAAGGTGGTGGGACCCAATCTCTATCAATCTAAAAAAGGGTCAGGGATATTGTGGTATTGTTGACTAGCATTTAAGGCCCTACGTTCAATCTCTAATAGGAGAAGGGGAATAAGGAGTGAAGAGTAAGAGTACTCTACAATAGCCATAGCATATTTTAAGGCCTAGTGGTTTATCAGAAACATGTCGTATCTAAGAAATTTAAAAGAAGTTTACAATGCTCAATTAACAGTGTGAGGTAAAGGCAAATGACAAGGGAAATTCAGCAGAGGAAGGCAACCAAAGCCTCCTAGATAAGCACTATGCACATTAGAAGGAAATGAAAACATGCATGCACGCGCGCGCGCGCACACACACACACACACACCACACACACACACACAAAAGCATGGAGAAGTAAAAGGGATGATTTTAAGAGAGACTAGCTAAAAGCACGAGTTATCTCAGCACCTACTTGAACACAGTCCTAAGATTTTGGTGTCACTATTCTGTAAATGTCAATTAAGTCAAGTTGTGCAACACTACACTTTTTTGTTTGTTTGTTTGTTTGTTTGTTTCTGTAAGTTAGTGTCTTGCACCATGTAGCCTAGATCTGGCCTCAATCTTCTGGTTATCCACCGTGCTCAGGCTCAGAATGCTAAGGTTACATACAGGTGTTAGTCAACCATGCTCAGATACTGTTTTCTGTTATTTAACCCTCCCTTAGCCTTGGAAATTTCTTACATGCACGAATAACAATTATTGAAAACAAAAGAATAAAATCATTAACTACAATCATGAATTCTCTTCAAAATTCTAATAGTTTCTGTGTGTGCATATTTTGAGGCTCTGATGATACTATAGAAACATTTTTAATGTCCTTTGTATTATCATGAAATGGGTTTCTTTATTGTTGGCAGTGTTCTTTGCTCTCAAGTCTCTTTTGGTAGTGTTAGATAGACAAATGTAGATTGAGAAGAAGGGTGCATAAAAAGCAAAACTTGACTCAAGTGCTGAGATTAATATTAAGAATAAAACATAAACTAAGTTGTAAGAAATGACTACGAGATGGGAAAAAACAATATTAAGAATAAAACATAAACTAAGTTGTAAGAAATGACTATGTGATGGGAAAAAACAGGAGGAGCACATAATTTGAGAAGAAATATCCTAAGAGAAAATTAAACTAGTTTTTTAATGACTCAAAAAATTTATTACTGGCTGGGTGGTGGTGGCACACACCTTTAATCCTAGCACTCAAATCTACAGAGCTAGCTCCAGGACAGCCAAGGATATAAAAAGAAAACAAGTCTCAAAAAATGGTAAAACAAAACACAATTATTAAAAAAGGATAGGAATTTTCTCTTTAACTTGTCTGCTGACAATAAGACAAACCAATAAAGCAGTTTTAAAATATAAATTTTAAATATAAATATAGCTTTAAGAAACAATGGCATTGCTGGGCGTGGTGGCACACGCCTTTAATCCTAGCACTCGGGAGGCAGAGGCAGGCGGATTTCTGAGTTCGAGGCCAGCCTGGTCTACAGAGTGAGTTTCAGGACAGCCAGGACTACACAGAGAAACCCTGTCTCGAAAAACCAAAAAAAAAAAAAAAGAAAGAAATGCATATTGAAAGAAGACTCACTGTGCTTCTCTGTACATCTAGATCTAAACTTACCAAGTGAGGCATTAATTCTTAAAGGAGTCTCTTCAGTAACTACAACAGATATAGTCTCTTACTTTGCTACTCACCTCAAGCTGATACCTATCCATGGACACCAAGGATGCTAACTCCCTATTGATCAATTCTTTTTTAATTATTTATTTATCTTTATTAGATATTTTCTTTATTTACATTTCAAATGCTATCCCGAAAGTTCCCTATACCCTCCCCGCTGTTGGTCAATTCTTACCTGTTGCTATGCTTAGACTTTTCCCGGTCCTTATCCTTATCCTTCTTGTGCTCCTTATGCCGGTGTTCTCGATCTTTGTGTTTATCTTTGTGTTTGTGAGAATCTGCAATCATAAGAGACAAGTCAATCACAAGGAATCATAAGGCATCATTTGCCTACCTGCCTTAACAAACAACTTTAGAAACAGAAGTCAGTCAAAGGGCAAAGTGACCATAAAAGCACATCCTACTGGTAAGGAGACTTCACAAAGACATCCCATTGCCTTGCCTCAAATCCAGTAACTTATAAATAATAAGCAAGCACTGTCCCACTAAGCTGCCTCCATGGCTTCATTTCCTGCTGAGTGAAAACCATTACATGGAAGTACTGTAATTTACAACTCACATGTTGATGAACCTTTGCTTCTAAATGAAGTAAAACTGCTAGATCATATAAAAAATTCACTTTTAACTTTATTGGAAACTGCTCAACTATATATTCCTAAGTGGCATACTCTCATATATTTCCATGAATATTATTAAGAGTTCCAAGCTACTACAAATCATTAGCAACATCTAGAATTACCAGTGTTGGCTTTGTTTGTTTGTTTTTCTTTAAGGCAAACTCTTGCTATGCAGCTCTGGTGAGCATGTAATTCTCTATGTACATCAGGCTGGCCTCAATCTGAGAGCCCCACCTACCTCTGCTTCCTGAGTACATTACAATGCCTGGCTAACAGCCTTTACTGTCTTAATTTTTGCTCTTCTAAAAGGTATATTATGGTGATTTGAGTAAGAATGACCCCACCCCCACCCCCATAGTATCGTAGTGGCACTGTTTGAAACTTGTATCTTTATTAGTGAAAGTTTATCACTAGGAGTGGGCTTTGAGGTTTCAAAAGCCAAAAGCAGGCCCAGGAGCCTCTTGGACAGTAGGCCAGAATCGGAATATAGCTCTCAGCTACTCTCTAGCTCCATGCCTACCTCCTGCTGCCATGCTCCTAAACATGATAACGGACTAAACCTCTGATGAAACTGTAAGCAAGTCCCCAGTTAAATGCTTTCTTTTGCAAAATTTGCTTTGGTTGTGATGTTTTATTTATTTATATATACATAATATATATATATATATAATTAGCCTGCTGTGTTTTTTTAATTATTTTTAAAAATTTTACCCATGAATGTTTTGCCTGCATGTATGTAAATGCCCTGTGTGCTGGGTCCCTGTGGAGGCCATAAGAGTATTGGATTCTCTGGAACTGAAATGCTTAGAGCCAAACCTAGGTCCTCTACAAGAGCAAGTGCTCTTAACCAGCCAGCACCCTCATTATGAATTTAATTCCTAATTTTCTTCTAGTGATTAAATATTTAATGAAAACTATTTGTGCTTATTGACTATTCACATCCTTTAAATAACTATTGCAAGTTCACTACAGTATTTGCTTGTTTGACTGTACATTGTATTACTGAGCTGTATATGTTCTTCCCCCTACCCCCTGGTTTTTCAGGACAGGGTTTCTCTGTCTAGACCAGGCTATCCTTGGACTCACAGAGATCCACCTGCCTCTGTAAGTTCTTTATATACTTCTGGATTGCTATTTTTGGCCACATATATTATGATACTATGGCTTGCTATTTTGGATACATATCTTCCAACCTCAAAGACTCAAGTGTTAGAAAGTATAAAAGTGAACAGGCTTTTAAAAAAACAGAGAGAGATTTATATATATGGGTATTTTGCTTATATGGATGTCTGTGTACCATGTGTATGCAATGCCTGGGAAGCCAGAAGAGGACATTAGATTCTCTAGAACTGGAGCTGTATATGGTCGTGAGCCTCCATGTGGGTGTTGGAAATCAACACCCCATTCTCTGGAAGAACAGCCAGTGCTCCTAACTGCTAAGTTATCCCTGTAGTCACTATGACCAGTCATTCATTCATAAATAAATAAATCCTAAAGGTGTTTTTCAAAGAGCCTCTTTTAAAATTTAGTAAAATTTTATTTAATCAATTTTCTCTTGATTTGAGTTTTGCTTACCAAAACATCAGTTGCTCGCCCCCATTCTCACCCCCACCCAGTTCCACAAAGCTACATCCTAAGCCTTATGAAAATATTTAAACATATAAAGTACTTTGATAATATCCCCTCCATTACTCACACTTATCCCCACTCCCACTGATTCCCTTTCTATTCTCATTTACTGTGGTGCCTTTTTAAGAATACAGGAGGGAAACAGTGCTATATGTATCTCTGATTTTGGCTTATTGCTGTGTACCTATCTATATCACAGTTCTGGGGAAACAGAGACAGATCTCTGGAAGCGCCAGTTCAATAAATATTTTATCTAAAAAAAAGGTGAAAAGAGGCTGGAGAAAAGTTTCAGTAGTTAAGAGTACTTGCTGAGATAGATAACAGAGGGGTCAGTTCATAGCATCCATGTTAGGGGCAACTCACAACCTCCTGTAATTCTAGCCCCTTGAGATCTAACACCCTCTCCTGGCCTCCAGGGCCATCTATACTCATACATACACATGGACAAGTAATAAGATACATCTTTTAAAAATAAGGCAGAGCAAGCCTGATAGACATCTGATGTTGACCTGCAAATGCACATGCACCGTCCGTCTCTTGCACTTGCACAAGTAAATGGCAGTACAGCACCCAACATTAGCTCACAAAGGCACTGCAACTTCCCATTTGCTCTCCTTGTTCTAGTGAGAAATCAGCTACCAAACTAGCAGCACTCAAGAAACATGTGGTGAGGAACTGATACTTCCTTCTAATAGCCACGTGAAGAAATTATCTTGGAAGTGAATATGCCACAGCCCAATTTAGCCTTCAGATGACTGTTACTCTAGGTGACATGCGATTTTTATGAAAAACTTTTTTTTTTTTTAATTATTTTTTTTTAAAGATTTATTTATTTATTATATGTAAGTACACTGTAGCTGTCCTCAGATACTCCAGAAGAGGGCATCAGATTTCGTTACAGATGGTTGTGAGCCACCATATGGTTGCTGGGATTTGAACTCGGGACCTTCGGAAGAGCAATCGGCGCTCTTAACCACTGAGCCATCTCGCCAGCCCGAAAAACTTTTTTTTTTAAATGAATTCTTTCTTACATTCAACCAGACTAACGAATGTAATGTATTTGACACTTATAACCAACCTATATCAACTAAATTTGAAGTAGCATGTTTCACAGCAATAAGATTATATATAAATTAAGTATTGCTGATCTGAAGCAACTGAAGTGCTATTTGGCATAACTGCATGTCTATTCTAGACAGATCCCAAGGAAAGAGAAACACTAATACTTGCAAGATCAAGGCCCTGGTTCTAAGAACTTTCCATCCCACAGAGATGAGAATAGTAAGTAAAGCATATAGTGTTAGAAGACTGAACTCAAATCTCCCATGCAGTGTACAGGACCCTCTGACTTCTAAGTCTCCAGTCTAAAGTCTTAACATGCTGAGTCAATCAGGATAAAACTGGTGACTTTTACCTCATGGCATAAAAATGACAATGCATGCATGCACCAGGACTACAACCTGAAATAAAGCATGTGTTGTTTTGTTTATAGTTAGAAATCAGTAAATGGGCTTCAGAATATTGAACGTTAAGATCTACTGCTTTGGTTCAAAGGCATGACAAGGAAATTATCTGAAAAGGAGAGAAAATGAGCACCACTGTATGTAATTCAATAAATCCATGACCACATACAAAAAAGACTGGAAGACATACATTTTAAAAAGAATGTAGTAATTTTAAAATTTAGAAATTTGTGAACTTGAGTTCTTAAGTGTGCTTCATCTTATTTTCCATAATGAACGACTTTTATAATAAAGTTAGAGATTAGCAAACTTTAAAATTTGAAGCCAGACCTGGTAGTACACGCCTTTAATCCCAGCACTCAGGAGACAAAGGCAGACAGATTGAGTTCAAGGCCAGCCTGGTCTACACAGAGAGTTCCAGGACAACCAGGGTTACAGAGAGACCCTGTCTAAATAAACAAACAAATTTATTTTTGTCAAATACAAACATGCAAAAGTCACTAAAAAGCACTAAACTTTAAAATACAAATTCAGAGTAGTTCCTATTAGATTTCACATTATTATCTTCCTGAAATGCATAAATTTTCAAAATGGAATTTAAAACCGGGTCCCAAGCCTTTGAAAACAAATGCTATCTAAAAATGTAAAAATTAACTATCTCAGAGAAAATTAGGGTTGCTGGTAAATAATTCCATGGACAAAACATCTAGGCCAATAATATGAACTCAAAGTCATTACATATCTAGTATATCCTCAAACTGTGCTACAGATGCTGTGAGAGATTTTAAATTAAAAACAAAACAAAGCAGAAAACAAAGAAGACAAAGTTCTTAATTGAAATCTCTATGGCTTTTCCAGCTCAGGCTGGAAAAGTCCCTGATGCCAAACATGACAATTATGTGCAATCCCCAGGAATCTACACAGCAGAAAAATGACTTCCATGGATTGTCTTCTGACCAGAACATGTGTTCCATAACCCTGTCTGCCCACCAACCTCTACATACAAATCAATGTAAGTGTAATAAGAGATATGAATGTCTGTTGAGCTCTATAAATCAATACAGTTAAGTTCTACATGGCAGGCTTGGATATCTGAGGAAAAATGATACAATAGATTTAAATCACTATACAAGTAGCATTGCCACAAAGAAAGTTGTTAAACAATCATTTAACATTTAAAAAACTTAATAATCTACTAACTTAACTGTATAGATGCCCTGTATACTACTAGTAGGTAAACTGATAGATTAAAACCTTTACCCCTGCTGGGTGTGGTGGCACACGCCTTTAATCCCAGCACTGGGGAGGCAGAGGCAGGCAGATTTCTGAGTTTTGAGGCCAGCCTGGTCTACAAAGTGAATTCCAGGACAGCCAGGGCCACACAGAGAAACCCTATCTCGAAAAACCAAAACCAAAACCAAAAAAAAAAAAAAAAAAAAAAAAAAAAAAACCTTTACCAACAGTGGTGGATCACACCTTTAGGCCCAGCACTTAGGGCAGAAGCAGGTAGAGTTTGAGGCCCGCCTGGGTCTACAGATTGAGTTCAAGGACAGCCAGGACTACACAGAGAACCCATGTCTCAGAAGAAAAAAGAAATCTTTAAAAGTACTTAAAAAATATTTCTGAGTAAATTAGAGTTAGAATCAAGAATTATAAAGATATATAAAACACTAGCAAAAGATTGCTAGCTATTAAAGTTATGATGGGTACACAGGAAATCAAACTGCAGTTACACATGTGTATCCTTGGAACTTTTTACATTTAGATAATGAACATGAGCTCTAAGCATTTTCCTTTCCATTCTTTATTTTTCCTTATTATGTAAAAGAAGAAAATAAGTGTAATTCAAGAGAGAATCTATTGAGGAAAAAAAAAAACAATTTTGTTTGGAATTGGGGCTAGGGGGTCAAATCCAAAGTCCTGTTCTACACTGGAAACTGGTTCCTTTTGAATATTCCCAGCCCTTGGGTTTTTGAAACAAGGGCTTGCTAAGCTGTCTATAGAACTCAAGATCCCCCTGCCCCCACCTCCTAAGTACACTGGGAAAACAGACCTTTGCCACCACAGTAGGTGCCAAAAGATAAATTTTAATAGTTAACCCTGGGTCAGAATGTTCTACTCTAGGATGACAGCTACTTCAATTTGTAAAAGACCAAAAATCATACTTAAAGGAAAAACAAAAAACAAAAAACAAAAACAAAAACAAAGACAAAAAAAAAACCAGAAACCAGAAGACAGTAATAGCAAAAGATTAAGATTAAGAACAATGGGAAATTTTTCAAGAAAATAGAAGTTGAACCCAGTTCTAAGAACTTATTGTGAAAAAGAGTATAGAGGAGGAGGGAAGGTAAGGGATATTCTTGAGGTCCTAGTAGCTGGAAGAACCAGAGGCCCTAGTAAAACAGAAAGCAAAGACTTTATTTGTCTAAAGTATATAAGGCAGTAGTGGGACCCCTGACCTAGACAGTACAAAGGAAGAGGCAGTAAGTAAAAGGTAAAACCCAGTAAAAGCACACAGAACTCTATCATGCATGCTGAAAATACTTGTTTATAGAGAATACATTAGTGGCTTTAAAGATTAAGTATACCTCCTGGAATTTGTCAAAAAGTAGATATTGTTAAAATATTTGTAAAAACATTTGTGACACTCGAAGTATCTATCAAATGCAAAAAGAACTGTAAAAAACTTGATAGCTAAGAAATGAAACATGCCAACCACTGTGTACTATAGCACCATAAAAATCCACATAACACAACTGGGTTTTTAAAGAAACTCACTAACAGGTATTTCTGTGTAACAGTCTTGGCTGTCCTGGAACTCACTATGTAGACCAGGCTGGCCTCGGAACTCAGAAATCCACCTGCCTCTGCCTCCCAAGCACTGACTGGGTTTAAAGGCGTGGGCCACCACACCTGGCTAACCATAAAATCTTATTCACTAAATATCCTATGCCTCTTAAGACATTCTGCTTGAACCCATACACAATCTCACATACAAAACAATAATTGTTTCAATTCTTAACATTTGAAAACTCTGGATGGTGGGTGGAGAGATGGCTCAGTAGTAGTTAAATATACTGACTCTTCCCGAAGGACCCAGTTTCAAATCCCACCACCCACATAGCAGCTATAAATGTAACTCCAAGATCTGTCACTCTCACATAGACATACATACATGCAGGCAAAACATCAATGCAAATAAAATATGAAAGATAAAAAAGAAAAAAGAAAACTCTAGATGAAACCACAGGAAGAATGCTAGCTAAAGTCTTTGAAGACAGAAATGTGCAACAAATTTTTTGGTGTCATTTAAATAAAATTATTCCAGAAAAACGCATAAGTAAATGAATAAATAGAAAACACTAGAAAAATCAACATCTTTTTGTTATTATTATCCAAAGTATTCCTCCTTAAAATTAAAAGGGCTTTTAAGTAAATAAATTTCCAGGTCCTGAGTTCAGTTCCTAGCACTTAATGTTGGGTGAACTCACAAGTACCTATAATTTCATCTCTGGATTCCAAGGGCACAGATATACACACATTTAAAAATAAAGCAGAAAACAAACTACCAAATGATGAAGATCCTCCATCTTTTTCTCACTGTAGGAGCAATTTCTAGTTAGCATTACACAGGATTCAATGGTTAATGCACACAACAAAAGTCATCCTTGTATTAGCAGCTGCAGGATTATACTATAAGGGCTATTTAATTTACAAACATTATATTTCTCAAGTTCAAAGCACCTTACTAAAGACTGATCAGACAAGGGCTCTGTCCTTTATAATCCAATCATGTAAATGAATATATGGACTTAAATAGCCATTACACAAGACACTCAAGACAAATGGACATTAAAACAAGAGCCAGCAACATGCAGACTCTTAACATGTGGCCATTTTAATGAAAAGGAAATATACACATTTCACCAAAGGTAATAGCTATTCCTTACTAAATATGCATTTTGCTTTATATTTTTTTAAATAAGATATACCTAGTTGGAAAATATAATTCTTGAGGCAGGAGAATTCCACAATGTCTAATGAAATAACTAGCTCAATCCCTCCTCTGACCCAGCAGTGCCTAGGAATTTACCCTGAAGACATAACATACCTTCAAGGTATCTACCTCTAGACTCTAGAGTTAGAAAAAGGAAGAATGGACAGCAAGTTTACTAAGAGGAAAAACAAGTGACAGATAAAGGGAACCAATCAAAAGGCAGACTAACACTAAGTACACAAAAAAGGATTAAGAAAAACAATGAGGAAATTAAGACTATTCTGAAGAATTATAACCGAATTTCTATATTACCATCCTTCAAAGAATAATTGTATTAATAATGCTATAAATGTCTTGCTACTGCTATTTTCCTACATTTACTTGTGCTTGTAAATTACTTCTATTCTTTTATGAAGTGGGTTTTAGAGATTGAGCTAAGGTGAAAAAAGCAGTTTGGGCTACTTTTACTAGGAGCTGAGGAAATTAAGAATCAAGCACTCTGGCAGATGGCCTAACTACAGCCAGAAATAAGCAACAACCTGTGCAGTGGTGAAGCATACCTTTAATCTCAGAGCTCAGGAATCAGAGGCAGGAAGATCTCTTACTTCTAGGCCAGACCGATCTACAGAGGGAGCTCCAGTGTTGCCAGAGCTACAGAGAAACCCTGTCTTGTTTTGGGGGGCTGGAGGTGGGAGAGCTGGAGGGTGTGGGAGGGAAGGGTAGTCGGGGGTCAGAGAGCAAGGAGCAGGAGAGGAGGGACAATGAGCAACAGCAGCTAGCCACTATTATCATTGCTGAAAATTTCATCCACTCATGACTGATCAAAATTAAGTAAAATGTACTTTTTGGCAGTGAGGAAATGAAGTTGATTTCTTATCGGGAACATATTTTTTAAAAAAAGTTTAAACCAGGCGTGGTGACGCACGCCTTTAATCCCAGCACTCGGGAGGCAGAGGCAGGCAGATTTCTGAGTTCAAGGCCCAGCCTGGTCTACAAAAGAGTTCCAGGACAGCCAGGGGCCAGGGCTACAGAGAAACCCTGTCTGGAAAAGCCAAAAAAAAAAAAAAAAGATGAATGAGACAGAGAATACCTGTAGCCCCTTTAACTGCTCAGAAGCTAAAGAACCTACTCCTTCAAAAGAATGAGACAGAATATGAACAATCATAATTAAACTCTACCACACACAGATAAAACAGATTTGCTCTACAGCTAAAGGGAAACCCTGTCTCAGCAGCACCACTCAAAAGGCAGCATGGGAAAGGTCTCAGGAGCTTTACATCTCTGCTCATTATAAACTTGATATCTGTGTCCTTAGTAAAAATGTTCCTCTTTGTTAGAGGAAACAAAAGCTGGGATTCAGAAAAACTGGGTTTTTTGTTTTTGTTTTGTTTTGTTTTGGTAAGCTAATCAACAGAATAGTTTCAACAGAATTCCTGGCTAATTTCTAACAAATTACAAACATACTGACAACTGCCTAGGAAATGCAATCATTATTTAATTATCTTCATTATTAATTTATATAGAACTGAATTAAACTTAGTCATTGCATACAAGGTAAAAGCTTTGGATATATATATATATATATATATATATATATACACACACACACACACACACACACACACACACATATATACATACATACATATACACACTCAAAGCAGGAACCATGCCCTAGGTACCTTGCCTGATAAGGCAACATTGGATAAAAGATGTTTGGGGTTTTATTCCCCTATACTTAGAGATTCTGACAAAGACAAACTAATACAATTTTGGCCTTCTCTAACAATCCTGTACTTTTTTTGGCCTTCTCTAACAATCCTGTACTTAGAAGTCTGAGGAATTTCCAGGCTGGTCCAGGAAGATGGCTCAGCATGTCATAATGCTAGTCCACAACTAGAGAACCCATATAAAATGCCAGATGAGGTGGCAGGCACCTATAATCTCAACACTGGTGGCATAGATAGGAGAATCACCCCTACAAGCTTGAAAGTCTTTAGAAATGAGAGAATATCTTTCAGGAGTTGGTTCTCTTCTACCTTGAGGTGGGGGGGTCTCTTTTTTCTGCTGTTTGCATTATTCATGTTTGCATTATTTAGTAGGTGGCCACCTAACAAAATAGACAAGTCTATTTTTCTTTAAATGCAATCAAAAGACAATCCAAACACACTTACACTTTCTAAGAGGAAACGGGCTGGGGGAGTGACCCAGGCTCAATGGTACTGCATTTGCCTAGGAGACAATTCCATCTCGTGGAGAAGATACACTAAAGAATTAACAAACATTAACAATTATAGAACTGTTTCACAATCTCCAAGATTTTAAAGTAACCAAATCAAGCTATAAGAAAGAGTCCTTTCCTTCCTTCCATAAAAACAAAGGCAGAAAGAACTTTCTGGTACAAAGGGAGCTCTGAGCCATGTTTGAAGCCAGACTCTTTACACCAACTTTTCTTGATAGACTTTGAGATTTTATTATAACAGCTATATGACAGTATGACTTTCCTCCTTCAAATATAGTATTTACAGGTGTAAACAGTGTAGGAGGAAGGAGTTATATATACTATCCAAAGCTGTCTTCCCCAAGAAGGTACACACACAGTACAACTTTTGTCATAGAAAATCTCTATTCCTCTCAGACATACAAATATACAACCAGTTCACAAAATGAACACTGGAACTACTTGTGATAGCCCTTAAATGTAATCTAAGGAGGCAGAGGCAAGTAGACTGACTGGGCACTGGAGGCCAGCCTATAATATTTAACAATGCCTTGTCTCAAAAAAAGACAATACACTGTGCTTGGTGGCACATGCCTTTAATCCTCCTTTAAGGAGATCTCGGTGAGTTGGAGGCCAGCTTCACTCATCTACATAATGTATTCCAGGCTAGCTGGGGCTACATAGCAAGAACTTTTCTCCAAAAAAATTCATCATAAAATCATAAAAACAAGAGCTTTAGCAGTGGTTCTCAATCTGTGGGTCATGACTCCTTCGGAGATTGAACAATCCTTTTATAAGGGTTACATATCAGATATTTTACAATAAATTATAAATTTGAAAAAGCAAAATTACAATTATAAAGTAGCAATGAAAATAATGTTTTGATCGGGGTCACCACATCCTGAGTAAAGGATCAGGGCATTAGAAAGGCTGCGGACCACTGGCTTAGAATGTAGCTCAGTGCTACAGGATTTGCCTCCCATGTACAAGGACTTAGGTTTGCTTTCCAGAACCACAAAATAACATAACAATAAACCATCTATCAGAATGGACTAATTAACTTAATTTTTTAAAAGAAAACATAGCCGAGTGTGGTGGCGCACGACTTTAATCCCAGCACTCGGGAGGCAGAGGCAGGTGGATTTCTGAGTTCGAGGCCAGCCTGGTCTACAGAGTGAGTTCCAGGACAGCCATGGCTACACAGAGAAGCCCTGTCTCGAAAAAGAAACCAAAAAAAAAAAAGGAAGAAAGAAAGACAAAAGAAAAAAGAAGACATTATTATAAAGCTTACTGAAACCCTGCATCTTGGTCTTAGAACCACATCCCCAAAGCTGGAGTTTATACAAAATCAACATACTTAATATTATGCACTTGTACTTTCTAATGCTTTAAAATTCTGTTTTTGTTTAGGACAGATAACAAACTGGCCTCTGGTGATAAAGCCCAACATCCAAGTGTGCCCATGTACTAGGACTCTCCATGAATCTCCCCCCCAGGAACTAACAAGCCTGAAAGCTTATTGTCATTGGAAGTTAAGAACAGTGAAAAAATTCCACTCCCTCTTTCCAACTGTCTCAATTCATACTTTAATAAAAGTGTTAGTTTACTCTCAGTGTTAGGTCCATCTTAACAGTGGCTAATTTAAGTAAATCTATACAAAAGCAGTTATTTTACAATAGTTCTCATTGAGAATTCAAAATTCTAGAACATAATTAATAAATCTTTCTAAGTCAGAAGACACAAGGAGTTCCTGACTAAAATCTCTTCTTAAGAATTCTGAAATTGCAAAGGAGAGGAAAAAAGAATTCACTCTGAGCCGGGTGTGGTGGCGCACACCTTTAATCCCAGCACTCGGGAGGCAGAGTCAGGAGGATCTCTGAGTTCCAGGCCAGCCTGGTCTACAGAGTGAGTTCCAGGACAACCAGGGCTATAAAGAAAAACCCTGTCTCGAAAAGCCAAAAAAAAAAAAAAGAATTCACTCTGAAGCAAATCCTGGGCTGGGGATGTGGGTCAGGAGCCGAGTACTTGTATAGCAAATGTGGGTAAAGCCCTGGAGATTCAATCCTCAGTACTATAAAATAAACAAATAATCCAGGAGTGGTGGTACAAGCCTTTAAAAACCGCAAAGGCAGGCAATGCTATTATTTCGCCTGGAGTGAGTTCCACGACAGAGCTACATAGCAAGAACCTGTCTTTAAAAAAAGGAGAGAGCCGGGCGTGGTGGCGCACGCCTTTAATCCCAGCACTTGGGAGGCAGAGGCAGTCGGATTTCTGAGTTCGAGGCCAGCCTGGTCTACAAAGTGAGTTCCGGGACAGCCAGAGCTACACAGAGAAACCCTGTCTCAAAAAAAAAAAAAAAAACCAAAAAAAAAAAAAAAAAAAAGGAGAGATAGGGCTGAAGCTGAAGAGATGACTCAGCAGAGTGCTGGCTGCTCTTTCAGGGAACCACAGCCACCACCACTCCCCAACCCACACCCACCCCAGTTCAATTTCTAGCACCCACACGGCAGCTCACACCTGTCTGTAACACCAGTTCAGGGACACACAGACATAAATGCTGATAAAACATTAAAAAGCCATTATCAATCGACTTAAGATCCATCACAAACAGAACCACAGTCTGATGGATATTTAACTACTCCCATGATGTCCTGGGGGTGTCACTCAGGCACCCCTTCACCTCATTCTGTTTCACATTTAACTCAATCTGTGGCATCAATCAAACAGTGGATTAAACTCCTTGCTTTAGAGTTTAGTTAAAAATTACACAACTGTGAGCTAATTAACATCTGAGCCTAAATTTCTAAAGTGGAAAATAGTGACAGGTGAAATTACAGAGCCTTTTAGACATTGCTAGAGTAATAGTAATTGATTACATTTCTGCTATTCATTTCACCTCTAAGCATTTCCTACTCTATTATCCAAAAACCTGATAATATTCAAAGCTAAACTGAGAGGAAACTGGTTCTATTTCTGGTCTCTACATAATTTACTCAAGTTGTTAAGATCTTAAATATCTATTGTCAGTGGTCTCAGCAGCCAAGGCTATATCATTTTGTCTCAGTAGATTAATATGTCTTAGCTAATTGTGAACGCAATTATTTATAAGCTGTAGCACATACTCAACATAGGCATGCACGTGAGAAAACAACCCTGACGGCCATACAGGAAAGAATAGTTCTAATCTGCTCTTACGTAAAAGTAAATGTACCAGATTCTCTATAATTTATGTATATGTAGTGTTTACATTATTAACTGCAACTTAATGTAACTGCAAACTTGATATAGGTAACATGCTAGAAACTTAAGACTTCCTTTTTTTCTTTTCTTTCTTTTTTTTTTTTCCGAGACAGGGTTTCTCTGTGCAGCCCTGGCTGTCCTGGAACTCACTCTGTAGACCAGGCTGGCCTTGAACTCAGAAATCCGCCTGCCTCTGCCTCCTGAGTGCTGGGATTAAAGGCGTGCGCCACCACGCCCAGCGAAATTTAGACTTTCAAATGAAGTTATAAGCAAACAGTTAATCATTTTAAAGAATACTGATCCATGAAATTGTGTAAATTTAAGCCAACCTACTTTGCCAAATATAGACATTAACTACTTCTTAGGGACACTGAGATAAAATAAGAACTTATTCTATCTAAAGGACTTTAAATTTTCTGTTGTTTGGCACTGGGGGTGGGAGGTGGTCAAGTAAAACCATGATCTATCTGAACTTCTAAGTGGTAAGTTCTATTAGCACATTATCTAAAATAAAGTAATGTAAACATATAGGTGGAAAATTCATTCTATTTTAACACACTATACACACTGGTCTTCAGATTTCTGGAGAAGTTACAAGAGCCCCAAACATCTATTCAAGCAAAATATAAACCTAAATCTCTTGGGTTGTATCTACATTCAAAGTTGTACTGTCTAAGAAAGCAATCAGTCACATGTGAGTATTTTAAATTCAACAAAACCGAAGGTTGTTGGGGGAGGGGGTTTTGTACAGTTTTGTACAGTGTATTCAGATGCTGATGGACCTGCCAGCAGTCTGGAGGTTGGCATTGTCATGGTATTTGGAGCATCTCCTGTCTCAAAGATGTGTAAAAACTCTTTTCTATCACCTCAGATTGGTTAATAAAATCTAATTCAGCCTATAGCTGAGCAGAAGTGAATAAGGTGGGGCTTCTGATCAGAGTCAGGGGTTCCCAAAAAGAGAGGGAGAGAGATGAGAGAAGAGGAAGAAGAGAGACCTGGAGAAGGACAGGACGACTGGCTGGTGGCAAGCAGATCAGCAGGGAGTTGCCAAGAGGACACACATGGAAAAGCACGAGCCAGGGTAAGAAGACTCAGATTGCAGGTAAAGAACCACGTGGCTGGGAAGTAGGCAGCCATTGAGGGTTAGAATAGATGACTATATGGCCAGCATAGTGCCTACAGTTTAATAACTTTATTAGTTCTCTGTGTTATACTCAGAAGCTAAAACGGACTACAATGGTGGGCATACAAATGCCCTGCTGTTAATTGGGAGCAAAAAGGGCAAAGAAAAGCCCTCAGAATTCCATTTACAGAAGGTAGGGTTGGGGAGGGAGGCAGCACTACCTTTCATGTTGGTGTCTTGCAACATTGTAGCTGTTCCTGGGCATCTGCTGTACCAGTTACCAGCTGCCATGAGCCAGCCTGGTAGGCTACACTAGCCAAATTCTGAGCATGAACTATGAGCAGTTCCATGCCAGTGAAAGCTAGGTGCCCAGACACAGATGGAGTTCTTACAGCCAGTCTCTCATGCTCCGACATGACACAATATTCAGTATAACTATTTTTTACCACAATAAAAAGCAGCAGGTACAGCTGCTGCACTTGAGCTCTGCTACCACCAAAGATGCCTTTGTGTACTTAGGGAGCACAACTGTGGAGCCTGGCGGTGTCATGGCCCTGGGGACTCCCATTATACTGGATGGCCTTGATGGTCCAAGGAGCCCTCTTGAAAACAGTGCCATCTACTTGGATGGAAAAAGGGATGCATTAGGTGGCACAATGGGATGTCACAGTTGGGATTAGATACCATGTGACAAAAGGTGAGAGAACTCAAGAAAATTGCTCACACTGGGAAAATAGAGAATATGAGTAATGACAAGAGAAGAAATTAAGGAGACCTGTGGTTGTAGACAAACTGATGCCAAAAATTTGGTAAGAAGCCAAAAATTCCCTTAGGAAACCCCCCCCCCCCCCAAATCACTGTGACAAACTACGACCCCAAGGAAGGGTCTCTCATCTCAGCTGATCATCTAAAGATACCTCAAGAAAACCTACTCTATGGTTCTAAGGGATAATCCATACCTGTGTCCTTTCCTCCTCAGGGCTCTTGATCAAGGTAGTTATATTAGGGGTATATTTTCTACCTTGTTAAAAGCCTGATATGGTATTATCATATTATAGCTACAATAGAGGACAATACAGAACTGGATTTTGCTAATCTAGAAACTTGGGACCAAAACATTCTACTATATGACCTCCTCTGCATAATAACAATTGAGAATCCCTTTGCCTTACCTAACTCCATACCTAGAATTCTGTCTGACCCACCCATGAAGCTGAAGCATCTTTCCCACATAGCATAATCTACAGGGGTGGGCTACCACTAAGTAGACTGCTTCTGAACAATGTCCCTTAAAAGTCAAAACCTGAGTTTGCAGAGTATATTAAACTGAAGCATTAGTCTACTTCAGGAGCAAGACAAATACTATTTGTACTAACTTATCTTTTAAGGACAATACTTAAAGTTAGAATGCTTTATTCTTTTTTTTTTTAAAGATCTATTTATTATATGTAAGTACACTGTAGTTGTCTTCAGACACACCAGAAGAGGGCATCAGATCTTGTTACGGATGGTTGTGAGCCACCATGGGGTTGCTGTGATTTGAACTCGGGACCTTTGGAAGAGCAGTCAGCGCTCTTAACCGCTGAGCCATCTCTCCAGCCCAGAATGCTTTATTCTTGCCTACATAAGTCTCTGTAGTATGACTCATTTTCACAAGGATATCCCTTCATTGCAATCTTCTCCTTTCCCAGGAGGTAGACTAATCTAACCTGAACATGTACCTTCTCGAGCCTTCTCAATTAGAGTAAGACTGTTTCTGCAGGCTTGTCCTCCTTCACTTCCATCAACTGAGCTCTTAAGGCCTGGGTAACAGAAAAAGTAACTTCCAAATTGCCTATGCTCTAGAGAACCCCTTCCTCATTAGGAATTATTTGATATCACAACCTTAAGGAAGCACAAATACTGTCCAACCTTGGAGCTTTGAGGTTGGGGGAGGATATATCCTTAAGCAGCCAAATTATACAAAATAAAACTAGGCTTTGTACAAATAAATGTCAGGATTATAGAGCTTAACCAGAAGATTATGACCAGATAATTCATCTTATTCAACAATTTGATATGGAAATACATTAGTACCAGTACCTACCTTAATTCTATATAGTCTTTGCCTATTATAATGATCTTCTTGATCAATGGTATAAGATTTATTCTAAGACTCATTAGGTTTAGTCTAATGGATACTAGCGAAGCATTCCTAAGTGACTTTTATTTCCTTTAAGTGGTAGTTTAAAAATAACAAATTCAAGACAATTCAGTATTTAGCATTAACAAGACTTATGAGCCACTGTGGAAGTTTCTAACTGCATGATCTTTTTCACAACTCACAAATACCTATCCTCTCATACAACTATTAATATAAGCTTTAATTTAGGGGTTGTTTTTGTAGTACTAGAGATCAAACCTATAGCATTGCACATTGTAGGTGTGTGCTCTACTCTTGAGTTGTACTGACTGCCATTTTTAATAGAAGCAACTCTGGAAGGAAGATTACAAGATCAGCCAATGGTGTACAGGGAACAAAGTGGTAGGGTGAGTGGAATGTTTATGGCATGTCGTAGTACAGTAGTACCTTATGAGGAACAGGGTGTTTCCCTCCAAAGCATGAGGGGATAAAGGGAGTGAATGAGCAGAGAAATGAAATCTGGGAGAATGAAAGAAGGAACAGCTGCTACCACCATGTGGTATTCTGAGCCAGAAGGCTTAAATCCTTGTATCTGAGCAATGTAGCTGTCTCTGAGCACAGAGATATTCTGATTAAAGACCACAGGAGACTGGCTAGAGGTGAGTTTTGCATGTAGAGGTGCCCTATCCTTGTTGGTAAAACTGGCTGAGAAGACGATGTGCTTGTTGGTGTGGCTGGACTAGAAGTGTTATATGAGCTTGGGCAACCCCACAGTGCAGTGTCAGACTGAACACATACTAGACAAAGGCTCTGTATCACCAAGCAGGCACCTTTTCCCCCTCAGCACACCACCAAAACTGCCAGCAGGACAGCAAAGCTGATGGTTTGATTCATGGTGCAAGTGCTCTGTCCTAAATTCTGGGCTTTGGGCTTTGGTAGCTGCAGTCTTGTCTGAAAGCACCACTGCCTCCCTCTTTTTATTTTTAGGACAAGGTCTCACTAAATTGCCGAGGTTGACATGGAACTCATTTGATCATCCTCTTGCCTCGGCTTTCTAAGAAGCTAGGAACACAGGCCTGAGCTTACGTGGATACTCATTTCCCTATTTCAAGACGGCTGAGTTGGCCACTTTAAGAAAGATACAGAATTAATAAGGATTAAATAATTCTCAGGTGTCTTCAGTCTTGCAACTTAAAAATGTTTTGGGGTCTTTGAAAAAACATGCGGTTTTTTTTTCTTGAGGGGGAGGTTTACAGGGTTTCTCTGTGTAGCCCTGGCTGTCCTGGAACTCACTTTGTAGACCAGGCTGGCCTCGAACTCAGAAATCCACAAGGGTTGGCTAGTTCTTGGCTCTTAGAAAAAATAGGAAGCCTCAAGAAAGTGGTGGTCCATGCTTTTAATCTCAGCACTCAGGAGGTTGAGGCAAGTAGTTCTCTGTGAGTTTAAGGTTTGAGATCAGCCAAACCTTTATTCTACATAATGAAATCCAGGGCAGCCAGGGATATGGGGAGGGGGAGGGAGGGAGAGGGAGAGGGAAAGAGAGGTTGATTGCAGCCAAGCCTCACAGCCTGAGCCCATATGGTAGGAGAACTGACTCTAGCAAGTTGTTGACCTCTGACTACATGTCATATTGTGGCTGTGATGTGAGCTCTACACACACACACACACACACACACACACACACACACACACACACCACCCATGTATGCAAGCACCCACACAAAGCAAATAATTATAAAGACAAAGAAAAAATTGGGAAGCTGTCATAATTCAAAAATATGTTGTTCTTATGTATATAACAAAAGCAGATAACACTATCTGTTTTAACACCTTTCCTTGTATTTGTCTAGATGAATCTCTGGTCACTTCAATCCACAGAAACAAGCACAAAATATTAATTAAAAGTGGGAGGACAGGGTGGCACAAAACAAAAATGAAATAAAATATGGATTAATATTCTGGTAGAAGGGCCAGGCATGGTGGCGCACGCCTTTAATCCTAGCACTCGGGAGGTAGAGGCAGGCGGATTTCTGAGTTCCAGGCCAGCCTGGTCTACAAAGTGAGTTCCAGGACAGCCAGGGCTATACAGAGAAACCCTGTCTTGAAAAACCAAAAAAATAAAATAAAATAAAATAAAATATTCTGGTAGAAAAGCATATAAGAATTCAGAAAGTGTCAGGGATGGTATATAGGTGAGAATAGTAGAAAAGTGGATGTATCTAAAAACAGGGCAAAAAATTAAAAATGAGTACCTACTAAAAAGAAATAAAAACTAAAGTTGCCTCCTTACCAAAATTGAGACATATGTAACAGTTAACTCACATTGATGTGGGCAATCTAAGTCAATGCTATTATAATCTAGAATTACTACCCCAAATAACAGTAACACTACTGTCTGAGAACATACTGAGCAGATGCCATGTTAAACAACGCCAACTTGTTAAACAACTCTAAGATGCTTTCTCTAACAGTAACAAAATACTATAATATCTAAATAGGGTTCTGCTTTAAACGTTTTCTTTCCTAATCAAGCCTAGGCCACAGTGCTTCCCTCCACCCTTCTTTCTTCATTCCCTTCTAAAGTTCCCAGGCCCACACTTATCAGCCCAGCACACTGCCAGCACCTAGACAGTCAAGAGGAGGTAGGAAGAGAAGGTGCTTGAAAAAAAGCTAATTCTTCCAAACTAATGTATTCAGTTTTAGAATTCCTATTTCAACTAGAGCTGAAGCCACAGAATAGAATGGTGCTTCTCATACTTCAGACTTACAAAGAATGAAAAGAGAAACAACACACCTGGTTATTACTTAAGGTAAATAGAATCTGAAATCTTCCCTTAAACACAGTACTCCATTGACTAAGTCTGGAACTTCTATCCTAAACTCTACACCTTAAGAAGGTGAATTCTCAATTGTTTGCCCAAATGACTTTGATTTGTCAAGTTAGTAGATTAAAAGTAATCAAGGCATAATCATGTAATTTAAAACCACAGGAAAGAATTTCATTCAAGGACTCCCACTTCTAAATGCCATTCCTTTAAGCCGTTTTTTTCTTCTTTCTTTCTTCCCTCCTTCTTCCCTCCTTCCTTCCTTCCTTCCTTCCTTTTCTTTCTTTTAAAACAAATAAATATAAACTTTCTGGGTTTAACACCAAATATTGCCAGCATTTTGTAGTCTCAAGGTAAACTATACCTATATTCAAAGTAATTACACTTGGAATTCATTTCAAAGTGAACTTCTAAATTAGAGTCCATCATAGTTTCATAGGAGAAAAATCACAACACACTTCTGGGAAAATGACTGGGTTTGGCTTTGAAGAAAGCCAATTTTACTCAGCATCATTAGATAAAAGTTATTGAAGATCTATAGTATATGTTATACACTGATGCCCCAATATGGTCTTCTAAAATGACACAAATTATTTTCCATGTCACAATCAACATAAGACAACTGCTGCTATAATATACAATTTTCTAACATATTTACAAGTTTAAAAAGCAGACTTTTTTCACTTTCCCATGCCACGCACACTGAAAACAAAAAAAAAAATCTTATAAATTCTAACTTTGGTATAACCTTAAAACAGGTTAACTATAAAGATTCCTGTCACTCATACAAACAGCTATCACACTTCACTATACCCAGAATAAATCAGTATCTTTCAAACTCTAAAATCCATCATTTTTATGCTGACAGGAAAAAGAATCTACTTCCCTGCCCCTGTGCTATTGATCGACATGAGATTTGGGAGCCAACTCCAGGTCCCACACTATCTGCTTACCAAAGAAAAATAGATTCAAGGCTTAGAAATAGTATCCCATTTGTCTTTTAAACCATGAGGGTTTTTTTTTTTTTTTTTCTGATTTCTTTAGGAAACCCTAGATTTTCTTGTTTTACTAGAAATAGACAGGCTGAAATTTGTGAGATCTGATATGCTCTAAGATATCAGCAGTTTACTAATTTCAAAAATGTCCCTCAAGGAGTCTGGCTCTAAAGGGTAAAAAGACTCCACTGGAATCTAATACTTCTATTAGTCGTCCAGACTAAATCTAAAGATTTCCAGATTTCATTTGGAGAGATCACCAGTTTTCAGGCTTAAAGCCTCACGAGCCTCCTCAATGCCTATCATAACTCATGCACAGCAAGCACAGAAGTACAACCATTACAATCAAAACAATTCCCTTCATTCAAATTAAATCCATTAGACCTACTCATAATCTACACATTGTCAAATTACAATATAATGAAGTTGTGTAGCTCCATAATTCCAGTAAAACAGACAGGAACTTAGAGTTCTTGAAACAGAAAAGGATTACCAGCACCTTCAACTAATGTTAACAGCTGTGCAGCTAGGCATCCTGTGCACTACTATAATAATAATTCAAGCTCACTATGATTAGTGCTACTGACAAAGGGAATCTTTCACTCAGGTGAAAGGGAAATACAAAGTATGGGCTGTGCTCCTGAAGTGACTAGCTCATTGCTTATATCTTAAATATAGATTTACCACACAAATAACATTTCACAGCAGTTGAGTATGACCCAGAATGTTCTAAATTTCCCACAAAAGGCTGTAAATGTTAAGTACTATTAAAACAAAACAAAACAAAACCGCTCCAGTTAGGAGAGAAAATCTTTTTTATCTTAGAAGATTTGAGGAAGCAAACCAAGGGATATGTGGTTTTACTTCATGAATGTGATTGTTCAGACTCACCTAAAACCATGTTTAAGTAAATATCCTCTCACTATAAAGATCAATTAAGAAGCCTGGGTATTAAAAACTAGTTTTAATTTTTTAAATTGTCTTTTATATTTATCAATCACTAGCTAACAGTGTACGCTTGATAGAGCAAATAGTTACTGACACTAACATCCAGACAATAACCACAAAGACAATCACTACAACATTAGAACCTTAAGGTAGTAGGTACACAAAACTGCTTTTTTTCTTCAAGATTTTGGTAAAAAGTAACCGGCATGCTATCAATTTTTCCCTTTCCCTCTTAATTGCCCCATACAAAACAGGAAACTTCATTTCTTCATACCAGCATCATCCGGTTTGCACAGAGGCTAGGTTCATGGCTTCACTGAGTACACTCAGTTTCATCTCAAATGGAGATAACTGTAATTAACTCCTAAGGGTCCTTTCCAAAGAGTAAGATGAGATTCAAGCCTGAACAGTTAGGTGCCCAATAAATACTAAATATCATTGTTGGAAAATGGAAATACATCCTAAAAGTTAACATAGGCAGTTCAATTCACTCTATAAAAATGCAAAGATAACATACCCAGCCCATAATCATGCATAGATTCAATAGCTCTTTTGTATTTAGATGGGAACAATGGAAGTTAAACTTAAGAGGAAAAAGGACTCAATTTTGTTTCATTGCTAAATATATTACATACTAGGCCCAACTAAAAAGCAAATAAATTTTCTATATTAAATTCCTACCTTCCTTCAGAGAGCTCAAAACCATTTTACATCCACAACTACCACATCCTTTCTTTACCCCCTTTCCAAAGAAGCTTATCTATATGCTTGACAGTCTCATCTCCCTCGTTTAAAAGCCTGATAGGATGGACTCCCAAGAAATAATCCAACCCCTGACAATTCTCAGTACCTAGTCTTATACAACACCCTGCTCAGTCACCTCCAAGAAATTTCCCCACCCCCAGATAAAATTAAGCCCTTTATGCTCCCAAAGCATTTTGGGTACACATACACTCCAACGCCTACCTTGTAATTAACTGATGTGACTCCCCCAATAGGCTGAGTTGAACAAAGACAGATGTGGTTGGTGACAGGTTCAATTCTAGCACAGTACCTGGCATATATTAGGTGCTCAAGAAAAGCTTTACCTAGACAGAGTCTCTAACTCAGTGTCATCTCTCTTTGGATGACCAACTTGGAAATATAAACATAAGGCTTTCAGTTGGGCAGGCCAGTACCATGGACTGCTGCACCAGAAAACCTACTCAATGGCTTCTCCCACTCAGTTCCCCAGAACCCAAACTAACTGAACACAATCGGACCCATAAGAATCTGTGGGAATTTCCAGCATACTACAATGGAATTGCTGGAAAATCCATTAAATGTGAGCTTCTTACTGGGGTGGTGGGAGACACCCACCAACATTCTTCCCTGGGTAACTTTAGTGGAAATATTTTGAAAACATGACTGGAAAGGGCTCAAGAGCCTAAGGATGTGAGGAAAGCCAGTTAACTCTTAATTCCTGAAAAAAATAGCAGCCCCTGAGAAGAATGAGGAAGAAGACAGGAGTCAGGGCTGGCCACTCTACTTCAATAAATAAAATCTTTTTTAAAACTCCCTATGACCCCAAAGAAAAGGCCAGCACACCATGTCTAAATGAGCAATTCAGCAACCTTTCGGAACAAGCACAATAAACTGTGTCTCAAAAATAACCCAAAAAACAAAAAACTCTACCTTGCCACAATAGGAAGTTCTGGTCACTAATACTTTTAATTTTTTTTAAAGAATATATGCTCAAGTCCAACACTCACACTAGATGACACACAGACAACCTGAAAACTTTTTTAAAGGGAGTTATCTTTGCAAACAGCACAACTTGGGAAAACAATCCCAAAATACAAAGAACTCCACAAAAGATGGCTTTAGTTTCAAGAACTGTAACTGCTATTATAAACATCTCACCATTTAAAAAATAAAAGGACTAAAAACAAAAAACAAAAGAAACAAAAAAAACCCATAAAACCCTTAGCTGCCTAAGGGAATCTTTCGTTCTGGAATCACAAAAATTAAAAAAGAAGAAGAAAGCAAGCAAACATGAAGCAGAAAGCAAGTAACTTCCAAAATAAAGTTCTATTAAGAAAAAATAAAAGATAATTCCGTCCCTAAGCCTTCCTTCTTTGGTGAGGTCTGTGATTTATATGGCTCTGCTCTGCAGAAAGCTCTTTCTGGACAGCTCAAGGAAGGAGCTGAGGGAGGGAGAGAAAGACACAGGCACAGAAAGGAGAGGAGAGAGAAAAAGAAAATGGCGCAGAGACTAAGTCCCGACCGTCGACAAGGCGACTTTCCCGGGAAGAATCCCGGCGGAGAAAGGCCGCCCGAGACCCAGCGACGGTCGACGCGGGGTCTCCGGTGCCCCCTCTGGAGAAGGCCGTGATCTGGGGGTGCTGAGACCCCGGGAAAGGGGGTCCAGAGGCGGCCCGATGGGAACAATGGGGCCGGTGAGCGAGGAGCCGGGACTTAGTCTCTGGGACGCCATGTCTGTCCTCTGCCCGGCTCCGGCCCGGCGCGGGGGAGGCAGGCAGCGGCGTGTGGGGACACTTGGGGCGGGGCGGGGGGCACACTCACCATTCAATCGGAAATCCGCTTCGATCTGAGGAAAGAAAAGGAGGGAAGATGAAACAACCGGCACATGAAGCCCCGGGGCGGCGGACGAGAGCGCGCGGCCGGGGGCCGGGGCTCGGGCCCACCCGGCGCCCCGGAACCCAGAGGCCCGCGAATGGCCTACCCGGGGCTGCCATCCCCCCACCAAACTCCAACTTGACGGCTCCGCCCGGGACCCGGCCATCCAAGCGACTCCAACCGGCCGCCCCTCATCGCAGACTCGGGCCTGTCAACCCGGCGCGGCCGGCTGGGGCTGGGACCGGGGCCCTGGCCGGGGCCGGAGCCGGCCCGGGCCCGAGCAGCTGGGGACGAGTCGGGGGCCGGCTGGTCGCACCTGGGAATCGTTGTGGAGATGGTCCCCGCTCATGTCGGCCGGCGTGCGAACGCTGCGGGCTCAGAGGCAGCGCGGGGGAAGAGAGGCGGACGGCAGGGACGGCCTGAACGGGCGGACGAAGCTCCTGAGAAGCACGAACAGACGGCGACAGCAGCCACCGGCCCGAGACTCCCGGGACAGTGGAGGAGGCAGCGGCGGTAGCGACGCGACTGACAGACTGCCGGGCGGGCGGACAGCGAGAACAGACCCCAGCAGTTGTGTAACAGCCTAAGTTCGCATTTCCCCTCACTGCGCCTGCGCGGCCGCTTTTAAATGGGACGTCGTCGTCGACGTCAGCGCTCGTGGAAAGAGGCTGAGGGTTGCGGCGGGTCTCTTAGAGGTCCGGGAGACAGAGCCGGTTTTGCCTCGCAAGTTCCGCCCCTTTATTAGCATACGGACTTAACTCCGCCCACTCTCTGCTTTCTGCCTTGCTACGGGACTGGCGTTCTCAGAGGCGGGACACCGGCTCTAGCAGCACGCAGGCGCAGCGTGGACACCGCCTCTGGACCTTGGACACCCGGGCGGCCACGTGGTAGGCCTTTAAAGGCCGCGGCGGGACCCAGCTAAGCTGGCCAGGGACCGTGTCTCCAGCTTCTGCATCTCTAGAGCCAGACAAGTTTGATCCGCACGTACCTTGGCTGCCCCGATCTTAGTTCACCAGCAGCCGTAAGGCATTTAGCTGGAGTCTCCTCACAGCCTTTGTCCAGACTTCTGGAATACTTCACATCCATTTATTTATTATTTATTCTTTTTTTTTGTAGGGGGGGGTGTTCGAGACAGGGTTTCTCTGTGTAGCCCTGACTGTCCTGGAACTCACTCAGTAGACCAGGCTGGCCTCGAACTCAGAAATCCTCCTGCCTCTGCCTCCCACGTGCTGGGATTGAAGGCGTGCGCCACCACCGCCCAGCACTTCACACCCATTTTTAAAAATTATTTTAATTTTTCAGTCAGGTTTAGCTCCAGTTTACAGTCATGTAGCCCTGTGTCACAAGTACCCTACTGCATTTGTTCTTTTTATAAACATTTATTAAGCGCCTACTGTGAGACAGGAATTAGTTTGATGTGAGAGGGCTAATATTCCAAATCAAAGGGAATTGGACCCCCAGGTAAATGGATCCTGGTTCTAACCAGGACTGTACCCTGAGAGAACTTTATTTAGGGAACACCATACTATAAGGTCTGCCCTGACTCCTCACAGTCCTGGGTGTGGACCATCGACCACTATCAAACTGTCTTGAGGGATTAATGACATTAGCAATTGGATTTGCAAGAACATCCCAGGCTGAATTCATCTCCAGTCTGGCTCAATCCCCCATATAAATAAATTCGGAAAATGTTCATAAACATTGAGTGATAAACACTTAGGGTTAATTCTTGTGAATATTTCAAAACTCAAGCCAGCTGGGCAGTGGTGGCATACGCCTTTAATCCCAACAGTTGAGAGGCAGAGGCAGGCGGATTTCTGAGTTCGAGGCCAGCCTGATCTACAGAGTGAGTTCCAGGACAACCAGGGCTACTTAGAGAAACTGTCCCGAAAAACCAAGCTTGAAGTGCTGCACGCCCCTTTCCGCATGCTGTACCCATGTGCCTCTCTCCTTTATAACAGTTATCACAGTTGTTAAGTTACCCATATGGGAGCTAGTGACTTCTTTTCTGTCTCCTTTATATAATTCGAGGTCAGTGAGGGTTAGGACCTCTCCATCTTGTTCAGCACTTAGCCCCCAGGAATCAACAGGTCCTCTGACAGAAGAGTCCAATCAACAAAGGCAAACACAACAATGCAGTGGCTAAGAGTCCACACTTGGAAGTCAACTGGCCTATTTTTCAATTCTGCTTTCCTAAGCAGAATTTTCCTATTCTTCCATGACCTTGAACAAGTTGTTTAACCACTCTGAGTCCCAGTTTCTTCATCTGGACAACGGGACAACAGCGATAATTGTGTTTAATAGACAATCCCAAACAAACAAAAAGACTTTGTTTAAGGGCCTGTAGATAATATGTATCATTTGATGTTTAGGTCTGCCTGATTCCAGCACTCTTTCTCCACAGCTGTATGCCAGAGCCAGTTTTGCCTGCATTAGTGTCTCCTCAATAGCCGCTTTCCCATGTCAAAAGCAATCCCAGGCCACCAAGCAAAGCATCTGCCTCCCACCCATTTACTGCAGTTAGGCTGAAATAATTCAGCCTTCAAGAAAAATAGTGCCTCTGCTTTAGCTTCCAGCCCCTGGTGACTTGGGATCATCGTCATTTGCTTTCCAGGTCCCTCCCAGGAAGACCAGCTAGTAGTCATGGAAACAGAATGCAGGCCCCAGGATGATGAATCAAAGGTGGTATCCTAGGCCCAATCATGGCCACCCAACATCCCACCATAGACTAAACGCCTCTATCTATGTTTGGCTAGTGATGTCCACATGGCCACTCTTTCTTCTCCAACCAATGATCCCACACATGGTCATAAGCACTTGAGAGGACTTTTGGCCCCACACAGACAGACTTTTACATTTTTTACTGCTTTATATCTATTTCAATGTGTATGACGGAAAACACTTAACTACCACATAAAACCCACAGTAATAACTGTTTAAGTTCAAGGGTTTTTTTTTAAGATGTTGGGTGATTAATTTTAAATAAAAATATTCAGCTGGGTGTGGTAGCCCATACCTTTAATTAACTCACTACTCCACAGGCAGAAACAAAGGGATCTTTGTGAGTTTGAGGCCAGCCTAGCATAGTGAGTTTCAGGTTAACCAGGGTTACATAATGAGACTGCTTTTATTTTTTAAAAAAATCCAAGAATAGTACAGAGAGGGAATATAAGACATACTCCAGGAAGGTCAAAAGCAAATATATCAGGTATGGAAAATACTGTTTTAATTCAAGACTATTCACTGACGGATCACCTCAGCCTTTATAAAGTAACTAGATGATGATGTATGCCTGTCTCCAGAGCATGACTGGTAAAAGGCGGATGATTTGTAGATGTTACGCAAAAAAGGAGCACTCCACACACAAATACATACATCATTATGATTTAAAGTTAAACAGAGCTTTTCTTGGTGTCCTGTTTAGAATCTTCAATATGCTGATACCTGTATGGTGCTTAAGTCTGCAGTGTCTCCAAAATACTTTTTAAAAATTTCCTTATGTTTTGCATGCATTGGTGTTTTGCCTGCCTGCATATCTGTGTGAGGGGTGCCAGATCCCCTGGAACTGGAATTACAAACAGTTGTGGTGGAATTGAGCCTGGGTTCTCTTGAAGAGTAGCCATGCTCTAAACTACTGAGCTAGCTCTCCAGCTCCTGCTTAAACAGGATCTCTCTGTCTCTCTGTCTCTGTCTCTGTGTGTGTCTCTCTCTCTGTCTGTCTCTCTTTTTCCTTCTTTTCTCCTCCTCTTCTTTCTTTTTATTCCCTTGGGGGGTTGGGTTCTTTTGGAGATTCGTTTGTTTGTTTATTTGTTTTGAGTTAGTCTATGGACCCGGCTATCCTCAGACTCAGAGATTTGCCTGCCTCTGCCTCTGAGCCTCTGCCTCTGCGCCTCTGCCTCTGCCTCTGCCTCTGCCTCTGCCTCTGCCTCTGCCTCTGCCTCTGCCTCTGCCTCTGCCTCTGCCTCTGCCTCTGCCTCTGCCTCTGCCTTCTCGGTGTTGGGACTGAAGGCATGCACCAGCACCATCCCTCCAAAATATCTTTAAGCCTAGAAAAATCTTTTCCCCCCCCTCTCTTCTTTCTTCTCTCCTCTTTCCCCTCTCCTCACCCCCATCTCCTATCTGCTGCTTAAGGCTTGGGCTCCTTTGGAATGAATGGACTCAGGACACTGGCTGCTACAGGCAGGTTTTATTAAAGTCTGGTCTAACTGTTGTCTTCCAGAATTAAACACTTGTGATGATGCCTGAACAACTCCTGCTTTCCTAGGACTTTCCCCCAGACTCACAAGGTTCTGGAGGGACCATATGCACAGCCACAAATGTGCTGTGGTTCCTCTTTGACAGTTGTCACAAGTGGCCTACACTGAACCACTCAGATGGAATTTCTAGAGGCTTTAGAATTGAGAAGAAAGTAACGTGGTTGTTCTTCTTGCTAATAGATCTGTACTATGTCACGTCAAGGAGCAGCATTTTGTCAAGGCCAGGGGAAGCTGGGAGAGGTTGAGGGGAGAGGGCAGGAGAGTGCTAACAGGCAGAGAGAAGACCTTAATGAAGTTCAGGTCTGTGAATTCTGCCTCATTGCAATGTGAGATACCTTTGTGGTACACTTAAATACATTGCTCCTTTTGCTTCTGAAAGCTATGTTGGGTCATGTGACTGATGTTCAACTTCCATCTGGTTTCAAGCCAGGGAATCTCAAGGCCTTGGCTATACTTTTGTTCCACTCTGGGATTTTCATGGTTCAGGACCCAGATATCCCTCCTAACAGTTTTTAAAATATATTTGTTTTTACTAGCTTTGTAAGTTTGTTTTTTGTTTGTTTTTTCGAGACAGGGTTTCTCTGTATGGCTCTGGCTGTCCTGGAACTCACTTTGTAGACCAGGCTGGCCTCGAACTCAGAAATCCGCCTGCCTCTGCCTCCTGAGTGCTGGGATTAAAGGCGTGCGCCACCACACCCGGCTACTTTGTAACTTTTACTTTGTAACTTTGAGATAGGGTTTCATGAAGCCCAGGTTGGGCTTGAACTCATTATATAGCTGAGGCCAAACTTGAACTCTGGATCATTTGCCCTGAATCTCCTAAGTGCTGGATTTACTACTGGCATGCACTCCTAGTGGTCTCCTAGTCTTGGCTTCACTGCTTTCCTGACTACAGTTTTCTGGCAGTTTTCCCCTTGCCATAATGCCTTGCCTAGAGATCTAATGCCCTGTTAAGAGTTGGACACTCTCAAAATAGAACCTGCTTGGTGATCCATGGAAAACGTTCATGCTGTTGATCCCAGCAACCAGAAATGTCCTGCTGCCTTTTGCTGCTACAGCAGCTGCTCAGCAAAAGTTGAAAATTGTCTGAATAAAAGGAAAGGCCGGTGGGAAAGACCCAAGCCTTGAATAGCAGAATGAGTAGCTGAGATTTAGGAGCCTGCCGTGTGGCTGGGGGTTGGGGGGTGGGAGGGCGGGGTGGGAGGGGGTCTATTTGTGTGTTTCCATTATCTTTCTCATCCTGCCTCAACCACCCAAAGTACTGAGATTACAGGCCAAACCCTCTGTTGTCTTCCTTCCACAAGACACCCCTGTTGTGATAAGATTATTTACTCATTCCACCATTACTCCCCAAGGAATGTGAGACTAGTTGATAGTATGAGGTAGATAGGTCCTATGCTAAGCTGTGTAAATACAGATACAAACAAGATCTGATCTTCATTTTGGAAAAACTCTCAGTCTAATAATGAGAAAGTCACATTCCTCAACTGTTACCCTAAGATACAAGGAACAATAAGGGGAGAGGTGACAAACTACCAATTACTATGGAAACTCTGCAATGGAGGCACATCCAACTCATTAGGAAATTTTGGAGGGACAATATGGGGGTGGGGGGAACCTTCCAGTTCCGTGTCATTTTTTGAGAGATGAGGAATGGAATATCTGAGGAAGAGAAGATAGTACAAGAAAAGCTGGCAAATGGCCAAGGCAGAGAGCTATGGGCATAAATGACTTTAGATCATGATGACAGATGAAGTCAGTGTAAGGCTGTGGCATAGATTGAGGCTGGGAAAGTGGGAAGGCCCTTCCCATAACCGTGGAGCTACAGCAAGGTGAGCTAGGTTTAAATGATATCTGAAAACCATTGAGTACCAGAGAATGGACAGCGGACAGTCCCGGGGAGCTGACAATGGAGAAGGGGAGGCTAGCTGGGAGACATACTGACCATAGCAGGCTAGTTGGAATGGGGATGGAGATGTGAGTTATAAAAGAGACAGAGGACTTTGACCCATCTAGATTGGAACAGAGTGGTTGGGTGTGACAGCAGCCTTTGCTGACTCTCCTCAAAGGGTATGCTGTCAGGAGGTCATTATCCCGCTGCTGTTTGGGTCTAACTGCTTCTGGCCAGAGAAGCAGCAGGCAGCGCAAGGCAGAGGGGCAAGCCCCCCGGATTCTGGAAAAACACCCCAAAATTCTGGGAGCTAGAGAAGCCCTGCGCTGACTCAGCGTTTCTCCTCAGGAACGAAGGAGGGAAGAGAGGGAGAGAGAGAGAGAGAGAGAGAGAGAGAGAGAGAGAGAGAGAGAGAGAGAGAGAGAGAGCGCCAGAGCCTCACTGAACCAGATGGTGATAGCGCTAAGCCAGGGTCAGATTTTGAAAGCACCACCTTTCCCGTTTCCCTGCTCCAAACCCCTGAGTCTTCTACTACCCTTCCTCTGTCCCTGCCAGGAGCTTGGTTATTACAAGGGACATCTTTTCCTACAGAAGTCCCTGTAGCAGGAGCGTCACTTGCTCTCCTGTCCCTGGTGCCCTCCTGACTTCTTTAAAAATACGTTTTTAGAAACCAGGCATCAGGACTTTAATCTCAGGATATGGCAGGTAGACGCAGGAGGATCTCTGTTAATTCTAGATCAGCCTGGTCTACATAGTGAATGCTAGGTCAGTCAAGGCTACATAGTGAACCTCTGTCTTTTTTTGTTGTTGTTTTTCAAGATAGGGTTTCTCTGTGTAGCCCTGGCTGTCCTGGAACTCACTCTGTAGACCAGGCTGACCTCGAACTCAGAAATCTGTCTGCCTCTGCCTCCCAAGTGCTGGGATTAAAGGCGTGCGCCACCACTGACTGGAGTGAACCTCTGTCTTAACAACAAATAAAACAAACCCCAAAACTACCTACTTACTTTGAGCTCTTTCCTATGCTATGTGCTTCTGCGAGTTTGTCTTGTTTCGTCTTTTTCATCACTGGGAATGGTTTCTAGTGCTCCCTTCTTTTTATGGGCAAGGATGGCTAAGTAAGTTAAGCCAGCCCTTATGCCCAGACGCTGACTACCTTCCTGATCTCCCAAGCTGTCTTTAGGTCACTGTGCCCTTCTCCATATGTGAGATATCTGGAAAGGGGATGGCCAGACAGGAAGCAGAGGAGGCTCTGGCATTCCGTGTTCCGCCACGTCCAGCTTCTACGTGGGCTCTGGGGATTCGGGTCCTCATACTTCTGAGGCAACATCCAACGAGCTGGGTTACCCATCCAGCTTATCAACAGCATGTCTTCTCTGGATTTCCCTCTTGGTAGCTTTATAGTTCCTAAGTTGACTCCCACAGACAGCCTCTCTCTCTCGGGTCTACTTGATAATATCACAGTCCTCAGGTCCTGAGGTCTGCTTTCTCCCTGAGCTTCCTTATTTCTTCTGTTGACCTTGCCCAGTTCTCAGTCTCAAACCCTTAGATCCTCTTGAGTTGATCCTTGGTCCTCTTCTTCACACCCCATTTGTAGCTACTCCCTCTGTGGAGTTTACCAAGATCTCTGAGTTGGAGGCCAGCCTGATCTACAAAGCAAGTTCCAGGACATCCAGGGGTACATAAAGGAAACCCTGTCTCAAAAAAAAAAAAAAAAAAAAAGCCCAGTAGTGGTGGCACACACCTTTAATTCCAGCACTCAGAAGGCAGAGGCAGGGAGATCTCCGTGTTCAAGGACACCCTGGGCTACAGAGGGAATTCCAGAACAGCCAGGGCTACACAGAGAAGCCCTGTCTTGGAAAAAAAAAGGGGGTGGGGGTGGGTGAGGACACACAAACCCAGCTGAGGTACTGGCTTAAGTGAAAGGCTGGTGATAGGAAGAGAAGCCTCACACTCCCTTGGGGAAGAAAGAGAGAGAGAGAATACCATATAAGCTTGTTGGGAGCCGCGCCCACATTCGCCGTTACAAGATGGCGCTGACAGCTGTGTTCTAAGTGGTAAACAAATAATCTGCGCATATGCCGAGGGTGGTTCTCCACTCCATGTGCTCTGCCTTCCCCGTGACGTCAACTCGGCCGATGGGCTGCAGCCAATCAGGGAGTGACACGTCCTAGGCGAAATATAACTCTCCTAAAAAAGGGACGGGGTTTCGTTTTCTCTCTCTCTTGCTTCTTACACTCTTGCTCCTGAAGATGTAAGCAATAAAGTTTTGCCGCAGAAGATTCTGGTCTGTGGTGTTCTTCCTGGCCGGTCGTGAGAACGCGTTTAATAACAATTGGTGCCGAAACCCGGGACGAGAAAAAACTCGGGACTGGCGCAAGGAAGATCCCTCATTCCAGAACCAGAACTGCGGGTCGCGGTAATAAAGGTTCCCGTAAAGCAGACTGTTAAGAAGGATTCAACTGTATGAATTCAGAACTTTTCAGCTGGGGAACGAGAGTACCAGTGAGTACAGCTTTACGAGGTAAGTCTGATCTTAAACTTTCTAAGGAAATTCAAGACAGTCTATCAGAAGTAAAGTGAAATATGTTTGGCCTTGAATTTTTTCTGGTGTTAGGAGCCCTTTTGTTCCTTTTCACATGTTATCAAGTGATTAAGATAGGGCTAAAAATTCTAGAGGAAATTCAGGACAAGCTATCAGAAGTAAAGTGGGGAGAGAGAGTAGGAACAAAAAGGAAATATGGTACACAAAATAAGTATACAGGCCTTTCCAAGGGTCTTAAACCCGAGAAAAAGTTAAGGTTAGGTAGGAATACCTGGAGAGAGATTAGAAGAAAAAGAGGAAAAAGGGAAAAAAAGAAAGATCAATTAGCGGAGGTCTCTAGGAAAAGGAGCCTGTGCTCATCGCTAGATGGGCTCGGGGAGCCAGCTCTTGGTAGCTCTGAAGCAGATGAAGAATTCTCCTCTGAGGAAACAGACTGGGAGGAAAAAGCAGCTCATTATGAGAAAAAAGGGTACCAGCCAGGTAAAGTGCTAGCTAATCAGTTAAAGAAGCCAAAAGCGGCTGGCGAAGGCCAGTTTGCTGATTGGCCTCAGGGCAGTCGGCTTCAAGGTCCGCCCTATGCGGAGCCCCCGCCCTGCGTAGTGCGTCAGCAATGCGCAGAGAGGCAATGCGCAGAGAGATGCGCAGAGAGGCAGTGCGCAGAGAGGCAGTGCGCAGAGAGGCAGTGCGCAGACTCATTCATTCCCAGAGAGGAACAAAGGAAAATACAACAGGCATTTCCAGTCTTTGAAGGAGCCGAGGGTGGGCGTGTCCACGCTCCGGTAGAATACTTACAAATTAAAGAAATTGCCGAGTCGGTCCGTAAATACGGAACCAATGCTAATTTTACCTTGGTGCAGTTAGACAGGCTTGCCGGCATGGCACTAACTCCTGCCGACTGGCAAACGGTTGTAAAAGCCGCTCTCCCTAGTATGGGCAAATATATGAAATAGAGAGCGCTTTGGCACGAAGCTGCACAAGCGCAGGCCCGAGCAAACGCAGCTGCTTTGACTCCAGAGCAGAGAGATTGGACTTTTGATTTGTTAACGGGTCAGGGAGCTTATTCTGCTGATCAGACAAACTACCATTGGGGAGCTTATGCCCAGATTTCTTCCACGGCTATTAGGGCCTGAAAGGCGCTCTCCCGAGCAGGTGAAACCACTGGTCAATTAACAAAAGTTGTCCAGGGACCTCAGGAATCCTTCTCAGATTTTGTGGCCAAAATGACAGAGGCAGCAGAGCGTATTTTTGGAGAGTCAGAGCAAGCTGCGCCTCTGATAAAACAGCTCATCTATGAGCAAGCCACAAAGGAGTGCCGAGCGGCCATAGCCCCAAGAAAGAACAAAGGCTTACAAGACTGGCTCAGGGTCTGTCGAGAGCTTGGGGGACCTCTCACCAATACAGGCTTAGCGGCCGCCATCCTCCAATCTCAAAACCGCTCCATGAGCAGAAATGATCAGAGGACATGTTTTAATTGCGGAAAGCCTGGGCATTTTAAGAAAGATTGCAGAGCTCCAGATAAACAGGGAGGGACTCTCACTCTTTGCTCTAAGTGTGGCAAGGGTTATCATAGAGCTGACCAGTGTCGCTCTGTGAGGGATATAAAGGACAGAGTCCTTCCCCCACCTGATAGTCAATCAACTGATGTGCCAAAAAACGGGTCATCGGGCCCTCGGTCCCAGGGCCCTCAAAGATATGGGAACCGGTTTGTCAGGACCCAGGAAGCAGTCAGAGAGGCGACCCAGGAAGACCCACAAGGGTGGACCTGCGTGCCGCCTCCGACTTCCTACTAATGCCTCAAATGAGTATTCAGCCGGTGCCAGTGGAGCCTATACCATCCTTGCCCCCGGGAACCATGGGCCTTATTCTCGGCCGGGGTTCACTCACCTTGCAGGGCTTAGTAGTCCACCCTGGAGTTATGGATTGTCAACATTCCCCTGAAATACAGGTCCTGTGCTCAAGCCCTAAGGGCGTTTTTTCTATTAGTAAAGGAGATAGGATAGCTCAGCTGCTGCTCCTCCCTGATAATACCAGGGAAAAATCTGCAGGACCTGAGATAAAGAAAATGGGCTCCTCAGGAAATGATTCTGCCTATTTGGTTGTATCTTTAAATGATAGACCTAAGCTCCGCCTTAAGATTAATGGAAAAGAGTTTGAAGGCATCCTTGATACCGGAGCAGATAAAAGTATAATCTCTACACATTGGTGGCCCAAAGCATGGCCCACCACAGAGTCATCTCATTCATTACAGGGCCTAGGATATCAATCATGTCCCACTATAAGCTCCATTGCCTTGACGTGGGAATCCTCTGAAGGGCAGCAAGGGAAATTCATACCTTATGTGCTCCCACTCCCGGTTAACCTCTGGGGAAGGGATATTATGCAGCATTTGGGCCTTATTTTGTCCAATGAAAACGCCCCATCGGGAGGGTATTCAACTAAAGCAAAAAATATCATGGCAAAGATGGGTTATAAAGAAGGAAAAGGGTTAAGACATCAAGAACAGGGAATGTCCAATAGTCCTACAATGTGCCAACTTTATGTGCAAGAAGCTCTTTTGCCAGTGAGGGAACAATTCCCCTCTTTAATTTTGCTCCTTTACATGGATGACATCCTCCTGTGCCATAAAGACCTTACCATGCTACAAAAGGCATATCCTCTTCTACTTAAAACTTTAAGTCAGTGGGGTTTACAGATAGCCACAGAAAAGGTCCAAATTTCTGATACAGGACAATTCTTGGGCTCTGTGGTGTCCCCAGATAAGATTGTGCCCCAAAAGGTAGAGATAAGAAGAGATCACCTCCATACCTTAAATGATTTTCAAAAGCTGTTGAGAAATATTAATTGGCTTAGACCTTTTTTAAAGATTCCTTCCGCTGAGTTAAGGCCTTTGTTTAGTATTTTAGAAGGAGATCCTCATATCTCCTCCCCTAGGACTCTTACTCTAGCTGCTAACCAGGCCTTACAAAAAGTGGAAAAGGCCTTACAGAATGCACAATTACAACGTATTGAGGATTCGCAACCTTTCAGTTTGTGTGTCTTTAAGACAGCACAATTGCCAACTGCAGTTTTGTGGCAAAATGGGCCATTGTTGTGGATCCATCCAAACGTATCCCCAGCTAAAATAATAGATTGGTATCCTCATGCAATTGCACAGCTTGCCCTTAAAGGCCTAAAAGCAGCAATCACCCACTTTGGGCAAAGTCCATATCTTTTAATTGTACCTTATACCGCTGCACAGGTTCAAACCTTGGCAGCCACATCTAATGATTGGGCAGTTTTAGTTACCTCCTTTTCAGGAAAAATAGATAACCATTATCCAAAACATCCAATCTTACAGTTTGCCCAAAATCAATCTGTTGTGTTTCCACAAATAACAGTAAGAAACCCACTTAAAAATGGGATTGTGGTATATACTGATGGATCAAAAACTGGCATAGGTGCCTATGTGGCTAATGGTAAAGTGGTATCCAAACAATATAATGAAAATTCACCTCAAGTGGTAGAATGTTTAGTGGTCTTAGAAGTTTTAAAAACCTTTTTAGAACCCCTTAATATTGTGTCAGATTCCTGTTATGTGGTTAATGCAGTAAATCTTTTAGAAGTGGCTGGAGTGATTAAGCCTTCCAGTAGAGTTGCCAATATTTTTCAGCAGATACAATTAGTTTTGTTATCTAGAAGATTTCCTGTTTATATAACTCATGTTAGAGCCCATTCAGGCCTACCTGGCCCCATGGCTCTGAAAAATGATTTGGCAGATAAGGCCACTAAAGTGGTGGCTGCTGCCCTATCATCCCCGGTAGAGGCTGCAAGAAATTTTCATAACAATTTTCATGTGACGGCTGAAACATTACGCAGTCGTTTCTCCTTGACAAGAAAAGAAGCCCGTGACATTGTTACTCAATGTCAAAGCTGCTGTGAGTTCTTGCCAGTTCCTCATGTGGGAATTAACCCACGCGGTATTCGACCTCTACAGGTCTGACAAATGGATGTTACACATGTTTCTTCCTTTGGAAAACTTCAATATCTCCATGTGTCCATTGACACATGTTCTGGCATCATGTTTGCTTCTCCGTTAACCGGAGAAAAAGCCTCACATGTGATTCAACATTGTCTTGAAGCATGGAGTGCTTGGGGGAAACCCAGACTCCTTAAGACTGATAATGGACCAGCTTATACGTCTCAAAAATTCCAACAGTTCTGCCGTCAGATGGACGTAACCCACCTAACTGGACTTCCATACAACCCTCAAAGACAGGGTATTGTTGAGCGTGCGCATCGCACCCTCAAAGCCTATCTTATAAAACAGAAGAGGGGAACTTTTGAGGAGACTGTACCCCGAGCACCAAGAGTGTCTGTGTCTTTGGCACTCTTTACACTCAATTTTTTAAATATTGATGCTCATGGCCATACTGCGGCTGAACGTCATTGTACAGAGCCAGATAGGCCCAATGAGATGGTTAAATGGAAAAATGTCCTTGATAATAAATGGTATGGCCCGGATCCTATTTTGATAAGATCCAGGGGAGCGGTCTGTGTTTTCCCACAGAATGAAGACAACCCATTTTGGATACCAGAAAGACTCACCCGAAAAATCCAGACTGACCAAGAGAATACTGATGTCCCTCGTCTTGGTGATGTCCAGGGCGTCAATAATAAAAAGAGAACAGCGTTGGGGGATAATGTCGACATTTCCACTCCCAATGACGGTGATGTATAATGCTCAAGTATTCTCTTGCTTTTTTACCACTAACTAGGAACTGGGTTTAGCCTTAATTCAGACAGCCTTGGCTCTGTCTGGACAGGTCCAGACGACTGACACCATTAACACTTTGTCAGCCTCAGTGACTACAGTCATAGATAAACAGGCCTCAGCTAATGTCAAGATACAGAGAGGTCTCATGCTGGTTAATCAACTCATAGATCTTGTCCAGATACAACTAGATGTATTATGACAAATAACTCAGCTGGGATGTGAACAAAAGTTTCCGAGATTGTGTGTTATTTCCATTCAGTATGTTAAATTTACTAGGGCAGCTAATTTGTCAAAAAGTCTTTTTCAGTATATGTTACAGAATTAGATGGCTGAATTTGAACAGATTCCTTCGGGAATTAAGACTTCAGGTCAACTCCACGCGCTTGGACCTGTCGCTGACCAAAGGATTACCCAATTGGATCTCCTCAGCATTTTCCTTCTTTAAAAAAAAAATGGGTGGGATTAATATTATTTGGAGATACACTTTGCTGTGGATTAGTGTTGCTTCTTTGATTGGTCTGTAAGCTTAAGGCCCAAACTAGGAGAGACAAGGTGGTTATTGCCCAGGCGCTTGCAGGACTAGAACATGGAGCTCCCCCTGATATATGGTTATCTATGCTTAGGCAATAGGTCGCTGGCCACTCAGCTCTTACATCTCACGAGGCTAGACTCATTGCACGGGATAGAGTGAGTGTGCTTCAGCAGCCCGAGAGAGTTGCACGGCTAAGCACTGCAATGGAAAGGCTCTGCGGCATATATGAGCCTATTCTAGGGAGACATGTCATCTTTCATGAAGGTTCAGTGTCCTAGTTCCCTTCCCCCAGGCAAAACGACACGGGAACAGGTCAGGGTTGCTCTGGGTAAAAGCCTGTGAGCCTAAGAGCTAATCCTGTACATGGCTCCTTTACCTACACACTGGGGATTTGACCTCTATCTCCACTCTCATTAATATGGGTGGCCTATTTGCTCTTATTAAAAGGAAAGGGGGAGATGTTGGGAGCCGCGCCCACATTCGCCGTTACAAGATGGCGCTGACAGCTGTGTTCTAAGTGGTAAACAAATAATCTGCGCATATGCCGAGGGTGGTTCTCCACTCCATGTGCTCTGCCTTCCCCGTGACGTCAACTCGGCCGATGGGCTGCAGCCAATCAGGGAGTGACACGTCCTAGGCGAAATATAACTCTCCTAAAAAAGGGACGGGGTTTCGTTTTCTCTCTCTCTTGCTTCTTACACTCTTGCTCCTGAAGATGTAAGCAATAAAGTTTTGCCGCAGAAGATTCTGGTCTGTGGTGTTCTTCCTGGCCGGTCGTGAGAACGCGTTTAATAACATAAGCTTGCCTGTAGCCCCATCTTATAGAGGTATTTTCTTAGTCGAAGTTCCTACCTCTTTGATGACGATCAAGTTGACATAAAACTAGCCAGCACATTTGAGAGAACGATGATGAATTCAGCTCTGACCGTGCAGAGCCTAAAGTGATTGTGTTTTAGGTGAGTCCGGGTGTCTGATAGGCAATGGGAGACATGGCTTTGGAGCTCAGGAAAAAGGACTAGGAGTTGACAGAGTTGAAGTAATACCTGAAGTAATTCGAGTAGATGAGGTCATTGGGAGGACCTAGACGCACAGCCTCGTTTTAGGGATGGGCCTGGGTTGGTAAAGTCAGTAGAAGATCAGGAAGCGGAGGCAGCAAGTTTAGACAAGTCGTTCAGAAGGCTTCACTATAAACAGGGAGGAATGTAATGCAGTTGTAACTGGAGTAGCCTACGGCTAAGAGAGGGTGTGCGTGTGCGTGTATGTGTGTGTGTGTGTATGGTGGTGTTGATGATGGTGGTGCTGCTACTGATGGTGATGATAGACAGGACACACTCATGTCTAATAATAAACAGGGTCTACTGACTTCTAGTACAGGGTTATTGGATCATCCCAACCTCCTTGAAAAAGTGCTAGTCCAGTTACTATCAGGAACTCTGGGTCAGACAGAGACATATTCTTTTGGAGGAGACAGCCTTCTTTGTCTCTAAAAAGCCACAGGCTGCTTCCAACCACTCATGGTGACTCTGCACCTCTGCCCCCAGGAAATCACTTAAGGGCTGACTCAGAGGACAAGTTTTTCCGGATGGCTTATCTTTCAGGGTCCTAAAGATATTTTTCTCCCAATGGGCCTGCAGGAAACATCTCTATTTTTTCAGGACATTGCTGTAGGTACCTGCCATTGGCTCTGGCAGTGAAGCTGGAGAAATACTCAGAACCCAAAAAGACAGGTGTTTCTTGTCAGCTTCTGGGATGCAGTTAAGTTACTCTGACATGACTCCATGCCTGTGTGATGTCTGGCCCTGTGGGTCAGAGTTCGCCACTGTCTCCCTCCACCTGGACACAGGGAAGATAGAAGGAATGACCTAGCAATTACAACATAGACTTCTGGAACTGTGTAAGAGAGCCCCCAGGACAGGCAATCCAGGAGAACTCTTTCAGGGAGCCCAGCATTCCATACTTAATGGGAAAAACAAGCAAACAAACAAACAAACAAACAAACAATGTGAGCTGGAGAGATGGCTCAGTGGTTAAGAGCATTGACTACTCTTCCAGGAATCCTGAGTTCAATTCCCAGCAACCACATGGTGGCTCATAACCACCTGTAATGGAATCTGATGCCCTCTTCTGGTGTGTCTGAAGACAGCTACAGTGTACTCACATACATAAAATAAATAAATCTTAATATATACATATATGTGTGTGTGTGTGTGTGTGTGTGTGTGTGTGTGTGTGGAGAGAGAAGAGAGAGAGAGAGAGAGAGAGAGAGAGAGAATGCTATCATTTCCAAACATCCTCAATCCCCCTGAATAATCCTGGGCATAGGTCTTCTGCTCTTCCTCCCTTCCTCCCTTCCTCCCTTCCTCCCTCCCTTCCTCCCTTCCTCCCTCCCTTCCTCCCTTCCTTCCTTCCTTCCTTCCTTCCTCCCTCCCTTCCTCCCTTCCTCCCTCCCTTCCTCCCTTCCTTCCTTCCTTCCTTCCTTCCTTCCTTCCTTCCTCCCTTCCTCCCTCCCTTCCTTCCTCCCTCCCTTCCTTCCTTCCTCCCTTCCTTCCTTCCTTCCTCCCTCCCTCCCTCCCTCCCTTCCTTCCTTCCTTCCTTCCTTCCTCCCTCCCTTTCTCCCTTCCTTCCTTTCATTCTTCCTTTCTTTTTAATGACAACACAACTTATTTGAAATCTATTTCTTTTTCTTAAGCATTTGTTTCGGAACCAGGAGACAGAATGCTAGGAGTGTATTTGCAGAAATCTTTGCAGAATGTCTACTTCTGGGAGCAAATGAGAAACAAACGTGGCTTCCTCTCAAAACCTAGAGCTATTCGTGGTGCTCGTGGGTAACACATCCCTCAACAAGGCCTGTTCGTATCCCCTTCAAATGCTCAGTGCTGAACACCTCTCCGCATTCCCTTTGCTTCCACTTTAACCTAAATCTCCATCACCTCCACCTGGTGGAATGAGGGTGGTGGCGTACCATGCTTCTGTCTTCCTCCCACTGGGCCCTGCCACACCCAGAACAAGCGGTCCTTCGAATCACAGGGATTTTCTGAATGCAGCATCCCTGCACTGCTACACCAAGTACTGCCAGTGGCTCTCTCACTTAGAGTAAGGTCAAAGTTTTTATGGCAGTCTTTCAGACCCACTCTACTTGCTTCCCTGTCAGCCATCTTTAACACTGCTTGTCTGCTGGCACTGTCTGATAACCACATGGATCCTCCCTCTCTCTCTCTCTCTCTCTCTCTCTCTGTTTTTTTTTTTTTTTTTTTTTTTAAGACAGGGTTTCTCTGTGCAGCCCTGGCTGTCCTGGAACTCACTCTGTAGACCAGGTTGGCCTCGAACTCAGAAATTCTCCTGCCTCTGCCTCTGCCTCCCGAGTGCTGGGATTAAAGGCGTGCGCCACCACTGCCCGGCCACCTGGATCTCTTTAAGATGCTCGCCAACACACTTGCCCACCAGCCCAGGCCCTTTGCGTTTGAGGATACTTTTGCCTACAGCCTCTTTCCCTCAGCTATCTCCACAGCTCAGTCCTCTTTGTCTTTCATCTCCCTCTCAGTACTCTGAGATTATAACCACTCCACTTAGCTCTTCCCACCGATCATTCCCTCGTTGTCTCTCCAGGGCTTACATATATCTATTTTGCCTGTTTGGTTAATACTTTTCAGACGCTCCCCCAGTCTGTTTTTGAGACACAATCTCAGTAGGTAGCCCTAGCTGACCTACGGACTCACTAAGTTTAACCAGATTGGCCTGAGGCTCACAAAGCTCAGCCTGTCTCTAGCTCTGCCTCTCTAGAGCCCCAGGGTTAAAAGTGGAGCTGCCCTGCTTAGCCATAGGATGTAATCTTGATGAAGACAGAGGTTTGTTTGTTTTCGAGACAGGGTTTGTCTGTGTAGCCTTGGCTGTCCTGGAACAGCTTCTGTAGACCAGGCTGGCTTCAAACTCAGAGATCTGCCTGCCTCTGCCTGCCTCTGCCTACGGAGGTTTGTTGTTGTTGAATTGTACTTATTTATTCTGTGGCTGGCTTCTTTCTCTGAGCATAGTGTGCTACCTTTAATCCTTCTATGTGGGTACCTACTTCTGATGTGTCAAGCAGGGTAGCAAGAGAACCCCAGCCAGGGTCTTTGTTATCATTCCTGCCTCAGTTCTCCAGCTTCGCACCTGCCCATTAACTCACTCAGACTTTAATCAAAAGCCCCCCCAACCCCCCAACCGCACCGTGAACCTTCTCTGAGCTCCACGACAGCTGAGCTAACTCCTATCTCATTCCCCTATAAGCTCCCCTCTATGCTTGCTTCTTTCTCTAAGCCTTCTGTTTTCTTTGTCCTGGGTTCTCGGACTTAGCTATTTCCATCCATGCATGAGTGTGGGCCTCTTGTCTCATCTGCTCCTCCCCCCCCCCGCCCCCACTCCTTTTTTTTTTTTTTTTTTTTGGTTAAGTAATTTTAAGATGTGTTTATACATGTGTGTGTATAGTCAGATCCTCTGATACTGTGATATGCTATGGGCCATCTTCCTCCCAGTGCATGATATGCCTAACCATAGCACTTTGCATACACAAACACATGTCTCTGGAGTCAGAGCCCCATCTCTGAGGTGGGGATGTCTCTCCTGTTTCTCTCCCCTCTGGATTTCTGGTTGCTGCTGGCTCTCCACATAGTCTTCCTCAGCTCGTTTCAGAAACCAGAAGTTTCTTCTTCTCATATTATCAACAGTTATTTGCAAACAAACGATAATGCTTTGGTGATGGGTTTCTCGCTCTGCCACTCAAGCTGGCTATGCTTTTCTCAGGTCTCCTGTCTCAGGCTCCTTAGTCACTGTGCACCTGGCTACACTCAGCTGTACATAGTTTATGCATCAGTTGACTTGACCCCAAGAGGAACTATTACAGTCTCAATCTTACAGATGAGAGAACTACGGGCTTCTTGCTTTGTTGGTGCCTCCTAGTTCCAAGTCAACAGTTTCTCTCTTCTACATAATAGAAGTGACCTATTAAGGGCTGATTTTTGTGACCTCTCGTTTTTTACCTCCTGAAACCTGCCATCTCCCTACCCCAGCCCCTCACGCTATGAAGTCATCCTTGTTATTTTTTAACTGCTGTTATCTGTGATTGGCCCCATGTCCACATCGCTCTACCCACACTGCTCTGGCACCCTCTCTTTACCCAAGCCAAACGTCGACTGACCACAGGTGGCTTTTTTGCTTGAGCACGTATGAGCTATGGCAGGGTTTCACTTCCCCTTCCATTCTCAGCCCAGCTTTGTTGGCCTCTGTGATTCTTGCTTGCCCTAACTGGGACATAGCAAACCTCACAGTGGGCCTGGGCATTTCTGGTTCCCAAATCACAACTGACATCCAAGAAGGAAGAAGACGGCTAAGTGCCTTGTTCTGTTCTAGAGCCTATGATAGTCATGGCGACACAGAATGCAATTCTGAAAGGCCTCAGCTTCTAGGTACATCCAAGTGCCTTTTTGGGGGGGGGGGGGGTTGGTTTTTTGAGACAGGGTTTCTCTGTATAGCCCTGGCTGTCCTGGAACTCAATCTGAAGACCAGGCTGGCCTCGAACTCAGAAATCCACCTGCCTCTGCCTCCCGAGTGCTGGGATTAAAGGCATGTGCCACCAGGCCCGGCTCCAAGTGCCCTTCTTATGGGCTCCTGATGTTGTAATTGGCTTAATTCTCTCCTCTCTCTGGATTTTGATGGTTGAGGACCTTTCTGCAGCACAGCTGACCTTTAGCTGCCCTTTGGCCAGCAACATACTGCTCAGACTCTGTATGGGAAAATCACCTGCCCTATGTCTTCCGCAGCTCAAATCTCAGACTAGCCCAAAATGTTTTACTTGGGTTTATCACCCATAATTTTTTCTCTCTCTCAGCTGGATAGTGCAGTATATCATCGCAAAAGCAATTTATGAAAGTCTTTCAACACGAAATATGAAAAAATGCAAATAAAAATGGGATCCAGATGGGGAGATGGTCTGGTGACCTTAACTCAATCCCTGCTACCCCCACAAAAAGCCAGATAGATATATGAGGCCAGTACTCTGTAGAGGTGGGAGGGTCTCTATGATTGAGGCCAGCCTAGTCTATATGGTAAACTCTGAGACAGCCAGGATTACACAGACAGACCTAGTCTCAATACAAGAAAAATTAAAAAGCCAGCCATGATGGTACACATAGGTAATACCCATGGTAAACAGGGGGATCAAACAACTCTCAGGCCAGTGTGCAGCCTGGGGTCAGAAATAGTCAAGAGAGACCCTGCTTTAGAAGCACAATAGTGTGGGCCTTTTCTTAAGAACACAGTATATGTCGGGTATAGAGGCACATGTCTTTAATCTGAGCACTCAGGAGGCAGAGGCAGATAGACTTTTGAGGCCAGCCAGGTGGTCGTGGCTCACACCTTTAATCCCAGCACCTGGGAGGTAGAGGCAAGTGGATCTTGGAGTTCAAGGCCAGCCTGATCTACAGAGTGAATTCCAGATGGCCAGAGCTACACAGAGAAACCCTATCTCAAAATGAAACAAACCAAAATGGGAGGAAAGAAGAGAACTAACATCCTAAAAAACTATTCTCTGTGCCGCAGTATACATGCACCTATGCCACGCACACACACACACACACACAATGTACAAGTCGATAAATCTGATCAACTGAGCACACCTGTATGACCTATACATAATCAAAAAGTTAAACATTGCCAGCACTTAGAACCTCACCCCTATTTCCTCCTCCAACAAAACTCCAAAGGTGGCCACTATTCTGAAAACTTCCAAGGTAGAGATGCATGAGTCTGGCCTGGTTTGGCCCCACCAATGCAATTTCAAAAGAAATGTCTCCGTGACCACCAGCCTCTTGGTGTTTTGTTTTGTTTTTGTTTTTTAGGCAAGGTCTCTAGATAACTCTGGCTGTCCTGGGACTTAGTCTGGAGACCTGGCTGGCCTCAAAAGTCTATCTGAATGCTCAGATTAAAGGTGTGTGCCTCCACACCCGACACCTACTGTGTTCTTAAGAAAGGGCCCAGGCTATGTCTGATCACTTCCTCAGATGTTGAAGCTCTCTTCCCACTACTGCTTTTTTCCCCATCCAAGGGAAACTAGAGACTCTGGGAGGCACTTCTTACCTATCTGACTACTCCTGGCCTTGACTACTCTCAATGATGAGAAAAATTGTCACTGTACAAGGTCCCCTATTGCACTGACAAGACTACTCTGGTAACTTGGTTTTAGGTGGTTTTATTTTTATTTTTTTATGTATGGGTGCTTTGGCCATATGTCTGTGTACCACATACATGTGTGGTGCCCTACGAGCCAGAAGAGGGGCTTGGATTTCCTGGAACTAGAGTTATAGATGGTTGTGACCTGCCATATGTGTCCTGTGAATAGAAGCTGGTCTTCTGGAAGAGCAGCAAGTGCTCTTATATTCTTACTTGCTGAGCCATCTCTCCATCCTTAGACACCCCCCTCCTCTGTGTGTGTGTGTGCGTGTGTGTGTGTGTGTTGCATGTGTAGGTAGTACATCTTTGTGTATGCATATGTGTGTGTATGGAGGCCAGAGGTCAGCACAGCTTCTTCCTCGGTCACTCTCCACCTTACTATTTGAGACAGTCTCTTGTTGAATCCAAAGCTCACCCATTCAGCTCTACTGTCTGTCTAGTATTCTAGACTCCTGTTCCCTTCTCTGTAATTGGATTACAGGCACGTGCTGCATGTCTGGCTTTTTACATGAGAACTGGGGATTCAAATCCTTGTGCTTATGCAGCCAGCCCTTTATCCCTTTTACTTTAAAAAATCCTATCACGGGAGCTATCTCCCTAGCCTCTCATTTTAGTTTTAAACAGTTTAAAGACACACACACACACACACACACACACACACATACACACATACACACACACATACACACACCATCAGCAACAGCACATACACCCCTTTCTTTCTTGTCCTTGTTGTTTGTTTTGTGTGTGTTTGTTTGTTTGTTTGTTTGTTTCAGAGACAGGGTTTCTCTGTATAAAAACGAGCTGTCAGCCGGGCATGGTGGCGCATGCCTTTAATCCCAGCACTCGGGAGGCAGAGGCAGGTGGATTTCTGAGTTCGAGGCCAGCCTGGTCTACAGAGCGAGTTCCAGGACAGCCAAGGCTACACAGAGAAACCCTGTCTCGAAAAAAACAAAAACAACAAAAAACAAAAAACAAAAAAAAAAAAAACGAGCTGTCCAGGAGCTCACTTTGTAGAACAGACTGGCCTGAACTCACAAAGATCCAAGTGCTGTGATTAAAGGAGTGATTAAAAGCATACCACCATGCCTGGCCCTCTTTCTTTCTGTCTCTTTCTGTCTCTCTGTTTCTGTCTCTGTCTCTGTCTCTGTCTCTGTCTCTGTCTCTGTCTCTCTCTCCCTTTGCCAACCAGTTTCAATCCTGGCCTCTTATCTTCCCAGAATATGTCAATGCAGTAGTCATGTTTCAAGTACCAAGATACCCACAGTGGTTCTTCCTGTGTCAAGGATGCGTCCCAAACAACATTTGCAACAGTGTGCTCCTCTGGACACCAGTCCCCAGAGATGCTTTCTGAAAGCTGAGCTCTGAGCTCAGATAAGTCGAGGGAAATGCTACATGATTTCCATTCTGTTTCTATTATCACACTTACACGAGCACAGAGAGGACTTGGGGACATCCTTAAAGGAAAAAACTTAGTTTCACTTTATTATTTTCAATACTTATTTGACTTAAACTACTTTTTCCCCTTGCAGAATGTCTAGAATTTTTCTTAAATTTACAGTCCCAAGAACAAGAAAAAGCTTTAAATATTCTTTAAAGATGTGTTGTTAAATCTGGGGCCACTGGCTCCTGGTGTTTGTTACTAGATTGTCCAAATCAAAATGGGCTATCAGTATAAGATACACACCAGATTTCCATGTCTTAGTATAAAAATAAAATATCAATAATGTTTAAAAGATTTATTTATTTTTATTGCATGCATGCAACTGATTTGCCTGGATATGACCATGTCCTATGCACATGCAGTCTTTGAAGAGGCTGGAAGAGAGTATAGGGTCCTCTGGAATGGGGGAGTTATGGATGGTTGTGAGCTGTCATGTGGGTTCTAGAAACTACACCCAAGTCCTTTGTAAGAACAGCATGTCTCCAGCCCCAAAATGTCAATTTTTGCATCATTACATGTTGAAATAGTAACATTTTTTTTGAAAAATTGGGTTTAAATGTTATTAAAATTAATTTCACTAACATGAATAATGACTTATGCCACAAATCTCAGAGCAAAGAAAAGCATGTGACTGAGAGAGAATCAGAGGTTGGACTTATGGTCCAGGCTGCTACTTGGAGATGGGTGGTGATCTTGGCTCTGAATCTGAAAGCTGTGATTAGGAACCAGAAATCTGTGGGAGGGGAAGATGTCATATTCAGGACAGCTCAGAGTTTCAGAAATATCAGGGTGCTCAAATAGGCATGCCCACAATAAAGTGGCTAGCCTGGTCTGGGGCTTGGGAGACAGTTATGGGCAGAGTTGAAAAGGAAACTGTTTCCTCCAGGTGACCCATCTACAAAATGGAGGTGTAATCTTCTCGGGGCTAGTGAGATGATAGGGTGACATTACAGGTTAAAAGTGTCTGGCACTGCACAGACATGCAATGGATGCTTGGGAGGTGCTGACTCTTTCAATAGTCTCATCACTGTGATGGCTAATTTCAGTTGTTATCTTGATGCGATCTAGAATTCATTTAGAGACGGGCATCTGGGCAGGCTTGGGAGGGATTACCTTGCTTTGTTAACTGAGTGGGTAAGACAACCACACCCACTGTGCTTACCTAATCTGGAATGGGATCCTGGACCATATTAAAGGGAGAAAGAGATAAACACAAGCTTTCATCTGTGCCTTTTGACTGCCAATACAATGTATCCAGCTGCCAGACTCTTCTGCAATGGAATTTTCCCTGCCTCCTGCTGTGATGGACTGTGTACCCTAAAACTGTGAGCCCCCAACAAAGCAAACCCTTTCTTTTTTAAGTTGCTTTTGTCAGGATCTATAATCCCGACAGGAAATAAAAGAAAAAAAAATACAGCTAAAGTCTTTGCACTATTGTCTCTGCAGCCACACGATGTCCTCTTCCAGTGCCTATGGGATCCACCCACACCTGTGTTCTAAAGTAACCCAGTGCAGGCAGGGGGAGATGTTTCTGGAGATGTGGGGAATGAGGAGAAAGGGCTGCTCTGTCCTGAAGAGAGGGTGAGCAGCTAGTATATGCAGTCCACGGTCCGTCCCCCCCCCCCCCCCGTCCCGTGCCCCCCCCCCAGTACTGCTACCCCCCAGCCCTGCCAGGGAGGCAATCAGCAGTAAGCCTTGCTTCTTCATTCTAAACCTCAGCTTCTGCACCGGCTCAAGCGGGAGTCTGCTAGCTGAGCCCTTGCCTGTTTTTGTTCCTTGCCATCTTCTCCCTTCCAGAAAACTGCTCGCTTTGCTTTCTCTTGACCCACAAAAGACATCACTTCCTTGAAGACTTGGCTCCTGCTAAGCCTCCTGGCGGCTCCTTCCTGGGGCAGAGGGCCAAAGTCCTGACAAGACTAAGATGAGGTTTTGGAACCAGGCCAAGCTGGAAAAAACAGGAAAGATGACGAACCAAGCTGCCTCCTTTCTGGGGACTGTTTATCCCACTGTTCCTTCAATTGAGTTTTGTGGGCATTTTTCAACCCTTGACATTTCACTCAGTGCATGTCTCTGGCCTTTTCCTGCCCCTCCTCGCCCTACCCCAGCACATCACTAGTTATAGAGACTGTTGGATGGATTCACTCCCGGAACCCACTTGGCTAGCTGCACCCAATTCCTAGAAACCAGGAAGCACACCAACATATCTTAAATGACTGCTTAGTAGGAGGAGCCATCTTATAAAACAAGCCCCTCTATGACTTCTTAGGGTAAGGAATGTTCCTTTTGAATGTTATGAAAAGGGAAGGTTCAGAGTGCTCCCCAAAGTTACCGGCATGCAAGTGTAGCCTCCAGAAATGAGGAAGGTTGGAAGAGAGAAGGGGTGACTATATGTTCAGGGCAGAGTCTTGCGTGGCCAAAGGTATTTCTGCTGTGATTTCTCACTCCACCACTTACTGGCCCAGGAATGTGGGCAAGTTCCTAATAGGAGGCAGTGTAGAGAAGCAGTTTAGAGCCCAGGCCTGGGAGTCAAATGTCAGCTGTGCCATCTGCTAGTTATATGACCTTGGGCAACTTCCTTCGCCTCTCTGCACTTTGGTTTCCACAGCTAGAAAGCAGGGTAATAATAGCACCTACCTCATCAACTTGTTGCAAGGATTAAACGCGATAATCCACGGGGAGCACTTAGCACGCTGTCTGGCTCATGGTCGGGTGCCATCTATGTCAGCTATGGCATGAATGTGGGCCTAGCCAACTTTGGCCACCACCTGTCACCCTGGTCGCTCTCGCTCAGCACTTGGCACACGGTAGGTACTTGCTGCCTTGGCTACTGAAGGAGCGGCTAGAAATTGACTCAGTGTTTCTGAAAACAGGCCTCAGGCAAATGTGTAGGAGGAGGGGGAGGATTTTCAAGAGTTTCCCAACCAACAAGCCAGTAATTGCTCTTTGCACGCTAGTATAAACTTGAAACTATTTCCAGATGGGAAATACCCACTAGATCCATATGTCACACCCATTTCCAATGGCAGCCCATGCGAGCAGAGACATCCCTGTATTCACACCTATAGAAGCAAGCTGTACTCACGTAGCTATCCACAGGACACGCAGACCCCAAAGGCTTAAGTAACCCCCACTTCAGAAGAGTTGCTGATTGCTTATTTAAAGCATGCCCTTTTAAACATCCCCTATGCCTCTGCCTCTCACTGTGTGTTTGATACTTCTTGTTCCCTAGCATCTGTACCTTAGGGGTAGGCCCAGGTGGGATAGTCCACTGAATTTACAGAACACTTAAAAGGTAGGAAGAACCTCACAGTGCAGTGACTCACTCATTCAACATACTCATAGCATTTGGGACTTGGAAAACTGGAAATGATGAATCAAAGTGTCACCTGCAGTCAGAGAGAGATCTGAATCAGCAGATGACCTTACTCGCTGAGTGGGTATATACCTTCTCACTAAGCCTTGGTGAGAGGACAGGGTGAGTAATATGGTCGTGGTTAGCACAAAAGTAACATTTTTGCTGCATAACTCCTTCTATGTAGGGAAGAGAGCAGAAGGAGCCAGACAGGCTGGTTTCCCATGGCCTTGGGGCCAGTCACTTCCCTTCTGTGATTCCCAAGTTCCTCATTTGAAGCGTGGAGAGAATCCTCTTGCCTTGAAAGGCACATTTTCTCTATTCATTCATTCACCCACTCATTCATAAAAGATGGTGTTTCCTAAGAGATAGATTGCTCTATGTAGTGGCTATGGAGGGGTGGGGTGGGGGATGGGGTCATTTGGTAGATTATATTATTGCTCAGCAAATATTTACGTCACCTAGCCCTCCCCACTTCGAGAGGAATATCATTTCCTCACTCTGTTGATACTTGGATTTAGCCATGTGACTCGCTTGAGCCAGAAGAGTATGAGCGGAAGCGGCAGCTGCCAGCTCTGAGACGCTGAGTGCTTTCTTTTCCACCTCTTAAGCAATTGTCCTTGGCCATGAGAATCCCAGATAGCGGGGAGTCCTTCAGCTGGACACAGAAAGAACAGACATGGGAGGCAGCTGTGTGTGACCCAGAACTTGGAGGCCAGCCCAACCCGGCTAACCCACAGACCCCGGGTGAGAAATGAAATGTTCACTGTTATGCATGTGAGTTTCTGGAAGCTTTAAGGTTTTAAAAAATTAATTAATTAATTAATTTGGTGATTGATGGTTGCAATGGTATGTGCTCTATGACACAATCAGAGTAATTAGAAAATCCCTTCAAATTTTTTTTTAAATGAGAATATTAAAAATCTTTTCTTCTGCTTTTGGTCCTCCTCTTTCTTATCACTCCCTCCTCCTGTTCCCCTGTGCCCTCCTTCGCAATGTGTGTGTGTGTGTGTGTAGGGCAGATATCAACCTTGTGTTGATATCAGTCAGTACTCAGGAGCCCTCCACTTTGTTTTTCTCTTTTAATTAAATTATGTATCTATTATTATCGTGTGCATAACGTGTGTGTGTCTGTGTGTGTCTGTGTGTGGGCATGTGTGCCACAGCAGCTGTGTGGAGTCTGAATATAACTTTGTGGAGTCAACTCTCCCCTTTCATCCTTGCACAGGTTCCAAGGGAGGAACTCAGGTCTCCAAGCGTGTACACATACTCTTTACCAGCGGAGCCCTCTAACAATTTTGAAATATTTGAGTTATTATTAATTATAGTAACCCTATAGTAAGGAGGACGCCTTCTTTCCTTCTAACTTCAGTTTTGTACCTGTTAACCAGTGTTTCTTCTCTCCTTCCCTGCCTCTGGAAGTTGCTTTTATAGAATACTGTCAAGACAAAATCAGACCGGTGTGAATCTTTACCTGTCCTGACACTGACTGTGGCTCGGACTCTGGGGAAGGATTTTCTGTTTAGGTGACATTTGACCTGAGCTCGGAATGTCTAAAAAGGACTGGTTGTGGGTGGGAGAGAAGTGGCCTAGTCAAGAGGAGGAACTATATATACATGGCTTCTGAGTTGGTGGATGAACAGAAAAGAGGTCTGAATCCTAGACTCCGCTCAGGCACTCCCTCAGAGCCTCAGCTCCAAAGCTGAACTTTCCAGACCTGTTTTTCTTCTTCTTTTCCCTTCTCAGCCATTGAATGACACCACCATCTGTCTACTTAATTGCCCAAACTAGAAAGCCGCACCCCACCCCCCCTTTTCTCTTCCCCCTTTCTCCTCCCCTTCCCTCAGCCCCGCATCATCTGTCTTCAAGTCTTGCCAACACACACTCTGGTCCTTCTTTTTAACTACCCAAGTTGAAAGCATTGTCCTTTCTTGCATGGACACAGCAAGAGCCAGGTCCCTGACCCCCTGGCCTTTGATCCTTTGTTTGTCTTTTGTAGATTGGTTGTTGTTTTGTTTGTTTGTTTTTCAAGACAGGGTTTGTCTGCATAGCCCTGGCTGTCCTGGAACTTGCTCTGAAGACCAGGCTGGACTCAAACTCACAGAGATCCACTTGCCTCTGCCTCTCCGGTGCCTGGCTACTGTTTTGTTTTTAAGAAAGAGTCTTGCATACTTTAGGCTGGCCTCAAACCAGCCATGTACTGAGGATGGGCTTGAGTCCTTGATCTTCCTGGTAGAGTCCTCCCAAGGGCTAGGATGATAGACGTGTGCCCTCTTTTAACCAGTGGCCTTATTTTAAAAACAATCGTCCTTATTTGTGAGTGGTTACAGAAACATACCATGGAAGTGTTCAGCAACAATAACAAGTTTTTGACAATAAAAAAAAGTGGAGTTTGTTGACTGAAGGGATGTCTCAGTGGTTAAGATCACTCACTGCTCTTCCAGAGGACCTGAATTCAGTTCCTAGCACCCTTATCTGGCAGCTTACAACTACCCGAAACTCCAGCTCCAGGGGATCTGACACCTTCTTCTGGCCCCCACGTTCACGTACATTCCTGTACAATTAGTCACCTTACCCCTGCCACATACATGCACATAGAAATATGTCTCAAAATAAAATAAGAACCAGGCTTGGTGGTGAACATCTTTAATCCCAGCACAAGAGGGGTAGAGAGGCAAGCAGATCTTTGTGAGTTCAAAGCCAGCCTGGTCTACGAAGTGAATTCCAGGACAGCCAGGAAAGCTACACAGAGAAACCCTGTCTCAAAACAACAAAGAAAGGTGGGCGTGGTGGCCTTTAATTCCAGCACTCGGAGGATGGATCTCTGAGTTTGAGGCCAGCCTGGTCTACAGAGTGAGTTCTAGGATAGTCAGGGCTACACAGAAAAACCCTGTCTTTATCCCCTTTCATTGGGTAGAGCATCAAAAATTGTAACCGATCCAGAATCTGTAATTGGTATTTTAACTTTCAATTTAACATTTTTTCATTAGTTTCTTTCTTTATTTTTGCAGTGCTGAGATTGAATTTAGGGGTACTCCAGCACTGATCTCCACCCCTGTCACTGGTTCTTGTAGTTTTTGACTTGGTCTCACTGAGATGAACAGGCTGGTCTGGATCCTCTCCTTGCAGCCTGCTGAGTAACTGAGGTTAAGGCCCCGTCAGCTGGGCCTTTGGTTTTACTTTATGTTTCTTTGCTCTTGTGCCAAGAACCTGAGTGTGGTGGTGACGCACGCCTTTAATCTCAGCATTCAGGGAGCAGAGGCAGACAGATCTCTGAATTCAAAGCCCATCTGGTTTATGTGTAGAATTTCAGGCCACATAGGGTTGCATAGTGAGATCCCTTTTCTATATCCCCTTCCAAACTTTACAGGCTTTTTGTTTTAATCCCTACTGATTCCAATTAGTAGCACCCACACATGCCCGGGTGTAGGGTCATTCATTGGAGGATGCCCAATTTATCATAAACAGGGCTGAGGAGATGGCTCAGTGATTAAGAGCACTGACTGCTCTTCCAGAAGTCCTGAGTTCAAATCCCAGTAACCACATGGTGGCTCACAACCACCCGTAATGAGATCTGATGCCCTCTTCTGGTGTGTCTGAAGTCAGCTACAGTGTTCACAGCATACTGTTTATCACCAATTCTCCCAAACTCTGACTTCCAGTTTTTCTGCCTCTTCTTCCCCAGTGAAGAAAAACCTGGCTTGGGCTGGTGAGATGGCTCAGCGTGTAAGAGCACTGACTGCTCTTCTGAAGGTCCTAAGTTCAAATCCCAGCTTACAACCACCTGTAATGAGATCTGATGCCCTCTTCTGGTGTGTCTGAAGACAGCTACAGTGTACTTACATATAATAATAAATAAATCTTTGGGCAGAAGCAAGCAGGGACTGAGTGAGCGGGGCTGAGCAGGGCGAGCAGAGGTCCTAAAAATTCAATTTCCAGCAACCACATGAAGGCTCCGTACAGCTACAATGTACTCACATACATAGAATAAATAAGTCTTTAAAAAGATAAAGAAAAACCTGGCTTTAAAAAAAACACATTTCTATTTATTTACATTGTGTATATATGTACGTGCATAGGTGTGCCATAGCATATAGAGATGAGAGAAAAACCTCATAGGATTCAGCTATTTTCTTCACCCATTTGGATCCTGTGGATTGGTCTCAGGTGATTCAGCTTGGTGGCAAACAGCTTTACCCAATGTACCAATTGCTGGCCCCAAACCTGTTTTTTAATGGTGCCATTAGATTCATTTGCTTCATCTTACGATATCTATAAAAACAATATTGTTAATTTGAAATAATTCCTCTGTAAACACTTCCACCATAAATTTAATTTATAGTTTGGTACTTTGCTTCATTTTGCTTTCAAGTTCTAGGGATTACTTAAAAATCAATTTTGTTTTTAATAATTATGTGGAACATTTGTATTATCCCATAGCCCAGCCTAAAAAAAAAGTACTCTCAAGTCAGTTTAGCTTCCATATTTGATTTCCCCACACAAATCTCTCCTCTCACAGGGAATTTTATTTATTTACAGAGATGTATTTTTACTTATACATATGTATGTGTTATCCATGGGTGGGTACCCAAGGAGTCTAGGTGAGAGTATTGGATCCCCTCGAACTGAACTTACTGATAGGTGTGAGCCACCAAGTGGATGCTGGGATTCAAAAACCAGAAATCTCTGAAAGAGCAGCAAGTATTCTTTACCACTGAACCATCTCTCCAGTCCCAAATAAGGTACATTTGTGTGTGTGTGTGTGTGTGTGAGAGAGAGAGAGAGAGAGGGAGAGAGGGAGAAGAGGAGGAAGAAGAGGGAGAGAGAGGAATATCTTTTCTTTTTTCTTTTTTAAAGATTTATTTATTTATATGTAAGTACATTGTAGCTGTCTTCAGACACTCCAGAAGAGGGAGTCAGATCTCGTTACGGATGGTTGTGAGCCACCATGTGGTTGCTGGGATTTGAACTCTGGACCTTCCGAAGAGCAGTCAGGTGCTCTTACCCACTGAGCCATCTCACCAGCCCAGGAATATCTTTTCTGTTTGAGCTTTTTTACCCACTATACTTTTCTGTCTCAATTCTCAAAATCGGAAAGCGTAACAAAGAGCACATCCCCACAGGTTGACAAGACTAACTGGGCTAGTGGGGTTCAAATGCTACACTGGAACATAAGGGATATTTAATAACTATTAGCTGCCTTTATTATACCTACTGGGGGCAGGGGGTATAAAGAAGAGTGTGAGCAGGTGGGGCGAGTTGAGTTAAATGGTGTGGGCCTCTAAGTGGATTCTGCCTTGCTCTACTGCCCCTATAGGGGTGGTAGGAATCCTATAACCCAGAGACAAGATAGACTCAGAGATGAAAGCACGGATCAGAGCTAGATACCAGCACAGTGGCCTCTAAGGTCCTACATACCTCCCTTCCCAAGAACATGGGTGTTGGCCACATACCTGAAACTCCTGAGACTTGGATGGACTCTGTAATAAGGAAGGGGAAGCTACCACATGACTATCTATATTTAACCTTCATTTATTTAGAGTACATATTTACCACAGGACAGGACCCTGGAGATAGAAATTATGTCTAATCATGGTGTGTGTATGTGTGTGTGTGTATCTTATTTTATTTTGAGACAGTGTGTTAGGTAGCCTAGGCTGGCGTTAAACTGACTGCGTAGCCAAAGATAACCTTGAACTTCTGACCTTCTTGCTTCTAGTCTCTGAATGCTGGGACAACAGGCCTTTTATGTTATGCTAGGGATTCATGCATAGTAGTTAAGTCCTGTACCAACTGAGCTACATCCCTAGTCCCAAAAGGAATCTTACATATTTGTCTTATATGAGTTTCTGGCCTACAAAAGTCAAGCCTACCCCAACATTGTACAATGGCACAGTGAGATGAGGTTTCTGTGTGAGAGAATGGGAGGTCAGGGGAGGAATACAGAAACACCTGCCAAGGGGCAGCTTTGCTCACCGCACGTGTGTGTAGGTGTGTCTGTCTGTGCCTGTGTCTGTGTGTGTCCATGTGTCTGTCTGTGTCTAGGATTGTCCTGGTTAATATGGAAGCTAGGGACTCTGTGTGGCTCCCGGCTGCCATATTGGAAAATCTATCTCTAGAAACTTGTATCATTGCAGAAAGATCTATTGGGTAAAACTGTTTTACTCCAGTGAGACAGCACACATGGGAATGTTGATTGATGTGCGTGGGGTGGTATCATGTAGTATGACTTATGAAGGCCTGCCTGAGTGGTTCCATCTCTGTGACCCATAAAGTAAGTCCAGAAAGATCCTCGGAGGGTCTTTGGCTTCAGCTGCCTGTGTCTGTGTGATTGTCCAAGCCTGTCTCTCAGGCTCTTTGTCCCTCCTCCTATCTCTAAGAAACACCTACCTACAGTTTTGGCTCTTCCACCCTGATTCCTCAGTCATGTCCCAGCTCTTCCCCAAGTGTCTTTCTCAGGATCCCAGAACGCCCCAGGTCAGGTTAGTTCTCCATCATCTATTGCCTAGGCTTGCTGGAGGTGGTTGGAACCATGCCTGGAGGTGAAGACCAGAAAGGGCAACCCAAGTTGGTTCCTACTGAATTGCTGCTGGCTTATATTTCCTGTTTTCTGGAACCAGGTCCTTGGGCCTACCAAAGGGTGATATGGAAGTCCTCCCCTTCCTTTCACAGAGCTGTTTACTTTTGACTAAAGGGAAATGGACCGGCCCAGGTGTCCGGTCCATTAGCTAGGGTACCAACACTTTCTACCCTCTAACTGAGACCTTTAGCTCTCAGTTCCATTCAGGTGCCTGTGCCCACCCCACCAAGGCTTCCTCCAGCATCAGAAGGAACAATTGCAATTGTTCTTTGAAACTGATGCCCCAGACTCCGAGGAAGTCCCCCACCCATCTCTATTGTGCAAGGATAATGTGAATACTGAGTTGTTGTCGAAGTTTCACTCAACAGATGCTGGTGGTGTGGTGCTCTGAGCCAGGCTTGAGGGATGCTAGGCTCTACAAGACAAATGAAGTCCCTGATTCTTGCTTGATCATCCTAGAGGAAGAGACAGACAACAAAAAGGAAAGGGGATTCTGGCTAGCAGATTCATTCTGGGTGGGGCAGAACTGGCTGGGCTGGGTGAGTGTCTAAATCTGATTATCTTTGTGGACTCCATGGCTACCCTTGTTCTATGGGGACTGAATCTCAGCTCCCTACCTGCTAGCTCTGCTGCCACCCAAACTTCGGTTGCTGGTATTGCTCAGTATTTCTCAGAGCTGAGACCTCTGACCTATTCTACTATGGTCTGAGCCCTGATCCAGACAGCTGACTGTTGCCTCTGAAACCACAAGAAACTTTGTCTGGGCTGAGTCTTGATCCAGTTGCTGATGGAGCTCTAACCCTAGTCTAGGCAGAGAGTCTGTCTTCCTAAGCAGCATGTCTTTTGTTTTGTATTTTTTGAGACAAGATTTCCCTGTGTAACCCTGACTTTCCTGGAACTCACTTTGTAGACCAGGCTAGCCTTGAACTCAAGAGAACAGCCTGTCTCTGCCTTCCAAGTGTGGGGAATTCTCAATCTTCCTAATGCTGCGACCCTTTAATACAGTTCCTCATGTTGTTGTGATCCCCAACCATAAAATTATTTTCATTGCTACTTTATAACTGTAATTTTGCTACTGTTATGAATTGTAACGTACATATCTGATATCCTGAAAGGGTCATTTGACCCTCAAAAGGATCTCAACTTGCAAGTTGAGGACCAATGTTAAGGATATGTATGACATGTGCTGCCATACCAGCATCATATTTTATTGTATATATTAATTTGTTTGAGACAGGGTCTAGGCTGGCCTTGAAGTTATGATCTTCTAACTTCAGCTTTCTAGCTAGTAAAATTTATAGTTGTGTACCACCATATCTGGTCAACAGATTTTATTTTAAAATCTGTAATATTGGAGCTGGAGAGATGGCTCACTGATTAAGAGGACTGGCTGTTTTTCTATATATACTTTAAAAATCCATTTATTTATTTATTTATTTATTTATTTATTTATTTACTGTATATGAGTACATTGTTGCTGTCCTCAGACACACCAGAAGAGGGCATCAGATCACATTACAGATGATTGTGAGCCACCCTGTGGTTGATGGGAATTGAACTCAGGACCTCTGGAAGAGAGGTCAGTGCTCTTAGCCTCTGAGCCGTCTCACCAGCTAGGCTGTTTTTCAAGAGGACCCAAGTTCAATTCCCAGCACCCACATAGCAGCTCACACCTCTCTGTAATACCTGTTACTGAGGGCCAAACATCCCCATACAAATATATACACAGTAATGTACATACACTAATGTACATAAAATAAAAATAAATTCTTATAAATCTGTAATATGTCTGGTGTTACTTTTAAAAGTCATTATTTTCATTTATGTTTTCATACAATGTATTTTGACTATATTCTTTCTTCTCCCTTAGCTCCTTCCAATATCCTCCCCACCTCTTTACCCACACAACTCCATGTTCTCTCCCTCAAAAAAGACCCCTACAAAAAAATGAAAACCAAAACAACCAAACCAATAAGACAAAGAAAAAATACCAAACCAAAATAAATAGTACTCAAAAGACATGGAGTAAAAAACAAAACAAAACAAAACAAAACAAAACAAAAACCCAGGTATTACAGACAGCTGTTGTGTGGGCCAACAACTTCTGGGCATGTGGCCTGGCCTTGAATATGGTTGATATACCTAGTGTCTCTCCATTGGGAAAAAACAAACAAACTGATTTTTTTTCTTCACCAGTAAGTAGAGACAGTGTATCCAGCAGGCGTAACAGTGTCTGTGCGGACAAGTGCGCACTGCTCCTATTCTGTCGGGAAGATGCTCTTTCCGAGGAGTCAGCCACCACCTTTGGCTCTCTGAAGTTTTTCCACTTCTTTTCCCACTAGACCCCTGAGTCTCAAGGGGGGAGTTTAGTAAAGACATCTCATTTAGGGTTGAGTGCCCCTAAAGTCTCACTCTCTGCATACTGTTCAGTCGTTAACACTCAGTGTTAATCACCATCTACTGCAAGCAGAGGCTGCTCTGATGAGCATCTGATTGCTTAGCTTTTTGTTTGACTTCTCAAGTTTTTCATTTCAAGTTTTGTTTCAGTTTTTCTTTTCTTTTCCTTTCCTTTCCTTTCCTTTCCTTTCCTTTCCTTTCCTTTCCTTTCCTTTCCTTTCCTTTCCTCTCCTCTCCTCTCCTCCCCTCCCCTCCCCTCCCCTCCCCTCCCCTCCCCTCCCCTCCCCTCCCCTCCCCTCCCCTCCCCTCCCCTCCCCTCCCCTCCCCTCCCCTCCCCTCCCCTCCCCTCCCCTCCCCTTCCTTTCTCTTCTCTTCTTTTCTTCTCTTTTCTCTTCTCTTTTTTTTTTTTTTTCCGAGACAGGGTTTCTCTGTATAGCCCTGGCTGTCCTGGAACTCACTTTGAGGATCAGGCTGGCCTCAAACTCAGAAATCCTCCTGCCTCTGCCTCCCGAGTGCTGGGATTAAAGGCGTGCGCCACCATGCCCAGCCAGTTTTGCTTTTCTTTTTTTTTTAATTAATATTTTTTATTACATATTTTCCTCAATAACATTTCCAATGCTATCCCAAAAGTCCCCCATACCCTCCCCCCCACTTCCCTACCCACTCATTCCCATTTTTTTTTGGCCCTGGCGTTCCCCTGTACTGGGGCATATACAGTTTGCGTGTCCAATGGGCCTCTCTTTCCAGTGATGGCCTACTAGGCCATCTTTTGATACATATGCAGCTAGAGTCAAGAGCTCCGGGGTACTGGTTAGTTCATAATGTTGTTCCACCTATATAGTTGCAGATCCCTTTAGCTCCTTGGGTACTTTCTCTAGCCCCTCCATTGGGAGCCCTGTGATCCATCCAATAGCTGACTGTGAGCATCCACTTCTGTGTTTGCTAGGCCCCGGCATAGTCTCATAGTTTTGCTTTTCTTTAGAGATCCTATTTCTTTATTAAATTCTGGTTTCAGATCTTGACTTGTTTTCATTACTTCATTCAACTGTTTTGGTTTTCATGGTCTTTAAGAAGGCATTTATTCATATCCTCTCCAAGGTCCTTGAACAAATGAATAATTGCTATTTTAAAGTTTCTATTATGTACTTCAGCTAAACTGTTTTCCCCAGGACACATTACAATAGGGCTTCTGGCTTCTGAAGGAGACACAGTGTCTTGGTTCTTCACGTTTGTGTTTTGATTTGGGATCTAGGTATCTGAAGTCACTACATTTGTGGTCTTTCTTGGAGTAGGTATCTAGTCTTGCCTTCGTTGGGTGAGTGTTCCAGTCTTTAGTTGCCATTGCCCAATCTGGGTCCCAGCCAAATGTGGCAGCTGTGGAGTCCCTGGTAGAGAGCAGTTCTGCAGGTTGATGGGAGCCACAAAGGAATGTAGATGGGCTACAAGAAATGGTTGGGTCCCAGCCAAGAGTGGAGGCTGTGGGGTCCCTGGCAGAGAGTGATTCTGGGCCTCAGCCAAGTGTGGCAGCTGTGGGTCCCTGGTAGAGAGCTGTTCTGTGAGTTTGTGGGATTACAAAGGAACAAAGATGGGGTGAAAAGAATGACTGAAAGGGGCAATGGAAAAGCATTAGAGGGACCCTGGGTCATGAGTCCAAGTTCAAAGGCTATGGGGGTGGGCTTGGAGGAGGAGCCCCTGGTATCATATTCATAAATAAGAATTTTTATAAAGCATCCATATAACTGACACAAATTGCCAGCATCCCAGAAGAACTCTCAAGATCCCTTATTTTAATAACTTATCTTTTTGCTGCTGTGGGTAGAATAGATGACAAAAGAGAGGTAAAGGGGGGAGGGTATAAGGGGACTTTCAGGATAGCATTTGAAATGTAAATGAAGAAAATACCTAAAAAAATCGGAAAAAGTTTTTTTTGTTGTTTTTTTTTGTTTTGTTTTGTTTTTTGTTTTTTAAGAGAGAGGTAAAGGAGGAAGGATTTCTCTTTTGGCTCACCGTTTGGGGGGAGACAGTCTATTAGAGCCAGGAAGGCGGGGGCAGTGTGGGATGCAGCTGGGACTCCAAATGGAGAGGGGAGTTCTGGGGCCCGTCTAGGTTTTTCCTTTTTCCTTTCTTCATCTGGGTGGGTGTCCAGTGTACCGCAGGATGCACAGAGTGAGTCTTTAGCCTTCAGTCATGGGAAATGAACTCACGGTCATCTTACAAGTGTGACTGTCCCAACTGCTTCAGTAGTAGGTCATGACTCCACGTGGAGTTGTAAAATGGAATGT